>NC_071353.1:116840638-117518138 GCF_943734655.1 Sabethes cyaneus
ACTGTACCTATTCGTTATATTATTTAACGTGAAAGTTAAGCCTATCAACTACTAACGATTTCTTTTTTATAAAAATATAACATGACGTATAAAATGCTATTGAAGTTGTAGTATTGCCACGTAATGTTGCATGTTTCCTAGACAAAGGTTTGCAATATATTATTTAGTATAAACCATAGTAATTTAGTGTTAGCTGTGACAACGTTATAAAGAATTTCATATTATAATATTTTCTTCGCTTTTCCATAATTAATCATCAACAATCATCTCTTTTTTTTAATATCCACAATGCAATTTTACTCTCTCTATGTTCGATAGTCACTGTTATTATTTTACTTTATTTATTATCTTTTCCTGTTATAAATACTACTGGTCTTTTGATTTTTTTTTTTCAAATTACAAAGATATAGAAGAATGGGCAAGTTTATTTTGTATACTTTCTAGCTATGCAGTTTTAATGAATAAAAATAGGCAAATGTATATTAATAACTTGATTGAAGATAGGTTCATAAGAAAGTGCCCACCGGCGAAATATTTCTCATATTTTCCCATATTGTTTATGTGTTTAGTCATTTTTGTTTTTTATATATATAGATTATTTTTCATCATAACGTTTTTATAAGAGTATGCATTGAAATTTTGTTTTTACTTTTATTAGTTTAATCATTTGTTCTGTTTAAGTCGTACTAAATTTTTTTAGATTTGTTTCATATTTTAAGCGGTCTCTGTTACCCGTTAATTTTCTTGTTTCCTTTATCTTCGGTCATTTGCCTTATTTTTTTTCTCGTCATTATCCCTCTTCGTCATTATCTTCTCTTCGCGGAATTCATGTATATTATTTATATAGTCGTCAATAACTGTCAATTCTGCTTGCTGCTGAATTCGCTCTTTACGTAATTTATTAAGTCGCTCTTTTCATTTTTTATTATTTGTCCTCGTGTTCCTTCTTTATCCACTTTACATATGCAGGAAACTGCATATCTCCTCCCCTCTCCCTCTGTAGGTGCGTCCACCTATTTTAAGGATTCTGGCAACAGGCTTGGGTAGAACTGTCATACATGCTTACATTCATTCCGGGTGCCGAAACCCGTTCATGTACTCATCACATTCACACACACTCGCTTACTCCAGTTATTCGGCTAACTGGTGTTTGTTTTGCAACAGTCTTCCTAGCCATCTTGCACTAGAAATTCCCTTCAGGAGATTCAACCAACAATCCAATTACTGTCCTTACATCCACCTCCCTTTCTTTTACTTATTACTTATAACTCTCTTGTACTCATGAATGCCTCTTTGTACCGCATATCTTCTTCTATCTGAAAGAAAATAAATTTTATATATAAAAAACAAATGCCAGACAGCCATCTGTCTGTAAATATGGTTTGCTCCTTTCCCTCCTTTGTTAAATTCACCTGAAAAATAGATACTTAGTTAATTTTTTTAAACATATGTTATTAATTATTAAATTTTCTTTTCTTTTCTGAAATTCCTTGTTACGAAAGTTCTAACTATCAGTCTTCCCAATATTCTAGCATACAATATAAAAGCAGGTCAAGTCTCCATCCCTTTCATGTCAATACGCCATATTCTTTATATACCAACTTTCATGCAGTGTCTTCCTTGAATTGTCTT
Organism: Sabethes cyaneus; assembly: GCF_943734655.1. Lineage (NCBI taxonomy): Eukaryota > Metazoa > Arthropoda > Insecta > Diptera > Culicidae > Sabethes > Sabethes cyaneus. Next base: position 116,842,271 of record NC_071353.1, read on the forward strand.
TTATGTCCTTTTATATTTTGAAATATGCCATTATATTCGCGTATGATCTATGTATGTTTTTTCTTCTGTATAAATGTGCGTCATGTAGACAAATAATTATTCCTAATCGCTATATTTCCAACTAACTATGTTAAACCGTTAATCCTTTTTTCCTAAAGATCGACATATGACAACAAAAAAGTGTCGTCACAGTTTAAAAAAAAATATGTTTTTTTAATCATAATACCGTTTCAGACGGTTATTATGTACTTTTTCTAACTTGTTTCCGTTTTTAATGACCGTGGTCATTTCACTTGGTAATTCGACCACCTCATATGGTCCCCGCCAGTTATTTTGCAATTTCTGACCCGCACCCGTATGGACGGCCTTTACTAAAACTAAATCTCCCCACATGGGTTGCCAATTATTAGTATTCTTATCGTAGAGCTCTTTTCGTTTCTCTTTGGATAATAATAGATTCCTTCTTGCTTTTGCGCGTGTTTCAAAAAATATACTTTTCAGTTCCTTTGTGTAATCACCGTAACTTAAATCGTCAAAGTCTTGTCGTTTATATATCGATGCCGGGATATTAGCTCTCCGGCCGTACATTAATTCGAACGGCGTGTACCCCGTCGATGAGTTCATTGTTGTGTTGTATTCGAAAGTGAAAAAGGGCAGATGTTGATCCCATGTATGAGGCTTACCGCCAACATACTGCCTTAAATACATTTTTAATTCACGATTCGACCTTTCTACCAAGTTCGCCTGTGGGTGGTATGCACTTGTGGTTATTTTTTTAATTTTCAAAATTTTGCACACATCTTTCATCAATGTGCTAACGAAATTTGTTCCATTGTCGGTGACTAATTCCAGAGGAGCACCATATTTGCAAATTAAATTTTCTACGAAAGTTTGGGCAACCGTCTGGCTCTCCTGATTGACCATCGGCGCAATTGTTAAAAATCTAGTTAAGTCGTCTTGCATGACTAAGCCATATTTATTCCCCCAATCGGACTCGGGCAATACGACGATGTCCATAAATAATTTTTCAAATGGCTCTGATGCGGTTGTCGTTATCCGCATTGGTATTTTATTCATTTTGCAAATTTTATTTTTCTGGCAGGAATCACACTGCCTTACGTAATTTTCAATATCCCGGCGCATATTTGTCCAGGTATACAAAGTTCCAATTTTCTGACGCATTCGCTTAGCGCCTACATGCCCTCCAAGTGGGCTGTCATGAAATTCGTGCAATACCGTTTCAATTTGGTCTGCCGATAAACTAGTTCGCTCTTGATCAGCATTAAACAATATAAAATTTTTTCCGAAAAATCCCGCAAAAAACGTTATTATGTCTACAACGTTCTGTTGTTTAATTTTTCTAAATGAGGTGATATTGACCATCTCCTCTGATTCATACAATCTTTCCCCTATTTGGAAACTTCGCGCAAACTTTTCAAAAAAAATTTCGCACTCTATCATGGAGTTGTTTTTTCCGTTTAAAATCATTCCCCATATTTTCTTATCTGGGATAAATACTACGTCGTCTTTTAAGTAGTCTTTCATGCCGTTTGGTAGATCGCATAGCTTTGAAAGCTCACTATGGGCTGTACGGCTGTTTAAAATTACGAAATTGGGAGTGTTTGCGTCTTTTCCTACCATTGTACGTGAAAATTTTATTTTATCTTCGCAAAGTGGCCTTTGCGTCAAGATTTCTTTATATTCAACAAATGTAATACCTATGTCGTTGGACGCGGTATCCATGTTCTGGTTATCTGAAACATCGATATTTGACAAGTCTTGTGCACCATCAGCATTGTTGTTGCCGCCATCATGCGCATTTTGCGCGGCCTGCTGCCGTCGCTGTAGCCTGGTTACGGCTGCAATTTGATTCGGTTTATTTTTCTCGATTGTCTCGAGCTTGTTCAACGGTATACGGGATAAGAAATCTGCGACAACGTTCTCACGCCCGTGTTTATATCTGATGTCACACTCGAGTCCTTGAAGTTTTAAGCGTAGTCTCGTAAGTGTGGGCGAGGTTTCCTTTAACCTCCAAATGGATACTAGTGGTCTATGGTCGGTGTATACGATAAATCTCTGTCCAAAAATGTAATGTTTGAAATAATCTACTGCCCATACAATGGCAAGTAGCTCCTTCTCGATTATATGATATCGAGTTTCGGCACCTATAAGTGCACGACTCGCAAAAGCAATTGGTCGATTTGTCGACTTTTCGTTTGATAGGACGGCTCCAATAGCATGTTTGCTAGCGTCCGTAGTGAGCACAAAAGTATCTCCATAATTTGGCCTTATTAAGAGAGGTTCTGAAATTAATGCATTTTTCAGTTCTTCGAATGCATGTTGGCATTCTTCACTCCATGCAAATTTTACATTCTTTTTGAGTAGATCGTTTAAAGGTCTACGAATCTCAGCAATGTTGGGTATAAATTTTCCATAAAAATTCACCGTACCAAGAAAGGACCTAACGCCTTTCACGGTAGTAGGGGGTGTTAGACATTGAATTGCCTTAACATTTGCATCAGTGGGCTTAATGCCGTCTTTATTGACAACATGCCCTAAATACTCGAGCTCAGTTTGCAAAAAATGGCATTTTCCGGGCTCTATCTTTAAATTATGTTTGCGTAAGGCTTCCAGCACCTTGCATAAATTTTGGTTGTGATCCTGTACACTACCACCAAATATAATTATATCGTCGAGATAAACGAATGCTTTTACTTGTCCGATCTCGAATAAAACTGTGTTCATTAATCTCTGGAATGTTGATGGGCTGTTTTTCAGACCCATCGGCATTCTTGTAAATTCGAAATGCCCCATAGGAGTTGAAAATGCTGTTTTAGCAGCGTCTCTTGGGTGAATCGGGACTTGGTAGAAACCTGATTTTAAATCTATGGAGGAAAAATAGTAGGCGTTGCCTACATTATCTAGGATTTCGTTTATTAGCGGGATGGGGTAAACAAATGGTTTTGTTACCTCATTCAAGGCTCTGAAGTCTACCACGATGCGGTATTTCTTGTTACCCTCTGCATCTAGTTTCTTCGGTACACATAGCACCGGTGCATTCCATGGGCTTGTGCTTGGCTTGATAATGCCTTGGGCTCTCATTTCCTCGATTTCTTTGTTAATGTGCCTCTTAGTGGCTTCTGGGAATCGGTATTGTCTTTTATTAATCGGAATATTGGAGGAGGTCTCGATCTCATGCACTGCTATATCAGTGATGGTCAGCTTATCTCCCTTAAGAAAAAATAGGTCCGCAAAATTTTCTAAAATCGATTTTATTTCTGTGAAATCCTTGTCTGGTAGGTGTGCTAGGTTAATCACCTCCCTCAATTTCTCCACTCGCTCGGCTCCGATTGCTCGGGAAATGTGTTTGTGTTCCAGAAGATCGCAATCCATTCTGGAGTCTATTTCGAAGAATTCAGGGGTTTCTTCCGCCCCCTCACTAATGTCAGCTTTATTGTGCACCGAGTCGCTTGAACACATTTTTAGTTCTGCTCGCGCGCGCGCCCTTGCGTTAATGCGCCGGTCTCTTAGCTCAGTAGATGAGCCCATCGGCTGCATCTCTTCATTTTCTCTATACAATGTGTAATGTGTTTTGGCATATTCTGTTCGCAATAAATTAATCCGAACATTTTGTCCTGCCCTAGACCTATAACCGTCAGGATCTACTTCTCCCGGTTTTGGGTAATAGTTTTGTAACACAATGTAATCAAAATTATTGCTTACATGTGCCGTGTGTTTCCTCAAGAAGCCTGACCCTAAAATCCCCTGTATATTTCCTGGTAGTTTTTCTACTACATAAAATTTTGTTGGGAAGATCAGATCTCCAACAGCTAGATCGAGCCACACTGTTCCCAAGGTATTCAGGTGACCATCTCCAAGTCCTTGAAAAGTTGTGGACTCTTGGATGTTAGGTGTCTCTTCATAAAAATACAGCATGTCCTTTTCGATCAGGTTGTCACATGCTCCTGTGTCTAACAAAACCGTGAATGTCACGTGATAATATTGTTTTGCCGTAAGATCCATTGTAAGTTGTCTATCGGCATTATAATATATGCGTTTTGCTACGCACGCGCTGTAGTCCCAGTTGGGTCCTTGATTTCTGGACACGTATGGGAAAAAATTATTCTCCGGTGGGGTTGATTTGCCACCTCCGCAGAAAGTACAATGATTATGTTGTACTTGCCAAGCGGCGAGCACTCTATGGTCTAATTTTCTGGGTCGATTGTGATAGCCTGTGTGTTGCTGCGGCCTTGGTCCCTGGTTATTTTGAGCAAATTGATCCGATCGGTCACGCCGGCTATTTGAACCTCCACCGCTCTGTTGTGGCCGATGTTGATCATGCTCCCTAGGATTATTTCTATTAAAATTATAACAATAATTCCGATGGTTATTTCTGGAATTATTACTGTTAATGTTAAAATTAGGCGCGCTTTGGCCGTTATTTCTATAGCCTCCGCCGCTTTCATATTTCGGGTCATTATCGTATCTGTAGTCATTATTCCGATATGCCCTGTTGTTATCGTTATAGTTATTGTAATTCCCGTTACCCTTACTACGATAAGGTCTCTCATTATCATTACCTCTACTATAGTTAGAATAACTAGGACCATCGTTTCTTGGCTGATTTTGATTGCATGGGTAACCGTATCCATAATTACGATTGCGCCCGTCCTGTGTACCCCAGTTCATTTCCCTGGGTACGTTATTCAAAACCTGCATTACCGAGTCCATTCGGTATGGATTGCCTTGATTTCCCGCACCTTGAACCTCCGGTTGTCCGGTTGGTTGTCCGGGTCGGAGCCTGGAAGGACCTGAGTATGCGAATGCACCTCTTGCTTGATCTTCTATCAACCTTCTTCCCAAAATTTTGGATTCTAAGACTTCGATCTGTTCACACCAGTGTTGCTCTGATTCCAAAGAATCTATAAGCTCTTCCAGTGTGAGCGTCTTTTTTGTCTTTGCCATTTTTTTTAGTTGCGGATTACGCAATCCGCTAATGAAATGCCATTTAAGATTCCTGGCAGTAATCGACTCTCTTATTTCATTCGGGGGGTCAAAAAACTCCGTCTGAATTTTAAGTTGCTTTGCCCTATTTGCGAAAGCTGAAAATGATTCTCCCTCTTCTTGTTCAAGATTATCAACTCTGGCTATCACCTCGTCCATTTTAACCGAGACGCCGAAAATTTTCCTTAAATTAGCCTTTATGTTCTCCCAGTTATCGGCTTTTATAATATTAGATTTTCTCGCCGCATCACTTTTTAGTTTGCCCATTACAATTGTAATGAGCGGGGACTGTGGCTCGCCCTCTGCAATAAGAGACGCAAAATAGTCCACTTGTCCGATAAATCCATCAAGCTCCTCCACTTGTCCTGAGTAATCAGGGATAAGCTGGTGGGCTAGTGCTAAGGGAAAAGCCATAATTTCTGGTTCAGTATTTTCCAATTTTAACTCTCCCAAAGAATCTTCAAATTCTTTGCTGATTTCTACAAACTGCTTTTTTAATTGCTTTAAATGAGTCTCAGTGTCTGAGTTCTCTTCGTCGCTATTGCTTAAATTCTCGGCAATTATTGTCGACGATAAAATATGCTCGTTAACTGATAAATTTTGTACCGGCGAAGAACTTGAAGTGATGACTTCCCGATTTCGTAATCGAATTATTCGGTCGGTCATTTAATTTAAAAAGAGAAAAAAAAAAAAAATGACCGAATAAAATTAGCCCCACACAGAAAAATTAATGATCGTTAGAAACAACAACATGTGTTGTTAAGTTCGCCTTGTATCATATTTTTTGTATGAATAAGAATAATATTTAAACCGAATTTATGCTCCTGTTCCTTGTCAGTCCGGAAACCCTCATTGATAATTATAGTTTTTTGTTTGTTTTTAAACTAGGTATTGATCAAACAAAACATGGCAACATCAACGTAGTTGATCGATTTTTTAAAAATGTAATTCAGTTGTGCACTTAATCATATATTCAGGAGTATTTAGTTGCGTGTTATAAAAACTACGCAAAATAGAATTACAAATAATTGTAGAAATTTTCGCACGTATATCGCCTCCACTTTGGTACATATATGTTCTTATATGGCGTGAAATATAACTTTTTCGTTCAGATATGATTTCGTATGTCTCAGTTGCAATCGAGATATACAAACCAAATGGTTTACTGGGAATAATATGGCAAATAATCTTTGACCAACAAACGTACCTTAGTCTCTACAAAAATAAAAAAGAAAAAATAAACAAATAGACTTACCCCACAATCTCCTTTTTTTGTGATTAACTCACAATTCAGCAGCAAGAACAAAAAAAAAGTGTCGTTGAACAGATTAAAAATTTTGCTAACCTCAAACACAGCCAGTCCGAAACAATTAATGCGAAACGTTTTTGTTTTACTTCACTTGAGCTTCTGTAGCATACACCGACTTTGCACTCACTTCAAGCACTTTGTTTCCGAAATGAAACAAGGTTTTTCGACTTTACAAAATTATGTTTCGTACTACTCCCGCGGCACTAAACACAAAATGGCACGGATTCCGCCACCAGTCAGAAACTACGTTCGGCTCTCCTTCAGGGTCACCGCAGTCACCACAAAATGCAGCCCCCGCGTATGGGACTGCCGCGGATCCACCTGGAAGAGGGGAATCCGCGAACTTAAATCTAAAGAAACCAAACACGCACGATCTATCTCTAGATTACGACTGTCTTTATTGAAACTAAATTTACAAACAGGAAACTTAAGACCAGGTAATAAAACTGCTGTCGGTAGGCTTCGTTGGAAATTCCATGGTTGTGAGCATCGGTCCGCCTATTTATGCTTCGTCCAGACGGTGTTAAAACAGGCAAACGTCCTGCCTATGGAATGCTGATATGATGATGATGGACATTAGCGAGATGGGCGGCAGGTAGTGGCCAACAATAACATATCCCTTTAGTTTATTTGGCGCATAGGTAGCAAGCGCCGTTAAACAAAACAAAATCAAATTAAACCTTATGTTGTGAATGGGGGTTTTCCCCGCCAGAAGGCCGATCCTTCAATCAGCTTATTGTAATGCATCTGGGGAATTCATATCACACCGCATATACTTTAAAATAGAGGTAGGCAAATTAAGGAAGAGTGGCGCTGCAAAAGTTATGAGCAACCGTATACACCACACCAAAATTAACAATAATTTATAATGATTTTAACCAAGATAATTTACCTAATTTGAAATATTTTAATATCAAACGAGAGGTTTTGACAATACGAATATATATGCAAAATGTCATAAGAATTGGTTGTACCGGTCAAAAGATATTACCCCTCGAACACTCGCGCCAACTTTTGCAACACAGTTACTCGCGCGCACTATAATCCCAAACCAAAGAAAACGTGCGCACTAGAGGTTTGACTGGGAAAACTTGGTTTTAGGTCTATCGAACCTTTAGAATAGTTTCTTGAAATTAAAAGCTCTATCGTCTGGTGGAATGTAAATTTTGATTAATCCCCCTAAAAGTGAAATAAAAAAAATTATTTTTCTTCAGTGTCAATATAACACATTGATGTGCTCTGCAAAGTTATAGAGCATATTATTACAAGAAATTTTGCTAGAGACAGTAACCTTCCATCTCTGCAGCTAAGATAGAAAAATCTAATTTGTTGTATATGAATTTGTAAACTCAGTTTTTATATTTTTGCTCTTTTTGTAATTGTTGTATGACTTTTTCTTGTATTACAAAATTGTACAAATGATAAAAATACACAACTTTGCTGAATATAGTATACCTCTATGTTTGCTTGTTTAGGAACTGTAGAACTTTGATTATAAAAAATACCTTAATTTTGATTACGAATTACTCGACTACCAGCAGACGGATACATTTTAAACATTTTACATTGGCTAGTTTTGCTGCATACAGACACCATTTTTCCATATGAAGAAACGAAAGAAAATTCCACTTGGGGTCAATTGCGGTACACCTCGCATGCTGATTGTTTCGTTTCTGTGATGACGGTTTATGCTGATCTATTTTTCCAACAATTTAAATTATTAATGCATTGAATAATTATGAAATTTTGCTCAGAATAGGTTTATTGAAGAATATTCGTTAGTTAAACAACGATTTGTAACTTTATAACAATATGGCGTTGAAAACCCTACACGTGTTGTACAAAATACAACAGCGTGAGTAACCGAAGGTTAATAAAAATTGATTAAAATTATTCAAGTAAACTCTATTGATGTGAATCAAATAGAATGGCATTACAGGAAATTATGCATAGTTCAAAAACCTATAAACTGGACCTTTACTAGGCAATGTATATGTTAAAGAATAAGATTTCCTCTTACAACTTACTTTTATTTGCACTTACTCAAATTAATAACAACTTACTTATCCTTATTCAGCAATTACATGAAAATAGGATCTATCAAAATTTAAAAGTGTTCCTATTTTGTTCAAAATTTGTAAACTTATTCAATTTTCAAAAATTTTATGTAAACCAACGCATTACGCAACGTTAACCAATAGATGAATTATGTTCCGAAAACGTATCGATTTCTATCTCAAATACCAAGTAAGACCGTATAACAAAGGTTCCTTTCACCACTAGGTGGATTAAATCGGGTTTTTTTTTGCTAGGTGACGATTAATCGAACGTTTCTTAGAGATGGCCAAACCGATTTATGCGCTAATTGTCTTATTTGAAAGGAAATATAGCCTCATGGATCACTATTAAATTTCGCCTGATTTTTGAATAGTTCATAACTGCAAATGAGAGATTCTCTTGATGTTTCCTTTATTACGCTTATTACGGTTGCATAAAAGCATTTCAATGCAATTTTTCTTAACGGTTAACTAACTTATGATGTCAGCTACCACTTCATGCGAAAAAGATGCTTTCAAGTGTATTTGCATCGCATGATAAGCGTATGACAGGAGACACGAAGAGAATCTCTCATTTGCAGTCAGGACCTATTCAAAAATCAGACCAGAAATATTTTGTTTGGACGTTTAATTACAAAGTTATGAGCAATCGAATACAACACAATAAGATTTACAATAATTTATAACGATTTAACCACATAATTCATCAGATTTTAATTATTTAAGTATCAAACGAGAGGACTCAATACTTTGAATATCTGCTACATTAGGTAAGAAATTACCGGTCAAAAGTTATTTAATACTAGCTGATCCGATAAACTACGTATTGCCGCAAATTGAACTGTGCTGTACATAAATCGTGAATCTCGGACATCCTTTATCACAATTTCAAGTTTTACCTTTGTTATACTATAGGTTTAGAAATTGTTCGAAAAACACGAAATTGATCCAAGGCCCGGAGGGCCGAGTCACATATACCAATCGATAGGGTTCGACGAACTGAGCAATGTCTGTGTGTGTGTATGTATGTGTGTATGTGTGTATGTGTGTTCGCTCCGAATTGTCTATCGCCCGTTACTCGGAGATGGCTGAACTGATTCGACCGCTATTACTTTTGTTTGAAAGGTATTATTGCCTAGTATATCACTATTAAATTGTTTCATGGTCTGACTTTTCGTTTGAAAGTTATTAGCAAAAATGTGAAAACTACGTGACACGGTTTTCTCCGGAACCACGCAACCAATTTTAACGATCTTAGTACCAAACGAAAGCTTTTACTATTACTAAACGTTTTGCTAAGTTTTATTGAATAAGTTTTATTGAAAACGGACAAGCAGTTTAAAAGTTAGCCTTGAAAAACCTGTTTTGACTAGGTACAAATGAACAGGATATGAATTTGTATGGGATCTGCCCCCCCCCCCTACCAAAGAAGGGAGGGGTATCAGTACACCATAGAAAAAACTTTCTGTTTCCAAAACCCCTACATGCCAAATATAGTACCATTTGCTTGATTAGTTCTCGAGTTATGAATAAATTTGTATTTCATTTGTATGGGAGTCCCCCCCTTCTTATTAGAAAGGGAGTGGTTGCAGTACACCATAGAAAAAATTGCTGCCTCCAATCATCATCTAAAATTCAAAAATGGCCTCAAAAACCTGGTACCGGATGTTCCGTTACCTATGGAGAAGTGGCCATTCGGGTCCAAAATGTCCCCATTGTACTTCCACTAGTCTTATTTTATGAAGCCAATGTGATTTGATGTGCCGCAAAATGAATTATCTCAAAATATAAAAATGTCCCCCGGGACCTGGTAGTGCGTGTTCCGGAACCGACGCAGAAGTGGCCATCAATCAACAAATATTCCCCAACATACCTTAGGTGCTAGTTTTTGGCCATAGCTTTCAAACAAGGTAAAGAAAACGAAATTCGGATGGAAAATGGATGAATGAGAGCAATTTCAAAACTTGGGTCGTTTTCGACCCTTAATGCATAATATGTAACTTTTTTCTAATGCATTAGGAAGGTTAAAGTATAATGTATATTTATTCTGACACAATTATATTTTGACCAAAAATTTGAACTTTTATTGCTAAATGCATTACTATTGCTACGATTACCCTAGTGAGTAATTATCATCATAACTTAAAACCGGAAAATTAATATTTACTCACCTCCCAGCTTTTCTGCATTTCTGCGAGCACCACTTGAAACGAACTGCTACTTGCTTCCATTGGTTCCATCTGCAGAGTTAAATAAACAACTTAAATAAAAACAATATTATAAATGCTTTGCACCAATCGCCCCACATGTTTAAGACGCCGTGCACTAAGTGATAGTGATAATAATAATAATAATAATAATAATACTAACCTTATCTATCGTTTTTCAAAACGGGACACCTTGACAACGTTGTTGATGCAGGTACAGCTCTCGAATGACTTACTAAGTTACCAGAGCTAACTTCTATATACGATAAATAATAAACGATTTTGAACTTATACCGATGATATATCGATTTGCCAGCTACACACACGTACAAATACTTTGGCTAGTTATGTTGGTAAGTTCAAGTTCATCCAACATGTACTCTTGTGCGTGGACCGCCCGAATCAAGGTGACGGTGGATGAAGCTGGACTTGACACTCTGCTGAACATTTTCGTATTTTGACCTGCGCATTGGAAATGGTGGTGGTAATCGACGAAATGTCTATCTACTGCATGAACTGCACATTGCGTGAACAAGAATACCAATGAAGAAGTTGGGCATAGCGAATTTGTTTGTGCTTTCAAGGTCATCTGCTCCGTGCGTGTATAATGTATGATGAATATGTGTAACACTGTTTATTGTTGCCTGTTTCTCGGAGTACTTATTCCTATTACCTATATCAATATTGAATTGTTTCTTGATCGAACGTTTCGTTTGAGCAAAAATGTAAACAACCACGTGCAAAATTTTCTTCGGCGCTATTTAGCCGATTTCAATAATTTTAATATTATCATAAAGCTCTTGTTTTCGCGAAACAGTCTGTTTTCTTTCAATAAAAATAAACACAAAACAAAACAGTTCAAATTAAAAATGTATTTTGATTTGGTGTCAATTTCTCTATTTCTCTAAGAAAATGCCAATTATTGGGCTGTCAATCTCTTTTGGAAGGTAATATAGTCTGATAGCCAGGTTTAATTAAAAGTTATGAGTTGTGCAAAAACATGACACAGTTGGTAAAATTTACTTTGTCCAAAATTTCTCGATTTTGATAATCTTAATATCCAACAAAAGGTTTCAATGCTTCAAAATTTTTTCCTAAGTTCGAAAAGAATTTTATATAAATATTGTTCACAAGAAATGTATAAAAAATTAATGAAATGTTTACAACATCAATACAAAATATTGCTATGAAATGGTATTAAACCGAAATCAATTAGTAATGGTATATTGATTGATTGTTTATTTTAACTTATTAGAATTTCAATGAATGGTCCATCGCAAGGGAAATTTACAGTCATATTTTTTTCGACGGAATACTTTTTTTCACGTTCTTTGTTCAAAAAAATCAACACGTATTTTTTATTTCGAAGTTTTTCGATGTTACTGTTTGAAATCGCAAGATATGAGTTTTTAAATGATCGTAATGCGAAAAAAATCACACTTTTTAAAATACTGTTACCTTCTCTCGATTATTTTTCAATAGTTAAATAGTGCATTTTTATAAATAACTGTATTTTTTTCAGAGTTGGAACTGTTTTCTTTTTTGTTTAAAAAAATGATAAATACACGTATCGAAATAAAAATTAATAACTTTCTGAGTTTTCATTTCCTCATTTCCAAATATTGCAAGCTTCTTCGAGAAAGACAAACAAATATCGCGAACAAAATTTTAGTTCGCGAAAAAAAGTCTCCACTTTTAAAAAGTTGCAATTGTTTGTAAAACTAAATAAAAATGGAGAAATAATTAAGAGAATGTATGGTATATCAATTTTGAAAGGTTGAAAGCTGAAGAAAGTGAATATATCCCGCTGAAACTTAATTTTGGATATTAAAAACGATATTTTCTATCAGTATCAACAGTTTCTATCAACTGTGATTTTACGGAATACAAAACTTTAAAAATCATATTTTACGATTTTCAGTAATAATAACATCGAAATAGAAAGGCACGCGAAAAAAAATATTTTGTCGAAAAAATATTTAGACTGTTAATTTTCCGTAGAAACAACTGGAAGTAATATATTAATTAATTCAGTGAATTGAATATTTTCCTTGACATCCCTACATATCCAAAAGAGTACTTACTTGTGCTGTAACAGTATTCAAATACATATCTCCAAATGATGTGCTTCGAGCTATCCTGATATAGAACAATAGATGTGTATGTTAACAATATATTAGGTCATTGGATAGTTTATTCCCGTCGTGAGCAGTCCACGTGCTTTGTGCTCTGCGATAACAGAAAACAGCTTTGGTCGATTTTGGTGACAATTAAAACATTGTGGTGATAATATATAGGTTAAAAATTAAACGATTGATTTAGTAGTAAACTCTAGTGTAGTGAGTTCTTGTGGTTCGCTACTTGATCCGGATTGGTACGGAACAAAAGCTGTAACTTTAAAAATAAGAAAATAAGGTGAGTGGTTATAGTAATTTATTAATTCTTGAACACTTAGAGCAGTCATTCTCAGTTTGATTTTTATTTTTAAAAGCTTATTTCACATTATTTTTAAATAAATTCGTTGTCAATAGAATGACCTTTTAGTGATTCATTTCATTAGGTTCTATGATTATAAATATTGAACCACTATTGTGGTTAAAGTTTTCTTCTGAAAGTATAAAGACACCATTGTTACAATGTTGATCAACCACTTTTACCTAATTTTACGCAATTTTAACCCAATTATTGCACCACAAAGAATATGGAATGAGGAGAAAATTTGGTTGTTACGAAAATCTTACTATTCTATTTTATTTTTATTTTATTTTATAAAACCCTTACATTAACTTCAGCCTAAGTTACTGATCGCTCTAATGACCTTGGCATGAATTATAAGTAAATATTCCTTTATAACTAGGCTTCTGTCAGGACATCTGTACAATACAGAAGCAGATAGATCTGCTTCTCACAATGACTCAATACTTTTATATTCTACCATTTGCTCTGTCCCTGGACGATAACAAATACTATTTTGTTATATTTATTTAACAACTCGAATTGCGCAGAAAGAGTACAATTTAAATAACGAATATGTCTTGGACAAAACGTTACTCGTATAGATCTTTCAAATGTTTCGAACATAATTTATGATAGGAGTTGTATTGGTTTTCTTTCATTTGCTCAATTTATAAACTCTTTGGTAGAGTCTCATGCCGAAATTTGAACAAAAAATATATTTTTATCATTCTTACTCAAATGAACAGTTTTAGTTATTGCAAAATATTGCAAAATGTACTTCTAAGTAATATTGAAACAATTATAAACTATAGGCATTCTTCATTAATTGAAATTTGATTATTGTAACTTGAAGTCCGCGTTTTAGGTTGTAACTAATAAACTTGGGTGGCTTCCGTATCATTTATCATTTGAAATTAAATTAAAATTAAATAGAAAAGAAAAACTTTTCCAAATAAATTTTACTATTTATTCGTCTACGACTTGCAGGCTTCATGAGTGTCATGAAAGTTTTCGAATTTTATCGAGTATCTGTTTTCGAAATACGTATCTGTCGCGAATAAATATAAATAGTAAAATGTAATTGGAAAAGTTTTCTTTTTTGTTTAATTTCAGGTTTCGCATTCTACTAAGACGCTCCAAAAATTTCAATTTATCATTTGCCTACAACAGGCATTTCATCAGTGACTGTTTCGACATACGAATTTCATTATATGGAAGTAGAGTAGTAATCAAGTTAAAATTTAGCTAGTTGCAAATCACGGAGTTCTTAAAAATTGTTTTAGCAAATTCGCATTTGCAAAAATAATTAACATTTTATGTGATAAGTTGAATACATTTCTACTATCCACAAAATTTCAAAACTAATTTAAAACTTAATGTTTGTAAATTTTGATTTTCTAACAAATTAGCAAAAATCGTAACTGATAAATAAACGTCGTTACCGCACTTTTCCCAGTTTTTCGAGTACCTGTCAAACAAATAATAATTGCTCGATGTCCCAAGCATGAAAGAAAATTACGTATTACTAGCCAAAGAAATACATGGGTAGTTGGAATAAACAACAATAAGAATAAAACAAAAAGTGTGTTAATTTTTCACAGAAATGAACAAAAAGAAACCAACAATTGTCATTAAAAACTCACCTACAATACGCTCACAATTTCGCTCAATTCACCATATAGTAAAATTGTGTAATTTTCCAATGGGTGTTTCTTTGGAGTAGTTAATTAATAAAATATAGCAGATCTCAGACTTTTAGAGTGACCGTAAGTCCGCTTAATAGTGACACAATTTTTTTCAAACGCGTCCAAAAATTCAATAATTAATATTGTTAGTATTATTTGTAAATTTAAATATTAGTTCATTTTTTCATGTCGCTACTCTCCAAGTAAATGTTCAATAAAAATCTGTGGTCGGCAATACCGCGCGCCGACGCACAAAATCAAATCAAATTTGCATACGTGCTGCTATCAGAATGATATCCCAGACGCTCACTTACGTTGCCTAATCTGCCTATCATCGCTAACTCGATCGAGGAGGTTGACCTGTCGATAAAGGCTGATAACCCGCCCGCAGTCGGGAGAGTGTTTCACTTTGCTCTCTAATCTTGGGGGGTTGGTCGGGTTGACAAGATGCAAGCCGTGCGCTAGAAGAAGATCACTTTAACCGAAAATGCAACTTCGTACTTTCGAACGCAGCGATAAAGAATTTCGTTAGGCAGGTTTCGATCAAGGACGGTTATCTGAGGATCACCTTGTCCTGATCCTTCACTTTGATCTAACCCGTGGAAGAGGCAGGAGTAGTCCGTAATTTTATCCGCGTCGTGATTTATTGCACAGGTGGTGAAACAAATGAAGATTCTTTTTCTAGTTAGCATAAATAGTTTTTCCTTTCCCATAGATAGGCAGTGCAAAACGATACCCGCTTTAAGAGTGCTCTCCGTGTGTGACCGCAGCTCATGCAAGCAAGTGTGCTGCGAGAGGTATGACACCTATTCTTGCCAAAAAGCGGTGTACATAAAATTACCTCGTGTGGTTTTCATATTTTGCTAGATTCGTCACGAACAAGCGATTATCATCCTGCTACATAGTCAGCGATTTCTTCTGACCCCACCGTCAGCTCCAAGTGTTCCCGGCCCGCTACAACGCCGGACCAGGGTAGCGTCGACAATTTGCGCCCAGCACGGGATAGGCTGGCCGAACAGCAATCGGCCGGCAGCATCCAACAGCAAGCAACTAGCAGCGAGTGAGACCATAACTAGCGTCGAGTAAAGGCAGCCAATTTCGCACACGCCGTGCGCCGTCAGCAGCAGGAGAATTAATTTCGGGATCCGCGTGGCGCGGATCAAACCCTGATCGCGTATTGCCCAGGATAGCGATGGCGGCCCCGCCATTTTGTTAGACACCTCATGGACCATTAAGCAGCAACGGTAAACCTCAAATAAACCCAGGGTATTGAGTGAGTACTCTTTTTTGAATTGTTTGTCCATGCGCTTGTGACTTGAATAGGGCCGAGACCCTAACCGAACAAACAGCAACCGATTGGTAGTAGCCCACCGCACCGCACAGTGGACGTACGTTATTTTGCACACACCGCCAGCGAGTAGAGATAGGGAATGGGAAAGAATAGAATAAGAGACTATTAGGCCTAGGCAAGTGGAAATGTTAAACCGATCGGATCTATGATGTATCGAAATACAAAATGCGAATTGTTTGATAAACGCTGATTCTATATAAAACCATAGTAGTAAGCCAGAAGCGAGCATTTAAGTTCATGTGACGAACCTCCATGCAGTCGGTTTGAAAGGGATTCTTCATGTGTTCGGTTTGCGTTGCCTTTTAGGTTTTTGGTTATTTTCTACTGGGGTGGCTGACTCCGAAATCAGCCGAGGACACTCTCGAATAATTTTGCGGTCATTTTTAGGTGGAGACTGGACTCAACCAGTCTGAAATCCCCCGTCACTTTTGTCTGCTGTCGTAAGTTCCTAAGCTGCTGTCCTTAAGTGCTAGGTCCGTTTTGTAGGTAAAGTTTTCTGACGTGTAGCGGTACGGAGTATAGCGTCACGTGTTTAAGTCTGCCAAACCGCGTCCCTTCCCGAACTCGGGATAAAAGTGAACCTCTCCCTGCGAGGGTCTCAGGCTGGGCAACCGTTAATCTCGGTGGGTGGTTTCTCCTTTGGAGAGTGGCGCTTAAGCCACCCGCTTAATAATCGGGTAGCGAAAAGGAGGACCTGTTACAAGTTTAATGATTTGTTTAAAGAAACCACTCTAAAATCAATTCTGCTCAAAAATTTTGCACACAATGTTTTCATTGCTTTCAAATGTTCTACAAAGTTATTTAGTAAGTTAAAATACACTTTGAAGATTGTTGATCGCTAGGATGCATATGGTTGATAACTAGCAACGCGTTAACAAACCGTTGAATTAAGTTACGAAGACATGTCGATTTCTATATGATCGTTTCCAGCTCAAAACGCTAAAAAAGCCATTTCTTACTCGACTCTTTTCGATTGGAATTGGAATGTGAAAATAGTTTTTTTCTAAACCTAATATTTCTATGTTTAATTATAAGTAAAAAATAAAAAGATTTGACATAACGGGTCCTTCCTTTCAAAAAGGAGGTACTACCGCTAATCGTGGGGGATATCAATCGGCACCAAATTTAGGATTTTTGCTTTCTGACCTAAAATGAACAATCTGACAAAATTTGGTTTAAATTCATGAAGGTCGATTACCCGATTATCGGATACTTTGCATGTGTTGACTCCAATAGATAATTTTAAGATTTCACATCTGAATAACTTGAGAACGGCTAGGCCTAAGAAACAGTTTATATAAAAATTTGGTTCAAAGTGATGTGTATAGAATTTGACTCTGTCAGTTTTATAAAAATTACAAATTCAAATACAAATCAAAAATAATATTTGAACTGGAAATGCCCATATCAAAAGAAATATAAGATGGTATAACAAAGGTTCCTTTCACCACTAGGTGGATTAAATCGGATTTTTCCCTATATCTTAAGGTTGAGATATATAGTAAAAGCAACTTTTACCTAGGGGGCAAAGATTGGTGAGGGGGTGAAAGCTAATGCATCTTCCCTATTTACTAATATTTAGTCACTATATTTTATTAGTAAACTTCTCCAAAGAACTACTTGAAAAATTACGCCTTTTTCATGCAACAGCAATAGTAACACATTTTTCAAATGATTCCAATTTTGTTTCACTACGGTCAGTATAAATATAAAATGAATATGAAATATGATATGAAAAATTACGCATTTTTATGAACAAAATAGGGACTTATTGTAAATTAGAAATATTTTTTGGCTGTGATAAAAATATTATTTCAGAAATCATCAACAAGATGCCTAAAACAAAAAAGCGCACAGCGTTGCAGAAAACGCGGAGAAAGAAGATCTATGATAGAAAACGAGAAATAAGCGGTGACAATTTAAATGATGAAGAATGCATAAAATCTTGTACTAAGTTCACTGATATCGAGAATGGAAAAATTGTCTTAAGTGAAGAACAACGCGAGGAGATTAAGAGAATAAAATGCAGAAAGAGAGTGCAAAGAGTCCGAGAAAACAAATCATACACGATCCGAGAAATGCGCCTTAATTCAGCGCGAATAAGTAAATTGAGGACTAACAATGCCTATATAGCATCAGAAACAAAAAATAATAAGCAATGGATGAAATTAAAAAGAGCTTCTGATAGACTTTACTCTTATCAAGAAAAGGAAAACAACAGCAAGCGGATGAAATTACTAAGAATACAAAATAGAGAGTACACCGATCAAGAGAAAGAAAGCAATATTAAACGGATGAAAATTAAAAGAGCGGCAGATGAAAGGTATTCAAGTCGAGAGAAAGATAACAACAGTAAACGAATGAAAATTAAAAGAGAAGTAGATGAACAGTATTCAAGCCGAGAGAATGAAAATAATAGAAAACGAATGAAAGTTAAAAGAACGGCAGATGAACAATATGTAAGCCGAGAGAAGGATAATAATTGTACACGAATGAAAACGAAAAGAGCGACAGATAAACAATATTCAAGCCGAGAGAAAGCTGATAATAGCGAACGAATAAAAATGAAAAGATCTGTAGATAAAAAGTATGTGATTCAAGAAAGGAAAATTAACAGCAAACGAATCGCAATGCTAAGAAACCAGGAAAAAGCTACCAATTCAGCAAACGGAAGTTATAAAATCATTGAAAGGGCAACAAACAAAAACCGAATGAGAACCATTCGATCAAACAAAAAACAAACACAAAGAGAAAGAATAAAAAATAATAAAAATATGCAAAATAAACGAGAGAATGAATTATACAAAAACACAGAGAAAGCAAAAAACAGATTGGCTAAACGTAATCAACGTGCTTGTGAAATTTTAAATCAAAGAAACATTTTTTTTAATCAATTAAAAGCACAAGATCAGTTAGTCAATTCGCGACTCCAATTGAAATTCATTGACAGCCGACAAAAGATGCCATCTTTTCTTTGCTGTTGCTGTGAAGGAATGTTTTTCGAAAACGGAGTATGCCAAATTTCTCGTGACAAAATTATGAAGAAGATGTGTCTTAAATTATGTCCAGAAAAAGTAGCATTTCTAATTGATTCAAAAATATTGAACAATTATGATGAAGACAAACATAACTATGTCTGCCATACATGTTTCAAATATATTAGCCAAGGCAAAATTCCAAAGCTCTCTAGCAGCAATGGCCTTAAACTGCCTGCGGTGCCAAAATGTATACAAATGCTGAATGATGTAGAGGAGCGGATGATATCACCCTACGTACCATTCATGAAGGTTATTCTACTGTCTCACCGCGCATCGAATCCACAGGTAAGAATGATTTGTCTGGATGCGCGTTTTCAAATAAGTTTAATTATTTTGTCATATGTTGTTAGGTTGGTATGAAAGGAAGTGTTGTATACATTCCGGTGGATGTGAATCATATGATTACATCGTTACCTAGATCAATGAATAATCTTAATCTGATGGCGATTCCTGTCGACTTTAAACGACATATGGGTCATTCCTCCAGTTACTTGAGGGGATTTGTTCGTCCGGAGGTACTAGCAAATGCCGCTGCTTATTTACAAAGTACTGAATTATATCAAAAATATCAAATTAAGTTCGCAAATGTTATTTCGGAAGACTTAGAAGAAAATGAGTCACAACCAGAAAATTCAGAATTAAGCGCGAATGAAAGAGAAATTATTGAAGATAACAATGATATGGATAGCGAGGATGAATATTTTGTCCATTTAAATGATGGAGAAGATGAATGTTTATTGTTTGATTTCAATGCTATTACTGCTAATAACGCAATTGTTGTAATGGCACCTGGGCAAAATCAACTTCCAGTATCAATATACATAAATCCAGACATAGAATACCTCTGCTTTCCAAAAATTTTCGCCGGTGTGGCGCGAAAATTGTTAGACAAAAATATCAGTATGTCGGATATCATCAAATGGGAAGTTAGAAACTATGGTAATAAAATTCCACCAAAGCGAGTTTTATATTTGGCAAAAACAAAACTGTTCAACGAAGCTCTAAATTCCATCAAAACAACAATGCGAAAAAAAACAAATGCAAAAGGTGTGACTGCAAGGGAAGCTTTGAACCCACAGTTTATTGCCGAGTTACGTCAACACGACGATGGCCTTAAGTTTATGAATCATATCAGATGCGCACCCGCCTACATGGAACGCATCAAAAAAGTATTGTTTGCGTTGATTCGCCAAGAGGGAGCCCCTACGTTTTTCCTCACTTTATCGGCTGTTGAAACTAATTGGGCGGATTTAATGCAAGGTCTCTATGAGTACAATACCGGAGAAAAGATATCTCTGTTATCGGCAATGAATTTATCATATGAACAAAAATCCAAACTTATTCAGGACAATCCTGTTTTTGTTGCTATGTACTACAACAACAGAATTAAACAGATCATGAAAATGATTACAGAAGGCGGAGTTTTTGATTCATATTCAGTGACAGATTTTTTTAGGCGGCGAGAATTTCAACAACGAGGATCGCCTCATGACCACATACTGCTTTGGATTAACAATGCACCAAAGATTGACGTTGAAAATCCACAAAATTGTGACGAAATTATAAAGTTTGTAGATAAATTTATAACATGCGAATACGATGAAAAGAATCCCTACTGCAAATACCTGCGACATAAGCATACTGCTACATGTACCAAAGGTAGGAAGAAGCAAATATGCAGGTTTAATTTTCCTAAATTCGTTATGCCGAAGACAATGATCCTTCAGCCGTTAAAGTCCAAAACAAAACAGCTTGCCATACAAGAAAACCTAAAAAAAATAAAAGAAATGATGGAATATTTCTATACTAGCAAAGAGCGAATACAAAAAACCTTTGATGAAGTATTGATTGACCTCGGAATGGATCTAGAAGCATATTTAACAGCAGTGAGGTATACTTTGAAAAAAACAACAATATTATATAAACGAAGAAGTTGCGAAGTAGACATAAATACCTATAACTCTACGCTACTAAATTTGATGGAAGCTAACGTGGATCTACAATTTGTATTGGATGAATATGCTGCTGCCCAGTACATTGTAGATTATATCGCCAAGGCTGAATCTGGTCTGTCTAAAGGTTTGAAAGATCTCCAAACGGAATTGGATAAAGGAGACAAAAACTTGCAGGAACGATTTCGTTGCATTGCTAATAAATTTCTAAACTCGCATGTTATGTCTACTTCAGAGGCTGTATACCATTGCCTAGGAACGCCACTTACTGAATTTAGTCGAGGATCAATTTTTATTAATACTAGTCCCATTAACGACCGAGTTGTTTTTCTAAAAACAGCAAAAGAACTGCAGGAGCTTGACGGCGATTCAACCGATATAGCCGGTAAAGATATTATGACACACTACTCTGAACGGAAGGGAATGGAAAGGGTCTGTTTAGCAATATTCGCTGCATTTCATTTTCGTACTAAAAGGAAACCACGAAAAGATAAAAATGTATCCGATGATGAACAAAGTGACGAAGATGACGACATGATTGAATCACAAAAACAATTTCGTCGTAAGAAAGCTCGGATTATTCGGTATGTTAGGTATAAATTGGCTCAAGATGCAGGGAATTATTATCGAGAGCAATTATTACTCTTCTTGCCGTGGCGCAATGAAGAAAGTGAAATTGAGGGAGTAAACTGGCACGATAAATATCTCGAAAACCTAACTGAAATAGAAAATAACCGAAAACAGATATTTGTAGTATCTGACGATGTTTTAGAGAAAGCCATCCTTGAAGCAAATAATAAAACAATGCTTGAGGATGATGAAATCGACCCATTTGACCCTGTACCCAAAGACCAGGAAATTGACATTCTGGTGCAAGGTGGAATTGATCGCCCAAAAACTACTAATCCATTCACTTATTGTGCCCCACCAAAAGTTGACGTGGAGCAATTATTTGAAAATATGCGCAAACTGAATGCTCGTCAGTTGGAGATCGTTATGCATGTATATAAAAGTTTCGTAACTGAAAAAATTCCCTTGAAAATTTTTATTTCTGGATCTGCTGGTGTAGGAAAAAGTATGGTAATTTCTACCATTTTCCATCTAATAACGTATCATTTAGAATTCTCACCAACAACTACGAAAGATTATAATCTGGATTCGATCAAGGTTTTGCTGTGCGCATTCTCTGGAAAAGCTGCTTTCTTGATTGGAGGTAATACTCTCCACTCGGCATTTGCGCTTCCTGTACAGGAGAGTGCAAATATGTCAGATCTGCCAATGGACATCGCAAATACCATGAGACACCAACTAATGGATTGTAAGCTCATCATTATCGATGAAATTTCTATGGTCGGAAGTGCGATTTTTAGCCGAATTGACACGAGATTGCGCTAAATAACTGGTACGAATGAATCCTTTGGGGGAATTTCAGTGATAACAGTGGGAGATTTCCTTCAACTGTCACCGGTAAAGGATTCTTCGATTTTCAATGCACCGAAACATTGTTTAATGAAAATGGATTATTCGCCTCTTTGGGATGAGTTTCATATCTATGAGCTTACAGAGGTCATGCGTCAAAAAGACGATCTAAGCTTTGTTCGTGCTTTGAATAATTTTGCGATTGGAAAAATGACTGATGATGACATCAGTGTAATAAAAACCCGCGAAGTAGAAGAAAAAGATGTTCCAGAAGATGCTATCAGGCTATATTATAGAAACGTTGATGTTGAGAAATACAACAATATCAAAATTGACGCCTCATCTTCTCCGGAAATTGCCTGCACAGCTATTGACACTATCACTGGAAAGCTCAAACCTGAACAGAAAATCAACAAATTAGAAGTGTGGAAAAATAAACCAACAAAAGATTGCGGCGGATATCCCTATTCACTACGATTAAAACGAGGTATCAAATATATGGTAACTGCCAATTTAGATGTATCAGATGGCCTGGTTAATGGGGCAACTGGTACACTTGAATTCGTTTATTGTGATCCTGAAACGGAAAAGCCAAGGATAGTTTTCTTGAAATTTCCTTCAAATGACGTAGGTAAAAAGATCCGCCTGCAATACAAAAATTTTATGGAAAACTGTGGCTTCAGCAGTTCATGGACTCCAATTGTAAGAAAAATGTACAATCTTACTAACCATTTTCAGAGAAATTATCAAGTGATTCGTGACCAGTTTTCTTTAGTTCCCTGCGAGGCTTTAACAATTCACAAAAGCCAAGGGCAAACTTATGAGAGCGTATGCGTTGACTTCCGAAAAGCTGGAAACCTAACCCGTCAATTAGTGTATGTGGCATTGAGCCGCGTTACAAAGCTTACGGGTTTATATATATTGGGAAAGTTTCAAGGAAATATGAAAAGTAATAACACCATTGACGCTAGTTTAAAAGAAATGGAAAGATTAAGATCCGAACGCCAACTTACACTAGCATATAATAATTTAACTATTATGGAAGGACTAGCCATCGCCTATTTAAACACACGATCTCTACGTACAAGTATGAAATACATAATTGCTGATCAATGGTATGCTAGATGTAGTATGCTAGTATTCTCCGAAACCTGTACTTATCAAAATGAACAAATTAGTTTGCCAGGTTTCAAATTGGTTTACCGTTCTGATGCTTTACCGCATCCTTCGTTTGTAAAAAGAAATATTGCCAAAGGAATAATGTGTTTCGCTAAACCTGAGTTAAGTATTGATATTGTTGAGAGTGCATTAGAATTTAAACCAAGAGGAACAAGTTATCATAGTCACGTTGATCTAGTACACATTATAGTGAATGGAGTGTCAATCATTACTGGATATAAATCTCCAAAGGCAAGTTTGTCTGACTTTAAGACAGCAATATCAAAACTTAAAGTGAGCACACTTCAACCGTTGATTGTAATGGGCGATTTCAACTTTAATTTAAACGAAACTGCCAGCAATGAAATATTGCAATTCATAACATTTATGAATGAAATGGATTTAAATGATACTTTACAATTATGTGGAAATACAACTATTTTGGGATCAAGACTTGACGTATTGTATTCAAATATTGATAAATTGACAACAGGCATATACGAATGTTACTTTTCTGATCATAAACCATTGTATGCTATATTACCAAAAGATATTGAACAAAATTTGCAAAAACCTGGAGAAAATAACATAATAAATGAATCATACGAAGTCATCTCATTAGATAGTAGTATCAATGACATTACATGCGCACAATTATCTGGCTTGTCAATGCAATGTAGTGACAGTGAACAGAATTTCGGTGATTGTAATACAAATAAGCAACTTTCTGAATGGAATGCCAAACATGCCAACGTTGTTTCTCCGCACGGCTTTGATGAGCTTATCGTTATTGAACACCTAGATGACATAGGAAGCATAACTAATAAAGGACTGGAAGCATTCTCGAAGCGTGACCTAGAGCACTATAAAGGGTTCATAGATTTAACCTGCCAATATTTAAAAATCGCATCAGTACAGATTTTCAATCCAGCCAGGGATAAATTATATCCAGAGCAAATATTGCCGCAATTTCGCGAGATCCCCATTACTGGAGATGGCAATTGTCAATTTAATGCCGTTTCGTATGCTTTAACTGGAAATGAAACATTTTCTAGCGATTTGAGAATTTTGGCTTTATCCAGTGTTGTTGAAAACGAACGGTTTTTCAAGAGACTTGGGGAAAACGGATTTTTAGAATCGGAAAATGTATCAAATTTAAAAACGATTTGCTATAATCATGGACAATGGGGTAATCAAGATACGCTGTTTGCCCTCAGTATGATACTTGAACGATACATATATATTCTCAAGAAAGTGGGAAATGATCACAAAATATACGCAGTGAAGCCAATTATCGCGAGTGCGCCACCGATAATGTTACATCTGCACAATGCTGGCTCTGGCTATGCGCATTACAATGTTTTACTACCGACAGCCGACAATACTCCTTTCGAATTTGAAAATATGGAAGTATATGAGTTAGAAAATATCTAATTGTGATCCGACTGAATAAGCAAATACCATGATTGAATAATCATAAAACAAGCAGTATTTCACTGCATGCATGACTGTATAGAGCTCCATGTTCTATACTCTAATTGTCATTGCTGTTGTTATGATTTATTCTTCGTCGCATGGTTCCGTCGATCTTAAGCTGCAAAGCTTTAGACATTTCTTTGCGAACTTTACACGTGGTCGTGGTTCGGTTGCGATAAGAAAAGACCGATGTGCTCAGATAAGTTGTATTTATACAGAAATGACTAAGATCCGATTGATCAAGAGCATGCCTTCATTGAGAAAATCATAAAACAAGCAGTATTCCCCTGCATGCATGACTGTATACACAGCAAAGTTTTCGCTGATTGTCATTGCTGTTGTTATGATTTATTATTTGGTTACCTTGATGGAATAATCATAAAACAAGCAGTACTTTCCTGCATGCATGACTGTATAGAACTTAATGTTCTACGCTATAATTGTCATTGCTGTTGTTATGATTTATTCTTTGGTAACCTACTTTGCTACTTGGTGCTTCGGTACTTTACTAAAATTACTAACTTCTGGGATACAGATCAACTCACTTCATAGCCTTGCTATGATAGTAGATGTTGATAATGTATCAAATTACGATGTAAAGCTCACACTTTATTCACGTTAAAGTAGTTGGGGCTAATTTAGTTTCTGTTTAGAAATTATCAACCAGTCAATGTGTCTTTATTTTATTTCGCTTTTGGTGATTGTTACTATCTTTACTAATACTATTGAATCAATTCTATGTGTTTCAACTATTCTATTCAGTACACTCTGCGTACAATTGAACATTAATAGTAAAAATAAATGAGTATTGCTTCATACAATATTCATTATTTTCGAACCCTTCCCATCGATTCCTTTTTCCCTAAACCCATGCATGTAACTCTGCCAGTATGAGGTTCTTAATGCAATATGCTGGGTCATTTCACGTCAAGTGACCGAGAAAAAGTACACATGTAATCGACCATCTCAGATAGGGTTTCTTTTTGCTGACCTGAAACAAACAATTTGACAAAACTTTGTTCAAATCCGAGAAAGTCCATTACATGGCACTCGGATACTTGACGTGATCCACATTTGAAATTGTATTGTATTGTATTGAAATAGTATAGTATATAGCTTTCGAGTGTTTCGATAATCTCTACTAGAGTCGCTATGATGTAAAATTTTTAACCTTCTGCGGCTGTCTACTAGAGGCTTTCAAATTAAAGGTTAAAGATTATTATCGATATTTAAATTCGGATTTTATTATTACAGAAATTACGACTTATGTTTTAGCAATCTATTAAATAGAATAAAATTATTGACTCGAGTCGACAAAGTGCTAAAAACTTCAAAATCATTTTTCAATGCATAACAAGCAATACATACATTTATAGGTGCATTTATCTAAGTTTCGGTATGTAGGATAGTTGTCCAGCTGCAGAAGGCTGAAGCAGCATTTACAATACATTAAGACACTTTACTGCCGGTCACAAGCCCGGATAAAAGAGGAGTGGAATGCTTTCGCTTCCTATAAATTTAAAAGCAAAAACTGTTTGCCGTGTAAACTAATGTTTGTAATTGAAAGTAGTTTTAATGTCTAGAGCATGCAGTTTACATACTTACACAAATACGTGAATCACACACATACATACATACATATATACATACATACATACATACATACATACATACATACATACATACATACATACATACATACATACATACATACATACATACATACATACATACATACATACATACATACATACATACATACATACATACATACATACATACATACATACATACATACATACATACATACATCGTACACATTGAATACAATCAACATTTGATTGGTACGTTTTGATTTCTCACGTTTTAACGGTTTAATATACGGTGCTTAAGTGTTAAAGTTTGAATAACTTTTGAATGAACCGTCCGATTTTAAATAACTCGGTTTCGTTTGATAGATCTCAGCAGTAATTTTCAAATAATAATAAAATGTGTGATGTTTTTCATTGCATTATTTCTTAAATGTTACAAAAATACGTTTTAAATACTATTTTTTCACATTTCTTTATGTAACTTTCAAACTACAAGTCCAATCATCATGAAATTTGGAAGTTAAGGGTTTGTAAGGCTCCTCTTTCATATGCAATCAATTTTGTTCAAATCGGTTAAGGGATCTATGAGATAATGAAGTCCCTAATTTTTCGTATTTTTATACATAACTTTTGAACTAAAAGTCCGATCAGTATGAAATTCAATAGCGACCAATGGGACACCTAGACCTTTCATTTGACACTAAGAACATTAAAATCGGTCCAGCCATCTCCGAGAAAAGTGAGTGAGATTAAAAGCGTTACATACACACACACACACACACACACACACATACATACACACACACAGAAAATGCTCAGTTTTCGAAACTGAGTCGAATGGTATATAACATTCGGCCCGCAGGACCTTCTTTCCATTTTCGGTTTTCCAAGTGATTTCTATACCTTTATACTATATATTTATATAGTAGAAAGGCAAAACGTCAGGAAAGGTGAGAAAATACTTTTGACCGCCTTTTTCAGAATGGTCCCACTGTGGGACTTGGTCATGGGCATGGACATGGACTTGGATTTGAAGTTTCACTTGGAGTTGGACTTGGACTTGAACTTGTAATTTGACTTGGGCTTGGGTTTGGACTTGGACATGAGCATGGACTTGGACTTGGATTTGGACACGGACATGGGCATGGACTTGAACTTGGAGTTGGATTAGGAATTGAACTAGGAATTTTATTTGGACTTGAACTTTGGCCTAGACTTGGACTTGGAGTTGGACTTGTTGATGGACATGGACATTGACTTGGATTTGGACTTGAGCTTTGACTTGGACTTAGAGTTGGATTTGAAGATGAACATGAACATGGACTTGGATATGGATTTGGACTTGGACATGAGCATGGACATGGGCTTGGACTTGAACTTTGACTTGGAGTTGGACTAGGATTTTGACTTGGCTTAGAGCTCAGAATTAGGCTTCAAGATGAACATGTGTTTGAATCGTTTGTTTGAGAAACCTGATAAGTCCACTCGACACAATTGTTGAAAAACGAAAGAAAAACAAAAAGCGATGAAAAGATGACAAAAAACGAAGACAAGGCCATAAAATGACGCCAAAAGATGACAAAAACGGCAAAAAACCGATAAAAAAGCGGTAAAAATCGATGCAAAAAGCGGAAAAAGATGCCAAAAATAGATGACACAAATACGATGAAAATATAGCATAGATACTATAAAAAGGTGACAAAAATATGACGAATTCGAATAAAAGATACATATGATACAGATGATATAAATAAACTAAATTTTAATACCACATACCCTCACAAAAGTTTGAGTAAGACGATGATAAAAGACCGACGGGAAACAGGCGTTGAAAAGACAACAATAGGAGACGATTTCCCGACAAAAGAACAACGAAAAGGCGGTAAATAATCACCGAAGAACACATTGACAGCGAAAAAGCGAAAGAAAAATGATGAAAAAGTGGTAACAAGTAGGCAAAAAGACAATGTAAAACATTGAAAGACGACAAAATATGAGGAAAATCACCAAACAAGAGACAAAAATATCTTAAAAGGCAATAAATATGACAAAAAGGCAATGAAAAGACAATAAGAAGATGGCAAAATAGCGGCAAGAAATGCATGCCAAAAAAGATTACAAATGACGTAAAAAAAAACGACCAAAAATACCACAAAAGATGATAAAAATGACAATAAATCTCAAATATCGACAGATCAAGCAACTTGCACAACAGACATCCTGCAAAAACAAGCATTAATTTTTTGCATCTGATTGTATCCTCAAAAGTTATAGTTGTTTTAAAAATCAATTTTTTCTGTAACAAATTAAATTACACTAGGTTTACACTAGGTAAACCTAGCAAAGGCTAGTATGATATCGGAATACGTCCTTGAAACCAAACGAACGATTCTATGATACGAAATTCAACTGTCTGTATTAGCTCTCGTTACCTTTTATAATTACAGTCAAATTTCGTTAATTGTACCCAAGTAACATTTATGTTGTATAATAGCTTATCAAGCAGTTGTTCCACGGGAATTAGCTGTACAATAGTTTAATAAGCTATAATACAACAAAAATGTTACTTGGGTACTAAGTTTATCGTCGATTTTGACAAAAACCTAAATTAATTAGGCTCACACTTAAATAAAAGCACCGAGCCCTGCAAAATTTTGCCGAAATCTCAACAGCCGACCGTTCGGTAAAATTTTGTATGTTGCCAAACGTTACTAAAGATCCGTAAACGTCGATATACACCATCGACATTTTTACCGAACGTTCGGCTGTTGAGATTTCGGAAAAATTTTGCCGAACTCGGTGCTATTTAAGTGTGCTGAGCTGTTTTCACTAACAGTTCAAGTGTTGTTAATGTCATCTTTTGGTTTAATCAGATCAGACAGACTAACGAAAGTTTTTCTCAAAATCGACGATAAGCTAGGTGCAATTAACGAAATTTGACTGTATTTGAATAGAAACAACTGATATAAAAATCATTAAGGTAAATTATCAAATTATAAGCAAAATCTATCGACCTTTTCGCGTGCCTAATGGAGGCTAGTTAAAGCCCTATAAAGATATACATTTATAGGGCTTCTCGGCTAGTGGGCACAACTTTCGGAAAAAATAACATGCTTTTGGCAACTCTGCTCACGTCAAGTTGACATTTTCCCCATTGTAAAACTGTCAAGCGTACGTTAGCAAAGTTGCCAAAAGCATTTAAATATTTTCCAAAAGTTGAGCCCACTAGCCGCCATTAAGCACGCGAAAAGGTGGATTAGGCGTTACACTAGCTTTTTTCGTTTATTATTGTATCGAAAAAGTTGGGAAAATTTGAATTGCATAATAATATTGAATTTCAAGTTGAAAAACTTTACGATTTGCCTTGCAAAGTATTCCATCCTATTCGTCCAGCAAAAACTTGCCCTTACCTATACCTCTGACAGCGCATCAGTTCGGGGATTCAGAAATGATTACTATATTTGCCGATTTTTTAATGGGTGCGATTTCCAAATTACGACGGCAATGACGACGACGCTGGCTGGCTGACTGTCGGGATTATACATTACGATTTCCGGTCCCGATCCAGGCCAGACGGATCGCTGGGACGGTTATTTATTCGAAATTGAAAGAAACGGCGACAGGCAGCGACAATGGTTTCAGCGGCCAAAGTAGTGTCGTGATTCGATTCTTATGCACGTTAATCGAGTGAGGTGCGCTGGAAAGTATTTATACTTTTCGCGAAAAGGGCTTCTTTTTAGACGCTTTTAGTTTCCACCCACTCGTAGTTCATCAACTGTGTTTCAAAGTGAGGAAAATTTGCACTTTAATGTCTGTTTCTAAGTACGTCTCCATTATCTGCTAAATGGGTGCCAAATTTTGGAGCGTGTTAAACACGCTAAATTAATGGAGTGTTACAAACGGCACTTTTTCCTTTCCCTGTTTTGAAGAAATTCACCTGTTTGTTGTAAAACCAGTTCGAAGTTCTGTTTCTCCACCGCCCGGTTG
Organism: Sabethes cyaneus; assembly: GCF_943734655.1. NCBI lineage: Eukaryota > Metazoa > Arthropoda > Insecta > Diptera > Culicidae > Sabethes > Sabethes cyaneus. Next base: position 116,872,963 of record NC_071353.1, read on the forward strand.
GTTTCTAATTCGATTTTGATGCTAATCATTTTTACGCGCGCGGTCACTATCTGGCGGATTATCTCGGTTATTTCTGTTATTCTCTTTTTTCCGCAGCCAGCAGCACAGTCGAACCACAGAATAGGCCGCCGTAATCGTAAATTTGCCAGCTAATCTGGGCTATCTAACGCTGTTTCCTGCTTTCGTAACCGGGCGCAATAGACTCTCTCGGGATAGTAAGCGAGCGGCCAAATTATGATATTTCCACGCCCTCTGTGGTACCTAGTTGCGTGGTTTGCCGAAGATCGGAAGTGGCTTTTGGTGGCACCGGCAACGATCTCATTGTGAGAGGTTTTAATTGGACAGAATGAAAACAAAGTCATCAATAGGTTATGAGGTTTGATTGGAAAGTGCCGCCGGGTGATAGCGGTCGGTAGATGAAAGACCGTGAAGGGAGTTACTATAAAGCAAGTGGTAACTGTGCTTGAAATTGTTAGAAATGTTGACCCTCTTCTGTACACATAGCGGAACATTTTGGGATGGAAAATCCCCGCCTAACGGCTTGATCGTGTATTATATATGTTAATCACTGAAGAGGTCGAGTCGGTTGGATCGCTTTTTTGTATTTTCATTCATGACGATATCCGACACCCTGAATATGTAACAACATAAGTTAGAGATTGTGTTCTTTGAAATGTGATTGTAACAGGGTTTAGTAATTGTTGTTCAAATCAGATTACGACCACAATATGTCCATCCTGCGTCAGATTTATCGAATTGATACACCTATCCCAAGCAACAATTGCAAGTTTTATAACGTTCCTCCAGTGGTCATAAAACCGCTAATAAAGTTATGAGCTCCACCAGAATTTCCTGATGACCGCTATAAAACTGCCTTCCGACCAAGGGGCCCACTCTTCAGAAGGTTTTTTTTTATATTCTCTTTAAGCATTTGGTTATAAGCTTAAGTAAGGTAAGGTAGTATAATATGCCCCCTTAAGAATAAATGGATATATCTCGAACAGGCTTCCCAAGAATAACGTTACAATTACGAATATATGTTACTTTTTGAGCTGAAAATCAATTGCAACTGTTTACTTGCTTTATTATTGTGGAATGAAAATGCTAGGAATTATTTAAAACAGCGCCTAAAATTTGGGTTTCTCGTTTGTGCGGGCAATATGCCCCAGCTGCAGTATAATACGCTCCACGTTGTGTTTCGACTATTTGTGAGATGCCTACACTATTTTGTGGAAAGTTAAACTTCTTTAGATATTCTAAAACCATTATGTTTTCACATAAAATAAACCTAGTTTCGGTCTCCTGCGATAACTTTTCTTTTTTGCATGGGGCATATTATACTGCAGCTGAGGCATGTTGCCCCGCATAGTTAAGTAACTTGTAATTTGGACGTGATGGATAAATTATTTCAAGCACTTTCATTCTACATTACTAACTGAGGCTAATAGTGGTATTAGCACAGAGAACAGACTACCAGGTAATTGACAAAAAGTGTGTAAAAGGTTTTTATGTAATCTACGAGTAATCCTTCAATAGAGCACCCCTCGAGCAGTAAGTGGCAAACTAAATCTTGATGTCGCTGCAATCGCTGCTATGTAACTCCAGCACAAAGAAATGTTGATAAAGGTACATGAATATTTTTTTATGCATTTGGCAAACTATTTCTGGAGGGCGCTACCGACAGATTTTACACACAAAAAATCGATTACTTCCTTCGGGGCTGTTAATCTGTTCTCTGTGTTTTAAGGTTTCTCCTTAGTTTGGCATTTTAATTTATGCTAGTTTGCGAATGAACGAACTAGGGCGTTGTTACGATACCGCATATACGGCAACACTGCCCAACATCGCATGCCGATGACGTTTATGTTGGGTAGAGGGGAAATGAAGAGAGAAGATAAATAAAACTCCATCGCAAAGTGTTCTGAAAAGCAAAATAGAAAGTGTTTCGAGGCTAATTATAAATCATTTCAATCAGTTACCGTTTGAACGTGCGAAATAGTACAGGGTTAGCGAAATAGCGCCTGATAAGAGGTAGAAGAAAGTGATTTCAGTGGTAAGAAAGAAGTTATTCTGTGAAATAATGTAATAGCAAAATGTAAACAATACCTGTTTTTACTTACCTCCAGATAAAGCAACCGTTGAAATCCACCGGTAGCCCGGGATACTTACCTGTAAAGAATAATTACCGTGACCAACCGTAAATCCGTTGTAAGTAGCCTGAAACAAAATGTGTAATACTGTATACTTACCAGATTCAATCCGTTCATAGTATTTACAACCGCGAAAGTAAAGTAGGGTAGCGCACCCCAAGTTGACCCTAAGCAGAAACGCACTTACTAAACCGTAAGTTGTAGTAAATATTAAGGCAAAATAAAATAAACGAGATTAGATATTAATAGGTATACTGCGATCGGCGTAGGATAGGAAGAAGGTGTAAACGATAAACAGTGAATCCACTTCTTGTAAGTCGAATGTATATAATTTCTGTATTTAATCTAACGCAAAAATTTACCCTTCCTTCCTGCTGAATTCTATATTTACCCTCTGACGCCTCTTGACAGTGCAAATGTCCTACAGTTAAGTGTACTGGTCAGAGGTACGAATGAGTCCTCGCCAGGGACGGCTATAGTATGGGATAGTACTGGCAGCGAGGAATATGTGCGTAAAGTAGATCAAGCTTTGAAGAAAGGGTAAACCTCAATACACACAAGCACGCATAAAATTTAATAAGCATATCGCTCATTCAATAGCGATTATAGCTAAAAGAAATGCAGTGCAGGTCATACAGCAAACACCCGAGCGATATCACAATAGATCAACGATACTGGTCGCAGTGATGAGTCCACACGTGGAAAAACTACAAGGTATACAGCCCTAAGGGTTGTACGAAAGGATGACGTAGGACTATATCAGATCCTTAGATAAAAAATTAATGATAAATGCCCAGGTAACCAATAAGCATTAAAATAAGCAGTAAATCAGTCGTTTATTAGCAACCCTGGCGTTTTATACTGCAGGTTGTTGTTTATCAGCTTTTTGACTGCATAACTGTTGTAAATTGGCATCCACAATTCTATTTAAATTCTTCTTGTTGGTAACTAGCTGCAAATAAGCATTGTCAGCACTATAAGAGGGCTAGCAGTAAAGTAGCCGCATATTTTGCCAAAATAGAATTTAAGTAGCATTTAAGGCAACTTAAATGCTTATTGGCTTGCTTTTAAATTGCATTGGAAATGCTTATTGGTTACCTGGGTGTATTTCTGGCATATGTATGTTTATATGAATTTGTGAGTGACATTGTTTAAGTGAATGTTTAAAAGAGAAGAGCAAAATATTCAGATTCAATTCTTCATTGAATGCAATGGTGGCTTTGAAAATACGTGGACTGGGGTTCATAAGTAAGATGACTGCAACCATTGAGACATAGAGATTTCTTTTAAAAATCACTTGGGTGCATCATAAAGGTTGAAATAGTAATGAATGACCAGCCCACAGATTATTGTATTGAATATGATTATGAGTAGCTTGACATGTTTTAATAATTTTATTTTAACTCGTTTCTGGTCTTTAAAAGGGCCATTGGTTACAAATAGCATTAAAGCCAAAGCACGTTCATCGCAAATATGACGGGCCATTCGAATATGCTTCTCTTTTGACATGAATGGCTACAGGCACGTAAGTTAGCGGCGTCGTTTCACTGTCTTTTGCTACGAGAAGGTTTTACTAATTTACTTTTACAGCTTACCGCTTGTCACGTAGCAGAAAATATGGTACATATGCAAACATTTCTGTTTTATTTGTGTGAGCGTCCTTATCCTCCTACTATAGGAGTGAGGAGTCTCAAACCATCATAAAATAAATTCATACCTCCAAAAAACCCCACATGCCAAATTTGGTTCCTTTTGCTTGATTAGTTTTCGAGTTCTGAGGAAATTTGTGTTTCATTTGTATAGGAGCCCCCCCATCTTATGCCCTCCATAAAATTATTCTCTTTCCCCCTCCATAAAATTGCTGAACATTTTATCTATCCAACGACATATAAATTGTACAGTTTCGTTCAGTAGTTTAGTAGTTATTAGCATTTGAAATCTTTCATTCAAACGTTACACTTCTATTTTCGATTTCACAACGTGCTACCCAGTCCCAGTATAGTAAACAAAGACGTAGTCCTACGTCAAAACAACGCAAAAATACATTACAGTTTGAGCATTACCGAAAACTAATCGGTTGCTACAGAAAGTTGGTTCGTTTCCGAACAGGCGTATTGCCCACCTGGGGCACATTATACACATGTCCCCTAGTCTTATCACACTCCCCAAGCGCACGACACATATCACTCAATCCAATGTTCTCTGATCAACCGCGATAGGTTATGCGGAAAACCATGTTTGTAGATCTGCCATAGCAGGTCTCGATCGGCTGTATCATCATTGGGCAGATTCGGGTTAATTGGTTTAGTACTTTTCAATAACGACAATATCCGTTACATTACATCAGGATAAAATAAGGATTACATGTAGCGAATCCTTATATCTACATGCTTCAATCACACAATTTTCAATTGTTTTTTTTCGAGCTTCCTGCAGAGTACTGTTGGCGAAAGCTTTTGTATGTTGCCGATAAAATATAGTGCTTTCCTATGAAAGCTGTTTGGTTTATCCAAAGTTGCCCAAAACTATTTTTTTGAATAGTGCATTTTTTCTTAAATATTTTATTGCTCATCAAATATACATCTTAGCGACAAACAGTCTGTAGAAAAAATGTGTATTTTAATATACTGAATATTTTGTAGAATATTTGAAAGCGCCAAAATAATCGTGTGCAAAATTATTGAGCGGAATTAATTTTGAAACGCTATGTTGAAACGAACCATTATATTTTGCAACCAGTAAGAGATAGACAGTTACTATATTTAGTAAAGTTGCATCTTTTAGTGTGCTTTGCAACCTTCCGAAGAAAAAAAAAATTTTTGAGCGTATTTGAAAAAACAAAAGTTTGTATCACCCTTATAGGTGGATCCACGGTCACCCTACACACAAAAAATGGCACGTTGGGTTTACTAGAAAACATAGATAATTCTCATCCATCACACTTCTCATCTAACATTTACGTGAATTATTGGTAACTCGCACTCATACTAACCAGTTTACGTGCGATCCCAGTAAATGTTATCAACTTTCCCAGTAACTAGTACATGAAGTTAATGTAAGTTGCTGTACAGAAGTTTACATGATTTTTCACGTGGATGCAACGTGTCGATTTTTTAGAGTGAATAGTGCAGAAAGATGCGGTAAATAATTTTATTACATAAACTTCTCCAAAGACACCTCCCTTGAAAAATTACGCGTTTTTACGCAAATGCTAATGACTACGCTTTTCCGATTCGGCATCATTACGCGGTGCAACACAGATAAAACGAATTTGATTTCTTCTTCTTCTTGATCACGGGCTCGTACATAAGGATTCTTATCTATGTATAGACAGCTCGTACAGCAAAAATTGACAACCCAGAATAAGCTATCGGTCAAATCATATAAGCATTTAAACTACCTTCGCTCAAGAGCAGTTCCGGTACAGTGGTCAAGACAGTGGCATCGTGTGCGATCTGTCGTGAGTTCAATTCCGACTGAAAGGATGCGGTTTTTTCTGTTGCTATTGGTAAATGTTCCTTATAAATAGTTGTACTATTTTTGACAATTCGCCGGGAAAATATAGTATATGGGGAGGAAAAGAAGTTTTTGTTGTATTTTAACAGAATTATAACAAAACCTGCTGAAAATATCATAACAAATTTTGATATAATTTTGTTCATATCATAACTAATTTTGTTATGTATTTGCTATAGTTACTAAGAATTTTGGTTATTTTAACCACTAACCGCCGCTAATTTATAACGCGCGTTGTTAGGGAAAAATCGATAACAAAATAACAGAATCAGTTACAAATTTGTTATGTCCTCCTGATCGGCTAGTCACAAACGGCGCACTCCGTTTGCCACATGAGCAGATCGCTTGCCAAATCACGTACAGTAGGATTTCGAATTTGGCAACAAATGCGTGTCGCCTATGTTGCCAAAATCGAAAGCGTGCCAAAATCGAAACCCTTTTTCGATATGAAGAAATTTAATGTAAATGCTTTAAAAGTTGACTAAATATCAAATCAAATACGATTGTAACCATTTTATGTTTAAAAAGTCCGACAAGAGCTATCCGTCAGGTGCAAATAACTTATTGACACCCTGCGGTTAGACGTAGTCCTACGGCAATAAAAATATTATTGTTCGAAACCACATAACTTTTTTTCATGAACATACTGAGGGCATAATTTCTTCGTCACTTAAAGCATGTATGCGGAAACTGATTGATATTTAAGCATATTTTTGGAAGTTAAATATCTTGTGTTGCCAAAACCGAATACTTTTGTTGCCAAAATCGAGGCATGCCAAAATCGAACGAACCATGCCAAAATCGAAATCAAACTGTATTTCTTAACAAACTTTGAAAGTTTCGCCTTCTATACTTCCTCTGGAACATCAAACTCGTGCTGCACGATGAAGAACAGGAGCCCAGTGATCCTATAGCAGGAACATTTTTTTCGGCCGAAAACAAAGTTTCACAATCACCGTGCTGTTTAAGCAGCTGCCGATATCTTTCGATTCTTGCAATCTTCTGCTTTTCAATCAAACCGTGCACCCGTTGTTTTTTACGTGGAATCAATCGAAGATCATCTTTCAGAACATTCTTGATGGTTGACTGCGAAATTCACAGTTCCTTGACCATCTTACATCCAGACTGATCTGGTTTCCGTCGAATTCGCTCTCTTACTTGTTTGAAGGCTTCCGGTGTCCTTACAGTGCGCTTACGGCCAGGCTTGGAGTTTTTTTCCCATGAACTGATATCCTTGTATCGCTTGATGGTACGGAAGATGAATCTTTCGTCTATTCCAAAAGGCTCCAGTTTCTTAAAAATATCACACGGCCGAAAAATCACATGTTCCATTTTTGCGCCCATGACTCATAAACGAATGAAAATTCAAAACCAACTTGCTTGCTGTGTTGATAAATAAATACACTCTAAATGAAAAATATGCGGTCACGTTTGTGATTAACCCATTTTTAATCAAACACGTCCAAAAAAACACTGACGAAAAACTAGTGGCGAAAAAACCTGTGTGCGAGTACCCATTGTATATAAATTTTCGTTCATCCATATTCTGTAGAGATGGTCGGGTATGAAAATTTGAATACCCGAACCCGACCCGTACCCGATTAAGAAAAAAAAATTAAAGACCCGTACCCGACCCGAACCCGCAGGTGTATTATTTTTGATACCCGAACCCGACCGAAATCCGTCGGGTACGGGCCCGGGTACCCGACCATCTTTAGTGTTAAATGTAGTCAATAGAGATACCCGACCCGACCCGTACTCGGGTTTAAAAACAAAAATTAAGAACCCGTACCCGACCCATACCCGCAAGTTATTTTCAATACGGGCAAATTTCGGGTTTCGGGCAAATTTTCCGCTACCCGATCATCTCTAATATTGTGATATACACACACTAGTATGCTTTAGTTGATATTTCACTCGGTAGCTAGCATTGTACGGTGGACCCCCGTTCGTTTAACCGTTTTTAATCTGAACACTTTTTAATTTGAACCCTGCTGGTTTGCACGATGTGCAAATTAAAAATGGTTCAAATGTCATTCTCAACATGGCATCATTTGCCTTTGCAGACAATGCACATAAACACGATTTGTTTATACTGATCTAGCGTAATCCTAGTTTAATCAGTTTCACATTTCGTTTCCCAACGATTACGATAGAAATCCGATCGGAGAATAACATATTCGCTGCTTGCAACTACCAACTAAACGAGACTAAATCAAACCACCAAAACAATAACAAAGAGCAGGGCGGCCAGTTCATACAAGTTTCAGTATATTTAGGGTTGATAGTCGTTCAAATTAAAAACGAACCCCGTTAGTTTGCATGAGGAATCGTTCAAACGAACGGGGGTCCACTGTAGTTACTGTTTCTCGGGTTTTGACAGAATTGCCAGTTTTCTTGATGGAATGTTTTTGCTTTAAAAAAAATTATATCAACAGCAAAAGATTTTTAGCTTTGAATGGACGATCAGTAAAACTTCTGAAAAACTCATCTAACCTTCACCGCAAGTTCGTTCGAACGACAACGACAACGACAGCGTCAGTGGCTCGCTTCATTCGCCGTCTGTGAAAGATTAGTTCAGCGGGTGTTCGCCGTGTTTGGGGTACGTGCCCAAAAAGCATGATGCCTCCGGGATTTATATAATTGTCTATTTCCTTCCAGCAGAACTGCTGCAAATCCGCCACCATCGTGCCGTCATTCCCTAGAACCGAGCCAACAATCTTTAGCCTTCACCGGCATGGCAGCCTTCCCGCTACACTTACGACCTTCCGGAGCACGTTCCTGTCCGACAGACGACCCGGTAAAACGCTAATACAACTCTGTAGCGTCTAGTTCGAAGCGCCAAAACCTGTAATATCGTAATGATCAGTTTCATTAATTTTTTTTGGCTACCTTTCGCTGCTGGCTCCCTACACACTATCCCTTTCTGGAGGAAGCAGGGAGGAAACGCGATGATATTTGTTTGTTGCTTAGTTCTAATGAATACCTTGCGGCTTCGCCTTCGGACCCGACTTTGGTCGGCACCACCACACCGTTCGTTGCACGCAAAATGTTCTTTAATACGTTTCCGGTTGCTGCCGCCCACTCGTGCCGGCTGGTCGGCCTGTAAGCATGAGATCAGTTGTCCGCTAATTTCCTTCAAATTCTGCCAGGCAGAAAATCTTACCGAACTTTCCTGCCCGCTGCCATACGATAATTACAGTTTTACGAAATCAGAAAGAGCAAATTCAAATTACACAGTTATCGAGCGAATTTCAAGCAGCCAGCTAGAGCGCTTTCTCCACCGGACTGAGGAGATAGGTGGATGAGTTATGCATAGGGAATGGGTCTAAATGGATGGGTTGGATATCATCATCGACAATCAAGAGCGCTTTTTTCGTAAACCATTCAAAAGACGATTTGATTGAGTTTGAAGCAGCCCGCAAAGGAAACGCGTACACACGGGTGCGATAAACTATCATCACGCAACCCAGTCTAAATCGTTTGACTTGACCGCTAACAGTACAGTTCTACGGATAGACACCTCCGAGAGTCCTCCGGCAGCGGATGGCTTTCCGGGCCGGAAGATACGGCTTTTAGCGGTGTTTTGGGGCCATTAAGCTGCGCTATTGCTATGGTCCTAATGTTTTATGCCGCTCGATTTCCTATCTATTTTATTGGAATTGTATGCAAAATATTAGGACACAATGGTGAATAATGGTTTGATTTAATTCCGCTGGCATTAGCCGTACCTTATGGATACTATACTAACGGTTTCGCGGCAGTTTTGCGGGCAACTTAATGTTAGTTAAATTGTAAATCAAAACGGCCATTCGCTTAGCCAACAACTCCATTGCGCTCGCTCTGCTCGGATTGTCATCATCGAAATTTAGCACCAAACGGGCGATAAGGTAAAACATAAAATTGAAACAAAATATTTCTTCGCGTTTCACGATTTGCGCGATTTATAATAAATTATCCGAAAGGTTTCGATTCCCCGCCCCTTGTATCAGGACCGATGCGAGCGTACATATCAACGACCGAAAATGAATGAATGAAGCCTCCGGCGCGGCGGTCGCTCCATGAGTCAATCCGGCGTGACTGAAAGAAGAAAGACTTCAGTTCTTTATGCCTGGACCCCAACGCAGACGAAAACGAGGCAAAATTTAAATAAAGTTATCAAAATTAATATCCCCACCGCCAATATCATAAATATATTTGGAGATGTGTTAAATATGTTGACATTCGATAATGTTTTGATGTTTCTCTTTAATATCAATAAAAATAAATAGTTTTACGGTTCTAGTTCGCTTCGTTTAGGAGCTGCTGCTGCTTCAATTTACTTTGGAATGAGTGCTAAGGAAGGAACCGGACACAACTGTCGGGCGCGGCGGGACGCATCAAGTGTGATGACGATTTGAACCCGGGCTGCGATGACAGAAAGCGAAACGTCGCTCGAAAACGAACGCCAGGATGAGAAATGATGCCCTCGTGCGCCGTGTTGCCTCTAATTGAAATTTCAAATTATTTTTCGATATACTTTTATTTATTGTTCATTCGCTTCGGCATTGTTCGTAACCGCGTTACATGCATATAAACAACGAATGCACACGTACACGTAAAGACTTTTTTTTGTTTTCTTGTATTGGATAGATGAAGCGATTGAGTAGAGTTGGGCCGGTGTGTCTGTGTTGGGCAGACCACAACTCGATCCACAGCGTGACACATTCGAGGTGAACCCAGACGGTCCACCAACTCACGAAAACGTGTGGGTTGGTAGAACACCATTTAATTGAACTTAAATCAAAGATAAAAAGAACCATTTTATCGAACAGCGTATGCGTTTCCTTAACGGCAAGAAGGTAAACTTAAGCTAAACGGCACATTTTCAATATAAACAATAATCGTCTGCGCCAACAATCGAACTAAATCGATTGACATTGTAGGTTGTTGTTCACGAACTTCAAGCGAACGTGTATCTTCAGATTTTTATTTTGGTTTAGATGTCTGATCTTTTGTTTTTAGAACTGCGTTTCACGGAAATTCCTAAAAATCTGCAAATGAATGCATCACAAACAGTGGTTACTGTTCCGTGCTTGAGTGTCGACATCACTGTTTTTTAATATTTTTCAAGTAATCTTGCTCTTCAGAGCCAGGAAGTGGAAACACAAGTTATAATTTTTCTCTTGGACAGGAGGTTTCATTGCGCACCTCGAGCCAGTACCGTTGTTATAACTAGCCCCGGCTAGAAGCTTCATCGTCGGTAAAGCAGAGTTCAGCACAAAGAGAAAGCGTGTATACAGGGCGTTAGGTAGCTCGGTATAAATATTTTAGAGGGTGAGCTAGAGCAGCGGTTCCCAACCTTTTTTCGGTTCGCGTACCCCCTGACGGCTTTCCCTATACTATTCTGCAGCGAACTAAAGTTTTGGCGAACCCCTGGGGGTTCGCGAACCCCCATTTGGGAACCGCTGAGCTAGAGGACCACATTTGGTGAAAAAATGCCTTCTACGCATATGGTCAAATTTGAATCGTTACAGAGTTATTAAGCATTTTTAGTTTTCGGTTCTGTTTACCTTAGATTAGCTCCAATACGAAAAGTTTGCTAGCTGCTTAATTCTGTTACCTTCATTCGAAGGTTAAGAAAATTTTGTATTGAGAATTGTGCTTAAACTTTCTGCTTCATAAACTTCTGTAATCTTTCAGAATCAAAAAGTATTAAAATAAGTGTTTCTCTCGAAGCTATTTAATCAAATTTCTCCTACAAAGCGTGATGAACTTGATTACTTTTATCTACCATATTGGAAGCTCTGGTACCGTTCTACAATTCGTTCTTTTAGTTTTGTTGCAAATTCACCTTAAACGTATCGTGTTGAGTGTTGAATTATTATCTGAAAACTCTACGAATTCATACATCACACATAGCACACCAGATCACCGTGTGCGACGAACGCGATCTAACACGTATCAAAACCAGCAACAGCAACAACAATGTTTTTCATAAATTGGCGAACCACCACTTTTGCTTACATAATCCTGCAAAATTCAAGTTACTTAGGTTTATCCGCAGGCAGCAGCTCTTGCATCCGTAGTGTGGAAAGGATGCATTTTTCCCCACGCTCTATACCTTCCAGTATGACACGGGGCTGTGTCGCAACTTGGCTTATTTTTGTTGTGGGATCATTTCCCGCAATCCGCAAAATTTCATGCTCAATCGCTGCTGCTGCTGCTGCTGCTCTTCTCGAAGCCTCGTTGAAAACAACGTTCCTTCTCAGAAGCGACGTTGTATTATCGTAAAAGTTCCTGAGTTAAAATTATTGTGTAACAAAACGAACACTTCTGGATTGTTTTCACACGCTTGCATTAGGGAGTTGACGGTAGAAAATCTACAACCATCCACCTGCTGGACTGCCGATGGTTAAAAATTACCGACGCTATAGCAAAGGTGAATGTTCGCGAGTCTTTTCACAGAATACATTTTGATGCTGCAATCATTTTCAGAAACGTCCTAGAAAGACCCGACAAGACTGCTTCGTTGTTGTTTTCCATACGCGTCAGACCGTGTTTGTCGCACGCGGTGATCTAGTGTACTATGCGTGATGTATGAATTCGTACAATTTTCAGATACTAATTCAACACCCAAAACGATACCTTTAAAATTATATTGTAACGAAACTAAAAGAGATAGCCATTTTACACCAAAGAAGAAATTGTAGAACGGTACCAGAGCTTTAAATTGGTAGATTAAAAGCAACCAACTTTACCACACTTTTTTAGGAGAAATTTGATGAAAACGCCTTGAGAAACATGTGTTTCAAATATTTGCAAATATTTGTTTATTTGCTTCTGAAAGGTTACTAAACGGTTACTAAACGGTTCCTAACGGTATTAGCTCGTCTAGTTTTGCGATATCATCGGGTGTCCCTCAGGGTAGCCATCTTAGGCCCTTGATTTTTATTCTCTTTATTAATTATCTGTACAGTAAACTGCGTTCTTCTAAGCTTATGTACGCAGACGATTTAAAGGTATATCGTGAAATCAAAACCACACTTGACTGCTGCACCCTCTAGGAGTACTACGTGTCCATACGGCTAAGGACTTGAGCGTTGTCATAGATACCAAAGTCAATTTCACGGCAATTGTTTCCACGATTATTGCTAAAGCATGCGGAACACTCGTTTTTTTTAAAAGGAACACTAATGACTTTCAAGACATCTATGCACTGAAATCGCTATACTGCGTATTCTTTCGGATCGTTCTTGAGTATGGGGTTGTTGTTCGGGCACTCTAGTACGCTGTGCATGTGAACAGAATTCAGTAGCAACTGTACTGCCCATAAATGGAAAAAGGTGACTGTCGTCACATCATCTTGTTCCAAAACTTAGAAACACTGCCGAAGTTACTTATACGCGTTTATTTGTGTTTGAATAAGCCAGAATAAACGCATAACAGTCACAGCATGCCTTGATCCTTGAGTTGTCGGTGACTCGGCAGTATTTTCAAGACCACGTGTCGTTGTTGTTTTGATAATTCACGTGCTCGTTCAATTCAATTGTTCAAAACGTCCTTTTTGACTCAAATCTCTTCCTGGCCTTTTCTTCTTTTTATTGTAATTTGTTATCTTGAGTTTATAGTGAGGTCGCATGATGGGGTATCTTTGACTCAGAAGCTGGTCGTTTTCCTGTGTGCCCGGAACACTCCGAGAACTAGTTTTGCAGTTTCGAGTACCGACTTAGAGATGTCACATGTTGTATTTTATTTAAATTCAGAAACTGATCCCCGTAGAGGTATCTGGAACATTCACGGACATGGTTAGATGTGGCCAATGACGTCTTGAACATTTTATACGACTACCAATAGTCAAGATTTGCAAATCCGTGTATTTATAGGTGTCAATTGATGGGTTTGTTGTGATTCAAGATGCTTCTATGTCCAAGTCCCATATATTTCGGAACATGTTCCCACTGTAACTTCAAAATCGTACATCCGATCCAAATTCTCCTCAATAGTGTTCTTCTAGGCCATAAAATCTTCCGATTGGTAGTTGCTGCAGCCGAATCGGTCCAGGCATTTCCAAAAAACAGATGCTTATTGTTATATTTTTACTACAGTGACTAATTTAATACTCCGAGAGATCCGGCGAGAAATAGGTCTATTGTTGGAGTTAGTCACCGTTCACTTTATAATTTGAGCTTCTTGATCAAAGAAACTCAAATTAGAAATAGATCTGCAGACGATAATAGAGCCGCCGAAAAGGACCGACTCCCGGAAGAACCGCTAGCAACGACACTTCACTGGATAATTTCAAGGATTTAGGAGGAGGAGAAACTACCGAACGGCTCCCTCAGATTTTGTTGCCACTTTCATCCCCAATAACAAGAGAATTCGTAGGGCAGTATCAGGTGGGCTTTATGAGGGACCGTGCTACTACGGATCAAATTTTTACTCTCCGATAAATCCTTCAGAAATGTCGAGAGTACAACGTGCCCACGCACCATATTTTCGTGGATTTCAGAACAGCATACGATACAGTTGAACGCAAACAGCTATGGCAGATAATGTGCCGTTTGGGTACGAATACGGTTTTCCGGACAAACTGACGCGGCTGATCAAAGTTACCCTGGAGCGAGTGATGTGCTACGTGCACGTTTTGGGGACACTCGAATCCTTTCGTATCGCGTAGAGGGTTGCGGCAAGGGGATGGACTGTCCTGTACATTGGCGGAACTAGGGGGGGCTAAGCCCTCCCTAGAAAAGATTTAGCCCCTCCAAGAAAAGTTGACTAAGTTTTGTAATTTTTGAAAAAACAATAGCCGATGAAATAAAACGGTTGAAAAAAATTCCGGGGGCTATAGCCCCCCCTATAAATGAGCGTTAGTTCCGCCAATGGTCCTGTATATTATTCAATATCGCTATTGAAGGTGTAACCCGGCAAGCGGGCATCGAAACGAGAGGAACGATCTTCAGCAAGAGTAGCGAACTCCTAGCCTTCGCAAGCGAACTCGACATCATTACTAGAAGCCTTCGGACGGCGGAGGCAATCTACGCCAGACTCAAAACGGAGTGACTATTGACGGCGATTAACTGGAATTGGTTGATGAGTTCGTATATTTGGGATCTCTGGTCACCGCTAACACAAATACGAGTAAGGAGATTCTACGACGCATTCAAGCTGGAAATCGAGCCTACTTTCTCTCCGGCTCCGCACGACGCTTCGATCAAGGAGCATACGCCGCCGCATAAAGCTGATGATCTACAAAACGCTAATCAGACCGGTAGTCCTCTACGGACTTGAGACTGTAACTTTGCTTACGGAAGACATACGTGCACTTGCCGTATTTGAATGAAAGGTGTTGCGGACTATTTTTGGCGGAGTACGAACGGATAGCGAAGAGGGGCGTACGCGTATGAACGACGAGTTGCAGGTAGTACTTGGAGGGATTCCCATCATACACCTGGCGAAAGTTGGGAGACTACGGTGGGCCGGCAACGTCGTAAGGATGCCAGACGAATGTGTAGTGAAATCCGTTCTTTTCAACAACCTTACCGGTACCGGGAATAGAGGGGCTCAACGTGCTAGATGGCTCGAGCAGGTTGAAGCCGACTTACGTGTGTCGAGACGTGCAACGAATTGGCGACGAGTAGCCCAGGACCGAGTACAAAGGAGAGGAATTCTTGATACGGCAAGAGCCATCGCGATTCTCGGTTGGTAAACAACAACAAACCCAAGCCAAGAAAAAAAACTTAAGGAGAGTTGAGCTCAGGCCAAGCAAAAACACTTAACCAGGGTTAAGGTTAAACCTAGCGAAAAGGCTTGAACAGGGTTAAGCCCAAGCTAAGACTTGAGCGTGGTTCAGCCGAAGCCAAGTGAAAAGTCTTGAGCAGGATTAAGCCCAAGCCAAGCAAATAGATATGAGCAGGGTTAAGCTAAAGCCAAGCAAAAAGACTTGGACATAGTTAAGCCCAAGACAAGCGGAAAGACTTAAGCGGGGTTAAGCTCAAGCCAAACGAGAAGACTTGGCTTAAGCCTAGGCCAAGCAAAAACATTACAAAATGGAAGAATGAAATCTTGCGCTAAGTTGAGCCCAAAGCAAGCATATGAAAGACTTGCGGGCCATGGCCATCAGAAACGGATGCTTCGAGTTGAGCACCTGGTAATTCACACAAGATAATTCATGCCAGGTTTGCTTATGGCTGAACAAAGAAAAAAAGAACAGAGAGGGACAGATACTGTCCTTATTCAAACGTCAACAGAACAAAACGCAGCTGTCATCCCGTGAGCCTAAGGTCCCCACTTGAAAAGATTGATTCGGAAATAGCCCAGGGCCAACACGAATTTGATTCGGTAGAAGACTATGGTGATCCACTGCAGCAAGGTTCATGAAGGGTGTCCCACATCAAACTGCACCACGGAAGAAACGCTATACAAAATTAGCCATTGGGTATTTTCTCTTGAAAATTTGAGTAGAAGTAGTTTAAAGTGTATTGTTTACATTCTATTTTTATCGCGGTCAGTTTTTTGAAAATTGGAAAAAATGGCGTCACCCGAAAAGCAACGTCGGGTATTTATTTTGCGCAAACACCTGGAAAATCCTCAATTCTCTCATCATGAATGATGAGACATACGTCAAGGCGGACTTCCGGGGCTACTGTACTTCACCGCCCAGTACAAGTTTGATGTTCCGGAGGAAGCAAGGATGCAGAAACTTACATAGTTTGCAAAGAAATACATTATTTGGCCAAGAAATACATCATGTGGCAAATGAAGTCCGCCGTTCGTGACTACCAGGACATTAAACGGGCAGATCCACCTCAAGGAGCGTTTACAAAAGCATCTGCCTTCTCTGACGAAGCAACACGAGGGCCCTACGATCTTCTGGCCGGATCTATCTTTGTGCCAATATTCAAAGGATGTATTGGAGTGGTACGAAGCCAACGGAGTCACTTTCGTACCCAAGGATATGAACGCCTCCAACGCACCGGAACTAAGGCTCATCGAAAAATACTAGGCTGTTATGAAGCAGGCACTACGGAAGCATCCCAAGGAGGTCAAGTCTGAAGATATGAAGAAAAAGTGGATTTCGTACAGATGAAGCCGCAGCTAGGTTGTTCAAAACTTTTTGAGTGGAATAAAGCGTAAGGGGCGAGAATGCGGTTATGGTATTCAAGTTAATTGAAACAAATATGCCAAAAGCTTACTAATGGGTTATATTTTATTGTCGGAAAGTTTGAAAAGGACCGGTCAATTAGGTAATATTCTACAGTGTTCCTTCCGTGGTGCAATTTGATGTGGGACACCCTTTAGTCCTACTATATTATTGGTAAGACATAGTAAATGCTAGGGTGGATATGCGAATCCTATTAAAGATTCTCGGACATGTAGAATTTTGATTGTGAGCTAACTTTAATGTGACGAACAAGAATAATTAAACTACTGCGTCAATACACGAATAATGTAAACAATCTTCTTTAATTGACCTGAAACAATAACATATGCTAAACTGCTTATTTTCTTAAGAGGGTGTTTATGGTGTATTCTCCGAGATCACTGGTAGCGTGTACTAGGTGAAAGAGAGATAGAGATAGAGATAGATAGATATAGAGACAGAGATAAAGATAGAGATAGAGATAAAGATAGAGATAGAGATAAAGATAGAGATAGAGATAAAGATAGAGATAGAGATAAAGATAGAGATAGAGATAAAGATAGAGATAGAGATAGAGATAAAGATAGAGATAGAGATAAAGATAGAGATAGAGATAAAGATAGAGATAGAGATAAAGATAGAGATAGAGATAAAGATAGAGATAGAGATAAAGATTGAGATAGAGATAAAGATTGAGATAAAGATAGAGATAGAGATAAAGATAGAGATAGAGATAAAGATTGAGATAAAGATAGAGATAGAGATAAAGATAGAGATAGAGATAAAGATTGAGATAAAGATTGAGATAGAGATAAAGATTGAGATAGAGATAAAGATAGAGATAAAGATAGAGATAAGGATAGAGATAGAGAACTAGAGAGCTAGAGAGCTAGAGAGCTAGAGTGCTAGAGTGCTAGAGAGCTAGAGAGCTAGAGAGCTAGAGAGCTAGAGAGCTAGAGAGCTAGAGAGCTAGAGAGCTAGAGAGCTAGAGAGCTAGAGAGCTAGAGAGCTAGAGTGCTAGAGAGCTAGAGAGCTAGAGAGCTAGAGAGAGAGAGAGAGAGAGAGAGAGAGAGAGAGAGAGAGAGAGAGAGGACGTGGTAGAACGGGTCGGTCGGAGAAAAGACGGCCTTTGTGAGTAGTTGGTAAAACAATTGTGGCTGGCAGTATGGGTCACCACAGTTAAGAGCAGAACTTGAATGAAGTGCAGAGCCACCTTCACGTATTTCAACAGCGGTAATCACCAAACTTACCAGCTTCGACGCAATTCTGATCGAATCTAATCTCATACTAACGCAACCGATTACTGAAAGCATCCTGGAAAATGAAGATTACATGAACCTATCATCTTGCGTGGGAGCGTGGACCTCCCGTACCAAAAGCTTGATATTTTAATATTTACAGTCAATAGGAGCACCTTTGCTGATAAAGTTTAGGAGATACTCCGGAACCTCGAGACTGTCAGACAGCATTTTATGCTCTCTAAGAATAGATTGAACACATCACCCATCAAAATTATTATTTTCAATGATATGCGGCTAATACTTTCTGAAAAGATTGTGTAGTTCAGTGGTTTGCCTAAGTCTACAGTTGTAAGATTAGGAGGTGAAAACTATATGATACCGCAGTCTCTAGATCGGCTCCCTAATTTTGTATAAGCCGGAGCCAGAAGCAGAACGAGAGCCTGACCCAGAGCCAGAGCCCGAGCACGACTCCGACCCCGAGCCAGAGCTGGAGCCAGAGTCAGAGCCAGAGCCAGGGCCAGAACCAGAGCTAGAGGCACAAAATATGAGCCATTATTGTGTAAGAAATCAGACTAAATTGGTGGCAAGAACTTTTTATTTATACATAAAATAGATTAAATAAAC
This sequence comes from Sabethes cyaneus, assembly GCF_943734655.1. Classification (NCBI taxonomy): domain Eukaryota; kingdom Metazoa; phylum Arthropoda; class Insecta; order Diptera; family Culicidae; genus Sabethes; species Sabethes cyaneus. The sequence goes on from NC_071353.1 coordinate 116,891,616, forward strand.
AAATTTAAATTGTGAAGTTCCTGGTACAATTTAATTCTTTGTTAAGTAAACATATAATAAATTGATATTCTGTTAAAGCGGAATGCAGAAGCAGTAAGTCCAAAACAACGGCAACAGGAATCGTATCGACCTTTTAAAGAAAGCATACAACTGTGTTCAGATCAGCCTAAAAAGATAGTCAGCGAGAGAGAGAGAGAGAAAGAGGAAAGTCATTGAGATAAGATTACCCCAACAGCTCTCATGATGACCAACAAAACATTTCATTTCATTTCATTTCTCTATTATCGTACTCTAAATTTTATGTGTTTGTCGACAGTGTTTCACGACCGCCTGAGAACAAACCACCTTGAGGCATTATAGGTTAGATAAGCGGTGAGTTGAGATCATCTGTTCTTTTTTTATGAATGAACAATCGCCCGAAAGAATGGACGGAACGGGTGTTGACTCAAACATTCCACGGTATAGCGTGGCGTGAAAATGGTCTAGCTGTTAATTGCCATCGCGAAGTATTTCCTTCTCGAAACAGGACCACTATTGTCTTCTTTACCATACATTAGATATCGAACCACATTCAAGCGAAGGCAACCGTCGCCGATCAAAACATATTAAGCGATAAACGATTTAATTTATTAAATATCTTTCCTTTTCCGATATCCATAGAGGGTCAGTCTTGTCTCGCAACGAAAACACTCTCCGGTCCGGAACCTGTGCTCCGAAAAAGTTTTTTTTTCTACCTGAGTGCGACCGTCGCCAGCCCGCATCATCGCACCGCCGCCGGGGACGGTCTATATTAAATGGATAGGACATGTTCTTCTTCGCCGTTCTTCCACCGTCGACCGATTGGCTAAATGATGGACCGGTTGAAGGTGGCTGGACGAACGAGAGGATTCTGCGGGCCGCCGATCGGAGCGCCCCATAAGGTTCTTCTAACGAGCTTTCTCGACCGGAGTCGGTTTCAGCGTACGGAGCCCGTGTGTAGAAAAGGTGCCGAGGGGTGTGAAAAATTCCCGGCTAAATTTACGACCATTTTTAACTTAACAAAATGCTTTGACACGTTCACTAATTTATTATAATTGACTTTTTATTAATTTTATTAGCATAAAATGTGTGTTTAGACTTTGTTCATAAACTAAATGGTCCACAGCGTCGTCGGTCGGTTGATTGAGAGCCGATCGGGGACCGTACCTTCGGAAGACCAATCGCGCCGGTCGTCTTAGCAGATCGGCACTTTAGAATCTACGGACAGCCGCTGCAGATGCAGCGAAGGTGCGCGAAGTGTCGAAAGAACGCGACTAAATATATCTTCCAGTTATCAGTTAAAACTCGACTATATTAGTATATTATTGAAATTTGGGCAATAAATCGCGGCCAACCTCCCAGTGCATGCCGCTCCAGCTGCGATCGAGATCGACCGTGGCGGAGGCGTTTAGTGACCGCGGAATCGGGAAATGATCGTGGCGAGAGTTATGTGTTTCAGTTTTTTTTACGTTCGTTTCTCCACCCAACTGACCGACACGAACGGCGAGAAATGTGCTGATAATTTGTCCCATTAGGATGTATTTGCATTGTTGCTCGAACGTGTGAGCGGAAATGTATTAAGGAAATCCACTCAGATGGGTGTGTCATCTGCCGTGAGTTTCGACATGAAATGCCGATTTGGTTCGAACAATGGTATTTTGACTGCCAATGACCATCGTTTAAGCTGTAAAAATTCATGATGGCGATTTATAACGTTTAAGCTGAGCTAAAATTATTCAATACGGGGCGAATTTGATATGCAGATCGAATTGATGACCTACTTAAAGTGATTATTATGCATGGGATGAGGAGAGTCATTCTGAATAAGCAGGTTTTCGGAAAAATTGAGTGTTTTTCGAACTATTGATCCAGTACATAAAGTATATTTGTTTTTGTTTGGATTTCTGAAATAATAAAAAATATTGAAAATATCAGTTGGACTAAGCCTCTCACTAGAATAGAGATACAACTTTTTTTTAAAAATTAGCTATATATTTATTACTTTTACAAGTACGTATTTGGCCTGTGACTTGCAAGCTTTATCAAGTTACTTGTACTTGTCAGAATAGAAGTTAAATAGAAAAAATTATTCAAAACCTGAAAAAAAAATAATTTTCTCACTTACTTAAATCTATCTTAGTTTGAACTAACGCGAGAGTATAACCGCCTTTCACAGAATCCGATCTGGAATAGTAGGTAAACTATTTGAATGTATTTTTGGGAGTGCACTTTCTTGGACTACTGCTGCTCATGTCTAAGGCAAGTGGACGAGCTGAAGAATAGGTACGGGTGTATCCCTTGAGTTCCGAGATCGAAACCCCAGAAATGCCGTCGGCACTTTTTTACGTAAAAACCTAAAAATAAAAAATAAGAAAACTTATCCAATTTAATTCTACTATGTGTATTTTATTCAATGACAGATACGTATTTCGCCTATGACTTGCAGGCTTCCTCAGTGTCTGTTTTCGAACTTTTTTACGTGCCATTGCCGCCGGTGATTTAAAGTTGGCACACCACCGAGACCAATGTTTTCATGCCAACAAAGGGCGTATCCAAACTTTGATAAGAAAGGAGTATCCCTCGAACAAGCAAGTATTTTTTAAAAAACACCGCTTTGACGAATACGGAAACATTCCCAACCAACAATAGATTTGAAATTACTGTTACATCGTGCGAAGAATGAGAGAGTGAGTGCTATGTCTCTTTGTCTGTGCTAAGGTCGTATACCAACGGGGAAGGAGGCACTGTGTTGTCTCTCCGCTATAAGATGGCAGTACCATCACGAGACTCGGTAGCGTGGCCCTAGTAAGGCAACCTGCCTAAACCCACCTCACTACAAACATTCAAGCTAATACAGATCGGAATATACGCCATCGACCTAGGCGACGTAATTACGAACTAGGCGAAGGACTACGAATGGATATTCGGTACTTAGAACTGCAGATTGCTAAATTCCGCATGTGGCGACCTGGTGTTGTTTCAACAGCTTGGATCCCATAAACTCGGCGTCGTAGCTCTGCAGGAGATCTGTCGCAAAGGAGAGAAGGCTTCGAATATCCACAGCGGAAAAGCCCAGTTTTACCAGAACTGTGGCACTACCAACGAACTGGGAACGGGTTTTGTAGTGTTGGACAGAACGCAGGATCGCGTGATAGATTGGAAGGTGATCAACAAAAGTATGTGTCTATTGAGGATAAAGGGCTGTTACTTTAATAACAGCATCATCAAGGTGCACTGCCCGCACGAAGGTAGACCCGACGACGAGAAGGAATCATTCTACGCGCGGCTGGAGGTAACCTACGACAGCTGCTCGCCACGGGACATCAAGATCGTCCTCAGGGATATGAATGCCCAGGTCGGTAGGGAAGAAATGTATAGACCAGTGATATGACCCCAAAGCCTGCACACCGACACGAATGATGACATCCAACGATGTATAAACTTCGCAGCTTCCTGAGACCTGATGATCCGAAGTACCTTTTTTCCCACGCAAAGATATCCACAAAGTCACCTGGAGATCACCTGACCAACTCACAATTAACCAGATTGATTGGTTTTATGGGGAATGCCAAGAAACGGTGAAGAGAAAGAAAATTGCTTGGAAATGCTATCTGAGCATTGCGACTCGGGAGAATTATGCCAAATATCGACGAGCAAGAAACCAGTTGACCACGACCCTAAGAAGTAAAAGCGCTTAAAATATAGGACAAAAATCGTGAAGAAAATTCGAAACATCTATTTCGAGCCAATGACACGCGCTAGTTTAACGAGAAGTTGAACCAATCTCGTATGGGTTACCCACCGAAACCTGACATGTGGTGGACGAGGGAGGGAATCCAATCACGAACGAGCGCGAGAGGGTCCACTGGTGGATGCAGTTCCTCGATGAACACCTCAATGGCGAAGTTGCATAAGGAGGCGAAATGGAAGTTAACTCAGGGGTGCCCATGCAAGATAGTAAAGTCCCAGCACTTGATCTCCAAGAAGTCAAACGAGAAATCGGGTAGCTGAAGACCAACAAAGTCGTTGGCGAGGACTGCCTATCAGTAAAATCAGCAGGTCGAAAAGCGCTGACACTGGGTATTTTCTAAGATTTGGGAGGAGGAGTAGCTACCGGAGAAATGGTTGGAAGAAGTGCGGTGTGTCTCATCTACAAAAAGGGTGATCGGCTCGATTGCTGCAACTATCGCGACATAACGCTGGTAGACGCCGCCTATCAAGGTATTCTCTCAAATCCTGTTACGCCAGCTATCACCGATAGCACAATGTTTCGTAGGGAATTATCAGGCTACATGGGGGCTCGCGCTACTACGCATCAAATTTTCTCCATCCAACAGATCTTGCAGAAATGTCGGAAGTACAACGGGCCCACGCATCACATCTTTATTGATTTCAAAGCGGCATATGATACAGTCGATCGAGACCAGCTATGGTACATAAAGGAAGAACATGGTTTCCGGATAAACTGACGCGACTGATCAGAGCTACATTGGATCAAATCATATGTTTCGTGGTCATCTCGGGGACACTCTCGAGTGCCTTTGAGACGCGGCGTTAGTTGAGACAGGGTGACGGCTTAACGTGCATGCTGTTCAACATTGCTCTGGAGTGGGTGATCTTTGATGGCTTTGTTGCAAATGACTTTTATATCATAGCCAGGAACAGGGATGGTTCGATCACTGTGACTCAATTTTGATTCATTTGACGGTACCGTCTCAGCCGAGCCAAATATGACAATGTTACATATGGGACATTTGTAGAACTAGTTCTAATCTACCATTTTTCTGAACAAAGTTTTGCTGTACCTTTTGTAGTTACGGTGCTACAACGCTAGTAACTCATCAGTGACTAAATGAACGTTCATTTAGTCACTAATAAGATACTAGCATTGTAGCGCTGTAACTACAAAAGATACAGCATAACTTCATTCAGCAAAAATATAGATAATAACATGTTCTACAAATGTCCCATACGTAACTTTGTCATATTTGGCCCTGTTAAGACGGTACTGTCAAATGAATCAAAATTGAGTCAAAGTGATCGAACCATCCCTGGCCAGGAACCTTGCCATGGCGAAGGCAACCTACGTTAGACGAAAAGCGGAGTCTAGGAGGATTGGGCTAAAAATAAAATGCGTCGAAGATCAAATACATGGAAGGAAGAGGTTCAAAGGAAACAAACGCGGCCCACCCACGGGCGGTAACTGTTGACGGCGGCGAACTAGAAGTGGTAGATGAATTCATGATATTTGAAACCGCTGGTGACCGCGGAGAACAGTAGTAAAGGGTGTCCCACATCAAATTGCATCACGAAAGAAACGCTGTGGAAAACTACCTAATTGACCGATCCTTTTCAAACTTTCAGACAACCAAATATAACCCATTAGTAAGCTTTTGGCATAATTGTTTCATTCAACTTCAATACCGTAACCGTATGCTAGCATCTTACGCTTAATTCCACTCAAAATGTTTTGTACAACCTAGCTGCAGCTTCATCTGTACGGAAATCCACTTTTTCTTGATGTCTTCCTCAGACTTGACCTCCTTGGGATGCTTCCGTAGTGCCTGCTTCATAATAGCTTAGAATTTTTCGATGGACCTTAGTTCCGGTGCGTTGGAGGCGTTCATGTCTTTGGGTACGAAGGTGACTCCGTTGGCTTCGTACCACTCTAATACATCCTTTGAATATTGGCACGAAGGTAGATCCAGCCCGAAGATTGCAGGCCCCTCGTGTTGCTTCGACAAACGAAGCAGACGCTTCTGTGGATACTCCTTGAGGTAGATCTGCCCGTTTACAGTCCCGGTAGTCACGAACGGCGCACTCCGTTTGCTACAGGATGTATTTCTTATGTCGTTTTCGTTTTTGCGGTGTAGCTACACCGAGGCTACACCGGTGTAGCTTTTTTGCACCAAAACTGTTCGTTTTCGATTTTGGTGCTACACCATTGCTACACTTTTTCTGCACCAGCTACACCAGAAAAAAAGAGAGTGTAGCTGGTGCAGATAGGAAAACACAAATACACCCATACCACATCACTGCAGCTGAACTGTAAGCGTTCGTTTATCCAGCGAAAAGTGTAACACCAAATGGTGTAGCTGCACCACAAAAACGAAAACGGCATTAGCAAACTTGAAAGTTTCTGCATCCTTACTTCCTCCAGAACATCAAACTTGTGCTGGGCGGTGAAGTACAGTAGCCCCGGAAGCTGCCGGAAGTCCGCCTTGACGTAAGTCTCATCATTCATGATGAGAGAGTTGAGGATGTTCCAGGTGCTTGCGCAAAATAAATACGCGACGTTGCTTTTCGGGTGACGCCATTTTTTCCAATTTTCGAAAAACTGACCTCGACAAAAATCGAGTGTAAATAATACATTTCAAACTACTTCTACTCAAATTTTTATGAGAAAATACCCAATGGGTAATTTTCTACTGGTACAAGTACCAGCGAACCACATGGCAGATGTTGTGGGTTCGAATCCGGTTATAATCTCAGATTATAGCTGGGTTCGACTCATGCACCTTCCAGCATTGGGCAAGAGGTAGTAGTCAAAACGACTACTTGTTAAGCGTAGCTACCAATACCCCCCCTCCCTCCTCACCTTTCTACTCTTTCCCCTCCTTTACTAAAAAAATCCTTTCTTTCCCCTGCCGTCCCTTCATCTATTGTGGAACCATCGTTTCAAAAAAATATTAGCATTTACAGTGATTAAAAGTCATCGGATCTTGTCCGTATTCGTTCCATATGTCATGGGGACGTTTCACAAAGCTCTACGGAAGGCGAGGAACACTCCGCTGCCGAAGTCGGAAAACCTGAGTAGCATAGTTTGATGCTTCATAATCCTGTTGATCACATTATGCTACAGCAGAAGTTGATCGATAAACTACCCCACGTCATTAGACGCGGTGAGCTTCTTTGATGCAAGGATTTATGTGCGTCAGCCTGGCGACGTTTAATTTAGCATCATGTCCGAGTCAGTAAATATGAGCTGTGTACTGGAAGGGATATCGGGCAAAGTTTCGACAAGCAGTTAAGCACGGAGCGACAGTACAATGGAATGCTCTTCAATCACAAGAATGAATCGCCGTCTACTTTGACAGTCATCAGATTGTGAATTCAAGTCTCCAGTTTCAAGTCAATACCCAAGGAGCAATGCAAGTTTTATTGCACTCTGATGACGGTTCTTAAGGCCAATTTTGGTCTTAAGTGCCATCATAAGAGTATAATAACACTCAAATTGCTACCTGGGTAGACATTGAAGGTCATTGTGACATTAAAGGTAATGCGGCTGAAGAATTTGTGCCGATTGTGCCGTATCAGAAACGACCGTGCCGTTCTAATAAAGGGTGCGTATATGGGTGCTGCATTTGCTATCATATTCTCACAGACAAACAGACGGGACACTCGCATGATTCTAACGTCCGTTGAAAAAGCATGTTTCGTAACATGTCCATACAAATGTGAAAACCCTGCAGTATAAAACCTTATAAATAAAAGTTACTCCACATGCATAACATCTCTGTTGCCAGTGTATAAGCAAAATATGTGACGATGGTTTTTAAAGGATTTTATTCTATGTGTCATGTCAGTTCGTCAGTCCATAGTACTCGGAGTCACGGCTTAAAAAGGGATCGCAAGTTGAATGTGACTGCGTGAATGACTACGCTTTCCGCATTCAAGTTGCGCTTTTTGAACGATCATTTGACTGTTTTTCTAATCCAGTGAATTTTCCGCTTGCGCTGCTGTCATCTTATAATTCATGCAACCAACAGTCGCTATCCCGCTTTGCGCGTTCATATCGAAGAATCTAAACTGCAAACTGACTGGAAGCATAAGATGACGTATTTTTTCGTTTCTCTTTTTGTCTCCAAATCGGTTGCTCACAGTAATAGTTTGTCACCCGGAGTCGGTCCGACGCAAGCAAAATGTTCGTTTGTATTGGACGGAGTCCGACCGACTTCTTCCATGCGCATGTAGTGGTTGTTTTTTGTAGTATTGAATCGTGCGATAGCGCGGTTGCTTTTCGATAGCGTGGTGACTGACAATCGTTTGACTGTTTTGCAGTCATTCGCTGCTCCAAACGGTAAAGGCAACTTGATCGAAACGAAAATCCTGAAAAGGTTTAAAATGCATTCGTTCTACCGTTGAAACCGGAGGCATGACTGAGCAAGCTGCTATTGGCGTTATGCACAGCGTTCGTATTCCACCACTAAACAGACGGTGTGAATATGAATGCGCGGTAGTGTGGCTGCGGTAGAAAAAAGGATCGATTGAAGCCCTGCTCGGAGTAACACGGACGCGAGAGAATCGAAACGGAAGCAACTCACGGCTAGAGGTTGATGAAGACGAGCCCGTCGTTATGACGAAATGGACGTGTACAACGTTTCGAAGCGAAAATAAGCCGAGCGAATGGAATGACAGTTATACGCATACAAACCGAACAGAGGAGCATACTGTTCTGAAATGTTATAAGCAGAACCTAAGGTGTGGAAAGGCGGCAAAGAAGTTTTAAGAAAACCGAAACGAGGGATCGAGAGCTGAGGAGGAGGATATTGAGGTGCGTCAATACAGTGACAAACATCTGAATCGGCACTTGAAGCAGAATTTGGTAACCAAGACACCAAGTAGTGACTAACTGTCACTACTCCAGAGTAGTGCTAGAGTGGTATGCAGCTAATAATGTTGATTTGTTGCCAAATGAAATGAACCTTCCAAATTGTCCGGAGTCTCGACCCATTGAAAAATGTTGGGCAATTGTCAAAAGCCGCTATCGCCAAAATGAAGAGTTCCATTTTCTAAATGATCTAAGCTTTAGCTCCTAATCACTGGTTGTTATTGAAAGCATGATACATTTCAATATGCGATTGAGAGTTATTTGTTTCATATTTTTCGGGGTCTCGTTTTTAAATACATTTAATAAACCAGTTTGAATTCAAGTTATCAAGAAAAAATATTTTTAAGTTAACCAATCATCAATCATAATTAAATTAGCGATTTTCTATTATGAGCACAATCAGCTAAGACGACAGCATTAAGCCATTATTACTCTCTCTTTATATACTCCTGAATTCAGCTGGACAACATTTCCCGTCTAGGCAACTCTATTAGCGCCATCCGGCGATAGGCCACTCGCTGACAACCTCGCACCGTGTTGAGTAATCTAATCGTATTAAATTCCCTTGTAAAAGACTGATCGAAGGTTTGACCCATGGGCAATCGTTTGCTTGTTACGACGGATCCATAGGTACACCCGCGATCCACTCGTGACTGAGTTACAACATACCCGCACCAAGACACGAACGCTTGGTGCTCCGAAGCCACACAAATCTAAAACACTAAATCTTTTAAAGATATGACCCCGCAGTCGCAGTTCGAAAGAAAGCTACGAACACGACATCGAGTGGGTCTACAGTGAACACCTGATTATTCGACTGCCTTTGGAAGGATTACGCTCGTGAAGTTTGAGAGAAAAGCAATAACAAAAGCTTTACTGTACCAACAAGCTGCCCCTTTCAGGACGGAATCTGTCCTAGCAGGTAAAATTAATAACATTAACACCACCGGTGTGAGCAAAATATGCACGATTACTGCTTGTAGCACCCAGACCGGACCAAACATCGTTTCACATCGGACTAACCAGTCAGTGGACAGACAACCCCACGCACCTTCGGCTGATGCTGTTGCTGCTGGTGCTGATCCTGGCTGGAATATGGGATAAAAAAAGGTTCTCGACACAGCAAAGACGCTAATTTGTGTGCTTGCGATAAGAGAGCTGATCCCAGCCCGGTTGGTTTTGCAAAAGTTATCGGTTCCTCTCTTTCGTCCTCTCACGAAGTTGGTCACTTTTTCTGAAAGTAGAAATCGGGGAGGGAAGAACATAAGGATCTCCCTACCGGACAACGAGATCCAGCCAGCCAACCGCACGCTATCAGTGATCGATTACTCGACGCTATCTTTTACATGAAAATGAAAACACTTTTCTCGATCCTCATCGGTCTCGGCGTACGGCGGCGGCGCGCCAGGGTGGTTGTCCAGTATAGACTGGACCGATGAGCTACACTAAATCTTTCTTCACCCTTCGGTGGTGCCGTGATTCAGTGTGTGCGATCTACATATTATACGCAGAGTTGACCATAAATGAGCTTCACTTTTTTTTCCACACGGCGTCCTCGTTCCGACTTAACAGATTCAGCATCGCGATTAATTATGATAACACGCCCAAGTGGTTGAGGTTCCTTCCCGGGGTTTGCAAAGTTAGAAATGATAGCTGATAACGAACGGAATGGTATGATAGTTGGGGCTATAAATTTGCTTGACAAATAGCGTTTGCGTCGATTTCGCCAGAAAACCACAGATTATGTATGGTTTGAAACAAGTTTTTTATTTGTAATGCAATGAAACCTAGTTAGTACCTAAATACTGTTATTTTTATTGCAAAGTAGGTTTAATTTGTCGATAGTGCTTAAATTTACAGACGCGATAAAGGTAATAAATAATTTTACTAATGATATAAGAACATGTGCCCACGTGCTGTCATGATGGAAAATTAGAGAATAGTGCCTAATCACATTAGCCGCCCAATTAGCTTCAAGGTACGATACTGGTGTAACAAGTCTGTCATCGTATGTTCGAATCTCGGCTAGACTAGCCTCGTAATTGTCCTGTACTCCAACAACGGCTGCGGAGTTTGTCGATAAAGAAGGATCAAGTCCTAGAAAGATGTTTAAGCCCCAAGCTTTGCTTTTGTCTAAATACATTACGGGTTTTCTGCTTCCCCAAGAAACATTTACCCACTGAATAAACATTTTAGCAGCCACAATTATTCAGTCATAGCTGAATATTCAACGAATAAAATTTATATAAACAACTGTACAATACTTATTCAGCTGATATTGGAGAACTTATACAACCTATTTTATTCGACTCGGAAAAACCCTTGTTAAGCAGTTAAATCGCCTTTGTGCGCTTTGTTTCCAGCTTTACGCAAATTGGTTATTTAAAAACGCGCAAAAGCCTCTATTAAGCTACATTACAGCTTCAAAGCAGCTATTAGCAAGCCCGAAGCTTGACTTAGATGTTTAAGAGCTGAAAAAATGTTTTTATTTCTAATACTAAACCATAGTTCAGCCACAAGTAGAATAAATTCAGCTAAAAAACGTTTGATCAGCCTGGAATTGTTACTTGGGTAACTGCTTTCAAAGCTGTAATGGAGCTTAAGAGAGGCTTTTGCGTGTTTTTAAATAACCAATTTGCATATTGCATATACGAATTCAAGTTATTCAAAATAAATATGTCGCGTTCTATTCTTTATTAAATTTAAAAATAGATTATTTTTGGCTGCCTAAAGGTTGATGAGACGTTGATTAAGCGACTGAAAGAGCACTGCAAAACTATTGCTCGTTCTAAAAATAGAATTGACAGAATTGGGTATTTTAATTTTCCCAAAAAAGTTGCTTTTTTTAACTCATTTGATAGCCCGTCGTTTTCTGAATCTAACAGTTCTTTTTTTATTTTAATTAAGTGAATATTTGATGAAAAAATTAATAAAAATCAAAAATAGAATGATTTGCTGTTTGACAGATATCCACCAAGCCGATTGATTGAAATGATGTCAGAAGTTCTCTTCCTCTCTTCTATCTTTCTAATAGAGCTCTTCATTTTGACCGAGCTTTTGACAGCTCCCATATGAAACCTGTATCGGCTGATGACCATAGTTTATCTATCCACTGTGTTGTCCAAGGCGAGCTGAGAAGAAAAATGGTTTACTTATAAGCTATCGTCTTATCCAAAAAAAAATTTTTAAATGAAAAAAATGCTTTTTTTATTACTTTCACTCATCAAATTTAAAAAAGTCTTCATGTGACTTTACAGTGACATCATATATTATCATAATATGCGAGAATTTAAATACCGCTAAAATACCCAATTGCGCAAATTGGTTATTTTAAAACATGCAAAAGCCTCTATTAAGCTCCATTGCAGCTTTGAAAGCAGCTACCCAAGTAACAATTTCAGGCTGATCAAACGCTTCTATACCTGAATTTATTCTACCTGAGGCAGAACTATGGTTTAGTTTTAGAAATAAAAAACTTTTTTCAGCTCTTAAACATGTAAATTTGGGGATTTTATCAAGCTTCGGGCTTGCTAATAGCTGCTTTCGAAGCTGCAATGGAGCTTAATAGAGGCTTTTGCGCGTTTTAAATAACCAATTTACGCAAAGCTGGAAGCAAGGCGCACAGAGGTTATATAAAGGGCGATATAATTGCTTAACAAGTGTTTTTTCTACCTCAAGCGAAATAGGTTGTATAAGTTCTCCAATTTCGGCTGAATAAGTATAGTAGAATTGTTTACATAAATTTTATTCGATTCAGCTATGGCTGAATAATAATGGATGCTAAAATACTTAATCAGCGCATAATTGTGTCGTGGGAGGGCTGTTTATTAGGATGACAAATCGTTTATAGCAAAATTATTGAGAATATTGACGGGTTGTGGAGAGGTTGAAGATGCGCCTAATCTGCTTGTGACACTATTATGTGAAGCAGTTGATTTACAGCGCATTCGTTGGCTGCTTGATCACTTATACAATACAGAGGTCTTTGCTTAAATTTATTCAGCGTCTACCACATGTATTCAGAGTTAAATCAGCTGTGACCAAATCAGTAGCATTTTAATTCAGCTTCGGTGTTTGTTGGGTCTTATCCAGCCACTCCTATCTCTACCTTAGTCTCTACCTATCTCGACATTACTAGGGATAGGGTAATCAATCCCGGAGGAAAATAAGGTCTTGACAGGGAAGGGGGAATCATAGTCTTCGTGCCAGTGTGGGACGCTGAATAGTACTGTCACTATTCACTATGGTCCCAAATAGCAAAAACGCAATCATTTGCTATTGCTTTTACGCAATAATTTTCCATCGCGTAATTTTTCAAGAGTGGTATCTTTGGAGAAGTTCATTTATAAAATATAGCGCGTCTTTTAACACTATTTGGATGGCAGTGAATCCACCTATTAGGGTGATACAAACTTTCGTTTTTGACGTAGGACTACGTCTTACGGCAAGGTTTGGGATGGGGTGTCATTCCGGAAAATCGAGGTTTTGAGCGCTAACAGCTTAGCGGTTTCCCGATCAATTTTAAATATTTTTGCACCAATCGATCGGAAAATCTCTACGTATCAACCCCAATATACAAACCTCTTGATTTCAAAGTACGCACTATTGAAAAATTTAAAATAATGAAGCATTGTCCAACTGACAATCCTCGCTTCGTGATTTGTTGTTACGTATTTTTAGAAAAAAAATGACTAAATCTCCTCGTACTAACAGATCGAAAATTCTTTGCGACGATTGAACCTAGACCAATTTGATATCTGTGCTTGGGAAGTACGCCAGAAAGAGTGACAAAGTCTCGTCGTCCCAACAAAATTCCTCACGAACGCGATTAAACCTAGTCCAATTTGATATCTGTGCTTGGGAAGTATGCAAGAGTGCCAAACCACCTCTTTTCTTCAACAGGTGTTATTGTTTAAACGTAGACCAATTGGATGTCCTGCTCGTAAAAATTTTTGTTGAAGTGTAAAACCACCCCTTTCATTCAACCTTTAAACATTGAATCTAGTCTAATTTGATGTCCTGAAAGTGAAACTTCATAGAAAAGTGAGCGGCCACCCTTTCCTTTTGCCAGATTGCATCCATATAATTTGTTCGGAACTGTTGTTTTGCTCGGAAACAGGGCTGAAGGTATATTTGTGCATGTGACGTGACGCAACAATTCTCAAAGTGAGAAAAATCAGCGACTCTCTTACCCGAGAATAGTTTTGAATGTTTCATTTGCTGCTTTGCGTCAGGGGTCAGGTAGTAGGCTGCAATTCTTTACAGAGTTACAATGGTCAAGCATTACATTTAAGGACGGTAGGGAAAAGTAACGAAATTTTTTTGGAAAATGCAGGGAAAGAGTGGAAAGGTAAGAGCTGAGGGGGGGGGGGGGGGGAATACGTAGCTACACTTAACAAGTCGTCGTTGTGACTCCTACCTTTTGTCCAATGCTGGAACGTGCATGGGTCGAACCAAGCTATAATCTGAGATTATAACTGGATTCGAACCCATGTGCGTGTTTCGGGGGCACTCTCCAGCCACCAGCCCCACTCAAGCAGAAGGTTGCGGCTTGGAGTGGATGGACTATTCTGTCTGTTATTGGTTATATTATGTCATCATCGTTATTGAAGGTATGATCCGGCGAGCGGACAACAAAACGAGAGGAACCATCTTCAGTAAAAGTAGCGAAGTCCTAAACTTTCGCAGCTCGACATCATTAATATTAGATACTTTGGGACGCCCGAGGTAATCTACGCCAGACTAAAACCGGATGCTGGTAGGACTGGGTTACAAATCAATGCATCGAATACCAAACTAATGGTTGGAAGAGGTTCCAGAGAAAATAATGTTTGCCTTCCACGGATAGTGGCTATTGACGGCGTTGAACTGAAAGTGGTTGATGAGTTCATATATTTGGGATCTCTTACCACCGCCGATGAAGAAATTCAACGACGCATTCAAGTTGGAAGTCGAGCCTATTTTTCCTCCCGCAAGATGCTTCGATCAGGGAAAATACACCGCCGCCTAAAACAACACCAGCAAAATAGGGGCTCAACTAGGTTGAAGCCGACTTGCCTGTGTCGAGACGTTCATCGAATTGGCGACGAGTGTGTAGGAGCGAGTACAGGGGAGAGGAATTCTTGATACGACAAGCCACGGCTCAATGCTGTTAGAAGTAAGTACGTAAAACAATATTTCGTAGTTTTTCTGTGTTTTTTCACAAATGACGACTAAGAAAACTGTTAGTGATTGAATTGGAATCTTTGAACTGTGATTGCAATTAGTTTAAGTTACTCAACCAACTATAGACTGTTGATGTCGGCTTAAGAAAAAAGTGTAATAATTAGGGTTAATCTATACCTATAAAGAAGGATTTCTGTCTGTCTGTCTGTCTGTCTGTCCTGTGTTCCTTATAGAATCAAAAACTACTGAACCAATCGGCGTGAAAATTTGCATGTAGAGGTTTTTGGGGCCAGGAAAGGTTTTAGTGATGGTTAGAGACCTCTCCCCCCACTAAGAGGGGGGGCTCCCATACAAATGAAACACAAATTTCTGCATAACTCGAGAACTAATCAAGCAAATAGAACCAAATTTGGCATGTGGGTGTTTTCGGTGACAAGAATTTATTCTAGGGTAATTTGAGACCCCTCCCCTCTTTATAAGGGGAATTATAACTCCTCTCCCCTTTAAGAGGGGGGGTTTCCATACAAATTTCCTCATAACTCGAGAACTAATCAAGCAAATGGAACCAAATTTGGCATGTGAAAGTTTTCGAGGGCAAGAAAATTTTCGATGTTGAATTAGGACCCCTCCTCACTTTAAGAGGGTGGGCTCCTGTACAAATGAAATACCAATTTCCTCATAACTCGAGAACTAATCAAGCAAATGGAACCAAATTTGGCATGTGTGTGTTTTTGGAGACAAAATTTTTTTCTATGATGAATTGGGACCCCTCCCCACTTTAAGTGGGGGGGGGGGGCTCCTATACAAACGAAATACAAATTTCCTTATAACTCGAGAGCTAATCCAGCAAATGGAACCAAATTTGGCATGTAGGTGTTTTTGGAGGCAAGAATTTTTTCTGTGATGAATTAGGACCTCTTCCCACATTAGGAGGGGGGGCTCCAATACAAATGAAATACAAATTTCCCCATAACTCGAGAACTAATCAAGCAAATAGAACCAAATTCGGCATGTGGAGGTTTTTGGAGGCAAAAATATTTTCTACGGTGAATTAGGATCCTTCCACACTTCAAGAGGGGGGGCTTCTACACAAATGAAATACAAATTTCCTCATAATTCGAGAACTAATCAAGCAAATGGAACCATATTTGGCATGTGGGTGTTTTTGGAGGCAACCATTTTTCCCATTATGAATTAGGACTTCTTACCTTTTTAGGAGGGGGGGGGGGGGGCTCCCATTCAAACGAAATACAAATTCGCTCATAACTTTAGAACTAATCAAGCAAATGGAACCAAATGTGGCATGTGAGAGTTTTAGATGGCAGAATTTTTTTTCTGTGGTGTATTACGACCCCTTTCCCTTTTAAGAGGGTGGGCTCCCATACAAATGAAATACAAATTTCCTTATAATTTGAGTACTAATCAAGCAAATGGAACCAAATTTAGCATGTAGGAGATTTTTTAGTCTTGAATTTATTTTATGATAGTTAGAGACCTCTCACCCCTGTGGTAGGGGGATATGGACTCTCATACAAATAAAACAGAAATTTTTGCGAAACTCAAAAACTAATCGAACTCGAGAAATTCGAGACTCTTCCATAAAACATTAATCAATAACAAGACCACAAAAACTATCTATAGTAACACTAGATCATTCAGGACGAGCCGGTCGCGAGTGTTGCCGGTGACCCGCCGTCGGAAGCGCCGCCCACTGGGGGGCTTGCAAATCTCGAGATAGTGACAAAGATCATCCGAGATTCATGATTTATGTACAACACAGGTTAATTTGTGGCAATACGAAGTTTGTCGGGTCAGCTAGTAAATAAATAAATAATCATCATTAGTCAGCAAAAGCGATTCGTTTGTACAGATGTAGCGTATTTAATTAGTTCCACATTCCGCTTTCCCGATTATTCTGGGTATGAAATGGGGAAGGCAAATAAGAAGCGTCCAATATAGCTCTAGCCATCCCAAGCTCCTACCTAGCGCTTCTACGTGGTCATACCTGGTAATGCTCTATTGAGTAGCCAAGCTGGGTGGTTCCCAGCTGCCTGATCTCAAAACCGCGGTTTTGGGCAAACGGCGGTGTCACACGACCTTGCTAATAGGTAAGCTTAATATAAGTTATTTTAATATTTTTTTTCGTTTTAGCTTATAAAGCATCTCCTGCTATACTAAAAACTTTGGCCAAAATGAGTTATAATACTGCACATGGATACCAGAATGAAAAAATTAAATTAAGAAGATTATATTAGAAGCATTTATGGAACCTCAAAGGACACAACTCTATTCCATACGAAGGACTGCTGAGAGATTGTTCTATTTTTGCCCATATATACCACATTTCATCTTAATATCGTATTATTAATAGAATTATTATTGATATCATAAATGTGGAAGGTTGGATGATGAAGTGGATTGCCAACCTGAATCCTTAAGGTCTGAACTCTGAAGCAAATATGGCACTTCTCAATTCAAAACAAACAAATCATCACGAAATTGATTATTACATGGAAGGACTACTACTACTACTACTACTACTACTACTACTACTACTACTACTACTACTACTACTACTACTACTACTACTACTACTACTACTACTACTACTACTACTACTACTACTACTACTACTACTACTACTACTACTACTACTACTACTACTACTACTACTACTACTACTACTACTACTACTACTACTACTACTACTACTACTACTACTACTACTACTACTACTACTACTACTACTACTACTACTACTACTACTACTACTACTACTACTACTACTACTACTACTACTACTACTACTACTACTACTACTACTACTACTACTACTACTACTACTACTACTACTACTACTACTACTACTACTACTACTACTACTACTACTACTACTACTACTACTACTACTACTACTACTACTACTACTACTACTACTACTACTACTACTACTACTACTACTACTACTACTACTACTACTACTACTACTACTACTACTACTACTACTACTACTACTACTACTACTACTACTACTACTACTACTACTACTACTACTACTACTACTACTACTACTACTACTACTACTACTACTACTACTACTACTACTACTACTACTACTACTACTACTACTACTACTACTACTACTACTACTACTACTACTACTACTACTACTACTACTACTACTACTACTACTACTACTACTACTACTACTACTACTACTACTACTACTACTACTACTACTACTACTACTACTACTACTACTACTACTACTACTACTACTACTACTACTACTACTACTACTACTACTACTACTACTACTACTACTACTACTACTACTACTACTACTACTACTACTACTACTACTACTACTACTACTACTACTACTACTACTACTACTACTACTACTACTACTACTACTACTACTACTACTACTACTACTACTACTACTACTACTACTACTACTACTACTACTACTACTACTACTACTACTACTACTACTACTACTACTACTACTACTACTACTACTACTACTACTACTACTACTACTACTACTACTACTACTACTACTACTACTACTACTACTACTACTACTACTACTACTACTACTACTACTACTACTACTACTACTACTACTACTACTACTACTACTACTACTACTACAGAAGTTCAATTCAATGGACAAAATAGTCTAAGTTCCCCCTAACAAAAAAAAAATCAAGTAAATGGAGCAAAATTTGACATCTGGGTGTTTTTGGAGGCATGAATTTTTTCTATGATCAATTAGGACCCCTTACCTTTTTAGGAGGGAGTCTCCCATACAAATGAAATACAAATTTCCTCATAACTCGAGAACTAATCAAGCAAATGGAACCAAATTTAGCATGTGGGTGTTTTTGGAGGTATTTTTTTTGTATGATGAATTAGAACCCCTTCCTTTTTAGGAGGGGGGCTCCCGTACAAATGAAATACAAATTTCCTCATAACTCCAGAACTAATGAAGCAAATGGAACCAAATTTGACATGTGGGTGTTTTTGGAGAAAAATTTTTTTTCTATGGTGAATTGAAACCTCTCCCTACTTTAGGAGGGGGGCTCCCATATAAATGAAATACAAATTTCCTCATAACTCGAGAAGTTATCAAGCAAATGGAACCAAATTTGGCATGTGGGGGTTTTTGGAGGCAGGAATTTTTTTAATGATGGTTTGAGACCCCTTACCTTTGTGGTAGGGGGATAAGGACTCTCATACAAATAAAACTGAAATTTTTGCGTAACTCAAAAACTAATCGAACTCGAGAAATTTTAGACTCTTTCATAAAACATTAATCAATAACAATACCACCAAAAACTACCAATAGTAACATATAATCCAGCGCGAGACGGCCGGCGACCTACCGTCGGAAGCGCCGGCCACTGCAGGGGACAGCCCCCCGTAGAGATCACCTCTATCTAGGTTTATTTATTTTCCTATATCTACTGACCTTCAGTTGGGTCACCCCGAAATGGTACTTTCTACGAAAAAATTTTCAGTGAAATGGTACATCCCGCGTAAGGGTTTTCGTGAAATGGTATTCTGCGAAACTCTATATTGCGCTTTATGGTCAACCGGGAATTGGTGTTCCGCAAAAGGGTATTCGGCGAAATGGTTTATAATGATGGCGAATATTTAAATGCTATCCGATTTATTTTATCAGGCTAAGCAATGGGGAGAGTTGTTTTGTACTTTACTGTGAGGAAAATTTGTATATTAAAACACCCTTGAACTCTCCAGAAACTTGCTAAACTCAAGATTGTGACAAAGGTCATCCGAGATTCACAATTTATGTATAACACAGTTTAATTTGTGGCAGTACGTAGTCGGGTCAGCTAGTTTATCATAAAATATAAAATTTTTCCTACTGAGCATTTCCGCAAGTTCGAAAGCTATTGAATAAAAAATGTAGTGATTAGCACAAATAATAATTTGATGAAAGAACATCCCATTGATTAACCATAACGATAAGTTAGAAGTTAGCGATGAGCTTGATATTCTTCAACTAGCGAGCAACCTTTAGAACCTCAGCAGTATGTTTTCATAATCAAAGGTAAAACGCAAAACGTAATTCGGATTACGAAGCTAGATAAAGAGCAATGATTCATATCATAATGAAATAGCGATAAATAACAGCCTTCCTTCTTACCACTATCGGGCTAAAGCACGAATGTGTGGGTCGAATACCACAATGAGTGTAATTTTAATGTTATTTGTAATTAATAGCATACGGATTATCAATTAAAGAACCGGTAATCTTCGAAATCGCTCAATCGGAATTGATTTTATCTCTTCCCGAAAAGGCCGGCGTATAGTAGCAAGTGGGTGCGTAGATCTGAATTAAATCAACATCAGACCTTGGCGAATGCCGAGGAAGCGGGTGGACTTCCGGGGGTCGGGGGCGAGGCTCGAGAAGAGAGCACAAAACGGGCTAGGCTAACTCTTCCTTTCTGATGCTGACTTCTTTGAGCAATTCCGCGCTCTATTATGATCTAATTTCTTCGCTCTTCAACTGCTGCTGCTGCGCTCGCTGGCTGGTGGCGTGAACAGGCGGAAGTTTTTCCTAAGCCAACCGTGCCACCTCCGTGCGCTTTCCTTTAGCCATTCAGTCGCGCCGCTTTGGAGCCGTTCCTTTCCGAAACCGCAACCAATGAATGGCAATGTGGGAAACGATGCTCATTTCGGCGCCGCCGCCGCTGCCGCCACCGTGAATGCCAAACCCGCTTCTCATCATTTTTTCGAAAGATCGGTTAATAACTGATCGATCGGAGATAACAGCAATCGGATGAAGAGCAAATTTTGCCCGATAGTAGTATCAGTCAATAAACATAATCTATGTTAATTTTATTATCATAACTAGGCAAAGTGGGGAAATGTTTCCGTCGTATTTTTAGTATGGGGACATTGTTAGCATACCATAACTCTACTGGTAAGACAGCTGATGACTTCACAACAATTGTCTGACAAACATCGTTTCTGGATGGATATAGTATTTTATAAAAACCAACTTTATCTTCAACTACAACTTAGCAAAGACAAGATTTATACTCTTTAATTGGTTTTCTAGATTTTTTTTTTTCAAAATTGAGTTGTGTATGCCAAGTCTCAGAACGTACCCTACGTGGAGGACAAATCACGTGAGAAAATGTGCGCCATCGAGGGGGCCACATTGTTATCAAATCAGTACTTTTTATACCGGTATACAGTACCGATTATAAGTTTATTCACTTTCTTTACACTTTGCTCGGATCAGTACATTACTTTAATTGAATTTAATTTTAATACAGACTGTTATAGAACTCAATATGCATACCGCAATCATTCGATGCGTCCAACACCCCAAGTTCGTCCGAGTATGGGCCAGTAATGAACGCTTTGACGTCAAACGGCAAACCACACCAGCACCCGACCGCGGTGCAGGTGTCGGTTTTTAACATAAATTCATCGACGCAGCTTTCAATCCCGATCACACGGAGCCGAGAGCGAATCGGGTCCGTTCCTCCCTGCTCTTCATTCATGCGGTCGGTCGGTGTGTACAAACCAATCCACTCGAAAGAAGAATTGAAAATCCCTTCGATTTTCGAGAATGGATTAAGCCTTTGCCCGTTGGCCGCGCACACACGTACCTCCACTTTCCTCTTCAAGACGACGGATCGCTTCATTTGATTGATGAAATCGGACTCCTCTCGTACCCACATCAACAGACAGACGCTCATTGTTCCTGAAAACCGTATTTATATTCATTTAATATTCATTCATTTCAACAACGTGGGCTTTGATTGAGTCTAGATAGCTATCATTAGCCCGCCGGAAGGGGAGCATTATCCAATATGTCTTTCCCTGTGGGATCAGATTCCCTCTTTCGTATTTGACTCGTTGGGTCATTTTACGATGGGGTTTGCTTCATTAAGCCAAACTCTCATACAGAGGTGCAATCCGACATGGGCTACAGTTACACCGCGTAGTTTGGCGCGTTTGGCACTAAAATCCGTCTGCAACCAGAGGACAGTTCCACACGCGGAAAGCGAGTAAGATTCTTGAGAGTTACTTAGTTGCTTGATCCGGTAGGAAAGGTGAGCTGCACTCCATTAGCACCTAATCAATCATTTGGATGACACTTTCCGCGCAACCAGATAGGCAGTACCCCGGCCTGTGGTAGTAGAAGGTGGTGAAACCATTGCAGGAATTCATAACCGCACCGTCAGAAGGCGATCAGTGAGTCCACTTCAGCAGCGTTCACGTTAGCATGTTTTACGGCATTTCAATAGAAGTAAGATAGCTTTTTTCATCCGTCACTGACAATGCTACGGATTATGTGATGATTTCTATGATGGATAGGTGTCTGAGCGGTCTGACCCTTGTATTTACAGCTAATTCACCAGGTTAGGATAATGGCTTGGTAGTTTGTATTTACAATAACAGTTATTTTATAACTAAATTTACAGCGTAAAAGCTTGAATTTACAGTGCAAAAGTCACCGAAAAATAAGACGAAACAACAAACACAAAACTACCCGAGCAGGAGCGAAGAGCAAAATGATATCAAAATGTGTTATGGAAATCGAATAACTCGTATCAAAATTTGGTCTTGTTTTGGCTGACATAGTTGGTAAAGCAACAAAAAATACTATCAAAATTTTGCTCCTTTAAGGCCAAAAGAATAACTACTTGTATTATTTGAATAACAAAGCAATACCATGACTGTATTCAGAGTTTAGAATAACATATTATAGTATTATTAAGGTATTGAGTAACAAATGCAGTAGCATATGAAATATTAAAAAATCATTTTATAAAATATTTATAATCTACATAAAGAGTTCAATAAAAAAATGTTATGAAATATATCGAATGTCATTTTAAGGCCAAAATAAGATATGTTAACAAAATCAGTTATAAAACTCATCTTACAACCACTATTTAAAATATCTACTCAATAACAAAATGTGTTATCAATGTATCTCCATATCTATTCTATAACAAAATATAGCATTATAACACAGTTTGATATTGTTTTTATATTATTTTGCTCTTCGCTCCTGCTCGGGTACTATTTCAAATTTATGGTGATACTTAATTTATATGTAGTTCACATACTCGATGTTTGCGACGGCATACAGGCGCTAGGCACAAAGGACGTTAGGCATAATGGATGATAGGCATAATGTGCAGAAGACAAAATATATGGAAGGCATAATGGATGTTTCGCCGGGAGGTCCACGCTTTCTTCCTTCCCCTTGATTTCAAGGAGTTTAATGGAATTAGGTATTTTTTCTGGTTCCACTTGATTCATTGGAATTCTCTCTGTGGTACATGCTGCGCAGTTGGCCTGGCCGTTGACAAGAAAAATGATTGATTCAAGTATTCGTCATTTTCCAGGATGCCTTCAAGAATTGGCTGCGTTGGTGTGAGATTAGATTAGATTAGGAAGGCATAATGGATGTTACGCATCTAGCGTCAGTCGGATTGTTTACAAATGGCCGAAATAAGAATGACCGAATCACGAATCGCCGAATGACATAACAATATTTGCAGCTTCGACTAGCGTAAAGTTTGGGTATGTACTGCATACTAGTTAGTAATCCTAAGAAAAGGGATGCACCCACCTCGGTGACAATTTTACCGTTTGCGAACAAAATAAGTGAAGCTAACATAAGCTGGATCACTGGATCACTTTTATGCATATCGGATTACGTATACGTGTAAAATAACGATTCACGTGGTATTTCTGCAGCGCCAGACGTAATTTTAGCTGCGTTATCATCTGTCGTCCGAAAAACTTTAAGTTTCTGTTAGTCGAATGCAAGTTATTATTATTAATGAACTGTCATTGAGATTTATAAAAAATCTTCATTTCTACATCACATAATTGATGAACGTGTTTAAGTTTTGTTGGCTTGGTAGAGTCACTTCAACTGCCGTGTGAATGCTGCTTATTAAGAACAAACTGAAGTTTCTGGAGCGTCTTAGTAGAATATGAAAGCTGAAATTAAATTAGAAAAAGAAAACTTTCCAATTAAATTCTACTATGTATCACATAGTAGTAGTACATGGTAGAATTTAATTGAAAAGTTTTCTTTTTTAATTTAATTTCAAGAACAAACTGCCTGTAGCGCCACCACATCACGCTTCCGATACCCTGAATGATCTAGGAAACGTTTGCTACTGATACGGTAAATGGGTCAAATGGGACTCCCCTCCCCTTCCCCCCGCTGTGGCCAGCGCTTTCGACGACAGGTCGCTGGTAACACTTGCGGGTTGCGGCCGTCACACTCTGAATCATCTATGAAAATTCAAATATTTTTTACGGAATTGTGCCAAATAGGACGAGTTGCTCGAAGCCGCTCTCGAAGACTGTTAGAACACCATTAAAACAGCCATTAGCATTGTAGCGAAGAGCTCCATCGGGTATCGGGTATACGACTGGTATGACGATGAATGTAGGAAGACGATAGATGAGGAGAAAGCTGCGCGGGCGGCCAAGATACGCAGTACCGTCAGGACGTGGAAAGACATAAACAAAAGAAGATGCAGTAAAACCAAATCTTCCGGGAGAAAAAGCGCTGTCTGGAGGAGCAGAAATACGCAGAAAGTTCTACCCGAAACTGAACCCGAAATGAGGCGGGAAAAGAATTATCGATCGATCACCGTTCTCAATGCCGGCTACAAAGTGCTGTCCCAAATAATTTTCCGCCGACGATCACCTATTGCGAACAGATTTGTACGAAATTGACTAGCCGGTTTCGTCCTAGGACGGTCCAAAACAGATCAAATATTTACGCTGCGGCAGTTCCTCCACAAGGGCCGTGAATATAGAATACGCACCATTTGTTCGTTGAGTTTAAAGCCGCATATGATACTATCGACCGAAAAAAGCTCTGGAAAATCATGGACAAGAACTCCTTCATCAAGAAACTCATCAAACAGGTTCAATATACGACGGGTGGTACACAGTACTGTGTTCGGATTTCGGGTGGATGGTCAAGTTCATTCGAATCATGCAGAGGACTTCGTCAAAGTGATCCCTCATGCCTGTTGTTCAACATAGCCCTACAAGATGTTATGAGTCGAGCTGATATCAACATGCGGGGCACGATTTTCAGCAAATCCAATCAATTCGTCTGCTTTGCTGATGACATCGATATTAACGGCAGAACATCTGTGGTGGTGGCTGAACGGTACAGCAGACTAAAGCGCGAAGCAGAATAGGTAGGGTTAAAGGTAAAACGTCTGAAATAAAGTATAAGTTAGCCGACGGAACCGAGTAACGATGGTCGGCGATAAGTTCGAGATAGTTGACACAGAATCCTACGGAGGATAATGACACCAGCCATGAAATTCGGAGTCGTATTGTCGGCGGTAGTCGTACTTCACAACCAGTTGCAGTCGAACAGGGTGAGCCCTCGTGCAAAATGTATCTTGTACAAGACGTTCATTAGACTCGTTGTTCCCTACAGGCATGAAACGTGGACAATGCTCGAGGAGGACCTCGGGCATTGTCCACGTTTACGAAATTTTACGAATCACATCGCGTCGGGAAGGTGTTTTGTTGTGTTAAACTAGACGGCCAAGCTGAGGTGCTCCGGTTAGACAAAGATACTCTGGACAGAGAAGAATCGTCAAGCGAAGGTCAAGCTGAAACGGACTTTCTTGCAGTTGATAATAATTTTCAGTGGACAAGATCACAAGAATTAAGATGAAACGGTACTGAATCCCAACATTGCCGGAAAAATGGCGTCCAAGTAGGAATATGGGTGCCATCGTTGGCCATGTTGTGATTCAGTACCATTTCACCTTAAGATCCTAACACCTATCATACAGATTTTAATACGCTGCGGAAAATTGACGGAATCCATGGAAAAACTTAAATTTCCGCAACGACTAAAAACCCGTATGTATTTTGTCTTCGTGGCCATTAGACTTTTTCAATAAATCAAGTTGAAAACTAAATTGAACTCAATACACTTCTCTTTTTGTTAAATTTGGCATGTCCACGTGGACAAACAGGGGTGGGGGTGGGGGTTGAGCCAATGTCCACGCTTGTCCACGGAGGGGGACGGGGGGTTGAAAGTTGGTATTTTTCTGTCCACGTGGTATCTGGATGGCCCCTAAATATGAAATGGAAACAGTTTCTCACAATAACATTCATGCAAAATTTGTAACACTCTAATTATAATTTAATATGTACCATATATCTATAATCGGAAATAGGAAAGTAGGAAATATTTAACCCTCGTCCGCACACGGATATCGTCATAAATAAACGGTGGGTAATAATTCGGAAAAGTCTTTAGTTGCTTTCGCAACAAAGGGTTCAGATTGAACTCCCAAAGTATGCGAAGATGGCCGATTTGGTCACCTTCGAGTATAGTTTTACTCCTATGTAACCGTAGTGCGCCGAGCTCTGCTTCCTTCTTTACATGAAGATGCAAAGGCAGTAAGCTTAGCATTGCCTCCATGGCTGCAGTAGGTGTTGTACGCATGGCACTGGTAACTGTAAGACAGGCCAGGCGCTGAACTTTGTTTAGTTTGGCTTGGGCTGTCACCTCATTCACTTTTGGCCACCATACGACTGCAGCGTAGGTTATCCTAGGCCGTGCAATAGTAGTATATGACCAAAAGGCTAGTTGAGGTTTCAATCGCCAGGTTTTGCCAAACAGTGAGCTGCATGCCCAGATAGCCGAAGTTGCTTTCTTAACAGCATAATCTAGGTGGGCAGCCCAGTTCAGTTTTTTATCGAGAATTATTCCGAGGTGTTTGATTTAATTACTGAAGCCCAGTCTGACACCATTCAGTATAGGGGGAGTAATGGTATGTTTCCTTCGCCTAGTGAATCGTATAACGACTGTTTTGGTGGGGTTAACATTAAGTCCCTCTTGTGAGCACCATAACATGGTGGTGTTTAGAGCTCCTTGCAGGCGACTTGACAATACTCCGTCAAACTTTCCTCTGAAGACAACGTACTAAGTACAACGTCGTCGGCGTAAGGAATGGTCTCATAACCAAGCTGTGATAGCTTGTGAAGGAGTACGTCGGCCACCAGTGACTAGAGCAGTGGGGAGAGAACTCCTCCCTGTGGACATCCTTTGATCACCGAAATCGTGACCGACGTATCTTCCAATGATGCTGTAATTTCTCTGCTCGAGAGCATTGCTTGAGTCCAGCTCATTGTAGTGTGGTCGATTCTCTTTTGACAGAGAGCCGTATTAATTGACGCGAAGGACGTGTTATCGAAAGCGCCTTCAATATCAAGAAAAGCACAAAGTGCTGTCTCTTAATATTTGAGCGATTTTTCAATTAACGTCACTAAGCAGTGCGTTTTCCGTAGATTTACCGTGTTGGTATGCCTGTTGATTTACATGTAACGGAGAGTTTTTTAAAAACTCATTGCGGATATAGTTATCCGTGATTTTCTCCATCAGCTTAAGAAGCGTTGAAGTCAGACTTATCGGTCTGAAAGCCTTAGGCATGGTTTTGTCTGTTTTACCACCCTTACTTTCCGCCAATTCTCCGGGATATACCCCAAAGCGAAACTGGCTCGAAAGAGGTTGATGAGCTCGGACATTATAACACCGTCCGTTTTTTGTAAGAAAATGGGTAGAATACCACCCGGACCTGGAGATTTTATTGGTTCAAAAGAGCTGAGCGCCCAATTGATCGAAGCCTCCGTAAACAATCGGCGTGCAAGTAGAACCGAATCATTTGGCACATTGTGTAATGACCCATTCCACTGTTGCCCGCCTATGTCTTGTCCAGTCACTATCGACTATCTCACTATCACTATCGAACCAGGGAAGTGCGTGTTCATTAGAACTTCCAGAGTTTCCATGGTGGTAACAGAAAATCTCTTACTATTGGGTATAGGCGACGTAACAACCACCTTGTAGGTGGCGTTGATCAGCATAGTGTCACGGTGATTTCAGCAATCGAGTCAATTGCCTTTTTTGCTGATGGGAAAAATCACACCTTCCATCCACTCTTTTGATAGTTTCTCTGGAAATTTTCCAATGAAATGCCGTTGCTAGTGATTTCTGGCCAATTTTGTTGATTTCAGCCGAGAATCAATGTTTTCCGGCGGCTATATTAGACTATTAGCTGTATTAGCTATCCGATTTTTCGCCGGATCTCCTCGAGATCGGGAGCCGTGACGGTTTTTGTCGCTTGAGGCACTCCTAAATTAACTGCCCATCGTCCATCGAGTTGTCCATCGAAGAACTGCTTTCACCTGCCTTCCACCTCGCGCTCATTTGTGTTAAGCTTTCCCTTCTCATTCTTACACTTATCAGGCTTTGGTGTGCATCTTTTACTTTATTGGTTCACCTTCTCATAGAACTTACGTGTGTCATTGTCATTAGCCTGTAATAGTTGTGCTTGTACTTCACGATCTCCGTTCCCCTTGTGGCGCTTTTTCCTTCTTAGGATCGTGGTCAAATCATTCCGCGTTCGTCGAGACTTCACCAAATTCTCCCTCGTGGTAATGCTTATACATATCAAAAATTCAGAAAAGTGTATTTATTGTTGTTTTTGTGATACAATTTTTTAAAGAAATTATGTAAGTTTCGATAATGCCAAAAAAGTTTTAAAAACTTTGAGCTTAAGTGTAGAAAAAGATTGTTACTTTATGCGCTTGGACTTGAATGAATAAAACAATAATGTCATGCTGTAATAAACACTAATATTGGGAGAAGCATTCCAAGTGCCCGTTCTTCTATTACGGAAGGCTACTTCGAACGTTCCAATTCGTGAACTATCAATACTATCAATAATGAAAATGTAGAATAAACCACGTAAACCCTGAAAAATCCCCCAAAATGGCCAGAACCAATAACGAACAATCAAAAAAGCATTTTCCGCAGCCATCAAAGGCTGATGTTGATTGACCGATAGATTATTATAAGTTGAGATTTTTTTCATCAGTGTAACACTCTCGGTGCCGTACGGTGCGCGGTTGCCTCCCGCAATTGCCGCTGGTACCGGGGGCAAACGAACAGAATCTATCCCATACTCAAGAAACAGGAAGGAAGAAGCTCTCCGCGTGTGAGGAAGCCGCGATCAGATCATAGCATCTCCAAGGCTAAGCCGAGATTATATAGGATGGTATACACGGAATTAAGAGCAATCGCGCGGGAACAGAGAGATTGCACGGAAAGAGTGTGCGTGTGAGAGAGAAAGACTGAACGCGGCCAATATGTTTTTTCCCGGCAAACCGTCCAAACTCTATTAATATTTCAATTAATAATTATATTCAAATATACGAGCTTCATCCCATCATTGTTCGGATGATGGTGCAGGCATTGTTTTTCCGCAGCATTTTTTTTTGTTTTTGGCCTGCCGATTCGATCCGATTCGCGTTCTTTGTGCGTTGTGCTCAATTGTCTGCACCGGACGGCCACGGATGGACGGACGAATGGACGCCGAACGCGGGTTCGCTACTCGGGTGTAACCTACGCGGATTGAGCTTACCTTTGCTGTCTACCCTACGAGTCGTAACGGATCTGGAAAGGATTCCTGCAATCGGTTCGATCGATCGATCGATCGATCCCTTCAGTTCAAAGTAATCGCCTTTTGTTATTATTGTTGTTCGAGTTGCAACCGGTAATTCGTCGGAGGAAGTTCGATAGCATCGGGATCGTTCTATTTGGTGGAATGGGTTGTATCGAATCAGTGCTGAAAAGTGAATGTGTCAAAATGGCGTCGATCCGTGTCAAACCGTGAGCACCCTTACGTGAGTGAATAAGAGTGGTGATTGGTCATTAGTCTAGCGGGCGCGAGTCCACCCATCTCCAAAGCAAAAAAATCAAAATTCAAGATCGCGCCGGCATAGCACAAGCAAAAGTGTGGTTATGTAATGTTGTCCAATTTGCGCAGATAATTCGTCAATAATTATTGACAGTGATAGTGAGTGCGGTGGCTCGCGGTGTGCGAGTGATTGGTGCGGTCGGTTTATTGACTTTGTTCGGCGGTACGGCGACAACGACTGAAGAACCGATTGGTTACGCAAAGCAGAGCGGATCAAGAGCAGCGCCACAGATCGAGCGACATTTTCTCTAACGAGCTCGGAAGGCGGCCGCGGCGGGCAAAGCAGCAGCAGCAAAAGCAAAAAAAATGGACCATAGGAGATTGGGTAAGTCTAGCAGCAGTGCTCGCAGGGTCTCTAATTTGCGAATGCGCGATCGATAGACAAACAAGCCTAGCGGTCAATTATCGGATTCAGTAGTACGTGGAGGGGCTTAACAAGCTTTCGTCTTCAAAGCAGCATGCGTTAGTTAATTGGAGGTGATTTCGAACTACCGGATGGTTGTTCCGAAATAATTGGCGTCGCCCTATCGATTGCTACGGGCGCCAATTGACCGGATCAAGCACGGGTATTTACTGCGGTGTAAATTGTGATTTGTATTGCTTTGCTCTCTTGTAAACGGGGTCCGTTTTCTATTCCATGTCCTTGGCGATCGTGAAAGTTTGTTGAACCGAACATAATAGGGGTCTAGATAAAGATTATCGTTAATCAGAAACTGACGCTGCTCAGATATATTTAGATTACTTGGAACTCGCTCGTTTAAAACTGTGAGATGGATCGAAGGCATTATTAACTGCTACGAGGATCAATCACGTGGAATTGTGAATGATTACAATTTTATACTATATATAATGCTGTTAAGATCGACTGAGGTACATATATTGTATTGCGGATTGTCGGCTTTCCAGTCAGTTTTTTATTGAAAACGGCTTTTTTACACTGCCTGACGTTTCGGCCTTTGGTTTTGGCCATATTACCTTTGAAAAAGGCCAAAACCAAAGGCCGAAACGTCAGGCAGTATAAAAAGCCGTTTTCAATAAAAAACTGACTGGAAAGCCGAAAATCCGCAATACACTATATATAATAATACAACAAATAAATAACACGGATCCAAAGCGTCAATTTCAATTTAAAATGCGTATTATGACGAGTTAAATTATGAAACTTAATTTGATGAACAGGAAATAGATAAGGAATATCCGTTAAACGTCCGGCCTGGTACACTTTTTTATGAAATTCAGTTACATAGGGTATGTTGCTACATCGTCGTAATTGCCTATTTCCGTCCTATCCAATACAAATTATTAAAAATAGCAGCATTTTTATGACACACAATGCAAAACTAGTTATTCCCTGAGAGAGAGTCGCGGAGACGGTCTTCTTTTTCTTATGCTTTGGCTGTTCTTCTTCTTCCTATTACGTTTGCTTTCATTTTCGGGCAAATAAATGAAACTTGTGCGTGAACATCTCATTGGACGTGTGAAGTGTGCATTTTATAATAACATATTTTGGTGTTAATTGTCACACGGGCATTTCAGTTTTTGCAAAAATGTTAATTTACAATTGAGACAAACAAGACTAATTCAATTCCGAATGTGTTTTTCACAAAAACACCGGCAGAAAACTTATGAGAATTAACAATACTTTTCCATTTTGGGACAACGATAACGACTGGCTGCATTTGACAGATCGTACTGGCTGCATTTGACGTTAGAATTTTTCCTCTTCGCGAATCTCTCTCAGGTTATTCCCTAATATTTCAGTTAGTTGTCTATCATACGCGTTCAATCAAAGTGAGCTGAGATCTATTTAAATGCTTTTTATCATTAAAGAAGTCCTACCAGCCAAATTTCTCACATTTTTTCGTGCGACGAAGTAGACAATGTCGACTAATCGTTTTATTTTCCGTCATTCATAAATGAAAGTAACTCACGCGAGGCATTGTCGTTATTCTTCAGTCAGGAAAAGTTGTCTGAGCTGCAGAAATTTTGTAGAATAACATTTGTCATGCCGTCCTACACAAATACATGCGCGTTAGCTTCGTAAACATTATTGTGATTTTTAGTACGGACGATGAAAAATTTTGATGGACGGATTTTAAAACGGTACGACGAATTTTAGAAATAAAGTCAGTTGCGAAATTTCAATAATATGCTTTAATAGTCGCTTTTCAGTGATTTCAAAGTTCACGGATCGGAAGGTAAGTGTGTTTTAGTCAAATCAGCATAAGAACTTTTGGAGTATTTATTTAATCCATCCAACAAATGATGAAAATTAGAATGGCTTTACTTATTACGACGGGAATTATAAAAACCCTACTTCTTACCAATTCAGACTGAGAAAGCAATCAAATGGTATTGGTTAGTAAAACTAACTAGAACAGAGCAAACAAGAGGTTACAGCTTTGCGAAATTTCAATTCTATTCCAAATTTCCAAAGATTTTCCCGAAATTTGAGTTCAAATGGTTCAAATATTTCAAAATACAATAGTTTTATTTTTATATCAATTTCTCCTTTATGTTTAACCTAAGTTCACGCTCACTGCCAAGTTAAATTTCAACAATGATTTTAAATACAACTTCAAGTACAATTTCAAGTCCGATTCCATGTCCAATGTTTCAATGCTTTCAAGTTCAACTTCAAATCCGATTTATAATCCAGATTTAAGTCCAATTTATGTTCATTTTTAATTTCAAGTTCATTTTTAAGCTAAGTAATGGTGGGAAACTCTATAGAAAAGTAGGAAAATCATGTTCTGTCACATGGAAAGTTTTTGAAATATTTATTTTCTTGTTTGTCAAGTTAAAAGTTTATCTTTTATTGATAAAATTTTCATGATAACATTTTTTTTTGTGCCCTCGGGTTTCCTAAATATTTAATACTCAATTTAGAAATGCATATCTCATGAACCTAACAGCGTAGAGCAAACAGTTTCTTATGAAAATGTAAATAAATTTGCGTAGCGTATTCACAAATGAATTGCCGATGGATCTAGAGGTAAAGCCTAGCTAAATGTGAATCTGGACGCACAGAGCAATCTGTAATTCGGGACTGAAGTGTCACAAAAAACTCATTAATGACTGGATTGTACTATATTTATCCAGCGTTAAGTTTTACAGCACTTCTCTGGTCTGATAAAATCTCGAAATTATTTCTCAATATAACTCATCACATCCTGCACTTTCAAATGCGACTGAATCAGCATGTTTCTTCCACTTTGAACGCATTTCGTTACCACTGTTGATTGTCTCCCCGCTTCGTTGTTGTCGAAGTAATTGTTTGACAACTGCCCACAACATTTTCAATGAATTGAAATTGAATTGGTTGATTGTTAAATTTTGAACTGTGCTTGATATTTATGATTATCGCTTGATATTTAGGAAATCGTTGGGTTATTAACGTTCAAAATCTGACCGCTTTTCGAGCATTGATTTTTTTGGAATGACACCTTATCTTGCAGTAAGACGTAGTCCTCCGTTAAAAACGGGACGTAAACGTAAAAACGGGACGTAACGTAACAAATGGGATAGAAAAAGAGAAAAAACGTGAGAGGGTAAAGGAAAACAAACTGGCAGGAAAAAAAGGAAAACGAAAGAAAACTCGTAACGGTACGAAATGGCACGTAAAAAAAGACGTGAAAAAATGGAAAATGAGGCAAAAAAGAAGAGAGAAAAAAAGAGGGAGAACGAAAAGAAAAATAAATGAGAAAAAAGAAAGAAAAAGGAAAAATAAAACGAAGAAAACGAGGACAAACTAGACAGAAAAAGAGACTTAACAAAACACTTAACGAAGAAAGAAAAACAAAAGAGAAAAGGAGGAAAAGAAAAGGAGACAATGCGGGAGCAGGAAAATTGAGACACGAGAACAGAAAAAGAGGATAATGGAGAAAAAACAAAACCTGAAGTCAAACGAGATAAACGAAAAATATAGCGTATAAAACTCTTTAGGAGGAAAAACAGGACATAATGAGAGGAAGAACGGAACAGAACAAAAAACGAGATTGCAAAGGGTTTCCCCCTAGCTTGAAAACGGAAAAAAGACGAAAAACGGAACAGAAAAGAGACAAGTAAGAGGAAATTCAGGACTGCTGAGGGCGAAAAACAGGATAGGAAATGAAGAGGAAACTGTGGATAGAAATAAAGAAAAACGAGAGCAAAAAAGAGCGAAAATGAGATAATTAGAGAGAAGACAGGACAGAAAAGAAAAAACGCAAAGAAAAAGAGGGAAAGGGGACAAGACAGGATAAGTATAACACATTATCCAAACCAACCAAAAGGGAAAAGGAGAATAACGAGAGAGAGAGAGAGAGAGAGAGAGAGAAGAAAAGTGAAACGAGGAAAACGGGAAAATGTGGTCGAGCAGGTTAATTACAGGAAAAAGACGGGAATGAAATGGACAGAAAGAAAAACAAGAATAACGGACAAAAGAAAAGGTGAAACTGTTCAGAAAAAGACGAAAAACGGGAAATAAAAACCAGTGAGCAAAAGAGAAAAAAGAGAGCCAAAAATAGAATAAACGTGACAAAAAAGAAGAACAAACGGAGCATCTAAAGGAGAAAAAACAGACCAGAAGAAGATTGATCTAGGAGCAAGACGGAAAAGATGAGAGTTAGAAAAAGACAAAAATTGGACTTTCACTTTCGTATCGAAACGAAAAAAAAAAACAAAAAGGGAAGAGAAAAGACAGAAAACGGGAAAGAAAACTGCAAAAGAATGAGTGAGAAATAATTGATCAAACAGGACTGGAAATAAGAAAAGATGGGATAGGAGCAATGAAAGATTAAACACGAGACAGGAGAAAAGAAAAACAAGAGAGAAAGAGGAAAGCGGAAGAAAACTAGAAGTAAAAACCAAGAAAACGGCCAGGTAAGAAGAAAAACACGAACAAAAAGTGAAAAGATGGAACTGGAAAAGAGAAAAAATTGGAATAGAAAAGGGGTAACACGTGAGAGAAAGTAAGACGAAATGTGTTAAGTAAAGCTTTGTGTCTAATTTCGTGTCCATGTTCAACATCAAGTCTGACCCGAAACACTCAAAAACCGCTAAATTTTGAACGAAAGCAGAGAGTTACCTTTATTTATGATTTAGCAGATTTTGAGTGTCTCGGCGCCTCTGTAATCTATAGTCTCTGTAATTGCAACACTGGGTGCTCCATTTACACTACTACAAATATGCAAACCAGGTGCATCTGGAACACTTCTAGTATGTTGAAACAGCTATTTTTTGCTTCTGGCGCTAGTGTATATGGACGATTTTATGTACACTAACGCCGGAAGTAAGCTGTTGTCACTGCAAAACTAGTTATCTTCAACGAGCCGGTATGTACCTAGGTAACACCGACACGTAAAATATCATACTCCCTTTTGATCTGCTGTTGAAGTACAGCAATCCACCGAATAGGCTATTGGGTGGTACTGTTTGCTCATCGCAATTTCCCAGGTTTTTTCAAATAGATATCGCTGGTTTTTGGTAAATGATAATCCTTTGATAAGCCTCAACTATACGTTAACAATCAGCTTTATTGTTAATTGCGCAACTAAGAAATTACGATGGGCGCCCACGCAGTACTAATCATTGAATTATTCAGAGGATTGCTTTATAACTGTTATAGTTTGTACTATAGTCCCTTCCCCATACCGCTGGATATTATTTATTATTTATTATTATTATTTATAGGATTTAAAATTTCTGGCGACGATAACTCAAATTTAAAAGCGTTTTATATGACCAAAATGCACTCAGATATTCAGTAAATGTTCTTGTACCATTGGTATGGAAATCTTTTCTCGAATAAATATAGTTTCAACGTATTTCTTGAATATTGTTCAGGCTACCGCTTAATCGGCCGAAAATGCCCACACGTGCCCTACGTCCAATTTCAATTCCAGCTTTGAGTGCAATTTCAACTTTAATTTCAAATCTAATTAAATTTCAGGTCCAATTCCAAATCTAATTCCAATTCTAAGTAAAACAAATTACTTCAAAGCCCATTTAAGCTCAATTTAAAAATAAGCTTCAAGCCTAAATTAGTCCAAATTTGTCGGAGCAGTACAGAATGGAACTCGAACGACGTAGAAAAAATCTTTTACAAACCCCTGGAAGTTCAGAGTAGTCTGGTCAGAGAAGTTGGCTGAAGTGCTAAAACCAAAACCAAAAGTATAATGCTCTGAAGGATTATAAGGAGAATCTAGGTGCCGAAAGGCGGCAAAGAACTTTCAAGAAAACTGGAACCAGGGATCAACAGCTGAGGATGAAGATATTGCGAGGTGCTCAAGTCCAATCCTGTCATCTCCATCCGGTATTTGGCTGCCAACTATCAAACTACGCGGAATATCTTCGCTCGAGAATTGCTCGGCTATTGCTCTTACAGTGCCAGTCCGAATTTGAACCGACACCTGAAGCAGAATTTGGTAGCCAAGAAGCGTGCTAGGCGTTTATACGAACAAGTTTTGACGAAAATCAACTGATATTTTGATGGATGACGAAACCTTTGTGAAAATGAATTTCAAGCAACCTCCCCTACATTCGTAGTCCTATGTTAAGCTCGCGTTCGTTTCTGTAGGTAAAGTCTTTTATATTTATGTTGAGAATGTTAATAACTAGTACAACTTAAAATACAATTGATTTTGTTTTTACCTTTACAAGACTTAAAATTGATGCAGGTTATGTCAAAATTAATTGAGGGAGAAGTTCTTCGCTTCCGCAGCTGACATTGTTGACGGTTTTCATCTGTCCTAAATATCTATACATATAAAAATGGATTTCTGTCTGTCTGTCTGTCCGTATGTTCCTTATAGAATCGAAAACTACTGAATCTATTGGCGTGAAAATTTGCAAACTTCTCCCCCCACTAAGAGGGGGGGCTCCTATACAGATGAAATACAAATTTCCTTATAACTAGAGAACTGATCAAGCAAATTGTCACAACCTTCAGTTGTTACGCACATTCGTCAAAACTACTTTGATACCATAGTTCGCCCTTAACGTCAACGAACCGATGGGATTAACGTCAGTAAATGACAAGTTCTAAAACGTCACTCGGAAGAGGTAAACAGAAAAACGTTTTGTAAGTGAGGAGATAACTAAATCTAAAAGTTAATCTAATTATTGGCTAATTGCATTAAAACTACCTGAATTTTCTTAAAATTAGTAAAATTGTTAACACTAAATAAATCTATATTATAAAGGTAAATTGAAATTTAAGATTACATGCAATATTTACAAAAATTTACTATTCTAATTATTGTCTAGACAGATTCTTAACCTACAGTACGGTCCATAGAAAACGTAAGGATTAAACAAAATACTAAGCTAGTTGAGCTAACCTGTTTGGAAAACGAAAATTAGAAAAGACACTAAACGTAAGTGCCATGAAACTTCGCATGAAAGCATGAAGCATGAAACACTGTTAAATTACTTTAAGTTCAAAAATCAAAATCTAAAATATTGTACATTATACATGAAAAATCTATTAACTTTGTATTACGTTATTCGATAGGGAATTTTTAATAGCGTCATCAGTGGCTGTTAATAAATAAAGTACGTTATTAAAGAACCGGAAAACTGTCTTTTTTGTTGCGTTCGCAACACAAATGGAACCAAATTTTGCATGTGGGTGTTTTAGGAGACAATTTTTTTTCTATGGTGCATTGAGACCCCTCCCCTCTTTAGGAGGGGAATTATGACCCCTCCTCCTATAAGAGGGGACGCTCCCATACAAGTGAAATATGTACAAATTTCCTCGTAACTAGAGAACTAATCAACCAAAGGGAGCCTAATTTGGCATGTGGGGGATTTGGGAGGCAGGAATTTTTTATGATGCTTTTATTCCCCTCACCACTGTGGTAGGGGGATAAGGACTCTCATAAAAATAAAACAGAAATTTTTGCGTAACTTAAAAACTAACCGAACTCGAGAAATTTTAGACTCTTCCATAAAACATTAATCAATAACAAGTCTACCAAAAACTATCAATAGTAACACTAGATGATGAAGGGTGGGTCGGCCGCAGGCCGCGAGTGTTGCCGGCGACCCGCCTTCGGCAGCGCCGGCCACTGCGGGACAGCCCACCCGCACAGGATCACCTCTATCTAGGTTTATTTATTTTCCTAGGTCTACTGACCTCTGATAACCCCTACGAAATGGTACTTTCCACGAAAAAATTTTCCGTGAAATGGTACATCTCGCGTCAGGTTTTTCGCGAAATGGTCAACCGAGAAGTGGTGTTCCGCAAAATGGTATTCGGCGAAATGTTATATAATCATGGCGAATATTTTGATACTATCCGCTTTATTTTAGCAGACTAAGCAATGGGGGGAGTTGTTTTCTACTTTACTGTGAGGAAAATTTGTATATTAAACTACCCATGAACTCCTCAGAAACTTGCAAAACTCGAGATTGTGACAAAGATCATCCGAGATTCACGATTTATGTACAAGCAAAGCAAAGCCTGGGTGCTAATTCCGTTATCGAAATTTGATCTTCTGTTTTTATACGACAGACTTCGCAACCAGCTGTTAGAATACAGGACAGTGCGGGGTCAGTGCTACGATCCTATTGATTCTAACAGCCTCTTCCACCCGAGATTCGAATATACGACGACTGGCTTATTAGACCAGCGCACTATGGTCCAGAAAGCGATTTTAGACGGACAAAAATGATTGCGCCTAAACGGGATATTCTAGCTCAATGAAGTCTTCGGCAACTTTTTGAATGAAAACATGACGCATCTTTTGAAAGGGTCGTCCAATGTTCAGATGATACCGTAACAACAAGTCAAGTAATAATTTTTTAAATAAGTTTGTTTTCCATTTTTTAGTTTCAAAACATTAAAGATAGATTAATTTCACGTAACTTTTCTAAACATTCCAAATTTCTAACTCTTACGTATTTTCAGCAGTGGACCTTTGTTTATGGACGACCCGAAAAATCATATTTCCTCTTATAACTCTTTTATCTCAACAGATAGCTCAATATGATGTTCTACAAAAATTTGTATACGTAAGAGAAGAATATTTTTGCAGAAGACTGTTTTGCTTTATCTTTATGAGTTAATAAGTTATAGCCGAATTCAGGTTAAAAACAGACCAATTTTACTGAAGCATAACTCAAAAAGCGGCAAACGGATCTTGATGAAACTTTGGCGATTTAATATACACATATGCATAAAGTTTTTAGCAAAAAATGGTGGAGGTGTTATTTTTTTAAAAAAAGATAAAATTCTTTGAATTTTATGATTTACTATAGCTAAAATTGTCGTTTTCTTCATAGATTCACATTCAAGTAATCAAGTATGCGACCACGGAATACTATACACAACAAATATACTGGCAATAACCATGGTTGATACTAAAATAGTGAATGCATTCAAAGAGTTACATTCGCAATCTTGTTTTTAAGCGAAAAAACTAAAAGAATGTTTAATAATAACCTTGAATTAAACGATTTTTACGATCCCTTTAGATACTAACACGGACTTTTACTGTTATACGCGTATATTCGCAATATGTTTTGAATGTTTTTTGAAAATATTTTATAGACTAAAAATAACTGCGATGTGAAAAACGACGAAGATGAAGCAGAGCTGCGGAAAACTTATGATTTGCGCGTAATCGAACTACTTACGAAGGAAATTCCACTAATTGTTATACTTTTCGGGAAATTTACCATTGAAATTCAAGAAGAATTCTATTATGATTTTTAAATCCATTTAAAACTATAAAATTAACAATGGAAATAAATCGGGATTTTTTTTCTCTTTATTTTCAATCTTAGTATTCCACTGAAACGCTCAAAAAACTTCAGTCAATTTCAACATTTATTAAATATACACCACGTTGATTTATTTGAGCGAATGCACGAGATGCTAATAATTATTAGCAAACATATAACTAACCCTTCAACGGGTAGACTTCTGTAGATAGTTTTTGCTTTGAGAGTCTTAGAGCCATATATGAAATTTATTCTAATTGGATAACATAATATCTGTGCTGAGAATAGATTGACATTTTGGCATCAGCATTGCAACATTCTGACTATGCGTTTAAGAGTTCTTATGTTTTAAAATCAAAAATTCAGGAAAATTGTGACGAAAATAATTGCACGATTTTTGTCAATTTTTACTTTTGAAAACATAGGACATCTAAAACAAAATGTTCGACCTCAAAAATATTCTGTAGTGAACTACGCACTGAGTTTTGTAATATTTGGAAAAAACAAGGATTGGATATGAAACCCAAAATAAAGATTTTATAATATGCCTTAACTGTTGCTAGTCCAGATTATTACTTTTGCATGAATATCAAATTGACTTTCTTTTGAGTGTGCTTTCTTGAAAAATAGTCATTATCTATCGTTGCCTCTTTAGAAGGTTAAATATGTACAGTTTCGGGAATACACAGAACAATCTATATGTATAGCTCTATGGCTGGTATCCTTTGTCTCCGACAGTGCAAATAGTATTTAGATTTCTTAATTATGTAATTTATCAGCGTATATATAATAGTTTTTCTCTCAATGTAGGCATTGATACTAAACGTATCAAATAAACTTCATGAATATTTTTCACAAACAGATTGAAAAGACCGCGATTGTCGTAAGATAAGCGTTCGTATTTGTCTCGATAAAACATAAATAGTAAAGCAACAAGCTTTGTATTATGTTTTAGACATTTTCTAAAAAATAGTTACACAAAATTATGTTTTAACGCTTTGAAACTGAGCAAGAAACTGTACCTGGGCAGTTAGGGATGGATAAAACGAAAACTTTAGCTATAGTAAATCATAAAGTTCAAATAATTTTATCTTTTTTTAAAAAAATAACACCTCCACCATTTTTTGCTAAAAACTTTATGCATATGTGTATATTAAATCGCCAAAGTTTCATCAAGATCCGTTTGCCGCTTTTTGAGTTATGCTTCAGTAAAATTGGTCTGTTTTTAACCTGAATTCGGCTATAACTTATTAACTCATAAAGATAAAGCAAAACAGTCTTCTGCAAAAATATTCTTCTCTTACGTATGCAAATTTTTGTAGAACATCATATTGAGCTATCTGTTGAGATAAAAGAGTTATAAGAGGAAATATGATTTTTCGGGTCGTCCATAAACAAAGGTCCACTGCTGAAAATACGTAAGAGTTAGAAATTTGGAATGTTTAGAAAAGTTACGTGAAATTAATCTATCTTTAATGTTTTGAAACTAAAAAATGGAAAACAAACTTATTTAAAAAATTATTACTTGACTTGTTGTTACGGTATCATCTGAACATTGGACGACCCTTTCAAAAGATGCGTCATGTTTTCATTCAAAAAGTTGCCGAAGACTTCATTGAGCTAGAATATCCCGTTAAGGCGCAATCATTTTTGTCCGTCTAAAATCGCTTTCTGGACCATAGTGCAGCGTCTTACTTCCAGGCCAACTGGGACGATTTATGTACAACACAGTTTAATTTATGGTAATACGAAGTTTGTCGGGTCAGCTAGTATTCTATATAATCGTAATCTTGAAATGGTTTGACCAATTGTAATCAATAAGGGTATATTAATTGCAATTGTACTGAAACTTCACATTTATGAACAAAATTGGTTTAAGTCACATTCTAAAGTTCTATCTGTAAATTAAACAATTGAAAAAACAGAAACTTTTGACGTTTGTTTAATTTTTCTCGGAAGCTGTGCATGGTCACTGCCGAATGTTGTTAATAAACGAGTTGGTTCAAACAATTTGAGGAGTCACCGCTGAATGTAAACCCTTTCCTGCGACGCGAATGAAGCCTCATTCAGGCGAACGGAAGCTTCGATTTCAAACCGTCTTCACGGTTGGTTTACCCCACGCGAGTCATTTCGGATGATTCATTTCGATTGTGTCCCGGGCCGGGCCTGTCTGTCTCTGTGTGCTCGCGAAGGTGGAACTGGGGCTTCAAATGCGACATTTATAATGCCATATAACAAAAGCAAACGGTAATTTGAGCTCATTATACTTTAACAGTCCTTAAGCTTGTTTTTACTGCGCCGCACTTTTCGTTTTGTTTAATTTTCCTAGCTTGAGAAATCTAGCCACGGTTGGAGAACGCGCGGTCGAAAACTAACTAATAGATTGATCTTCCATTACCGGGCACCGTCCGTGTAGAGAAGGCCCTAATTGGGATCGGAAAAGACCGTAAACTGTGTCTTGGAGAAGTGATTTACGATGCTACTGCTAGCGGTGACGACGCGATGAGGATCTATTTCGCAAACTCGTCACGCTCGGTGAGTATCCTATCCTCGCCTCACCGAAAAAAAATGTCTCCGGTAATCAAGCGGCTAGGTGCGAAAGGGACGGGCGTGAATCGAACCGTTACCAAAAGCATCATTTTCGACAATTAAAAATCTTTCCACACTGCAGAACTCGCCGGTCGCTGATGAGAAATTATACCTCCTCAACACGTACTCTTCCACTTCTCGGTTTGTGTCCCCATTTGTGATGGCTTCGTAAAAAAAGTGAAGTAGGTATATCTCGCGTTATTAATTTTTATGTTCGCGACACGAAAAAATTATTTATTGTTGCGTCGGTTGTCCGTTTTGGAAACCACTTCGACATATCTCTGTTTGTGTGGATTGGTCAGTCGAGCGGTTAAGAAAGATGTCAGAGTATGATAGCATTTCCGCTACACTCAAACGATTCAGTTAACGGAAAATTTATGGCGATAGAATAGGTTATTAGCGAAAGAAGATAAGCATCTGTAAGGAAGCTTTATGATGGTATCAATCGTTTATACGTCTGACTTTTATGACAGTTAACCATAAAATAGTCGAAGGCCATGGGATAAAAATACTTTCCACGTGTGGTTTATTTACAAGGCTATTTTTCTCAGTGCCTTCTTCTCTGGCACTGCACTGCATTGCGCCCTTATTATGGAACTTGATCGAACCGGTAGGTAAAATAAGTTGGCGAAAAGCTTTTGCTTGCTCTACCATTCTGTATGCGTTTATTAAATTCCCCTGCGGGGTTGAACTATAAATGATATCTTTAAACTGTGGCCTTCTTGAAAGTCAAAATGACCATGTCATGAAAACGACTCAACAACAATTTGGAGACCTGGAGGAAACGGTACCACACACAAGCGACTCCGAGAAAAAAAACCTATAGTGACTTTAGCTGGTTTTTGGTCTGCGGATATTAAGGTAAAATTATCGAACGCATATGAGAAGTCCGGGGGGAAACCGAGGAAGGCGGACAAAAGACTTACAAATTAATGAAAATTAAAGATATCAAGATCAGTTCCCTTGGCGGGCTTTCGGAAATTAGTGTACGACCGACCCACAGGCTTGTTCCATCGTTTCACGTCGGAGCTAATTTCGGAAGGAAACTGTCAAAATGCTTTTTACGACTTTTAATTCGTCAGTCAGGTCTCGGTCAGGTGACGGTTTTTTTTCTGCGCTCACGTCCATTCGTGGTTACTCAGACCGCAATCAGGCGATCATCATCATCATCATCATAAGCTGAACGACATTTTTTGTGTTTCAAATTTCAAGACATTCTGTGTGTCATAAAAGCTAATTAGAGCTGCAAGGGTGAGCGATTTTTCAAGAGAGGATAAAGGAAAAATAAAAGCCAAAACAATTGCTGTATAAATGTTGGCATAGTTTGAAAGTGGCCAATTAGGCCTAATTGAACTGTTTTAATAGAAACTTGCAATCAAGTTAGAGCATTAAAGTGCAACTATTGTCGCAAGCAGTTAGCGATGGCTCGCCTTTTT
This sequence comes from Sabethes cyaneus, assembly GCF_943734655.1. Classification (NCBI taxonomy): domain Eukaryota; kingdom Metazoa; phylum Arthropoda; class Insecta; order Diptera; family Culicidae; genus Sabethes; species Sabethes cyaneus. Next base: position 116,934,971 of record NC_071353.1, read on the forward strand.
CGAGGATTCCACCGACGACTATATCCATAGTAGAACACGGGAACAGCGATACCAGGCTTTGCTGAAGAAAAATCCGCAGTTTTGTCTCCTGTGTTTTTATCACCATCACCAATTTCGTTTCAAACTTGGAAAGAGACAAAATTTAATCAAATTTTGGTTTATAGGAAAGTTTAACCAACATTGATGGTTCATTTGAAGGTACTGTTTTCTAATATACTTTTTACATGGATGTTTCATTCCGTCTAGACGGTTGATCTTTGACTCTTTATCGTTTATAGGTACTGTTCTTGACAGCTTTTATAGGAGCATCACGCCATCACGGTAAGCGCGCCTAATTCTGTGCTCTTTACATTTCAGTTAAAACTTCCAAATTCTTGCAAATTTTTATCTTAATTAGCAAAATATCGCTGACAGGTAGTTCGTAATTTGATAATGTTTCAATTTGTAATTAAAATATACGGTGCGCAGAATTAGGAAACAATGCGCAGAATTAGGCACACTGACACTGATTCTTGTTTGAATCTAATCAATGCTCATTGAAATTTGACCTAAATTACTCTCGTCTTTCGTTCTTGATCTTTCATTATTTCGTCTTTGATTTTCCGTTTTGATTTTTCATCGTTCATTTTTCGTCGTTTGGTTTTTTCGTCATTTTCCGTTTTTTTTTGTTATGGGTCGTCTTCATGTCGTTTTTGCTCTTTTCTGTTAGTCGTTTTTCATTCTTTCTAACATCTTCACATCGTCTTTTCGTTGGTTTTCAACGAACTCTTGATGGCGTTTTTTTGTCATCATTTGTAACCCTTACTGGCATTGCTTGTTGTTGTTTTGCCATCGCATTTTCTGCATCTGTTTACTCATTTCGTAGTTTTTCAATGGTCTTTTTTTAACTTTTTTTGTCGCTTCTTTGGCTCTTTATCGTTTCCTTTGTTCAGTCCTACAGGGTTCAAAGGATCATTACTACCGGCAATCCACGGGCCCTGGGAGGACAAGTAAGTTCGAATGCGGTTATAATTGGCTTCAATTTTCAGAAGAATGTTTTGGCCTGGAAAATTGAATTAGCGTAGAATGGCGAATCTGTTACTACTTATCACAAAAATACTGGCTTATTAGGTTGAAAACTCCAGATTTTGAGGTGCAATTGAACTTAAAATCAAAGTTGGAATTGTATTTGAAATTACACATGGAAAATATAGTGGAAATTGGACTTGAAATCAGAGTTTAAGTTTGACGTTAAATTTAACTTAAAATTATAAATTAAATTAAACTTGAAATTGGGCTTGCACTTGAAATTAAAATTTAATTCAACTTTGGACCTTATTGGACCTTCCGTTTTTCTACTTTTTTTTGTCCCGTGTTTTCTGAGGTCCCGAATTCCGGCTGAGCGGTAATTGCTAGATAGAGTTATTAGGATCATTGCACTAGCCCCATAATTTTCATGCAGGGGGAAGTACTCTATGGCCGGACAGCCTCTATGTCCGGACACTAAGTTTTCTCAAAAACAAATCTCGGTAAAAATATTCAGAAAGAAGTGAACAATAGTAAATTGTAAGATTTTATGGTGTCCCAATTATGACGTCTTTGTCTTCAAAAGGTAAACAAATGTGAACAGACTGATGCTCAACCACATAAAATAGAGAGAATCGAGCCAATTTCATAAAAGTGTAGTTGCAAATGTTTATATTAAATAAAGGAGCAATATTTCTTAACGTTGGCTTGATAAAGTTATTTTTTCGAAACAGTTTGAATTTGACAATAAAGTACAAGATTTCGAAGAAAAAACTTTTTTTTTTTTAACTGTGTCGAGTCCTCTACCGCCGGACATTAACTTATCCTCTACGACCGAACAGTAAAGTGATGAGCGAAATATACTTTACTTACTTAGTCTAGAATTGCTTAGTCTAGAATCTTTGATTCCTATGAGAAATAAAATTAGATAAACAATGCAAAAGATACAAAAAAATCAGAAACAAAGTGCAGCAAAATATCAGTTTGACGTCAACCTATCAACGTGCCTTGTAAATGTAGCTGCCGCGTACATTTTGCAAGCGTTCCGCATTACCAGCACTCTCAACAAACATTTTATGTGAAACGAACATTATTCAACTTTTATACAGCAAACCAGCAATGACTGGACTCACAAGATGTGTTCTAAAGTTTTAAATTGTTCTAGAATCATTTTCTTCCATTGATGCAGGTTTTAACAGATCAAATTATCATGTCCGAGCATAGGGGACAGCTTTCGATTTGAGCTAATTTGTACAAAAAATACTTTCTAATTTCAAATTTTAACCTTGCTGCACAAATTTTGTTGCTTTGTATTTTTTTGCTTGTAATATTGTTTTTCTCCACATTAGAAGGAAAATAGAGGTAGATTTTTTTCCTCTTGTTTTTCACTCATTTTTTTTGTAATTCTCTCTTGTGTTCTGGCCTTTCTCTTCCCTTTTTCCTTTTTTCGTTTCAAGTCTTCGTCTTTTTCCAAAACTTGTTATACCCTTTCCTTCACGATTTTCGTCTTTGCCTGCTTCGTTTTGTCTTTTCTGGCATGTTCATTCTGGCTTTTTTGGCTCTCGTTTTTCCCTCTGCTCTAGTGTTTTCTGATTTAAAAGGTAACCTTTCCGTCTTGTAAGAACTAAGTGTTCTGTCCCGTTACACTTAATGTAAATAGGTCGTTTTCCCTCTTTTGCTCTTTTGTCTTTCCTTTCTTCTACCCGCTGTTTTCAATTTCTCTTCTTTTCCTGTCCCATTTTACGTAATTTTCAATCCTGATTTTCCTCTTGTTTTGCTCTTTCATTTCGTCTTTTTCCTTTCCGGTTTTTCTCATTTTTAGGTTCATTTTTCCTTTTTTCCTCGTTTTTTGTCCTCTGTCCCATTAACTCATGTTCCATTTTTTTCGTTTTCATCTGTCCCGTTCTTCCGTTTATTATGTCCTGCTTTTCCTCCTTTTCTATCACCTTTTATTTTACAGATAGATTTCACGATTTATTCCGTTTAAACATTTTCCCTTCGTTTCCCTCTTTTTTGTTCTCGCTTCTGAATTTTTCTGCTCCCGTATTATTTCCTTTTCTTTTCGTCCTTTTCTATCGAGCTTTTTTGCTGTTTTGAACTGGTTCTTTCTCTTTTTCTGTCCAATTCTTGCTTTTATCGTCCTTTTTGTTGTTTTTCCTTCTTTCCTCTTCTGTTTCATCTTTTTTCTTCTTTTCTTTTTCTATCTTTTTCTCCCTCTTCTTCTGTCTTTCTCCTTTTTGATTCAATTCTCTGTTTATCTGTTTTTATGTTTCGTTTTCCCTTGCATTCTGTTCTTTCACTTTTATTATTTAGTAGCTGACCCGACAAACTTCGTATTGTCACAAATTAAACTGAATTGTACATAAGTCATGAATCTCGGATGACAGATCACAATCTCGAGTTTTGCAAGTTTCTGAGGAGTTCAACCTTAGGTGATTCATTTTGGCAGTTACGCTACTATGGAAGCATGGGTGGTTTAATATACAAATTTGCAATTTTTCCTCACAGTAAAGTTTAAAACAACTCCCCTCCCTTGTACAGTGAGCAGAATCGACCGAAAAAACCCGATTTAATCCACCTAGTGGTGAAAGGAACCTTTGTTATACGGTCTTACTTGGTATTTGAGATAAAAATCGATACGTTTTCGGAACATAATTCATCTATTGGTTAACGTTGCGTAATGCGTTGGTTTACATAAAATTTTTGAAAATTGAACAAGTTTACAAATTTTGAACAAAATAGGAACACTTTTAAATTTTGATAGATCCTATTTTCATGTAATTGCTGAGTAAGGATAAGTAAGTTGTTATTAATTTGAGTAAGTGCAAATAAAAGTAAGTTGTAAGAGGAAATCTTATTCTTTAACATATACATTGCCTAGTAAAGGTCTAGTTTATAGGTTTTTGAACTATGCATAATTTTCTGTAATGCCATTCTATTTGATTCACATCAATAGAGTTTACTTGAATAATTTTAATCAATTTTTATTAACCTTCGGTTACTCACTCTGTTGTATTTTGTACAACACGTGTAGGTTTTTCAACGCCATATTGTTATAAAGTTACAAATCGTTGTTTAACTAACGAATATTCTTCAATAAACTTATTCTGAGCAAAATGTCATAATTATTCAATGCATTAATAATTTAAATTGTTGGAAAAATAGATCAGCATAAACCGTCATCACAGAAACGAAACAATCAGCATGCGAGGTGTACCACAATTGACCCCAAGTGGAATTTTCTTTCGTTTCTTCATATGGAAAAATGGTGTCTGTATGCAGCAAAACTAGCCAATGTAAAATGTTTAAAATGTATCCGTCTGCTGGTAGTCGAGTAATTCGTAATCAAAATTAAGGTATTTTTTATAATCAAAGTTCTACAGTTCCTAAACAAGCAAACATAGAGGTATACTAAATTCAGCAAAGTTGTGTATTTTTATCATTTGTACAATTTTGTAATACAAGAAAAAGTCATACAACAATTACAAAAAGAGCAAAAATATAAAAACTGAGTTTACAAATTCATGTACAACAAATAAGATTTTTCTATCTTAGCTGCAGAGATGGAAGGTTACTATCTCTAGCAAAATTTCTTGTAATAATATGCTCTATAACTTTGCAGAACACATCAATGTGTTATATTGATACTGAAGAAATTTTTTTTTTATTTCACTTTTAGGGGGATTAATCAAAGTTTAGATTCCACCAGACGATAGAGCTTTTAATTTCAAGAAACTATTCTAAAGGTTCGATAAACCTAAAACCAAGTTTTCCCAGTCAAACCTCTAGTGCGCACGTTTTCTTTGGTTTGGGGTTATAGTGCGCGCGAGTAACTGTGTTGCAAAAGTTGGCGCGAGTGTTCGAGGGTTAATATCTTTTGACCGGTACAACCAATTCTTATGAAATTTTGCATATATATTCGTAGTGTCAAAACCTCTCGTTTGATATTAAAATAATTGAAATTAGGTAAATTATCTTGGTTAAAATCATTATAAATTATTGTTAATTTTGGTGTGGTGTATACGGTTGCTCATAACTTTCAAATTAAACGTCCAATCAAAAAACCATTCAATAGTGATCTATTAGCATATATTATCTTTCAAATGAGACTAATAGCGCATAAATCGGTTTGGCCATCTCTAAGAAACAGGCGATAATTATTTCCTTGTCAAAACAGGTTTTTTAAGCATAACTTTTAAACTACTTGTTTGTTTTCAATTAAAAAATTCTGAATAATTTAGCTTTAATAAGGGCTTTCATTTGATACTAAGATCGTTGAAATCGGTCATGTAGTTCCGGAGAAAACCGTGTCACGTATTTTTCACATTTTTGCTTATAACTTTTAAACGAGACGTCGTGTCACGAAGCAACTCAATAGTGATCTACTAGACAATAATACCTTTCAAACAAAAGTAATAGCGAACGATTCGGTTCAGCCATCTTTGAGAAACAGGCGATAGAAAAAATCATTACATACATACACACACACACACACACACAGACATTGCTCAAATCGTCGAACCCTATCGATTGGTATATGTGACTTGGCCCTCCGGGCCTCGGATCAATTTCGTGTTTTTCGACCAATTTTTAAACCTTTGTTATAGTATAACAAAGGTAAAACGGAACTTTTTGTTGCCGTTGTTTTTATGGGATAAAAAGGTACTTTTCTGATGTAAAAAACACGAGAAATCGATGGTGGTGGTGGTCTCAACGCGCGGAAATGACGAGAAGTAGCCCATTTTGCCTTATTTACCCCTATTTTCTAATAGTTTTGAAAGAATCATGTACAAACTCTTTTCAATTTGAGATTCTATGGTAAGGAAAGAAGAAGAACGTTGGGAAATAGGCATATGAACAATTTTATTTTAACAGAAGTCCGTTTTACCCCATTTTCCTCAAGGTTTTTATACTACAGGCAAAATATCAATTCGATACTTTTACCACAGATTTTCAAGAAGGCATTTTCAAGAAGGCAGGTTGAAACAGTCAAAATATCGAATGACGATCAAGTTTTTCACAAAAATGTCGTGTAAGGGAATGTTTTGCCTTGTTTTACCCCACAACATGTACTAAAATCTGAGAAAGTATTGATAGGGAAACGAGCAACTGTAAAAGTGTTCCGATTTCGTTCAAATTTGCTTGTTTCTAATCAAAAAATTTTAGACTCAAATTTTTTTATTGGATGCTTAGGGTGCCTCTAGATAAGAGGGGGGGGGGGGGGGTCATAATTCCCTTCCTAAAGAGGGGAGGGGTCTTAATTCACCATAGAAAATATTCTTGATTCCAATTGCTTGATTAGTTCTCTAGTTATGCAGAAATTTGTGTTTCATCTGTAAGGCAGCCCCCCTGTTGGGGGAGGGGGACTCTAACTATCATAAGAACCTTCCATGGTCCCAAAAACCCCTGCATGCAAACTTTCACGCCAATCGGTTCAGTTAGTTCCCGAGTCTATAAAAAACATACGGACAGACAGACAGACAGACACAAATCCATTTTTTTATAGGTATAGACATGCTGAAAGAAATTTACTTACATTTTCATATGAAACTGTTTGCTGTTTGGTTCATGAGATATGAATTTTTTAATTAGGTAAATACAGTGGTAACCAGATTTTGTCACTCCCCGATTTTGTCACGTTTTTGACCCGATTTTGTCACGTTTTTTACCCGATTTTGTCACGCTTTTGATTTATCAAAAGCTTAGTTTGAAAATCATTTTCAAACATGTCAAATGTGTTAAAACACTGTGAAAAGAACTGTGTTGATTATCGTGGAGTTTCCACAAAAGTTGTTTCTCATCTCCACAACTATAATAGCTAGAAGGTTACTTTCTTTGGCAAAGTTCTTTATAATCTTCTCAAAAGTTTTGTAGAACGTTGTTTTACTCTATCTCTTACTGCTTGAAAAATAAATTCTCTATCTTACTTTTAGGGGGGTTAATCAAAGAATCGTTTTACCATAAGAAAGAGTTTTTTACGCTGTGAAATTTCTCTGAACATAGTTAACCTGTATAATCAACCATTTCGGCGCAATTAAAAAACGCGTGTTTTCATACCTGTGGGACATGTGCTGTCGCTGTGAACAGGTGACAAATGTCCACAGAGAGGTAGAAGGAAGTGCGAAATGTCCTAAAAGTGATCAGAATGAAATATATGTAGTTCGTTCTAAGTTATCTGCAAAAAAATAAAAATTGAAAAATACCCAATTTTGTCACTGTTCCGTTTTTGTCACCCCTAAATTCATCACGGGGGTGACAAAATCGGGTCATTACTGTATTAAGGAAAATTGAGCTTTTCGGCCATTTTTCAGGAACAGTCTACCTAAGCTAAGCTACGTAACTAGCATATTTCAGGGACAACAAAAAAATGTTATCATTTCTGTTTTTGTTATCATCAAGATTAGAAATTGACAAAAAAAAATATTTCAAATTAACTCCGTGTAACTAAGAATAATTTTCCGACTTTTCTTTGGAGCTTTCCACCATCATTTAACTTAAATGGACTTTAAATTGGAAATGATTTTAAATTGGTTATAAATTAGACTTGATACTGGGTTTGAAATCAGGCTGAAAGTTAAACTTGAAATTGGACTAGAAACTAAACTTGACAAGGGGACATAAATTTAGATTCGAAAGGGAACTTAAAGTAGGAATTGAAAATGCATTTGAAATTGTATTTAGAATTGTATTTTGAACTAGATCTAAAATTGGACTTGAAATGAGTGCGGAAATTGGAAATGAAATTAAATTTATAAATGGACTTGAAAATCGACATCTGTTTTTGGTATTCCACCTTTTGGCGGCTTTCCGTTGTTTTTGACTTATTTTTTGTTGCTGTTTTACAATGTTTTCCTCGTCAATTAGTCATCTTTTCTCCGTTTTGTTTTCAATCATCTTTTGTCGTCATTCTTTTACTTTTTGCTGGCATTTCGTCACTTTATTGACACTTTTTTGTCATCCTGTTTGTTGTCAAGATAACAAACATATAGTTTTTGTTACTGTTTTACGTTGCTCTTGTGTCGTCTTTCTGTAGTAAATTCGACATCTTTTCATCTTTTTATTAGCATGTTTTGTTGGCTTTTTGACGCTTTTGAAACATTTTTTGTCATGTTTTTGTTATTTTTGTCGTTGTTTTGTGTCTTTTCATATTATTTTTATTGTAGGATATGTGAAATTTCAGAGAGTGTGGTTGTAGTCGCGAGTGCTCTGAACTAAATTGCATTTTTTTTAGTGACATTCAGTACAGTGCTGTGTAAATACAGATGTAATTACGAATATAGCACCATTGTTATCTATTGACACATTCCAAGCGCATCTATCCCATGAGAGCAAATTTTGAAAGTAGTAATATTAAAAATATTTGTATGTAGTAGGTTCAAACATACTATAAAGCTTACAAAAATCCTGAATTGTCATATTGTTTATTAACAATTCATGCTAAAATGCACCTTGCAAGTGGGAGGTTAACAATATAGATTTTTTCATCATTTAGGCAAGGCTGCAATTAATTCTCTGTCAATAGTTTTAAGCCAAAATAATTTAAAACTGTATATCGTCAAAACATGTTTCATTACTAGGGTAACATTTTGTTCATACAGAGTTTTTTGAAAAATGAAAGCATTTTTCAGATAAGCGGCCTTTAAAAACAGGTACTTTTATAATGGTGTCCCGTAACGAAAATTTTGCATTTATTTCCATATACCAGAGAATTTAAATCCGAATTTTTTGAAACTATGGATTTTCTTTAATCATATATGTACAATCAAAATCGCGCTGTGCTTGACTTTTGATAAGCATTTCTATGTAAAATAAAATAGGTGCTTCAAAATGGTGTCCCGTAACGTTTTGTTTAACGCAAAAAGTAATTGAATGAAAAAGCACTTATCACATCATGTTTCAACTAATCTTTATCGACGATAACAAATCTATTATTTTGATGACCGAATGCAAGTAAATATGTATTTACTATAAGTATGTATAAATATGATTACAATATAATAATATATTGTAATATTAGGGAATGTGCGGTAAAGACGGGCACCTCAAGATTAAAATTCAATATCTACACAAGTATCTCTGTTTGATACAGCCATACTACTACTAAATTTTGTTCAAAACTTATACTTTAACATCAAAAACATTACCTAGTAATCATATTTTTAGGCATTGTACAGAAAAACGGACACATTATATGAAAGGTGGACACCGCAAAAAAGGTGTGATGCCTGATGAGTAATACCTAACGAGGTATGATACCAGTCGTCGTATGTTCGAATCTCGACTGGATGGTGCTGCCAAAGTCAGTAGGATTGTTGTACAAGCCCCGTAGAGTGATTTATCTATTTTGGGCAGACGTTGCGCGTACGTTATTTTGGACATTTACGGCAAAATCAAATAGAAGTAACCAAAATAAAGTACGCGTAAAGCCTATCCAAAATAGACAAATCAACCTAATTGTTTTGTACTCTAATAACTAGCTGCAGAGTCTCTCGACAAAGGGTGGCTCCAGGCAAAGGGTGAACATGTGCATTCCATAACCTCTGTTTACTAACTTCTACCCCTACGTCCACGTGTTGCCGGCTGGGGTACGCAACCTCGGTTACTGTAGGCTAACAGTGAAGGGGACAGAGTGGCTTCCTCCCACCTTAAGGTGGCAGCCACGTCAGTGAGATAGGGACCTGAGGCTAACAACCCACTGTACCCGAAAACAAAAAAAAAGTTGATGAAAAAGAAAGAAAGTCTCTCGATAAAGAAGAAGGGTTAAGTCTTAAAGACATTTATACTTAACGCCGATTTCGACTTACTTCAATACTTTATCATTAAAATACTTGAATAGACTAAAAATTTGGAATTCCGTTTCTGAAAGTTGTTTAGTCAGCTTTTTTAGCACACTAGCAAGACAGCCTAGCCCAGAGAACATTTTTTAGCTTGCAAGATGCATAGTAAGTGTCGTACTTCGAACGACATCATTTTGAGCTACTTTTTTTAGCGTTTCTTTTTTGAAAGTTTTCATGACCCTTTTCAACTGTTTTATTTTTTTATATTTTATATAACTGTTTTATGACTGTAGAATAATTTGCAAGTTCAACAAAGTTATTTTAAAGAATAGGCAAAATTAGTCTTTTATAGCAACTTATGTTATAGTTATAGTTCGCAACATGAGTTGTTAACCCATTTCCTCCCAGCATTGCGAAACCGCAACGCACTTTCATTCGTTTCTAGAGAAGACCCGGTTGAAGATATCAACTTGGAACCTGAGAAACAAATAAAGATTGGAAAAAAATCTAATCGACCTGTTTTTGCTCAAAGGTCAGATATTACATGTAACATAATTACAGCTGTGACAAAACAACAGGTTTTGCTATTTTTCAGACAGTTAAGGAAAAATGCTCATAAAATTCGATTCTACCTCTATTAACGCCTGACCTATCAATCAGTGTTAGTAAGAATCGGTTGCTTGCCAAAAAAAACTTTGTTTCATAATTTTGATTATTTTTGTAATTTTCAGATAGGTTTGAAGCTTTGCGTTGCGAAAACGCAACGCTAGGAAGTAACGATATTCAAAATTTGCAACGGGAATGTTTGTTTTCGTTCGTTCGCTGCGGTGTTTCATTTGATGTCGTTGCTTTTTAGTAAACAAATGAATGTAAATCTCATCTTTCGCTTATTTAAAATATCCCGGAAACATTATAAAAGTTTACATAACATAGAATTCGCAGCTTCAAACACTGATGGCAGATGGAGAAGCCGTTGTGATACGAGCGAAATAAAATTGTTAAAGTACCTTTGCCTCCGGAATATCTGGAGTAATTGAGTGATGGCAACGACAGTTTCATGGACCCAAATTTAATGTTACAACCTTTCAGGAACGTGTTGGTAGGCATTTAATCATCTGCGATGACATGCATTTAGCATTCAAACTGCATACTATGCGTCTAGTGCAAAGATGGTCTCCAACCCAAATGTTTCGTAATCTATCATAAAACATAGCATGTAATACTCTAAGTCGTTCATTTAATCTTTATTAATACTCAAAATCACAAAAAAAACCTGATTTAATCCACCTAGTGGTGAAAGGAACCTTTGTTATACGATCTTACTTGCTATTTGAGATAGAAATCGACACGTTTGGCTTACATGAAATTTTTGGAAATTGAATAAGTTTACAAAATTTGAACCAAATAGAAGCACTTATAAATTTTGATAGTTCCTTTTCTCATGAAATTGCTGAGTAAGTTGTTACTAATGAAGGTAAGTCTAAGTAAAAGTGAGTTGTAAGATGAAATATTATTCTTTAACATATGCATTGCGTAGTAAAGGTCTAGTTTATAAGTTTTTGAACTATGCATAATTTCCTGTAATGCCATTCTATTTGATTCACAACAATAAAGTTTTCTTGAATAAATTTCATCAATTTTTATTAACTTTCGGTTACTCACGCTGTTGTATTTTGTACAACATGTGTAGGTTTTTGAATGCCATATTGTTATAAAGTTACAAATCGTATATTACGTATATACTAACGTATATTCTTCAGTAAACTTGTTATGAGCAAAATGTCAGAATTATTCAATGCATTAATACTTTAAATTGTTAGGAAACAAGATTAGCATAAACCGACATCACAGAAACGAAGCAAGTAGCATGTGAGGTGTACCGCAATTGACCCCAACTGGAATTTTCTCTCGTTTCTTCATATGGAAAAATGGTGTCTGTATGCAGCAAAACTATCAGCAAATGTAAAATGTTTAAAAAGGATCCATCTGTTGGTAATCGAGTAATTCGGGGTCAAAATCAGGTTATTTTTTACAATTAAAGTTCTACAGTTCCTAAACAAGCAAACATAGAGGTATACTAAATTCAGCAAAGTTGTATATTTTTATTATTTGTACAACTTTGTAATACATGAAAAGGTCATACAACAATTACAAGAAGAGTTAGAATAGAAAAACTGACCTTACACATTCATATACATTAAATAAGATTTTTCTACCTTCACTGAAGAGATAGAAGGTTACTGTCTTCAGCAAAATTTCTTGTAATAATATGCTCTAAAAGTTTGCAGCACACATCAATGTGTTGTATTGAAACTGAAGGAAAATAATTTTTTTATTTCACTTTTAGGGGGATTATTCAAAATTCAAATTCTACCAGACGATAGAGCTTTCAATTTTAAGAAACTCTTCCAAAGGTTCGATAAACTTAAAACCAAGTTTTCCCAGTCAAAACTCTAGTGCGCACGTTTTCTTTGGTTTTGGGCTATTGTGCGCGCAAGTAACCGTGTTATAAAAGTTGGCGCGAGTGTTCGAAGGTTAATATCTTTTGACCGGTAAAACCAATTCTTATGTAATTTTGCATTGTTTGCTTCTTGTGATCGGCGGTTTTCGGCGAAAACAAATTCAAATTCAAGTGCCAGTCTGTCCGTACGTTTCGAGCTACTTACTGGCTTTCACTCAGAAGCAAACAATTTGAATTGCGGCGATCAACTCAATGGAACAGTAATTTTGCATATATATTCGTAGTGTGAAAACCTCTCGTTTGATATTAAAATAATTGAAATTAGGCAAATTATCTTGGTTAAAATCATTATAAATTATTGTTAATTTTGATGTGGTGTATTCGATTGCTCATAACTTTCAAATTGAACGTCCAATCAGAAAACCATTCAATAGTGATCTATCCGGCTATATTACCTGCCAAACGGAACTAATAGCGTGTAAATCGGTTTGGCCATCTCTGAGAAACAGGCGTTCATTTGTACCTAGTCAAAACAAGTTTTTCAAGGCTAACTTTTAAACTGCTTGTCCGTTTTCAATAAAACTTAGCAAAATGTTTAGTAATAATAAGAGCTTTCGTTTGGTACTAATATCGTTAAAATTGGTTGCGTGGTTCCGGAGAAAACCGTGTCACGTAGTTTTCACATTTTTGCTTATAACTTTCAAACGAAAAGTCAGACCACGAAACCATTTAATAGTGATATACTAGGCAATAATACCTTTCAAACAAAAGTAATAGCGGTCGAATCGGTTCAGCCATCGCCGAGTAACAGGCGATAGAAAATTCGGAGCGAACACACATACACACATACACACATACATACACACACACACACACACACAGACATTGCTCAGTTCGTCGAACCCTATCGATTGGTACATGTGACTCGGCCCTCCGGGCCTTGGATCAATTTCGTGTTTTTCGACCAATTTCTAAACCTTTGTTATATAGTATAACAAAGGTAAAAATTCCAAATTTGATTTAACGGTAAAAAAGTATGAAGCATTTATATGCATAATATTGCAGGTATGCAAAAACGGTATACCCTTAATGCCCAGCGTTGCGTTTTCGCAACGTAGCGTTGCGGGACACAGGGTCAAAATTAAAAATACATGTCAGTGGTTTTTTCTTAGTTGACCTAAAAGAGAATTTTCCTGAAAGTTCCAACTTTCTATCCCTGCTGGGAAAAGTCTGGGGCTTAATGGGTTAATGTTGCATGAAATTGTAGAGTTACTTAAAAACTTTTAAATTTATGCGTTATGATACGTTAACTGATACGTCTGAAGTAAAACAAAATACCTAATTTTCGAATATTTGCTATTTAATACCATTTTGGCGTGCAGCGCAAATAAAGCATACCTTTCGCATCAAGACGAACCTTATTTGCCGTTTTAAATTTTTTCAAATAAAATTTTTGAATTTTGTTATTTTGGCCAAAATCATGCAAAATCTTACATAGGGGGAGGGGGCGATTAGTCAACAATGGGGAAAACTCGTTACATAATTAATGCACAGCCCCTACATTTTAATTACTAATTTGTCCAAACCCTAAGATTAGGCAAGCATTTCATTATAATACTTCAGTATAGTTCTCACATGGGTATTTCTCTTTACCTGGAAGTAAACTTTACCTTACATGTACTTCGTTACGTATGTCTTATTACCAGACTATAACACACCAAATCAGTACACTATTGTTACAAAATATAGTGAATATAGACCAGATATAAAAAATATGACGGCCTGAACAGAAATCTAGAGAAAATAAACCATATAATGCAGTTTACTTTTTTCGTTACGGGACACCATTTGCAGAATACCGTTTGCCCAACAGCGCATGGTGTCCCGTAACGAAATGATTTTTATTATATCTTAAAAACTAAACCAAAAACCTGAACATACTTTTACATTTTGAGTTTCAGGCTGCCTTCAGCTAAAAATTTTCGGAACACGTCGACTTTGAATAACTTGAAAGAGAGCAGAATTTTGCAAATGTTTGAATCATGTTCAGAATACGCATTTTCTGCGATGGTGTCCCGTAACGAAAAGTATTCCGCCACTATTCAATGATGCTTATTATGATAAATATTTCGCCCTCGTATTGAGAAAGTACTACTAAATAGCATCTCAAAACACCTGTTTTGAAAGATATTCGTCAGACTGTTGGTAAAATATGAACAAATTTGCTTCGAAAACACGGTTGCTCATGGTGTCTCGTCACGCTGGAATGTGTCTATTGATAATTCAAATATTGTAATTTCCCACGCAAATCGTGCTAAATTCTAGTATTTTAAGTTAAACAATACAATATAGCTTATCAAGAAAAATGCGTTTGTGTATGTGTGAGCGCAGTCGCTGGAATCGAAAAAGCACTTGCTTTGTTTTATTCTTATTGGAACGAAGAGGAATTGAATAAAACAAATTTCGCGAAATACCTGCTGGTCAGTGACACCAGTATTTGAATCTATTAGGAGCTTGAGATAAGTATTTGATTTTAGATTTGTATATTATGTCATGTTGTATGGCATATGCTGTGCTGTAAAGTATATTGATATAGTTCGATATAGTTGCGTGGATCGTTTTTGCTTTTATCACCATCCATTCGATTCTATGAGAGATGTGTTGTTGTTTCGTGCGGGCGACCTTCGAAATTGTTCTCGTTCTCGGCTAGTTCTCGTTGTCGACGCATTAAACTCACGATGATTCGTGTCTCCTCTCTTTCGCTTATTACAGCGAAGCAAATGCACTTTAACGCATCAATCAACTTTGCATGAATCGGTTGCTGGCGTTACCGGTTAGTCACATGCGTCGAAATGAAAAAGTACCCGACAATGGAGACCCGATCGACTGCAAGAAATTGCAAAAAGTAACGCTTGACAATGGTAAAGCAAAGCAAAACCTAGGTGCTACATTCCGTTGTCGAGACTTGACCTTCTGTTTTTTGTTCATATGACAGACTTCGCAGTCAACTGTTAGGGTACATGACAATTGCGGGGCTAGTGCTACGATCCTATTGACTCTAACAGCCTCTGTCAGCCGAGATTCGAACATACGACGTTTGGTTAGACCACCATCGTACCTCGATGCCAACTGGGAGGCAGTCGCTCATGCAAGGATGTAAACAAGACGAAAAAACCAAACTGGTATAAGTTTGGCTGTCGGACTTTCGAGTAAAAATTCAATAATCCGGTTATGGATTTTATGAATGGATTATGAATTAACGGGGTGGTACCTGCGGGACATTATTCTTCATGTTCATCCTTCAATATTCCTGGAAACATTCGACATTGCTTCTTTTCATTATACCCTGTTGATTGTTGTCTCTTGAACATAATCTAGCGCGCTAGCAAACAAACTAAACCCTTCCAATCGTGCCAGTTTGCCGACATTCATGCAAATTGTTCCGAATGTACCAACCTCCAATCGGAGCGTCTACGTACTGCATTCAGATATAAATTAACCATCGCAACTCCATCCCACAGCCATATTTGTGTGTGGTTGCGAAACGGTGAGGAAATGTGGCTATAATTTGAATAATTTGTTTTTAGCACCCGTTGTGGCCGGAGGGGGGCGGGGGACGCAGCCAACTCTCGGTCAACTCTTGGGGGTGGTTTTGAACGGGTGCATTAAGAGTGTGCAACCTTCGAAGTAGTTTTATTTTTCTGTTTCAACAAACATACCTACCACACTGTGCACAGTGAGAGAGAAATGAAACCCATTGAGTCGCCATTATTTTCCACCATACATTTCAACTCCTACCAATTGGATGGTGGTCGGACGGACTAGACAGGTTGGTGGCGCAGGATATGGTCTACTCATTGCTTGTAAATTACGCTATAGGTAACTACGGACAGAGAGAGTGAGAGAGCAGTTGGGGTAAAACGGACATGAGTGTTAGTTAGTAGACTTTGCTGCTAATTGTAAGCGCTGTTTTCTGTTTAATATGTATCGAAGCATGGAAATAAAAAGTGACATCGAACGTCTAAACCATTAGTAATCAACCGTACCTGTGTTTGTGCATGCCGGTTGATTCACAACGAGCTGCGCTTCGTATGGAGGTAGAACGGGTGAACTAAGTAGTGTAGTGTAGTTTTGAATGCTGTCATTAGACTAACAGGGCAGCGTGAGTACGTGAGTCAAACTGCAAATACATTGGCACTGGGACCGGCACTCGGCGAGGGATGAAGGTGCAGAAGCAAATGCATTGTTTGATGATCTATATTTGCTGACATGATGTGGTAGCAAATGAGTACATGAATGGGGATTAATTTCACATCTTGATATCGAATGCAAATCACTCGCCTAGCTAGGCGAATGATCTATGCAGTTCGAAAGTGGTGGAGACGCATGATACGGCGATTAGTTGCTGGTTGTCTGATAAATTAGCTTCTAATAAGGGGTAAGCTTTTTCCATTGTTTAAAATTATTGGCTATTGTTCCCGATATTAGCTTGGTCTGAGACCTATATTTACTTATTGATGAACGGTTGTAGGAAATATTGAAATTAGGTTTAGTTAGAAAAGCTAATCGAGTTGGCAATCATGTAATCATAAATGATAGAGTAATCAATTCATATTTTCAAGTTTTATTACTAGCTGCAAGTAAGTGACTGAAAAAGACTGTCAAATACAATCAAGAGTATTCAACAAGGAAGTTTGCTTCCATAGCTATTAGTCTGTTACTGACTGAATATTTTAACATTTCCTTACAATGATAATGTAGCTAGAGCATAAACTACCGCACGTTGTTGATTTATCTTATTAAATTGTAGGATTGCTTGCAAGCAAGGCTTCTATTACTTGCCTATTTATGATGACGTCAATTCACTGGTAATTATGAATTGAAACTGCACTAAAATTGAACTCACATTAAACGGAACTGAAACTGCACTAAAACAGAACTGAAACTGAACTTAAACTGAACTGCAACTAAACTGCAACTGAGACTGACACTGAAATGAAACGGAAGTGAAACTGAACTGAAATTGAACTGAAAAAAACTGAAACTGAACTGAGTCTGAACTGAAACTGAACTGAAACTGAACCGAAACTGAACTGAAACTGAACTGAAACTGAACTGAAATTGAACTGAAACTGAACTGAAACTGAAACTGAACTGAAACTAAACTGAAACTGAACTGAAACTGAACTGAAACTGAACTGAAACTGAACTGAAACTGAACTGAAACTGAACTGAAACTGCACTGAAATTGAACTAAAACTGAACTGAAACTAAACTGAAACTGAACTGAAACTGAAATGAAACTGAGCTGAAACTGAACTGAAACTGAACTGAAATTGAACTGAAACTGAACTGAAATTGAACTGAAACTGAACTGAAACTGAACTGAAACTGAACTGAAACTGAACTGAAACTGAACTGAAACTGAACTGAAACTGAACTGAAACTGAACTGAAACTGAACTGAAACTGAACTGAAACTGAACTGAAACTGCACTGAAACTGAACTGAAACTGAACTGAAACTGAACTGAAACTGAACTGAAACTGAACTGAAATCGAAATAAAACTGAACCGAAACTAAACTGAAACTGAACTGAAACTGAATTGCAACTGAACTGAAACTCAACAAAAACTGAAACTGAACTGAAATTGAACTGAAACAGATCTGAAACTGAACTGAAACTGAACTGAAACTAAAAAAACTGAACTGAAACTGAGCTGAAACTGAACTGAAACTGAACTGAAACTGAACTGAAACTGAACTGAAACTGAACTGAAACTGAACTGAAACTGAACTGAAACTAAACTGAAACTGAACTGAAACTGAACTGAAACTGAACTGAAACTGAACTGAAACTGAACTGAAACTGAACTGAAACTGAACTGAAACTGAACTGAAACTGAACTGAAACTGAACTGAAACTGAACTGAAACTGAACTGAAACTGAACTGAAACTGAACTGAAACTGAACTGGAACTGAACTGAAACTGAACTGAAACTGAACTGAAACTGAACTGAAACTGAACTGAAACTGAACTGAAACTGAACTGAAACTGAACTGAAACTGAACTGAAACTGAACTGAAACTGAGCAGAAAAAGTTTAAAGTTAGGATTGTGGATTAGGATCACTTTGTCCGCAAATGAGTTGAACCGTCAGTTTCTAGTGTATCGTCATTTTGTCAAAAAAAATCCTTTTTGATAATTAACCGTCCAGTTAGCTTCGAGGTCCGATGCAGGTCTAACAAGTCAGTCGTCGTATGTTCGAGTCTCGGCTAGGCGGTGCTTGCTAGATAAAGTCAGTAGCATCCTTATACTGGTCCCGTAATTTTCCTGTACTCTAACAGCCGGCTGCGAAGTCTGTCGATAAAGAAGGGTAATGTCTATTGACGGTTTAAGTCCACGACTTTGCTTGCTTTTGACCACATACCGTTCTGCTCGAACTGGTTTCTTCGACACCGATGGGTTACCAACTGAGAGTTGTAATCATTAATTGAACATAAATTTTTACGAGTATGCCAATCGCAAAACCGCAGTTCACAACAATTATCTTCACTGCGTCGTGTGCGATCCATTTTCCCAACTTTCGTTCGAGAGCTTCTGATAGATAAAGCAAATATCCTCTTTGCGTCTCTCTTTTTCAACCCCAAATAGATACCGCGCTTTCCAGCAATAAAACGGACAAATTTTTCTCCCAGTCAGTAGGTACACGAGTGCGGTTCGAAGTGAAATTGATCTGTTTCATTATACACAAACAACGCGTTCTCAGTTTCCTGCCGGTGCAGTGTGCACACGTCCACAAACACATCGAGGATGGCTGGCAGGAGCTCTGCCAACAGCGTGTATTTGGGGCATTTACTCGAATAATCAACGGTAATTACTACCCCATTACACCATCATCCTGCTTCGCTTGCAGTCGGAAGCGAAGCTGAAATTTACCTCAAAGTGCTTCTTTTGTTCCTTTTTCAACGTGTGATCATGATGGTTTCTCGTCTGCTTCGCCAGAAGGCGTTTCCCCTTCCTTTTGGGATTGCATTTATTTTCCGGATATGAAGCTGGATTTGCGCTGCGTTTTCTTTGCAGCTGTGTGCGAGGCAGGCGAGCTCGTTGGGGGTCAGTGTGGGGCTCGGGAATAAAATGAACAATCAATTCAAAACTCGTATCGGACTCCGCCTCTGGGGCTTAGCTGCCGCTGCCTGCTGCAACTCGGTAATTACAACGTTCAGTTGTGTTTTTTTTTGTTGTGCCTGCAGCCCCCCGATTCCTCTGCAGCCGTAGGGCAAATCAGGAACCTCCGGAGCCATTGCCGATGTAGTGGAAACCCCTACGGACACAGTTGTGAAGTTCGAACCAGTCGATCGTTGGAACAGCGAAAATGACGGTAGGTATGAGCTACTGCTAGCACCCGGGCAAGGAGGTTCCTTTTGCTTGAAGGTACGCTCGAAACTGCGAAGGATGGTCAGAAGATGTTGCATTTTTACAAATGGCTGCATCTGATAAAAATATAGGCCAGGTGATTGAAAGGTATTGTGACTTTAGAAGTTATGTAGTTTAACACTCCAAACGGCGTGGTTGGCATAACAGAGTTAGGAAATTAATTTTTTCTCTAAATGGGTTCATGCATCTCACAACATTTCTAATGGTGAATGAATTTATGGAACCAGACACGATGAGCTTGAAAGCGACATTTCAGTTAAATTTTCAACTAAACGGTCGCCTAAAAATTTTCTATCGGTCGGTGCTGGGGGTCGATTGGAGGGTTGGTGGTTTTCGGCACAACGATTAATTTCAGCCAATCTATTTCGTTCAGTTGATCCGGCCAAAAGACCACATCCTAGCTCGTGTGATGTTTCTTGATGAAAGCGGTAACTTCATAATGTATATCTTCCCGCTAACCGCAAATCTCGAAGGAAAGAACAGCGGCTTGGACATTTCTTATACAGAGACTATTCAGTGCGCGATGGGTTCCTCAAAATTTCTAGCAAATACATTTTGTTTCTGCTCGTGGTGCTCTTCTTCTCGTATGGAATATGCTAACCAAATAGCCCAATGCAGTTTTGACATTGTGTTATAGAAGTTCGTAAGCAACATTTCATGCATGAGTGAAATAACACTGATTATTTTGGTGGCTCAAAGAAATATATAGGTTGAACTAACCTATTTCTTTGAAATATCGAAATTGTGAATTGTGAAATTTATTTTTAGTTATAAAGTATTTTTCTTTTCTTTTATCATACAGCAGTTTAATACAATGAAGCTACTTTATGCATTAAAACACATGTTCGATGAAACCAGGGTGTATGAACAGAGTTTTATCTGTATCTGTTTTTTGTTTGTAATAGCGTCAGTAGTATTGGGAAAAAATGAGTATGAGACCCAATTGTCTCGTACACTCTTTTGATCAAAACTGCTTGGTACAACTATTGAATAAAATTGTTAGGTGATCGCGATCGTTGAATGATTCCGACAATAAATTGTAAGAAAATGGTTCGGTATGACCATTTGTATAGCATGGCTCGGTACGACCGTTGAACAACCTGCTGACAATATTGATTTCAAACGGTTTAGTATAACCGTTGTATGAAGTGGCTCGGTGGCTGATATAAAAATAAGGTTTTTAAAATTTTTGTTTTAGTAAAGCGTATGGTTCGATACAACCATAGATGAATTAAATAATTTGGTACGATCATTGTTGAATAATGTATAAGGTTCGGTACGACCATAGATGAATTGAATGATTTGGTACAATCATTGTTGAATAGTGACTATGGTTCGGTGCGACCATAGATGGATTAAATGATTCGGTACATTCAAGGTTGAACAATGAATGTGGTTCGGTGCAAACATAGATGAATTAAATGATTCTGTACGATCATTGGTGAATAAAGTATATGGTTCGGTACGACCATACATGAATTAAATGATTCGGTACGATCACTGTTAAATAAAGTATATGGTTCGATACGACCATTTTCTAATCGCTAGAGTATATCAGTCACGTAATATGTGATGAAATAAAGCAAAATTAAAACGATAAAAACCTAGATTTGTTGTTTTTTTATTGTAGTTGTACACATCGAAAAAGGCGATTGTAGCAATATTGATTTTACAAGATCGCCAAAATTTCGCAAAAATGCAATTAAAAATAGAGTATTTGTACTTATATGAGCCGTTGTTCACGGAATTCATTCTTTTCATGTCTCTATATAGACTTTCAATACGTATGTCTTAGATTTTCTGTGGTGGCCCAACCTGTACAACATGGCCCGACTATGACAACATTTTTTGTCTTCACGTGAATGCCTATGACTTTTTTATTTTTCAAGCAATTAGTTCAAAAGTTTCCGGAAATATACCTTATTCTTAGACCATTGCAACGATGTATTTAGATTTCCAAAATTCCTTTTGAAACGAAAGTTATAGGCGAATTCCAAAACGTGGCACAACCACGACGACACTTCCCTATGTTATTATTTTCCATGCAAAATTCAACGAAAAAAGACACAAAATCGAAAGATTTTTTTTGCCGATTTTCGAAAATTCTATTGTTTGAATTTGTATTTCTGTTTAGTGTTAGAAGTGTTAGAAGTACACTAATTTTTCGATTTCTTCAGGCTGTAGCCTCGCATTAATTGGGACAATACTCTAACCATAGACATTACCATCTATCTTTCAATCTAGAACCATTTGTGAAATGGTTCCGCACTGTACTAAAACTGTTGCCTTGTATATTACCAACTATATTGGTTATGGTTATTCTACAAGTAACCATAAAAACAATGGGTCGTTAGGAATGTTCACCATACGAAAACGAGTGATTTTCCATACATATTTTTGAAGCGTAGGATATGATGGTCATAATGATAATGGTTGAACCATAATGTAAATGGTAGACGTCATCGAAATTTTTGTTTTTGGAATGTACTGTAACCGTTGATTGTATGGTGGATTATGAGAATTATAATAGCGATATGATTATGACTATTTTCACAACTGTTTTCATTTATGCGGGGAGCTAACAGACAATTGAAAACTTTAAAAATAATTTGCAATGGCCTAATACGCATTTTAGTGATTGAAACAAAATTTACTAAAATAAATTTACTGCGTATTTATGACAAATTATTTCGAAAATTTCTCAATATTTCAATTTTAAAAACAAATAACATTACAACGTTCACCTTTTGACAGTCACACGCAATTGCGGATACAATATTTCCAACAACCGCTGTAATTTCGCATATGCTTTAGAAATTGGTTTTTTGCTTTAATCTCAAAATTTTGCTAAAAGTCCTCATCATATGATCGCAAAGGTCGCGTGAATGCAATCACTGCGAATTCTTCTTAACTTCTATTTTTACGTGAATGTCTTCAAAACTGGTTCATTTTAGAATATTTGCTAGATATTTGCACCAATCACTATAATTTTGGATATGATTTAGAAGTTTGTTTTTTGCAAAGCTCTTATGGCCCGCCCAGTTAGCTCCGCGGTACTGGTCTAACCAGTCAGTCGCCTTAGGTTCGAATCTCAACTGGGCGGTGCCGCTATTGAGTCAATAGGATCTTTACACTAGCCCCGTAGTTTTTCTGTACTCTAATAACCGGCTGCGAAGTCTGTCGATAAAGGAGGTTCAAGGTCTGAAGGCCGTTTATAGCTATGGCTTTGCTTTGTGATTTTTTTTATTGTGATGTTTCCATATATTATTTTTATTAGGATGTTTAATATATTTTTTAAATTTTACCAACGCATTTTATTGTGTGTGTGTGTGTGTGTGTGTGTGTGTGTGTGTGTGTGTGTGTGTGTGTGTGTGTGTGTGTGTGTGTGTGTGTGTGTGTGTGTGTGTGTGTGTGTGTGTGTGTGTGTGTGTGTGTGTGTGTGTGTGTGTGTGTGTGTGTGTGTGTGTGTGTGTGTGTGTGTGTGTGTGTGTGTGTGTGTGTGTGTGTGTGTGTGTGTGTGTGTGTGTGTGTGTGTGTGTGTGTGTGTGTGTGTGTGTGTGTGTGTGTGTGTGTGTGTGTGTGTGTGTGTGTGGTGATACAATCTATCGCCCGCTGACAGCGCTTTTATGTAAAAAATACTTACATCAATTAGCTAGAAAGTTTGTATCTCTAAATGAAAATAATAATTTTCGAATTACCGCGGATTTTTTGCATATTTCGAATTATCGCGATTTTTAGACGATTTTCTTTTACGCGCCTCATACCTACCGTGTAAAAAAAGACGAGTGTAATTGATTGCTATTGTTGATTTCCTATAACATAGGGCAATTTGGAAGAAAGAGCATGCGAAGCTGACATGAAATAATACTCTTACATATACAGTGGACTCTCGGAAAAGTTAATCGATTGAAGAATGGGTCAATTAACTTTTCCGAAATATTAACTTTTCTGAGTAGTGCTAAAAGTAATTGAAAATAATAAATATAGAAGTAAAAAATACCTTCTGGGATATGGAATTCATGGATAGGATAGGGTACGGTAGGGTTTTATCACGTTTTACATGTATCTGGAAGTTGTAATGGGAAGAAATATGTAGCAATATCTTTATGAAATAATACTTAGTTCATTCCAGTTAGTTTAAAATAGTCGGTTACTTTACTAGTTTACTTTTGTTTTTTCGTAGTCTACGACTACGTTTTGATATTGTTCGCGGGCAACTTAAATGATTATTGGCTTGAATTTAAATTGCATTAGAAATGCTTATTGGTTACCTGGGACGTTCACTCTTTGCCAGTCACACGCAATTGCGAACACAGTGTGCAAATAATACAGACCGACCAATTAATTTTCCACAGCAAATTGATTTTGTGCCGTAATATCGTATTAAGGAATATTATTTTTTCTTTAATCTGAAGTTTTTATTGTAAGTCGTCATCATATGACCAAACGTGGCATGAGTCCAATCACTATTAATTCTTTTTAGATTCGATTTCTAATATTTTTACTTGTGGAATAATGCTAGGTAATATTTTCAATAACCATTGAAAATTCAGATATGATTTAGAAATTCGTGTTTTGCTAAGCTTTTGGGATTGTTTTATGTTTATGCTTTATTTATATCGCAGTTTTTAGCAACGCACTTTAACTTCTTTCAAAGTATATTTAAATTTTTTAAGAACATGAATTTATTTTTAGCATAACATAACAACGTTCACTCTTTGACAGTTACACACAATTGTTTTTTCATGTTATAGTCAGAGATTATAGTCACTTTAACCAGTTTTGGGTCATTCGTGTCTTCTGCGGGGTTGGAATTTGAACTCGGGTCCTCGTACGTCGTTAATGCTAAGCACTACGCCGGGACTGATCCCCACACAAAATTGTGAAAATAATATTTTCAATAGCCACTGTAATTTTGGATATGTTTTAGAAATTCGTTTTTGACGTAGGACTACGTCTTACGGCAAGTTTTGAGATAGGGTGTCATTCCAAAAAATCGAAAAATGCGAGCGTCACGAAAAATGAAAGGTTTTGAGCGCTAATAGCTCAGCGGTTTTCCGATCGATTTTCAGTATTCTTAAACCAATCGATCGGAAAATCTTCTAAGAATTGACCCAAATAAAGAAAAGTATGGACTCTTCATGTTGAACTATTAAAAAATTGAAAATAATGAACCTATGTTTTACCAGAATTCTCGCTTCGTGATTGGTTGGAAGATTCTTTACGATGATCTAAACCTATACCAATTTGATATCTGTGCTTGGGAAGAAAGCCAAAACAAGTGATAAAGCTTCCTCATTTCAACAAGATTTCTTAACACCGCGGTTCAACCTAGACCATTTTGATGTCCTTGCTTGGGAAGTACGCCAGAGAGAGTGACAAAGCCTCCTCATGCTAACAGATTTCTTACGAACGCGATTAAACTTAGCCCAATTTGATGTCTGTGTTAGGGAAGTGCGCCAGAAAAAATGACACAAGTTCATTGCCCCAACAGATCGCAAATTCTTTACTGCGAGACGATTAAACCTCGGCGAATTTGATATCTGTGTTGGAAAAATGTGCTACAGCTGTAGTGTTCGGTTATAATACGACTCTGTATGAATACGCATGCTTGCCGATGCCGTTTCATTAGAAGTGTAGTGGAAAGATGTGCTGTTGATAAAATAGGATTGAATTGGTAAAATCCCTTCAACGTGGGAAATCATGGATAATAAAAACAATCTTTAATTTCAGTAAGGTAGCAGGAAAGCAATAGTCAAAAAAAATCGATCTTTATCGCAAGTACAGTTTGTTTAATACGTAAAGCAGAAAGTAATCAAATCAATACATTTGAATTTAAAATGTTGTTGATTCAACAGATATGTATACACTATTAAATTAACGGCATGTTAAAAAGAATAGCGAATTCATCATTATTATGGTATAAAATAAGTTGAAAACACATATGTAGCTTTCCGATGATAAATGCATGAATGAAACGGATGGTTAAACTAAGTATTTTTGACAAGTAACAGCGTATGCTTATAATTTACATAACATTTTAAATTTCACCTATTTGTGAAAACAAATGGCTAACATCAGTTTATCTACATAGCTCGGTCATCTCTGAGCTCTTTTCATTCGCAGTTTCAATTTGACCTCCCATCCTGGGCTGGCATTCTGCTGGCCCGACAAGTGTCAAACGGATTTCGGGAAAAGTGTCAATTAGGCAGCCATCTACGGGTCCAGCTTCGGCAGCTGCCGGGCCCAGCGTCGACAACGATTCGCCATTAATGCTGCTGTTTTTCACAATTTAAATTTTAAATTAGACCTTTTATACTGTTATGTAGTTTGAAAGCATCCCCCTCGCTCCTGCCTACCTCCATAGTCTGTGCGCTTAGAGTGTCACTTTTTTCCTCTCAGCTCGGTACTTCCCATCCACCACCTATCCCTGTCTACCGTATCGCGGCCGAAATTTCCGGAACGCTGCGCTGGTGAGGAAAAACTTCTAAACCATCAGATCACGATACGTACAAAACCCATTTTGGGTGCGTGGCGGAACATCCGGCATGAATGGTAGTGGTGAGCGGAGTGCGGGAGTTAATAGCGCAAATTGAGGGAAAACATGACGGCTTACGAAAAGAATAAGGATATTTAGCCGCAGGCTGTCTCGTTCCCTCTCAGCGGAAGAGCTCGGTTAGTCTGCACCGCTCGCACTAGTTCAGCATGGCAGCGAGGTGTGATTTTGCGTTGTTGCTTTCGGGGATGAGGAATCTGCACAGACGAAGAAAAAGCATCAGGTTGCGTTAGCTATGTATTAAACGTTGCTTTTGAGCTGGATTATGTGGTGTTGGTGATGGCCGCAGGCTCCGCCCCTTCGGGCTCTCTTTTTCTGTTGTTCCATTGCTTGCCTAGACGATTTAATCATATGTTTGTTGTGCTTTGAGCTCCTGATGGGAGGCGTGGCTAATGTTTCTTCTCTTTGTGCTCGCACGCTACTACGAACACTGTTTCATTTCGTTAGTGTGAGTGTGTTCGTTGGGTTATTTATCGGCTTGTTTTCTTTGCGCAACCGTTCACCACATGGGTGAACTCAGTTTGGACCAGGCGGAAGAGAGTTCTCTCTCCCACCCGGTGGGTGATGGTGTGAGTGTGATATTGCGTTTGTTGCGTTCGTCCCTCCCGGTGACTGCGCGCATGGTGGTGTTGTGCTGCCGGATCCGGTTTTGCCAGCGATCTCGCTGCGGCAGTGTGCGGTGTGTTGACGGTCCGAAAGTGTTCGCTTTTTAGTGTACGTTTAACGCTGATCGATAGAACATGTGCGTTTTTGTCCTGCACGTCGGTGGCAGGTTTTGAACTATTATCAACTACCGTGCTCTCTGGCTTATCTCTGCGCCAGGAGGTGCCGTGTGTCAGTGCCTACTACGGTCCGGTTTGTTGTTTGCGTAGTGAACAGTGTTGTTGGTGGTCGGCGCAAGAGGAAAAATAAAACGAGAGATCTAATCGAACGTGGAGAAGTGCAAAAAAGCCGTCGCTTGCTGTGGTTAGGATTTTCTGGCAAAATAAGCTAAGTGATTCGTGACGGTGTGAACGGGAATCACGGATAGTTAGTGCTGATGCTGTGACGATTGATGCATCCGGTAGTGAAGATTCTGAATTGCAAATAGGATTTAGCCAAAAGGAAAGATTACTTCCTAATCAGTGAGACATATAAATTGGTTGGATTTGTGGTTCAAGACTTCGATGCGAGGTGACTAGAGGTGAAGATAGTAACTTAGTGTGAAAAGGAGTGCACCGGACGGCGACGGCGGAAGGGGACCGATTTCCGATCGCAAGTGTCCGTGAAAAGCAGTCAAAATCGTGCTCCAGTGGCATATCCCGGGCGAAAGCCCTTTCGAGTTGAGCAAGATTAATAGCCTATCGGATATCACCGGTGGAGGCGGCGGCATGACGGTACCGGTACAGCGAAATTCGATGGCCGTGCTACAGCCTCCGCGGTCACGGTTCATGATCACCGATATCCTGGGCGGTGGTCAGAACCACCACAATCACCACCACCAGACGGGGGGTCACCAGGGTGGCGGTGGCGGAACTGATAGTATTAACGGAAGCAGTAGCGAGGGCCGAACGCCCAGTCCGGGTCCCCGGGATCTGAGCATCGTAGCGGGGCACCATCTGCAGCACCAGGGCAGCGCCGTGCTGACCCCCGGTGGACAGCATCACCTCGGGTTGCATCATCACCATCTGCACCACCATCACCAACTGGACGACGATCAGGATGTTAAGAGTGAAACCGAAAGCGACGACAGCTGCCCGCTGGATAATTCCAGTGTGTGCAGTAACGGTGAGTGATTTTTTCGCTATATTTCGAGAGGACACAGTAAAATCCGGGAGTGTTAACTCCCGAGAGTGGTTGTTACGGTGAAATAAAAGAACAATTTGTGGTAAACTTGAAAACCAAATGAAAATGATACAAACTACCGTGAAACTTCAGACGACGTTGGTTTACATTTAAGGAGTTATTTGGTTTTACTACAATAGGTGAAAGTGAAAGAAACCCAAGTAGTGGATAAGTTTTCAAAGCTTTGGATTAGTCAATAAGAATTAATCACGGCTACAGCGAATTTAAGAGTTCTATTTTCTCCGGTTCACAGTCGAATAAAATGTGGGTTGTTACCTAGGCTGTGTTCGCTTATCTTTCTTGAATATAAGATTTGTCCAAAAATTTTATGTTCATCGATTTACACAATTTGTTTTAGTCCAATAATTAGAAACACGCTCATAAAGGCCTCTTGTTCATCAGCGACCAGTGATAAGTGATAACGGAAGTTCACAAACTAATCATCATTAAGCTTTTTAACAAATAATTACACTGTTGTGGCTTACAGACCCATATGTTTACCAATGTTATCGCTGCAATTGTGCGGTTAAACATGGTGGTTCTGTGGGTTCCAAAAACTATAAATATAACGCCGCTTGCATTGATTCTGAAGAATGTGTCTGTGCGGTGCGTTACGTAAATCGTTTATTGGAAAACGCAAAGAAGCATCTGTTAAGCTTTAATGCAGCCTCGAAAACAGTTTTTAACAAAAGCTGAAACTCAATAAAATTACAGGCTTAAGATACGTGTAAATTAAGAAAAAGTTTTCTTATCGAAATTAAAACCGTATTCTGACAAAAGCTGGATAAAGTTGACTTTTAGAACGTTTAACAGCCTGAACTTGATTACTGGGATCTTTGTTATAATATTTTTCGAAAACAAACATAGCCTTTGCGAAACGCATTCAAAAATATCTTTTACCCAAGCTGAACTGATAAATTAACCTATTATAACCCGTGACTTCAATGAAATCGCGTATTAAATTTCACACGCCAGAACATAACGGGTTAAAGATAGCTGGTTTTGGATTGAAAACTCCATTTTAGCTTTAGTATATATGGACGATTTTTTATACACTAGCGCCAGAAGTAAGCTGTTGCCATTACAAAACTAAGTTTCTTCATTGATCCATTGTTTATTATGTTCATTTTTCCAGTTTCAAGAACTTCGACGTTGACACTCCGACAGATCGGAAGTCCGGGATTTACGAATTAGGAAATGTTTCTCCATGAAACATCCTCTAATAGTATTGAGTCCTGAAAAGGGCGACAAAACCAGCTTCGTCATATATCCCAAGAAACAATTTAAGGCTGATGAAACGCTTTGAAAATTTGATTTTTTAAACCTTTGTCTGGACGAAGGTTTAGTTATTAGAAATTACAATTCATATACATTAGCGCCAGAAGCAGGTTGTTGTCACTATCAAAACGAACTATCTTGAATAATCCTTTTTGCGATGCTTGTCTAGGTTCATAGTCACTTGTGGATCATTGAAAAGGGCTGTTTTTGAAGTGACAACTTTCTTTTCTTCTGGACAGCTGAGAACTTTTTACATAAGATATTAAACTCTCAGGGTACTTGTATGATACTTTTTAAAGAAATAAATGTGCGAAAATACAATGGAGACGCATGGTGTTCTGCATTTGTTTACAATGAATTTTTGGCAGAGATTGCAGATTTCAGTGAAACGACTAAATGTACAGCAACTGCAGGGAACCAGCCAAAGATCTTGCAGTCAGTGTTGCGATCTAAACATAAGCACTGACGAACTGACAAGACACATAGAAGAAAATTCTTCAAAAACCATCGTCCTACACATTTTGCTTGCACACTAGCGCCCTCGGTTATGCATGTTGCGGAGTAGCTTGCATTTGCAGGGTTTTATACTGTAGGTTTTTTACATTTTCAGGGTTTTATGCTGTAATTTTTAACATTTGAATGGTTTTATACTGGAAACTCGAAGCAACACTCGAGCGCCGCGGTGTGGTCATGTTGCGAAACATGCTTTTTTGAAAAATAAGTGGTTTTTGAATGGAGGATGGAATTAACGCGAGTGTCTCGTCTGTTTGTCTGTGATATAAGTATTGCAGTACTGCGTAATGGTTATACCGTTTTGATTCAAACTTCGAACATTTTTGAATAAAATATTCGTTAATATTGCCAATAGGATAAAATGCTATGCTTATCGCGTAAAGAACATTTCAACAAACACGACGGTGTATAATAAGCGTAAGATTTTATTCTATTAGCAGTATTTGCATCAAAATCCGAAGTGTTCGAGGTTTAAATCTGTTCGAAGTTTGAGTAAAAACGGTACTATCTGTTATTTATCTTTGTCAAGCAATATCAATCAAATGGTTTCTATGCTATTTTCTATTACATATATCAGAATATTTTTAACAGATATTGTGTTCTAGAATCCAAGAACATCAAATGTTACGGTGGAAATCTGTTTCTACATTGATGTAAATTCATTTTCATTTCAAATTTCATTTCAAAGTTTTCCGAAACTCACTGAAAATGAGCGCAGCAGCTCTGACAGCATTTGATAAACAAATATACAGTCAAATTTCGTTAATTGCACTAAGCTTATCGCTGATTTTGATGAGAACCTTAATTAATTTTATAAACATATAAATTAAATAAATTAACAGTTCAAGTGTTGTTCATGTTATCTATTGGCTTAATCAGATCCGCCCGACTAATGAAAATTTTTCTCAAACTCGACGATAAACTTAGTGCAATTAACGAAACTTGACTGTTGTTGCACTAAATTTTCGTAAGGTTAATTTTTCTGCTGTTGAATTTAGGTCACTTTGCATTACAGTAGGATTTCGAATATGGCAACAAATGCGTGTCGCCTATGTTGCCAAAATCGAAACCGTGCCAAAATTGAGACCCTTTTTTGATATGAAAAAATTGAATGTAAGTGCGTTCGAAATTGGCTAAACATTATTAACCAATGATTGCAACCATTGTATTGGGTGCTTTGCCCAAAGTTAAACGTGGTCTAAAGGAAACAACGCGCTTGAAGCAAACACCGCGCTCGAACTGTTGCCAGAATGCTGTAAACAGGCATGTTGTTCACCTAACTGGGTCGTCAAAAGTAACTAAAACTTTATGATTTCTGATAATTTTTTCCAACGATATCAAAATCGACCCGGCAACTATGAAAGAGCATTTCATTTTTGAGTTGCGTGGTGGATAATTTTCAATGAAACTCACAATATGTTTCAAAAGTACGCCAAGAGCTATTTGTCCGGTGCAAGTAAGTTTTTAGCAACCTCTCTGGTAAGACGTAGTCCTACGGCAATAAAAATATTATTGTTCTATAACCGCATTTTTTTCATGAACACACTGAGAGCATCATTTTTTCGTCATTTAAAGCGTGTATGTGAAAACTAACTGATATTTAAGCATTTTTTTGGAAGGGAAATATTTTGTGTTGCCGTAGAAAAACAGTAGAATCAATAAATATAGAATGCCAGTGTCGCAGCAGTGCCCGTGGTAAACATTACACAGTTGAAAATTGTATATTTACATTGTATGCGCAAATGTGTGAGTGTTCGATTCGAAACGGGAATCTCATTGTCAAACTGAAAAGGCAACCCAATAAAAAATCCTTCTGCTTTTCCGTAAATCACGTTAGATAAATCACTCGATTTGGTCGTTTCGGGGTATGTATTTCGTCGGCAGGAAAAATTTTCTATTGGGAAATTTGACAGTGTTGTTCCCGTATCCAAGACACGAACCAGCAACATGTTTGCCACCAAAATATCCATGAAACACCAGCGACACTGGCATTCTATATATATATTGATTATACTCCAAAAACGGATAGTTTTGTTGCCAAAATCGAACCATGCCAAATTCGAAGTCCCACTGTATATGTTGAATTATTTTTAGTTGTATATTGCACATTTTATGACTATTTAGACTACTGTGATAATCATTTAATCAAACATACCGCATTTTGCACTGTTAATCTGACACTAGAGTGGCTTTTAGTTTAATCAACTTATGAGTTTGGCGAGATTCGACTGTAATAATTGTGTAAATCGGGGTAATCTAAATAGGGGCAATTGTCGCAATACTTCAAAACAATTATGGTAACCACCAATTTGACGGTTCGCCAAATAAATTGACATGAATCAGCTGTCATTGATTGTTGTTGGGATTATACTTGTATTCTGTCTGTAGGTTTCTTGCATTTCACGGTCTTTGAAGCAATTTGCACCAGAATGATGTATATCGTGGAACCTCGTTCGTTTGACCGTTTTTAATCTGAACACTTTTTAATTTGAACCCCGCTGGTTTGCACGATGTGCAAATTAAAAATGGTTCAAATGTCATTCTCAATATGGCATCATTTGCCTTCGCAGACAATGCACATAAACACGATTTGTTTGTACTGATCTAGCGTGTTTAATCCTAGTTTAATCAGTTTCACATTTCGTTTCCCAACAATTGCGATAGAAATCCGATCGGAGAATAGCATATTCGCTGCTTGCAACTACCAACTAAAGGAGACTAAATCAAACCACCAAAACAATAACAAAGAGCAGGGCGGCCAGTTCATACAAGTTTCAGCATATTTAGGGTTGCTAGTTGTTCAAATTAAAAACGAACCCCGTTAGTTTGCACGAGGAATCGTTCAAACGAACGGGGGTCCACTGTATTTCGAAGCGAAGGTACTGAAAGCATCTCTATAATCACGAATTTAAACATTTTATTGATTTACACATGAGTATTACAAAGCAAAAACTAAATTAAAGTTTTGAAAATTTTACGACGCTGTTCACGCGCGGATGTAAACTAAACGCACGGTGTTCAAAAGACCGTTATTAAACATAAAATAGGCCATTTTAACGGCAAATGTCAGTTGGTTTGTATTGCCATCCAACACCTCTGAGCAAATTTAAGAAAAAATCTTTTGATGAATTTTTGGGTTACGCCCTTTTGAAGTTTCAAAGGGCGTATTGCGCAAATAAAGTAAATAACAATCTTCAATTAATCTTCCAAAACGAATTACAGCCGGTATTGATTTTTTATGCAACATATGCCCATTGGCGACATTTTAGGAGTTTTACGCTGTATTGGGACTAACCGGAAATGTTCCGGATTAAGTTATCGCTGTGGGAAATGGCCAGTATCGAACATGAACAAATACTTATCTTGCGACACCTCAAATTACGCCAGAATCTAAAAACTAGGTCAATCGAAGTCAGTTCAACTACCTAGCACCACGTTAGTTATATCTGGACAATTTCTGGGGACTTCTGGAAACACCCAAACGAGTGGCCAGTTTCGTCCATAAACAAAAACTTAACGTGCAACAACTTAAATCACACTAGGATTAAATAACTAGAACAATGGAAGCCAAATCTGCTATCTAGGGTCAGGTTTTGTCATATCTGTACATATTTGGGGGACTCCGGGAACCCAATAACACAATATGGTACATGTTTGATAATAAAACTCTGTCCGAAATAGGCCATTGTGGTTCTAGGTACTCAATTTGACTTACATGGAACTATTTTTAAATGTTTAGTGAGATTGAAGGTGTCGTATGATGAGTTTTTGTTCATGTTCGAAGCTGGTAATTTTCTTCAATGAGCCGGTATGTAGGCAACGCTTGAAAACACCGACACATAAGGCTTGTTCGCGACCAAATTTGAACACCCTTAAGCACACACAGCTTCGGAAATACATTAACAATGAGTGAAATATTTTGCAGAGTGGTAGACGTATGTCTGTTCTTTCTGAAAATATAACACTTGTTTGTATCACAAGCGCTCAGCGTAAAATGGCATCGAAAGAAAAGCAGGTGCTAAAAGCAATTGTGTGCGGTCGCTATGAAAATCCGGATCTCTCGTTAAGAAAACTGGCAAAAAGCTTGGGTTTTCGCCAAGCACTGTTCACAGTGTTTTAAAATCGTTTGATACTCGCTTGACAACAGCTAGGAAGAAGGGAAGTGGAACAAAAACGGATCTGAGGAACCACCACAAGGATGCGAAGGTAAAACAAATATTACGGAGGAGACCAGATCTTTCTGTACGTACCATTGCTCGTAAAATAAAAATGTCACCAACATTCGTGCACACTTCTAAGCAACGACAAGGCATGAAGTCTTTCAAGGTGAGGATTGTGCCAAACCGTAATGATAAGCAAAATACGACGGCCAAAACACGCGCTCGTAAGCTTTATCGCAAATATTTAACGAAGTTTCCATGCGTTATAATGGACGATGAAACGTATGTCCTAGTAGACTTTAAACAGCTTCCTGGTATGTCTTTTTACACTGCCATGAAACGGAATGGTGTTGCAGAGCATTTTAGGACAAAGAAGAAGGACAAGTTCCCCAAAAAATATTTAGAATGGCAGGCCATATGCAGCTGTGGTCGAGCAAGCAAAAGTTACACCACTACGGGAACGGTTGACAAGGAAATATACCGTGAAGAATGCCTGCAGAAACGATCGTCACCGTTCCTACACAGCCATGATGTACCCTCGCTGTTTTGATCTGATTTGGCATCCTGTCACTACGCCAAATATTTTTTGGAATGGTATGATGCTAATGGAGTCCATATTGTACCGAAAGAGGCGAATCCACTAAACTGTCCAGAGTTAACCCCCATCGAGCGGTATTGGACTTTGGTGAAGAGAGAGCTGTCCCAGCACAAACAACAAGCAACAACTAAAGATAAATTTCGAAAATCTTGGACAAACGCAGCTAAATTGGTTGCTAACAAGTCTGCACTGGCCCTCATGGCAAGGGTAAACTCCAAAGTTCGACAATTTTTCATGCAGACCAAATAAGTTATGTTAATTTGTTTGATAATTATTAACGATACACACATAAATGATATAAAATTGTTTCATGGATTAAACTTCTAGCAAACTTGTTTTATTGCGAAATTGAGGTGTCCAGATTTTGTCGCGAACAAGCTGTAAATCCCCTTTTGGTTTGCTGTTGAAGTGCGGCAATCCATCGAATAAGTCCTTGGGAGGTGCTATTTGCTCATCGCAATTTCTCAGGCTTCTTCTAATAGATATAGCTGGTTTTTGATAGGCGATAAGCGTTTGATAAGCCCCAACAATATGCCAAAAATCAGCTTTATTGTTAATTGCGTAACCACACAGAAACCACAATAAAAAATGGGCCTAAAATAGACGCGCAACCTCATCAATTCTGGCGATTATAACTCAAATTGACAAGCGTTTTATTAAAACCAAAATGCACTCACATATTCAGTAAATGTTATCCGACCAGTTGGTATGAAAATATTGTCTCGAATAAATATAGCTTCAACGTAATTTATGAATATTATTCAGACTACCGCTTTACAGCCGTTTTTTACCCTTTTTTGGCAAATACTACTACAAAAATCCATTTTCTAATCCATTTATGTCTAACCCTCGTGTTTTAAGAATGTTATTTAATAAATTAATTCCAGATACATTAGGGACCACCGAAAATTTAAATCCTTTAAAAAATCAATCACCAAATTGACAACCATTGATCGAACACATTGTTGTGACACCGCGGTTCAAAAGTCAATCAGAGCACTAACCCTGGCTGGCTGGCTGGCTGGTAGGCTGGTAGGCTGATAGGCAGTGCAGTGCAGTGGCCAGGTTCGTGAGAAAGGCTCATGCTCAATCAAGACGTCACTCCTGCCGCGATAGGAAATAATCGTCCCGGACAGACAGCGATAAATCTCCGGCTCTCCTTTGGCAGTAACTGACGAACGCGACGAAGTCGTGTCAAATAATTATCTTTCAACCGAGGCCCGGTTAATGGCTTTCGTCACTAATCTGCTTAGAAAGATCCCGGTTCATGAGAGTGTAAAAGGCTTTAAAAAATTGAAAAGTCAAAAAGTTTTGTATCGATTTTCGATTGTGTCGATCGTCAGGGTGACATTTTAATCCGCTGGCACCCCTCCTCTCGCGACCTCATACGACGGTTAGAGCCCGACATTAGCGGAGGGCTAGGGTTCGACACTCTTCCGGGCCAAAAGTGCGCATCTAAATCCGTAAATAACCTATAAAACGTTTAAAATTCACTGAAATAAAGCACCCGGTTCCGGTAGGGAGACTAGGGAAGAAAATCGCCGTTGCTGTTGGAGCATTAATTAAAGTGCAGAGCTTTGAAGATAACATTTTCTTGATGAAGTTAATTGGACCAGCTAATGTGCCCGGCTGTGTAGGTGTGCGCCGCTGTCCATATTGTGGTCAGTCAAGCAACGGTTAAAATTTAGCGATTTGGCTATCTGTTTTATGACTTTTCGGCGCAGCTCCGAAACATAAATTTTATATTAATGAGTTTTGAAGCAAAAATGAGTGAGTCCGATAGAAACGGAGCGAGAGAGATAGACAGAGGAAAATCAGAATTAGTTATCTTACTTTGTTTCATATTTCTTTTATTGTTTGAAATCGCACCGAGAAGAGCCCACTTCGCGGCTACTAAAAACGCATTAAAAGTTTAATTGCAAATAAAAAGTGTAAAAGTGTTTGGGCTGGCTGGCCGGTCGGTCGGTCGGGTGCGGAAATGCTGAGGCGAAGAGAAATTGACTAATTATACTACACTAGTAGGTCGTTAGGCCGAATTAGACACCCCACCCTTCGCCACCTCCGGAGGTTTCCCCATCCCGTCTTCCGTAGGGGGTGAAGCGCTCGCGCACGGGTTCCCACATTAGGGGTCCGGGAAGAACAAAGGAAAGGTGTCACTAATCTGCTAAAATTCGGGCGTTAATGGAGGCCTCCGGTAAACGTGCCGTGGTTGCTACCTTAAACGATTGTTGCAGAGCCGCGAAAGTGAGCTCAGCTTCTGGCGTGATTGGAGCCGGAGCAGCGATGCTGCGTGCGCGGAACGTAAGCGGGGAAAACTCGATGCTCGATAATTGTGTAGATTGTGTTTTTCGTTCTTTTTTTTTAAATTGTTAAAAGAAACAGTAGATAATTGAGTCTTTAGGAAATGGTTGTGTTATCTACTCAATCGCCAAATTTTGGTTCCGTAACGACCGGCGCCGTTTTGACAAGCCGTCGTCTTGCGAGGGTATAGACCTCGTCGTGTTAAGACCTTGCACTAGCCAGCGACCAGTAGTGTTGGACGATGAGCTTAATACTTATCGGATACACGGCCCGATTCGCAGTCGACTGTAACAGCTTACTGTTGTACCAGCATGCTTCATGAGAGGTAAATTATGGCTGCGCTTTATATTTTTAAAGCATACGTCATAAGAGAATTAAATATGACAGCAACCGTCGGTTTCGAAATTTAATTAGATGCCGTTTTTAAACCGGTGTATGCTGTTCAAATGTTGCAAATCAAAAATGAAGTGATGTTGGTAAAGTGGAGTCAGTCGCAGTGAATAAATTCCATTATAGTGTTGGTGGAATCGAAAATCAACCAATCACGATCAATCGTGACGAAGATTTTCAAAATCAAATCCCTTTGTTTGGTGTGAGTTTGACGTCCATTGATGATTTTTCACTACTAATGCAGTACCACCCACTGATCTGACAAATTCATAGCTAGATTATCGAATTTTGACTCGATAATCCAGCAGTCCAGTGCAGTGGGAGTTGGGAATGTCCAGGAAAGTTCGTTATATCCAGACGTAAACAACTCCGAAAATTTTCGAAGAGATTTGTCGTGAATACGCAATAAAGTTATCTTATACTAAGTAATGCTCAATTTAATCAATAAAACACTTTTAAATTCTTGATCAGCTTTGATGGAACTTCTGGCAAAATTGAACGCAGTAATAAGGAGCACCATTTGCCATTTCTATTTAGTTACAACGAGTAACGTCTTGACTCTTGTTGCACCCGCTATTCTGATGCATGATTTTGACCCATCCAACGTCGCACGGTTCAGCGTAATTCTAGCATTGTCTGCCCCAGCTCATTTCATTTGACTGAATCGTACGTCGCCTCAATGTCCACGAATTAGATGATAAGTCTGCAAGTTGTACTCCCGGAACTTGTCTAGTAACTGATGACGGGTAATTTACTTGGTACTCGCCGATGAAGGATTTCGCTAACGGTCTCAGTTTACAGAACACGATACGAGAAAGCACACAACAACACAGGGCAACACAGGGAATCAGATTGGATTATAATAAAAACAACATTTGAAAAATTATCCCTAGGCAGGTAGTGGCGCTATTGAGCCCATTGTATTGAAGGTGAATTATTTTATACAATACAGTGTGACACATATGTATTCGAAAAAAAAACAGTCATATTTTTTAAATAAAGGCTGAATTTCGAATTTTACTTTTAGAAGTTGTTTACCCATAAACAGGGAACGCAACAAACAATCATTGCTCTATTAAATAGCCTGGTTACATGCGGCACACACTACATCCATCGGAATATCATTCCATATCTTGTTGATAACTAACTTAAATTCATCCAAATTATGATATTTATAATCCTGGAGCCTCTGCTGCATGTACCGCCATATACAAAAATCCATAAGTTCAAATCAGGAGAACTTGGAGGCCATTCCACATTGGATATGAAATTCGTTGGACTGACTTTGCACTACGTCTTCACAAGATTTGCAGTCTCGGCTGGCTTTCCATCCTGTTGAAAGCTGCAATCTTCTTCACCTTCTACATTCCCCGAACGTAAGGTATCAAATTTTATTCTAAGACCATTTCTAGATAGTATTTTGCATTAACTTTCACATGCTTGTTAATAAATAATAGAGTAAGTTTCCCTTTCTTTGAAATGCATCGCCATATCATGACCGCCGGTGAATTTTGGTATCGTGGTACATGCCGTTTGTGCTTTGGAACGTCCTTGATCGAAACCGACCACAACCGATCATTTTGAGCATGATGCGGTGTTTGAAGAACAAACAACTTCTCATCAGAATAGATCACTTCTGAAACACCGTGCCAACAGAGAAGCAGTTTGCATCTTTCCTGTCGATTTTGTTTTGTTGCTAACGTTGATCCATGGATTTTACGTTTTTTAAATGCTTTCATATCCAGATCCATTTTAAAAATTCGACGAAGAGATTTTCTTTTAATATGCAGCTGAACTGCCATTTTTCGTGCGAACCGGTCGCAGCTGTGACGAATTCGTTCTCGAACAACCTTTTCGATCTCTGCAATTCTATATATTCAATTCGTTTTCTTCCGGTTTTCAACAGATCCCGTCTAAGACAAATCTTTTTACTGTATAGTATACAAATCCTCTTTTTAAGCCGTGATGATTTAGGTCACGAAAAATCACGCCAGGGGTTGAAAAATTCGCAAATTGAATATATACATCAAGCATCAGCAAGCAATTTTATCATGCCTATTAACCACCATGAATAGTTCAATTCGCTACATCGAATGAGCCGCATACATTAACGTTTCAAGGCATCGCTGAATATACGAATATCGTATACAACGCAAAAGTGCGAATTGAAGCGTTCTGTTGCTTCAAAAGCCACTAACACTACTTTAAATTATTCTCTATTCACGGTAATCGGTCGCGGTCAAAATTCAACATTCAATTTTAGAACGAACTTGCGATGTTCATGATAAGCTACACTTGTGATAAAATCAAATGGCGATGTATATGCATCATCGGCAGCAGAAACGAATGGTGTATGTTCATGAGGGACGTTCATCGATTCAAATGTTAATTTTTTCATGAATTCTCCAACCTCTGATTATCGACCATAACTCAAACTCTGGTAGGAGCACACCGAACGAGACACAATACGAAAATGAAACTACGTCAAGTAAGTCTTAAGTCATGATGCCACACACACACATGGTCTTAGTTTGATTGTATCAATTGTATATGCTGCTGCAAGCATAAAATGATTTTTGTACGAATATATATGTGCCACACTGTAATTCAACTTAAATATCAATGCAGCTATCATACTGACCATCATCAAGTGCTTTCCTCGCGTTCCTTTAGTTTTGCCACAAGGACGTGGGAAAAGAAAATGTGCGATGTATCCAGCTTTTTACGAGCCATAATGGTGGACGTGTTCGTCATATTTTAACAGCATTTTTGACATTTGCTTAATACATCGCACGTTTTCTTTCCGCGCGTTCACGGCAAAACTAAAGGAATGTACGGAAAGAAAACATGCGATGTATTAGAGAAATGTCAAAAATGCTGTTCAAATATTACGAACACGTTCGCCATTATGGCTCGTAAAAAGCTGGATACAGAAATGTTATGTCAAAAATGCTGCTCATGTATTACGAACACGGATTATGCTGTCCGCCATTAGATAAAAGCAAAGCCTAGGTGCTACATTCCGTTATCGAAACTTGATCTTCTGGTTTTATACGACAGGCTTCGCAGCCAGCTGTTAGAGTACAGGACAATTGCTGCATGGCCAGTTGCTACGATCCTATTGGCTCCAAGAGCCTCTCCCAGCCGGGATTCGAACATATGACGACTGGTTTATTAGGCCAGCATCATACCTCCAGCCCAACGGGTGGCCGCTATTATGGTTCATAAAAAGCTGAACAGAAACAGTTGTTGATCGATTACTATCAAAGCTCTGAAGCGAACCAAAACAATTGTTATAACCACTCAGCATTATAAATGGAACTTAAATAGCAATATATGATCATTATAACAAGTATATAATGCTTAAGTGTCAGACCATTTGCACTATATCCGTTTGTAATGCTGTTCAACGACCAATTTTGGCCAGTGCAGTCTCTTGACTGATTTAGCGTACCCTACTTTACCGTCGCTGTCGTTGTTAAAAAAGAATGAAAAAAGTAGCTACCCAGCTTTTTACGAGCCATAATAGTGGACGCGTTCATAATATTTAAACAGCATTTTTGACATTTCCCTAATACATCGCACGTTTTCTTTCCGCGCGTTCACGGTAAAACTAAAGGAATGTACGGAAAGAAAACATGCGATGTATTAGAGAAATGTCAAAAATGCAAATATTACGAACAGATCCGCCATTATGGCTCGTAGAAAGCTGGATAGTTGTTCTGTTCTACTGTACTCACTGCTGCAATTGATAGTTTTTTCGGTTAATTTGGTGTTTTGCGTTGAGCCCTGCGTGCTTCCAATGCTTTTGTTGACTGCGACAAACGGCCATATCGCTGGCTGTAGGCAGAATTTTGTCCTATATGAGTTGCGAGCAGACATTGGTAAATTATTAAATCAATTGGAACTACCAGATTTCCACAGTAATGTTTACGGCACAATTGACGTTGCTCCAAGAAGTCGGTCACTCGGCACACCCGTTTTTATGTTAAGCGTGCCGAATATTGTGCTGTAACTTACGAACTAGAGTACCTATAAGTAGAGCGACGACATGTCTTTTTAAACATCTAGAAGAGACCAACAAAAGGGTGAATGTGCAAACGTAAACAAATCAAGCGACGGCTAATTGTTTCCTAGCCTAAAGCTTACTTAAAAATTGTGGCTATTTACCAGATATTTTGACAACTACAAAGCAAGAAATTACTGGTAATTTTTCTTGTAAAAGTAATCGAATCAGATATTTCGTACGAAAAATCGGCATTCCAATTCAATTGCATGTAAAGTTGCGCCTGAAGGTGTAAAATTATTTCTTGTGGGGTGCGTCCAGTTGAACCCGTAAACGTAAAAATCTATGATTCCTGTATCCTCACTCTGGTTCTAGGCTCTCCATTGCGTAATTGTTTCGGAGATGTGCCAGTGTGTGCCGTATACTGTACCGATGTATGCCGAAAACGTGCCGAAGTGTGCCGCGGCACAATGTGCTCAGTGTCTGACCCCTTGCGTTGCTCCTTATTTCAGTAAATTAATATTCAATAATGTTTCAAATCGGTTATTACTTTTAAGTCGATGTTAAATGCATGTAATATCCCAAGTAACAATTCTAAAGCCAGTTATATGTGACTGTGGTTAGCAGTTATCAACATGTTTGTGTTTTCATCACCACCTTTCAAATAGTTCTAATGCTGAAGTAATGCTAATATAGGGTCGATTGATTTTGGACGTAACTGATAGGGCAATCTAGCTCTAAAAGCTCTGATCAACATTAGAATGCTGAAATGATGCCAATACAGAGCCAATTGATTTGTGATGGAACGGATAGTGCGAATCAGCAAAAAATTCTGATATATTATACATATATGACATACGGTATATGATATATGACCGATCAGTGAAATTTAAGCGTGGATTTTTTTTCTGCTGGGCGGGCTGCTGGTTTAGTTCTTGAGTAACAGTGTTGCTAATTCTGCGGAATTTTTAATTGTGATACTTCGTATTATAGAACTTTAGTTAAACTCCAGTGAGGCGTGTGCCAGTACTCGCCATAAAATACTACAATAACCCCAGAGCAGATAGCTTCTTGCGCTAGTGTAATGTTTATAATCCATATACACTATCGCCAGAGGTCAGTAGTCACTGCGCAAATGCAAGTTATTTAGTTTTCAAAAGAATCATTTGATTGGAAACTATAGTGGTGGTGGCGCTAGCATGTTTTAATATTATTTGGTGTTTTTAATTTGAAATTTTATCCAATGGATCATTAGAGATAGCTGGTTTGGGAGTGATAACTCCGTGCTTCTGGCGCTAGTGTATATGAACGATTTAATGTACACTAGCCCCAGAAGCAAGCTGTTGTTACCCAAAACTAAAGGCCCGCGCAGAATTAGTACTTTATGGTAGCGGTTGCGTTAATCTGACAGTTCTCCCATGCAATTTGACGGATTATCTGTCAGATCTACGCAACCGCTACCATAAAGTACCAATTCTAAACGCGGGGAGTGAACGGCTGTATGAAACAATACACCGACCCATTGTAACGATCTGGGAGGAAAAACAAATGCCGGAGGAATGGTTGGAATACCTCATTTGCCCTATTTTCAAAAAAGGACACCTACTATCGTACTAACTATAAAAAACTATCGAGGCATTGCATTATTTTACCTACACACTCAAAAAAAGTAACGAGTTCGGTAAAATTGACCGAAGTATGAGCTGCCTCTTCTATGTGTCATGTCATTTCGTCAGTGACTGAACGTTGAGTTCGTTATTCTAGTTCAGATTTATTAGTTCGCTAAATAGCTTATTTGGTCGGTATTAAATCAGACCGGACCAAATCGCAAAGTTTAAAAGAATGAGTTAATGACAGCAAACGATCAAGAATTTTCTAAGCTACATTTTACTCTAAACAGACTACATAAATGTTGCAAACGGCCAGTGTTATGAGATGATTTCAAACGATTGATACGTATAAACCATACAGAGCAGCAAAATTTGAACGCGTTTTTCTCGAAATCAGAATTTTGTCACTTGGTTCGGTCTAACTGACATTTGTTCTTAATACTTTCCTTATTATCCACATAATTTTCTCCCTTTCGCACCATAAAAACGAAACCTTACTACCAGGGTTCAGTATCGATCAAAATATATCGTACCTACTTATAAACCCAAAACATACCCGGCCTTCGCCCGAAAAATATCCCAACCCGCCTTCGCCTTGATTGGAACGAAAGTGTTACGATCCAAGACAGCCGTTTAGTTCGGGTTCGCCTCACGGTGACAACAACTGCAATCAGGCAACACAATGGCTGTCTCCTTTTGCCGCAAAGCGAACAATTTCACAGCGACGTCCGTCAATCATCGGACTGTCAAGTCGGGACAAAATGTGCGGGACTTTTCGCGCTACGCCAAAGACCATCCGAATGGCCGGACAACAATAGCGCAAAGCAGAGATATAGCCCGGTGGATTCTCCTCTCTATTATGTTTCCGCGCGAATTATAACGAAAGCGGAATTTTCAACAACTTTTTCCGCACTTGACCGAGGAATCGA
Organism: Sabethes cyaneus; assembly: GCF_943734655.1. Lineage (NCBI taxonomy): Eukaryota > Metazoa > Arthropoda > Insecta > Diptera > Culicidae > Sabethes > Sabethes cyaneus. The sequence goes on from NC_071353.1 coordinate 116,978,816, forward strand.
CCGACTGGTTTCCTACTTGTACATGTTCATCCTGATGCGCGAACGCGCGCATTCACTTTATCCCATTCATTCAGGGGGGGGGCCATTCATCACTTCTGCACCGCTGGATGCTCGGCTACTTGGACCACTCGGCGGTTTTGGCGAGACTTTGCTACAAGTTAATTAAATTATGATTCCACCTGGTCGGTTGAGTTGTCGGGTCTCGCTGAACACAGCCCACGCTGCTGACCAGTCTGCCCCCTCTTATAACCTACAAGTGGAATGTAGAAATTTGTGTAAAAGAAAATGTAATTAAATTGAGTATTTCCGCTCATTTGCTTGCTTGCTGAAGTACGAAACTCTGTTTTCTACTCCACAAAACCTGTGATCAATCCCAGTGGAAGAGTAGAAAGAGGAGTTTTATCAACCAGAAAAAGAACCAGCGGTTAGTCGAAAGCAACTTATTTCTTTAATTAATGATGATTAATTAGAACATCGCGAGTTATTACTTTTACGGATCATTCCTACGCCGAAGCATCTGGATGATCGATGCACTATCTATCCATTATCTGCTTTTTTACCTATCAAAGGGGAAAAAATTTACCCCACAGCGTTACAGAAATTGATTTTCCGTACACGTCAGACAGGAAAACCTAATTCGAACACGTGTTTTTCCTTCCGGCTGGCGGCCCATGCTTCCAACCAAGAGCATGTACAGCTTGATGAACTGTGATTTAGTTTTCACGACTTCATGACTTCAATCGATAATTGGCGGTGGCGCGTTTTTTCTTCGGCGGGGCATCGACGACTAGTTTGTCCGGAAGAACTTGCCCAATCATTCCGTTCTTATTATCGGGTTATCTCCTTTCCATCAATCGCATGTCCAAGCAGCGACAACGGATCGGTGAGATCGCCAAAGTTGCGGAACCTTTCAGTAGCTCGGAGGGGAATCGAGAGGTAAACGTAATGACTTTTGTTGCTTGACTCAATTCTTCGACTTAAGGTTCTGGGCACAGCGGCGTTTTGTTCGGAGTCTCTCAACCATGATAGTGATTGTTAGTTTCTCTGTACCTCGTTAGGCCCCGAAAATCAACCGCAGCACGACGCAACGCAAGGAAGGATGCATCGGACAGAGGCAGCAAGCAATAAAAGTCGTAAATAGAAGCGAGGAAAGCTGAAGCTTCGATCATAAATTCATAAACGCTTGCGCGAGGTGGCACCTGTTTCCTATAAAAAGCGGTAACTTTGTTTGCTTTTCCCGTGTGCTCCTCCCGGTCTGGCTCTGCGTGGTCTTGTGGTCTTCTGCTGTGGCCGTCGTGTGGTTTCGTGCCACTGCACTGTAGCACGCTGGCCGACCATCGCATCGCCGGGGCCTGGTCGTAACTCGAGCTTAATTAGGTGCCAGAGTTAAGTTTATTAACAACTCCACTCGTAGGTTCCATAGAACGAACGTACAAATTCTGCGGGAAGTGGGGTTTCTGTTTTGTTTTTGCTGAAAATTATACTCAATGAACTGTCGTCGTAAATAGTGCCACGTTCAATGGTCAGTGTTGGCCAATTAGTGGCCTAGGTTGTATCCTGAAAATTTTCCAATGAGAATTTAGGTTTGCGTTTTATGGTTTTAGAACAAACCTGCGAACTCCAACGCATTGTAGCACTTCAAAGCAGCATATTCGATTCATGAATAAGTGAGGTTAAGTTTTCCTTACGCCATAGCTTTCCACTATTCTGCTCCAAAATTAACGAATCATACCGGTATTAAAAATTTATTGATTTTGCGTCATTTTCAGCAACGATTGCGCCGTAAAAATATGCCCTGTCACCGCCGGTTCGCCGAATCACAGAGTTCAAAAGCCGCGCAAATTGCCTCCTCTTGGCTCCAGTTCTGCGTAGTTCGCTTTCGAGCGTACCTCGCCGTTTGCGGCACCATTTAGGCCAATTAGGAACATTGAAAACCCGCAATCAGCGGGCACTATTAGCCATGAAGGTATAGAGTTTCTGCTGCAAAACAGCCGTAATTGTGCCCAAATCGAACGAAGACCCGACTTCTCTCTAGTAACAGCAGACGGACAGACAGAACGCAGCTCCACCCGGCCCCAGAGAACCGGATATTGCTCATGACCTTCAATTTGCCGAGCCACTTCCCGACTTCCCAACCAGATAAAACTAAAAAAACAACTTCCAAGCGGCCGGCGCTAATTGTTCACTTAAAATTTTTCTTCAATACCCGCACACACAGATGCACAAATCATTTATCGATATAACGCGAATAACCGGTAGCGAGAACGAGAGAGAGAGAGAGAGAGAGAAACCTGGCAAGGTAGCAAGAGGTAGCAAGAAAACCTCGTTCGGGCCCAATAATTTCCATCTTCGATAAATTTCAATAATCTACCCGGCCGTCCGTCCTCCATCTGGCGAACCGCTTCTCCGCGCGCAAGAGGAGAAGACCATCGCATCGCATCGCCCCGGCAAGATCGGAATCGATCAAGTGGTAAGTTTTCGGAGCCCTCTCTCACGCAACCCACATTTCACCCTGGCTTCATCGCCAATGAATGGAGCTAGTAAAAATTAATTTACTTCCGTTCTAAACAAACACTTTACCGGTTCTGCTTCGTGGTGGAGCTCAGCCGATTTACGCTTTCGGAACTACCGATCTTGGCTGAAAATCAAGGATGCCGGGTGTGGAGAGCGTTCAACGATTCACAGGGAGAGGTAGCCGCAATTATCAAAATTTATTTCCATTATTCATCAAGTAGTGCGTGGTTGCTTGGGCAGCAAATAATAAAAATTAAACAGAAAACTGGAAGGAGAGAAACAGAGGTAGCGAGAGCAAACAAAAAACGAAAACGTCGATCTTTGATGTGTTAAGCCGCGAGGAGGGGAAAACCCTGCAGTGGGCTAGGGTATCGGTCCGGCACCGATGAACGGCGCTAACGAGAAATCATATTTCCCGGGACTTTTGGCCGGCCGGCTCTAACTGCAGAACCAGAGATACAAATCTAAACAATTTTAGGTTTAGTGTTACCAAAGCTCTGCCAGTCTGGTCTACTCTAGCGATTTATCATTTTAATTTTACTTTTATTTCGTCCGGGCAATGATACGCTCATTAATTTAGGAGTGTTAATTCAACGGATTCCGGCGCGTACACGGTTGAGCTGCACAAGCCGGCTTAGTTTCCGTCCGGGATCAACGGGGAAGGCGGCGACAACGCGGGTACGCCGGTAAATCGCCTCCAACTAAAACAGCAGCAGCTTTCTGTTCCGAAATCGCCGTAATGGGCCTCGAAAAGTAACATCGACAGTGAAAGACCTTAACTGCTGTACGATGATTTAATTTAGATAAATTATAGAAAAACTGTGCAAAACATATTGACAGTGGTGTCGATTTGGCGGAACCTTGAGGAGCATCTCATCAGTTGGCACGAATAACAATGTTTTCGATTTGCTGAAATATGCCGCGGCCGTAGCTGGCAGATATACCCAATCGGATTGAATTTAATTTAGTCTATGGTAATGCTAGGAAAGTTTTAACCTGAGTTAACAAATTTAAAATTCATAAGAGGAGCCAATCAGCATTTTTTTCCAATACCGTTGGCATATGAGACTCCATTCGGGATACAATTTAACTACCATTACCAAGAGGATGGATCATCCTCTTGAAGTATGCAATTTCATATTTTGATTACTTTTGAACACAAGATTGGTAGAAGAAATTTAAACGTAGGTTTTTGGTGAATAATTCTAACCAAAATAAGACAAATTTTCTACTCAATATCTGAGTTTGTAAAGTTTAAGTACAAATCTTCCACACAATTACGAGGAACGTGTTGCTCGAGTCACAAATGCTGATACCTGATTGTACACTTGGTGTAGTTCCAACCTTGGTTTCAACTATTTCTCAGAGAAATCCAACCAATTTGTAGGTTAAAATATTTAAGCGTGTATCTGTCAAGTAACTAAACGAAAAGAAAATACTTAAGACATGGCAACACGGGTACGAATTAACTGTTGCATTCTAAGATACGATGTCGTCAATGTTCTTTGCCTAAGGTTCTGAATACACTTTATTTTCACCGTCATCGTCCGTCTAAAAATTAGCCTTAGCCACGCCACTGCATTGACGTTTCAATTTCGCCCGTGCGTGGTACCCGCCGTCGGTCGTGATGAACACTTCGACTTTCGCGGATGGTTAAGCATACAATTTTGCGCTAACCCTCATCAACCTTTGTTTCGCTGAATGTGCGCATTTTGATCAAATTTATGAACGCAGTGACACGGCATTTATGGCGATTGAAATGAATTTCAAAAAATGAAAAAAATACAAACCCCGTTAGAGCTTCCTGCGTGCGCTGCGCGTTTCATAGCTCTTCCACGTCGTACTCTCTCTCTCCAGTTTTTTTTGTTTTTCGAGAAAAAAGGTTACTAATCCAAGCGTATCATTTTATTACATGAATTTTTCAAATAAATTGCTAGCTGCGAGAAGGGACGAATGTGTGTATGCTGTAAAAATGGGCATTTAACTCTGGATGTGCCGTAACATTCGATTCCCGCTAAATTTGGCGCACATTCATCATAAATACATAGTCATAGGGCAATTCTAGATATAATTAACAAAAGGACGAATGTCACAGATGTAAACAAAACGAGTGAGAGTTATAGTTTGCTGGAGCAGCATAGGAAAATCAACTCTCACTCGGTTTGTTTACGCTTGCGACATTCGCCCTTTTGTTGGTTCTATCTTCAATTCTGGTTTGGAAGCACTATTGAGCTTGCTGACAGTTTCCGTACGCACACTTCGCCGCGTATACGTACACGCAATTTGTTGATGCTGTTGTTGGTTATTCCATGACGCTGTTGTAGGGTTCTTCTAACTGAGGGAAAACAAACTACTAACACAACCGCAAATTAGCAAGTTCTATTTAATCCCGTGAGATCTATGATTTTGAATGCGGCTTCTGTTTGTAATAATATCATAATCTAATATAACCTAATCTCATACTAACGCAACCAATTCTTGAAAACATCCTGAAAAATGACGATTACTTGATTCAATAATTTTTCTGGTCAACAGCCAGGTCAACTGGGCCATATGTACCGCAGAGAAAATTCCACGGAGTCAAGTGGAACGAGAAATGATTCCACTAATTCCGTTCAACTCCTTGAAATCAAGGGGAACAAAGAAAGCGTGGACCTCCCGTACCAAACGCTTCTCATACAGATAATGATTTATTTACAGCCATCAGGAGCATCTTTGCTAATAAAGGTTAAATACTCTGGACCCTCCAGAAGCGAAGCTGCAATGGGCCAAGAATATAGCATCTGATTTTGCTTTCTGAACAAAAAATAGAAAACACCAACTATTAAAAAGAGTAGTTTAAATGAGGTTTATTTAATGTGCGGATACTACTTGAAAATAAACCTGTGTGAACTAATGGTTTGTCCAAAACTATAGTTGTAAGATTAGGAGCCGAAAATCACACGACTCAGCACCTCCTAGCTTGGCTACTCAATTACAAATTGGAGTATTTCCGGGTATGGCTACGTAGAAGCGCTAAGTAGAGGCTTGGGATGCTCAAAGTTATGTTGGCCGCTTCTTCCTAGTGGCCTTCTTAGTTTTATATCCGAAACTTATGTTTGTCACAATATCATAGGCAAACAATCTAGAACGCAAAAGATCAAAAATGAACTCGCCTAATATTAACGAGGTATCTTTCATATTAGCGGGCGATCACAGTATGCATCACACACTTCCTATGCAACGATATTATTTTTGTACGACTGCTGTTTGTTTTTTATCGTCGAGAAGATGGATTGTTATCTCCTCGGTCAGTCCGAAACAAACCAGTGCGTTGCCGTCGGTCGCACGGCAAGTCTCGCGACTAAAACCACCACCGGGTGTGATTTTTCTTTCTTATTTGCTTGTATATGAGTATAATGAAGTAAACTATTTTGGAAAGGGATGATAGAATGGATAATTGAAGACAGCTAGTTTTTGAGTGAGAACCACTTGCGGTTGATGCTAGTGTATTATAATTTATTATTATTTATTCAGCATGATTTTAACTGACTCGTGGTTTGATGAAATATTTTGTGACTGGGAAAAGTTACTTTGAGTAGAATATGCTATCTCTTCTCAAAGTAGCATAAAAACATCTTCTCTAAAATAATTACAATAAATAACGATTTACAAAATAATAATATAAACTAACAAAATTAAAATCACTTCGTCGATTGTAAATTGTAACTATGTGATTGCCCAATGCCGAATCGGTTCATGTAAGCCGTTGATACGCCATGGTCCCACACGCAGAAGGTGTTGGTGCCGCTGTAGTCGACATGGGCAATAAAGTTGAAGCGAGGGAAGAATTGCTGGGCATAAGCATACCCTCCCACTAAAATCTAATGTGTCATAGTAGCAATAATGTTTTTCCTTCGCAGTTCAACCGGAGTGACACCGAGCAATGTGTGCAGATTCTAATATGATGGCAAATTATCAGGATTTCTCCAAGGTAATCTGCGACAAACATTCCGAACGAAGCGTTTCTGGATACCCTCAATCCGTGTGTACCGAAACTCGAACTGTGGATCCCAAATAACACAGCTTGTTTCCAGTATCGATCGCACTAGCAAGCAGTAAACTGTACGCAATGTGCCTGGAGCTTTTTTCCGATCCTTAGGATGAGCCCGAGTTGTCGATTGGTTTTGTTGATAATCATATTGATAATCATAATCTAAAGAGCATAGATACTCGACTCTTCGCAGATTCAATCGTCAGTAAAGTGGCTTCTGACGGCAACAGGATTTACTGACCTGTCAAAGTGTTCGTAGAGCGTTCTCATAGGCACACATTTGACTATATCATTTGTCATTAACACTTGTTTAAATGAGAAGGCGATACAAAGACTATGATAGTCTAGTATACCCTACCACCAGTAGATAGCGTTGATGGCATACTTTTCACTCATGTATGAGGAAATCAAAGACTAGTGTTAGTTTCTTTAATAATCTAAGCTCATCCATTCAGGAACAAGTTTTTCGGGTATTCTTGGATAAAATTTCAAATTAAAATCATCTAATATGCTAGCGTCCCCCCCACTATAGCACAGACAAACAGACATAACTCTTGGAAGAAAAATCAACAAAAATTATCGTACCTCACATTTAGCCTGAACACTAGCACCATCTATGATCGACATCTCCAAATATCAAATAGCAACATGGGTATTCCTCGAAGTAGCAAGTATTTTTTATGGGAAATTCCCCTTCTTTCGTCAAAAAGCGCCACTTTGACCAAAACGCAGACATTCCCAACTAAGCCCAAATTTGAATTTGAATTTGAATTTGAGTGTTATGTCTGTTTGTCTGTGACTATAGTTTCCCAACGAAATGATTCGTTTGATTTGCACATTGACAACCTTTGGCTCTTTTGGCGCTAGTATACATGGGCTATAAGCGTTATGCTAGCGCCAGAAGCTAGCTGTTGTGAGTTTTGTGTAGAATTTTATGCGCCTTATACCCTAGACAGACATACAATTGTACCAGCGTTGTACGTGTACAGCGTTGTACATGTACAACGGAAGGGTGACAGACATACTACTGTACGTTGTACGTGGTTGTGCTCATCACCGATAATCTATAATTGCATGGTCTAAGCGTTGGTTATTGTTCCTATTCACGAAATGTAAACACAAATTTCAAGATGCCGAGCGTTTAGCGTTAAATCTTTGCCAAAATCTTGCAAAATAATAATTAATTTAAAATTCTGCTTAGTTTTTGTTATCACAACTACCAGTCAATGGCGCTGCGCGCAGTAAAAATCGAGCAGTTGTAGCTTCGTACAACGGTGAAAGAGGTAGGTACAGAAACCACCGTTGTACCACTTTGCTTGCGTGATTCTATCGTTGTACACGGTGACAGACATACAATTGTACAGGTACAACGCTGGTACAATTGTATGTCTGTCTCTGGTATTACCGACATCATCACTATAGTTTCCCAAATAATTTGACATAAGTTTTATCCAAGTGGGGACCTGTCGCTTGGATGTCTGCTCTCCGTGATCAAATGTTTTCATCTGCCGCAAGCCACACCTTTTTAAACCTCATTGGTTCTGAACTATAGTTATATATAAGGATTGCTGATATGTGCCTGTGTGGATGGTTTGTTGGCATCGGAAAATGATTTTGCTGCGGGAAAATTTTGTCAGATCACAACAAACCGTGTATAGGTTGTGATAGAAATACTCACAGTAAGAGATACGCGGAAACTAAAGCCACAGAGAACAGACATCCAGGCTGGCATACCCAACCTGTGTAAATTTTTGTAACGGCCATTTCGAAATAACCCTTCGTTCACGTTAAAGTTACCCGAAGTTACCCCTCGCATTTGTTAGTTTGGCGATTCGTTTGATGGCGGCGCCACCCGCGAGCATCTGTCAAAACTGAAATCCAATATATTTCTTTCGCTTTTTTACTTATGCAAAAACCAAAAAAAACATCAAAAGCTCATCAGTAAACAAACCGAACGAAGGGAATGGTACAAAGGTTTGTTGATATTATCGAAACTAGTGTGGTATCGATAGTATCGTCAAACTTCATTGTTAGAAATGATTTGCGATTTGTGACACACACGTGGCAAAATTCGGTCTTCTTTTGCTGTTATCGTGTTGTTATGCTAATTATCATTATTAGTACTGTTAATGTTTGACTAGTTTTGTTCGAAATAGTATCCGTCAAATCTATAACTATAAAGAAGGATTTCTATCTGTCTGTCTGTCCTGTGTTCCTTATAGAATCAAAAACTACTGAACCAATCGGCGTGAAAATTTGCATGTAGAGGTTTTTGGGGCCAGGAAAGGTTTTAGTGATGGTTAGAGACCCCTCCCCCCACTAAGAGGGGGGGCTCCCATACAAATGAAACACAAATTTCTGCATAACTCGAGAACTAATCAAGCAAATAGAACCAAATTTGGCATGTGGGTGTTTTCGGTGACAAGAATTTATTCTAGGGTAATTTGAGACCCCTCCCCTCTTTATAAGGGAAATTATAACTCCTCTCCCCTTTAAGAGGGGGGGTTTCCATACTAATTTCCTCATAACTCGAGAACTAATCAAGCAAATGGAACCAAATTTGGCATGTGAAAGTTTTCGAGGGCAAGAAAATTTTCTATGTTGAATTAGGACCCCTCCTCACTTTAAGAGGGGGGGCTCCTGTACAAATGAAATACCAATTTCCTCATAACTCGAGAACTAATCAAGCAAATGGAACCAAATTTGGCATGTGTGTGTTTTTGGAGACAAAATTTTTTTCTATGATGAATTGGGACCCCTCCCCACTTTAAGTGGGGGGGCTCCTATACAAACGAAATACAAATTTCCTTATAACTCGAGAGCTAATCCAGCAAATGGAACCAAATTTGGCATGTAGGTGTTTTTGGAGGCAAGAATTTTTTCTATGATGAATAAGAACCTCTCCCCACTTTAGGAAGGGGGGCTCCTATACAAATGAAATACAAATTTCCTCATAACTCGAGAACTAATCAAGCAAATAGAACCAAATTTGGCATGTGGGTGTTTTCGGTGACAAGAATTTATTCTATGGCAAATTAAGACCCCTCCCTCTTTATAAGGCGAATTGTAACTCCTCTCCCCTTTAAGGGGGGGGGCTTCCATACAAATTTCCTCATAACTCGAGAACTAATCAAGTAAATGGAACCAAATTTGGCATGTGAAGGTTTTCGAGGGCAGGAAAATTTTCTACGGTGAATTAGGACCCCTCCCCACTCTAAGAGGGGGGGCTCCTGTACAAATGAAATAAAAAATTTCCTCCTAACTCGAGAACTAATCAAGCAAATAGAACAACATTTGGCAAGTGGGTGTTTTTTTTGGTGACAAGAATTTATTCTATGGTGAATTGAGACCCCTCCCCTCTTTATAAGAGGAATTATAACTCCTCTCCCCTTTAAGAGGATTTCCTCATAACTCGAGAACTAATCAAGCAAATGCAACCAAATTTGGCATGTGAAGGTTTTCGAGAGCAAGAAAATTTTCTATGGTGAATTAGGACCCCTCCCCACTTTAAGAGGAGGGGCTCCTGTACAAATGAAATACAAATTTCCTCATAACTCGAGAACTAATCAAGCGAATTGAACCAAATTTGGCATATGTGTGTTTTTGGAGACAATTTTTTTTTCAATGATGAATTGGGACCCCTCCCCACTTTAGGAGGGGGGGTCCTATACAAACGAAATACAAATTTCCTCATAACTCGAGAACTAATCCAGCAAATGGAACCAAATTTGGCGTGTAGGTGTTTTTGGAGGCAAGAATTTTTTCTGCGATGAATTAGGACCTCTTCCCACATTAGGAGGGGCCCCTAATACAAATGAAATACAAATTTCCCCATAACTCGAGAACTAATCAAGCAAATAGAATCAAATTCGGCATGTGGAGGTTTTTGGAGGCAAAAATATTTTCTACGGTGAATTAGGATCCTTCCACACTTCAAGATGGGGGGCTTCTACACAAATGAAATACAAATTTCCTCATAATTCGAGAACTAATCAAGCAAATGGAACCATATTTGGCATGTGGGTGTTTTTGGAGGCAACTATTTTTCCCATTATGAATTAGGACTTCTTACCTTTTTAGGAGGGGGGGCTCCCATTCAAACGAAATACAAATTTGCTCATAACTTTAGAACTAATCAAGCAAATGGAACCAAATTTGGCATGTGAGAGTTTTAGATGGCAGAATTTTTTTTCTGTGGTGTATTACGACCCCTTTCCCTTTTAAGAGGGTGGGCTCCCATACAAATGAAATTCAAATTTCCTTATAATTTGAGTACTAATCAAGCAAATGGAACCAAATTTAGCATGTAGGAGATTTTTGAGTCTTGAATTTATTTTATGATAGTTAGAGACCTCTCACCCCTGTGGTAGGGGGATATGGACTCTCATACAAATAAAACAGAAATTTTTGCGAAACTCAAAAACTAATGCAACTCGAGAAATTCGAGACTCTTCCAGAAAACATTAATCAATAACAAGACCACAAAAACTATCTATAGTAACACTAGATCATTCAGGACGAGCCGGTCGCGAGTGTTGCCGGTGACCCGCCGTCGGAAGCGCCGCCCACTGGGGGGCTTGCAAAACTCGAGATAGTGACAAAGATCATCCAAGATTCATGATTTATGTACAACACAGGTTAATTTGTGGCAATACGAAGTTTGTCGGGTCAGCTAGTCATCGATAAATAGCCCCATAATATCGATAGTTATTTCAAGTGTTATCTCTCATCGTTAATTGACGGAAATTCTTGACGGTGATTGACAGCCAATTTAGTTTGGCGATTCGTAGGCTAGGCGGCGTTTGGTAACTGTTGTAATTTTAACGGTTTTTCGTGAATTTTTACACAGAAAATTACGAAAAATTTGTTCTAGCTTGGATGTCTGTTCTCTGTACTAAAGCCAACGATTTGGCATCAGTGTACAAAAACCGCCAGCACTTGCTGCGAAGCAAAATGCTGTAGCAGTGTGACTTGATTGTTTTCAACATGATCTGCTTCTGTTTTGTTTACATCAATTTTGCACAATAGATTTCAACTTAATCAATGTCTGCTTCCGCGTATCTCTATACTCTGTGTATTTCTAGGTGGCGAAGTGTGCACAAGACAAATGTCAGCAACCTCTATAGTGTGCCATGTAATAGTGCTGCAGATGTGCCTTGAATCCAAATAAACCATCAAGTGCATCGATTTTCATACATTTTGACATTTCATTTGCTAGTTTGGTTATAAACAAAGCCATCATCCGCTCTGTTACATGACACACTATATTCTGAACTTATTTCTCTTTAGTTGAAACTCAGTTATGTCATTGCTTGGCGTAATATTTTTGTTTCTTATCTGTCAAGTGATGTGTGTATCGAGCACCACGTTCACCTGCCAAGTTATTCCATAGCGCGTTAAAGGTTATGTTTTTGTTTAATAAAACAATTATTAACAGTGCTCCAACAAAATTCTATAGGTTCTATAGAGACCTCAAGAGTAGTGTTGTCATGCTGTAACAATAGTAAGTTAGTTGTTTAATTTATTTTTACAGCATTTAAGACAAATGTTAAAAGTTTAAAGTCAACTTTACCTTTTTGTAGAGCATGCCTAAAATCTCTAAGATTCAAAAACATGTATTTAATTTAGTAGCTAAAAACTGTATCAAATTTTATTCTTCACATTAGCATTTGTATGGTGTCTAATCTGAGATAAAAACCATACACTTTGTAGGGGTCTTCTTAGGCCAAAAAATCATCTTAATTCGCCATCGAGTTCAACACGTCAAGCTCGAATCGATTGCGATGGATTTGCTTTAATGCTGCCTCGAAAATCAATTGATTTGTTCTGCACCTCTCTCTCTGTGCAGTTGGCGGCTACTGGTTTTCACAACGCGTGTGAGCGGCCGGCTGGTACGGCGGCTCGTTTGGGGAAATGTTTGCCAAATTGATTATCTCAATTCCAGCGATGTGTAGTTAATGTACTCTCATTTACTCGCGAACACACATTCCGCCAAGAGGCCTACATTCGTTTGCCAGCCGAAAGCCAGCCAGCCAGCTCACCACGCAGCACCGAGGCCAATTATCGTGACTAACTAGTTTACCAACATTGTTGGTGATCATGTTCGGAATCAACCCCCGCCACCAGATGGCAGCAAACGGTGGCGGTCACAAGGGGTGTCATTATGTGTAAATCGCACACAACACGGTTTGCTTTCGCACCGACCGACCTGCCGACACTTGGTTCGCCTTATCCCTGCTGCCTGGAGCAAGTGTGCCGGGCGAACCGATTCGTTTAATTCCTGCACAGCCCCGACGTGGCAGAGCAAGTAGGTAATTTTCTTCGCCTACAATTTTTAATAAGCACCCAATCTCCTCTATTGTTGCTTTATGAGCCCTACAGCCATTATAACATGGTGCAGTTATGCTCATTTTCCAAACCAAACCAAAGGCGTTGGCGGCGGCGGCGATGACGGTGGCAACCGAGGCTAGCAGCAGTTAAACTGGAGAAGGTGTTCAAGAAGACTTCCTCGACACATAACTTGGAACTACCGGCAATCATGGTCAACATCGCACGTCGCTACAACCGTTGAGTGCCGACTAGAAACCGTGTGCGCGGCCTATTCATTCGTTTGAACAGAGCTATATTATATAATGCGGTTCGGGAAATAATTAATGAAACCATTCAGTAGCCCACTTATGATGCACTCGTACAACTCTTCAAATCGCAAGCACAATCGAAGTTAGGAAGTGCAGTTATCTTGACAGACGACCCTATCGTTCCGGCGGTGTGCTTGCTGCAGGCTGGTGTATCGGTGCGTACGCAGCAATTCTTGTTGGACCGGAGATGCCACGCCGCCGCCGCCGTGAACGATTGAGGATGCATTTAGTAACGTAACTCATCGTTGATGATGATGATGATGATGATGATGATGGGATTTCGCGTGCGTGGGCGCTGCAAATTGCTGGTACTAGCATAATTAGTATATTAATCGCATAACTGCCCGGCAGTTGCGGCAGCAGAGGTGTCGGGCATGTAAGCGAGACATCCACTTGGAAATAGCGAAGCCAGCCAGCCAGTGCAGTGGCAGTGTTGCAACACCCATCTCCATCGCATCCGCGCCGTCGGAACATCCGTTAGGAGGATCTGTTGGGAATGGAACGCCTTGGAACGGGCTTGGGAGATGGATGATAATTGGTGGAAAACTGAAGCACAAGCATCGTTTGCATTGGAAATGACGTCTTGTTAATAAGTGATGGAAATTGTAATCGGAATTTAGCTGGCTAATGAAATGAGTGTTGTGTTAAGTAAAATGATTCTTGTGATTGGACTAAATTTCAGACTTCAGACTTTTTTTTGTTTGCACAATCGAGTCAGATATTCTGTGTGGAAAGGTAACGTTTTATCACAGTGACAAACATACATTCAGGAACAACTTTTTCGGGAATTCTTGAATTTTTGGCGTGATCACGCTGCAATTTTACGATTAATTTGAAAATTTTTCTTCAGGTTACGCTTATTGATGGCACAACGTGTTTAGATTAAAAATCGGGCTTGTTGGTATGGTTCGCGTCCTTAAGTACGACCGTTGTTGACGGCTCACCACTTCATAGCCTTTGTTCCGTCAAGGAAAGGTGCCAAACCTGGCCAAAACAGCACGGAACAATCTCAATTTTCTCAGACACTCGTCCGAGTAAATTTCCAGGCGGTCGCTTCTATCTGCAATCTTGCTTTGCAAGCCACTGGAACAGATAGCCTGCTGAATCAGATAATTTTTTGTGAATTTTAACTGTTTCGTATTTTTGAAAATGTCTGTCAACTTTTCCTTCCGGAAAAGTTCTTGTACAGGAAACTGTTCGAAGTCTACCTTGACGTAAGTTTCACCGTCCATCGCCTTGTAATCGAACTCTGTCCATCGCATCGACATGTATTGTTTATCGTAGCGATTTGGAGTTCTACCTTCGTTCCTTTTTCGGATTACCTACGACTGGCTGGAATACAAATGGCCGAAATTCAAATGGCATAATATATCTAATGGCCGAATCGCGAATGACCGAATCACAAATAACCGAATCACGAATGGCCGAATCACAAACGGCTGAAACACGAATGGCCGCTCGTTCGGACTTAACTAAGGGATAATCCCTACTGGTCAGTAAACTTAGGAAAATGCATGCACCTAAATAGAAGCGGTTTCTGCGGGGAGGCAGGTCTCACACCCTATAATGAACGTAAATCATTTGCGTTTAGGGGAAGAAACAACTATCAATCTATACTCTATATCTACCAAAATAAAAAATAAGGTAGAGAATATGTCTTGTTGTTTTGAAAATTTTGACCCGTTGCTCCTCTTATTTGAACGCCTGGTTTGATAGTTGAAGAGCAGATGACAAAATCAAAATAGAGTATGTATTAAATGAATGAACTAATTTCGTATGGTGATGAAAAATAAACTGCAAAAGATAATTCATTCAAATAAATTTTTATTTAATCTTACCTTTATTAACCCTTCTACACAAATGGTTCGATGCTAGCCCAAGCGGCCTTACAACAGTCAGCCGGAACCTTAGTTCTTCTGCTCTTTCGTGACCTCGGTCATCAGCTGCTTTTTCGGCTTGGCCACGTAATTATTGCGGTAGATCCTTCGATTGAAGTGTAGCGACCCTATCCTCTGACTAGCATAATTTGGAAATTCAGCCAAGGTTTGAAAGATCAAATCCCGGTCAATTCACGGTAAAATAGAAGTAGCCACGCTGGTCCGCTAGTAGAATGGCCAACACTGGCAGAAAATTGAAACATTACTGGGGATGCACGCCCTAGTTTTTGCGCGAAAACAGCATTCATGTCTGCGCGGCGTGAGTTCTACGTACAAGAATTTCATCACCCGGAGTTAATATGCTTTCCACCAGAACTTATAACAATGAGAATTAAACAAAACACGCCAAGCTGTTTGGGTTGCGAAATGTGATCGACCGACGCGTCGCCACCAGCCGCATAGACATTCAAGAGTTTACCGCTTATCTGAGCCGATGCCTCAGAGAGTGCGTACGGTTAGCGAAGAGAGGCGAAAGACCGCCTCCACTTAACCATATTTGTTTAGTAACTTCGTTACCTCCACACGGGGATATGCGGGAATGAGAGCAAACGAAGCGCTCACACGTGAATAGGAAGACATGATTCTCGCTTAGAAAAATAGTTTCGGGAACCAAAGTAGGTGGGGGAATTCCCCTGTCATTTTAGGCTAGAACAAAATCCTCAGTATAGATAAAAGTACCCAGAGTTACAGACCGTCAACCCTTATGGTTATGGTCAACCGTTATAAAAAAGGTCTTAAAATATTCTATCTTGGGTTTTTTGAGTAATTAAATTTTCAAGGTTATTTAGGGGTCATCCGTTCTCAAGTGATCATATCCGTTGTATTCGACCACCTCCAATTTCAACCAAATTTGGTATAATTGCTCAGTCTGACCCCACATTCATTTGCCCAAAGTTTTGTACGGATTGATCAATCCCCCTTGCAGTGACGTTTCTCCATTTTTCTCAGATTTTCGAAAATACTCATTTTTTATTGCATGTCACTGCAAGGGGGATTGATCAATCCGTACAAAACTGTGGGAAATTGAATGTGGGGTCAGAATAAGTAATTATACCAATTTTGGTTGAAATCGGAGGTGGTCGATTACAACGGACATGATCTCTTGAGAGGGGATGACCCCTAAATAACCTTTAAAATTTAATTTTTCAAAAAACTCAAGATGGAATATTTTAAGACCTTCTCTAAATTAAATGTTTTGATTAATACTAACATCCTATGAAGAGACCTCTGAGGTGCATGTAAGTTAAATAATAAGTACCTTTGGACATAGCGTGGGCCGTCAAATTAGGTTTCCGCCAACGGCGCCACAATGTCACACTACGGCTCTGGATGTACTTGACGTCATCGCTAATCTCTTTGGTGGAAAATGTAAAGTAGGTGGTCCCTTGCCAGTCGTTGCCGTGTAGTGTTAAGTACATCTTGTCTTCCATCATGACTACGACGTTGCGCTTCGCCGGAAAGATTTGTTTGCTAACACCTTCAGTCGCACTTTCTGCACCATTACCTGTTGCTCAGACATGGCCGGTCTCGACTGACTTCGACTTCTACACCATTTGGTCGGTTGCTCTGAATTCGTAGCTTAAGCACAGAGAACAGACATCCATTCAGCAACAAATTTTACGGGAATTCATAGATAAAATTTCAAATTAAAATCACCTACTATACTAGCGTCCCCACCACTATAGTTTCCCAACTAAAAGATTCTTTTGATTTGCACACTGACAATCTTTGGCTCCTCTGGCGCTACTATATATGGACTACAAACGTTACACTAGTGCCAGAAGGTAGTTGTTGTGAGTTCATTGTAGAATTTTTTGCGCCTTTAGTGACACTACCACTATAGTTTCCCATCTAATTTGACAGAATTATCCAAGCGGGGACCATTTGCTTGGATGTCTGTTCTCTGTGGCCTAAGGTGCGGAACGATGAGCTCTGGCTCTCGGTCTTCTTCTTCAATTTCTGCTACAGTTTTCGGTCACGCAGCACCGACGGGTGGCCAGAACAAGGCTTCGACACTCTCGCCTGTATTCAAAGAATATAAATGCCGGATCTGCCATATTCGGCGAAGACGAAGTATCCCTCTCTGGTCTGGAACTGATAGTATGAACAAAGCATCGAGCGTAGTTGCTTGATGGTTTTCATCTTGGCTGCTGCGAATCAAGTGATAACGCTGTCAGTTTTTTTTCTGTACACAAAGACAACAAAGTTACTACGATTGGCGATGCATAGGTGGATTCACAATCAGGTGGCAGGGTAATCCCATGAAAAATCTCTAAAATCAGTCCATTTTGTTTAATTGCATTCGTTAGCTGAAGTTAATATGTACAAATCAAAATGAGGGGTGCTCAGGTTTTTTAAATGCACGATTTAAAAAATGCACCAAGTTTAAGTTGACAAAACTTTTTTTTTTATTAACGACCCTTTAAATAAGTTGACAAAACTTTAGTCGTATTAACTTTTCATAAAAAAGCGTAATTTTCGCCCAGTTTTCTCTACTCAGCAGTCGTTCTTAACAAAATATTCGAACCAGTAGAAAAGAAATTTATAGCAAGGAAACCCAAAACCTGGCTACCACATTTACCAATGCTAAGAAACCGCGCTCGAAAGTCAGTAGAAAGCTGCACCGGTCGTATCCGTATTAATAAAGCATTTTAACAACATTAATTATATACAAATAACAATAAATTACAATAAAAATTAAATAAAAAGCAAACGGACGAAAATCCTACGCCGACTGGAGCGAGCGCAAACATGAAGATGAAGGAAAGGACAGCATATCGGGTAGGTTGGTTGAGGCTGGCTGGCCGGCCGGCCGGAGGTAGAAGGGCAGAACAGGAATAACACCTCACGCGTTCTCGCGCCGGCCGAGGTGGAATCGTTAATCCATTTACCTTTCGCTGGTTGTCTGCTAATGGTGAAAACGAAGAAGTACCAATCAGTCCACAAAGTCCTGGGACCGGCGGGGAGGGAGGGTGCGACCGGGAACCGGCGGCGGGAGGGAACTCCAGAATGGATATTTTATTCACCATAAACTCGCAACTTGTTGTTGCTGTTCTCGCGCTGTTGGTGGATTATTACGGATCGGTTGGCCGGCTGGAGGAGTGGTGCGGTGCCGGGTGTGTGTGTATGTATGTATATTAAAAACACTTTTTCATGGTTCGTTAAACGATCGTTCTTTTCGTTCTTCGTCTTTTGTTGGTGCTCACTGTGCGCTGCGCTTTTCCCCCTTCGGCTCAATTCTACCGGTGTTGTTCCTAAATTAACATTTTATAATCATAATTTCATTTGAAAGTGTATGCAACAGTGATGAAGAGCGTGGTCAGTTGGGTTTCTCGGTCGGAATGAGGTGGATGAGGTATTGCGCTCAAAAAATTTTCGCTCTACGACCTCATTCTGTGATCACTCAAACGCGCTCAACAACCTTGAATCGTTCGACGGATGTCGCCATTCATCATCCAAAGTAAAGCGCGCTACAAAATCTTGCACGCCGAGCACTGCAAATCGAACGCAAATGACTTTTAATTGCTTCCCCCCTGGCTCTTAACGCCTCTCTGCTTCCGCATACTCCGGCACTCGAAAAACCGCAAAACGTTAAACGATACTTCGTCTTGACAAGCTGCCTACCTCCCTCAACTGGCTCCGAGAGCGGCCAAGCGTTCGCGCTATTTAGCTAGACAAGATTAAACGTTCGTTTTAGCTTTTGATTTATCTAATTACTGCAACAACACCGCACTGCGTTAGTCGAGTTGCTTGCTAATCTGTACTGGCAGGTTTAGTGTTGTTAGTTATTGCCGGCGCGCCGAGTGGAGAGGATGGAAGCAGGCGCCAGGCAGGGGCTCGCGAGGATTGTTAGGTTAGAACCTTAACCGCATAAACTGGTATATACAACTCGTATGGAACGGTGCAAATAATGAAAGCAAATTATATTATGCACTTCCAGCCAACGGTGACTTGTTGTCGCTGACTCGGCAGTGACGGTTGTTGATTTTTATCGGCTTTAATTAGCTCCGACACCGCAATACTGATCCGAGCGGGCTTCACTCATTGCTAGGGTAATGTTACAAACTGGAAAACACGTGATACGAGAAAAATCTGGAATGGAGCAAACGTGCGAAAGAGGTGCCAATAGTTGTGCAATATTCTTGGGATATGGCGGTTCGGTTTGGAGTAAGAATACTAGATGTGGTCCTCGTAACGTGTCGTTCTCGACTATATTGTACTGAAATATTTCTTCCTATGCTATGTGTCGTACGTTTTACGCTATGCGCTGTGTCAGCGTATAATTGTCACCGTTCGACGCGGTACAGTCCGTTTACGCTTATACAGCATAACCGATCCGCGTCGCGCTGAACCATTTCAATCATGAGCGTCCACCACACGCCCTATTTACATTTTTTAAAAATTGTTATCTATAGTTAAGAATTTTTAAACTAAACAAGGAAATATGAACTAGGATTTATATAATGCGTATTATTCCCATGTAATTTGAAAGAACTCATTATGAAACAATCGTCCACCACACGTCCTATTGTTTCAAATTATATGTATTATTATTTTCATTCCTTATAACTTTTTATTCTATTTTTATGTATTATATCCTCTTTACCATTGATCTCTACCCTTATATTTGAGTCTATGTCCTCTACTACTCTGTATGGACCTATAAATTTATTGTCCAATTTTTTACCTATTTCATTTTTAATTAGGACTAAGTCATCTTTGTTATAACATTTTGGTACAATGTTTAAGTTATTTTTCATTGTTCTTTTCATCTTGCTAGAAAGAAGGTTTTCTCTTATTTCTTGATGGCATACTTGTAACTTTAACGTCAATTGCTTGCTATAGTTGTCTATGTCATAAATAGGCACTGGATTATCATTTGTTAAATTTGAAGGCATGTTACTATTTTTTCCGAATACTAAATAAAAAGGTGTGTATCCAGTGTTAGTGTGAACGGTATTGTTATATGCGAATGTGTAAAATGGTATCCAATGTACCCAAGAAAATAATTTTTCGTTACAATAGATGCGTAAAAAGTTTCCTAAACATTTGTGTGTGTTCTCCAAAGAACCTATAGTTTCATGATGGTAAGCTGTAGAATTTAGTTTTTGAATATTCAATAATTTGGCAATGGATGTAAACAAACTCGACATAAACTCTGTTCCTCTATCCGACGCAATTCGTTGTGGAACACCATATTTTAAAATAACATGCTCCACGAATGCTTTAGCTACTGTCTCTGTTGACTTGTTAGGTATCGGTGTTGCGGTTATAAATTTTGTTAACTCGCATTGCGTTGTTAGTATATATTCGTATCCATTGGTAGGTATCAAAGGACCAACCAAATCTACGTAGATTTTTTCAAATGCTGTGCTTGCTGTTGTCGTAATGATCATTGGAGTTTTTCCGCATCTTCCAAC
This sequence comes from Sabethes cyaneus, assembly GCF_943734655.1. Lineage (NCBI taxonomy): Eukaryota > Metazoa > Arthropoda > Insecta > Diptera > Culicidae > Sabethes > Sabethes cyaneus. The sequence goes on from NC_071353.1 coordinate 116,999,358, forward strand.
TTTTGATATCTGGCATTGCTTGCATTTTTTAATGAAATTCTCTACATCGCATTTCATGTTTTTCCAAAAATATCTTTTGCTTATAGTTGCAAGTGTGCGTCTAATACCCGCATGTCCCGCTGTCGGTAATATATGGTAGTCGTTTAGTATTAAAAGCTTTGACCTTTCGTCTGTTACTTCTTCTATTTGCTCTCCGATTTTTATTAAAATTGGTAATGTTTTTACTGATGATGGTCGACCATATATCTGTAGTTCTTCATATTTTTTAATGACGTCATATGTCTCCTTATTATTTTTGATGATTATATATTTTATATTATTAATTTTTGAATATTCCGCCACCTTCGACAACATTGCCCGTAGGTCAATTGGTGTCCTTTTGAGGGGAATTTCAATTACATCTGTGGAGATTTGCATGCTTTTTATGTTATCTTTCATTACCATTTTAACGTATTTGTCTTGTTTAGACGAAGGTTGATCAGTCCTATCGTCATTCGCTTTTTCGCCTTTAAGTTTCGAAGCTCTGGTAACGACTAGAACAGTTTTTCCATGAAGTGTTTTCAGGTCTTGAATCGAAATGCGTGACAACGCGTCCGCTATCACATTCTCGCTTCCTTTCCTGAAAGTTACTTCAAAATCATATTCTTCTAAAGCTAACCTGAATTTTGTTAATCTGCTGGAGGGGTCAGCTAAAGTAAAAAGGTAAACTAATGGTCTATGGTCACTGTAGACTTCAAATCTTCTTCCATACAGGTATGGTCGAAAATGCTTGATAGCCCACACCATAGCCAATAACTCCTTTTCTATCGTACTGTAATTTGATTCGGCTTTATTCAGAGTCTTGCTGGCATATGCAACCGGTTTGCCGTTGCTATTAGATAGCACAGCACCAATCGCATATCCAGACGCATCCGTATGTAAGTTGAATTTGTTGGTCTCCGTTAGATCCGGGTAATCCAGTACTGGTGGATTTATAAAACATTGTTTTAAATTCTCGAATGAGTTGTGGCATTCGCTACTCCATTCAAACTTTACACCCTTTCTGGTCAACTTGTTTAACGGTGTGCAAAGCCTAGCAAAGTCTTTTATGTGCTTCCGATAGTAATTTGCGAAAGCAACGAATCGCTTGACTTCATCCGCAGTGGAAGGGATCGGCCATTTTTTCACTGCTTCGATTTTAGCAGGATCAGGCCTGATGCCTTCAGCAGATATGTAATGTCCCAGGTATACTAAATTTTCTTGCAAAAAATTGCATTTTTCGGGGTTTAGTTTTAAATTTACCTCTCGCAATCTTCGGAAAACGTTCGAGAGATTTTTGTTATGCTCTTCTAGATTTCTACCAAATATGATGAGATCATCCAAATATACTAAACACTTCTCTCCATTAAGACCTGCCATCGCTATGGTCATTAGTCTTGAAAATGACGCTGGGCTTATTTTTAGTCCCATTGGAAGCCTTGTCATCTGATATTGTCCAGACGACGTCGAGAAAGCTGTTAGTGGCCTATCCTCTTGCTTCAAATTGCATTGGTAGTACCCTTGGGACAAGTCTAAATGCGAAAAGTACTTCGCTCCTGCCAATGAGTCTATGACCTCCTCTATATTTGGGAGTGGAAATGTATCGTTCTCAAGAACATTGTTAAGTTTCCGATAATCAACAACCAACCTCCATTTCTTTTTGTCATTCGCCGACTTTTTTGGCACTAGTAAAATTGGGCTATTCCATTCGGAACTAGTCTTTTCAATGACTCCATCTGACATCATCCTATCAATCTGGTCATTTATTTCCCTTTTTTGCGCCAGGGGAAGGCGATATTGTTTAGAAAATATTGGAGTTGTGCCATCCTTTATTTTAATACTGGATGTGTACTTATCCGTTACTGTTAATTTATCGTCTTTCAAGCAAAACACATCAGCGTATTTTAAGCATAGCCTCTGCATCTCTGCCTGATCTTGTTTTGTCAAATGTTTCAAGTTCAACTCATTTAAAAGTTTACTTGCTCTATTAGTATCGTATTTTGGCAGTTTAATTTTTCCTACCACATTGTAATCCCTTAGATCCTTTGTTTCAATATTTTTTGTTTCAATGCAAATTTCCTTATTTGCTATATTAATAATTCTTACGGGTAATTTCCCTTCTTTTGGAACTGATATTGAATTTGCTATGAAAACATGTGGCATTATTTCTTGTTGTAGTACCACACAAGTACCCGTCACACCGGTATCAACGTACCTTACCACCTCAGTACGAGCCGGTATAATGTAGCATGTTTCAGTTTTTGGTTGTTGCAATCTCATCTCCATACCCACAAAATCAACAATGGCTCCAAATTCTCTCAAAAAATCTGTGCCAATCAAGCCGTTAACTGCATCCGGCAAGCTCTCTATAATATTAAATTTAATGGGATATTCCACAGACTTGTACCCCACAAAAGTGTCAACGGATCCCAGAGTACGGGTTACTCCGTTTACACCACTGATTTCTAATGTGTGTGAATTATTGATATTGATAAATTCGGGAAGACATCTTTTGTCCAGAATACAACAAGATGCTCCACTGTCAATTATGAGTTCTATTACTCTGCCAAATAATTTAAATTTTGCTCTGAGAGCCTTCTTCGCACTAAAATTAACGAAAAAGATCGATTAAATGTGCCTCTTCTACAGGTTGTTGTTGTTGCTGTTGTTGTGTTTGTTGTTGCTGTTGTTGTCGTTGCTGAGGTTCGGCCATATGTGCCACATGTCCGTTGTTCCTCCCGCGACTGTTATTTCCTCGGTAGGTTTGGTTGGTTTGGTGGTTATTGTTATAACCATAGTTGTTATTGTGTTGTGTACCCCTACCACGGTACCTAGTGTTTCCTCGGTAACCACCACGACCTCTAGAGCTTACTCGGCTTCTCCAATTATTTCGATCGTTGCCCCTATAGGGCGTTCTTCCTGATGTGCACCATAGTGCCATCATATTTTCTAAACTATTTTCAGTTTTTGGAGTACTTTGGCACTCCAACGCATCCGATATCGCTTTATTTAGCGATGTCGGATTCCGTGCTTTTACGAAAAATTGTGTTGAGGGATCTTTCAATCCCTCGACAAATGCCTGAACCGCTACAGGTTCGACAATATTTAGGGCTGCCGCCTCACTTGGGAAAGTTCCCATTGAAACGTGTGCGGCTGCCAATTTAGCGGACAGGTTTTCTATGTCCGCGCCGAACTCTGCGATTTGTTTAGAATGTTGTTTTTTCAATGCCATCTCCTTTTCCACCGCTCTCGGTGTAATCTTCACCGAAAATTTTCTTTTCAGTGCATCAAACGCCTCGGCGGTTGTTCGGGCATTATCGATTGCCCCGTGGGCTGCGCCTACTAGTCTTGTTTTTAAAAATTTCAGGACGTCTGCTGGTGGAACTCCGTTGGAGTATTCCTCCAGCAATTCGACGGTTTCAATAAATATGGACAGTTTCGATGGTTCGCCATTATATCTGTCGACTACCTTCATGGCCAAGCTAAGGTCTAGTTTGGTCGCCATTTCGTAGCGTTCTTCTTCTTCGAAGTCTGAAAATTCTTCTTGAAGAACTTCCTCGTCGTCGTTTGATTCCTCTGAGTCTTCTTCGTTATCTTGTATTTTCGAATTTTCACCCTCACCCCCTTTAGTGCCTTCAGGGGCTAAGGTGTCGTCTAGGTTAGCAGGTACTGAGCCAAGCAGCTTATAGCACTGCCTAGCAACAGACTTCAGTTGTAGATATCTTCTTTTAAATTGGGCTTTAGTCTCTATTGCTTTACATTTGTTTACGGCCCTTTTTAGCTCTTCTAATATGGTTTGGATTTCCTTTATTTTCCTTACCTTAGTGCCTGGTTTATAATTGGCATGTTTTTTTTTTAAATTAGCATGTAATTTCCCTAACGCATCTCCTGCTTTGAAAAATTCTTCCATTCCAGTGATAGTGCCTAAAACAAAAATTTTTTTTTTTTTTTTTTTTTTTTGTAAAGTAATTTATATTCTTCTTTTTTTACTAATGGATACTTCCCAATTATTTCTCTGGTTATATTTGAGATGTTCTATGGTCATCACATTTGACATTTTTTCCCCGCAGCAGCCGAATTTTCCCATATCTCGCTAGTGTGAAATTTTCCATCCATCCGAAGCTGGAATCATCGAACGAAATTTTCTCTCGCAGTCATCGTCTGGTTGATTGAAATCATTTCCAGTTGTACAACTGAATCAGCACTTTTATCCGTAGAATGTATGTCGATGTACGAATGCAACGTGGAAGCTACTTGGGACAGCACTACACTTTTTTTTTTTTTTTTTTTATACGTTTGTTTTTTAAAGCAATTGTTTATTGTTTTAATTGTTTTTATTTTGAATCACAACATTTGGTAGTTTCTTACACGTTTGGCAAATTTGCCATACTAATAGCTCTTTGGGCGACACTTTCTGTCTGTTGGCGGTGCAGTTTTGCTACTATCCGCACTACAATGTATCCTACAGCCAACGCTGCTATCACGCACAGTGCAATTGTTTGTGCGGTATGGTTCTGTTCAATGACGCTATTTGATGCGGCCGGTGCGATGATTTCATCCGCACTAAACCATCCCATTGTAATTTTTTTTTTTTTTCACTCTACGATTCACGTATTACGTGGTCTCTTCCAGAACACTGTTCGAAGCGTGCTTTTTCGCTTTGCAACCAACAAGGACGTTTTTCATTGCACAATTTCTGAACTATAACTTCCGGAACAAAACTCGACCACTTTTTTTTTTACTTGGGCATCTCCAACGCGTGAATCAGAAAATTTAACCGTATCGAAACTCGCTTTCACTGCATACTGGCGAGGATCGCCATGCAATATTCTTGGGATATGGCGGTTCGGTTTGGAGTAAGAATACTAGATGTGGTCCTCGTAACGTGTCGTTCTCGACTATATTGTACTGAAATATTTCTTCCTATGCTATGTGTCGTACGTTTTACGCTATGCGCTGTGTCAGCGTATAATTGTCACCGTTCGACGCGGTACAGTCCGTTTACGCTTATACAGCATAACCGATCCGCGTCGCGCTGAACCATTTCAATCATGAGCGTCCACCACAGTTGGTTTAATCGAAGTTCAAAAATTCAGGTGGTTTAATTGAGCGTGTTCCCTGCCAAAGAGCGCTAAGTGGGTACAAAACATTCTGTGCTAAGAACTACAGGAAACTCTAATGGGCACACTTGAGAGATACCGACGTTACCGAGAACGGAAGGGTTCCAGCAGCAAATTGACTAGTAAAAATGTAAATTACACTAATACAGGGTTTTCGTTCGTCTGAGAGTATAGGGTCCCATCTTCAGAAGGTGGTGGGTAACCCTTTTGATCCATTAGGCTAAACTAAGTGATGGCAGGAGCAGTAGGGTTCTCTTGGCAGGAAGAGCCGCATTGCTGTGCATGTGTGGTTTTTGCACTCTCCTAGAGGCAGTCAGCCGTGCCAACGTTTACTGCTCGATGCTAAAAGAGCACAGTTAATGAGTTTAATAATGTGCGGTTTATGTTTATGTAAATTCATCCTGGCTCGTATCGCATACATCGCTAGAAAGACCGACCGACCAGGGTCGTTTCGTGGTCTGTCGCTCCTATAGTAGCACCAACCAGTACCTAAAGTGGCGTACAACCCTGTATCGAGAAATTGCACTCACCTTTCACTCGGCCCCGTTCCCCCGTTGCTGTGGTACGGAGCAGAGAATTCTGCTTAAACATTTAAGTGCGGTTTAACGACTGTTTCCCACTAAATGCTCTCGGGTTCGATGCTTGCCATACAAATTTACAGCAATTAGGCACCAAATACCGCATTATGTCGTTGCTACACCCCTTACCTCTGCCAACATTTGCTTCCGATTATCTTGCTTATCAATCAAAAAAGTGAACAGTTCCTACATCACCCCTGCCCTGTGTGTGCTGTGTAGAGTGTTAGCTCCCCGCATGTTACAGAAAGTGAAACGTGAAAACCCCAGCCAGGTTAGCCCTCTTATCCATCGTTCGGGATCTCTTCGGTTCAGGAAATGTACACTGTCCTGTGGCCGTGTTTGTGACACTTCCGGTTTCCTTGCCATGCATGGGAATCAAATTTTCCCAGCTTTTTTTCCACTGCGATACTTACGATAAAGTTGCAGCCGACGATCAATCTGACAGGAGGTAATTGTGAACCGGCTAACCGCACACTCCAATTGAGGGTTTTACCTACCATTCGTAGCTGATCACGAAGGGACTCATTACTGTTTTTACATTTTATTTACATAGCAAACGACGCGACGTCTCCGCCTACTGTATGTTGCTCGTTTTATCTGGGAGGCCAACAACCAACGGTCAGTAGGATTCTCTAAAACATTCCAGTTCAACCGGGAAGCAAACAATAATCCTGTGCCAGCTTTTTGGGAACTATTATAATTTCTTCCGGTTTTGAAGGTTATGTTGTGCCGGCTCCAGTGCAGCGAGACAAACCCCCGGAGGGGGTTTATGGCAAAAGTAGCTCTAAGCACGCGAGATTTTGATTCTCTTTCATCGGCCTAACCTAACGCCAGGGTTGTATAACCGACCGGGATCGGTTGCAAATATCGTATAACGAGAACAAACCATGAACGAATATTTTGTCGAACGTCTTACGACCGACTGACGTCAGGTGACGGATTTCAGCCGCAAGCCGACGAGAACAGCAGTCGACAACATTCCTCGTGCCTCGGAGCAAGGCAGTGTGCATGTCAGGCAAGGTCATCAGGCAGGGAAAAAAGCACAAATGAAACAAATTATAATCTTAAGTTTTAGGGAAATTTATAAATTCGTTACTTCCTTCCTCTTGCAATGGCACGGTGGTGGCAGCGGTGGTGGTTGCTGCTGCTGTTGTAGCTGCTCATTTGCTCGATTAGTGTACGTTCTGCTGTGGTCTTTTGTTTTCCCCCTGTACCTCTCTATTCGACCACCTTGGATGGAACAGGCTAGTCTATGTGATACAGAACATTATCTCACCAGCAGTTCGCCGAAGTTGGTTATTCATTAAATTGGTTGAGGATGATTCAAAACTTGTTCGTAAGAACTGCTTTACGGAGTGGTTAACTTAATATTGCGTTATTACGGTGACTCATAAAATGTTTCTATAATGGATCAACCGATAGTGACACAGTAACCGGCACAGAAAAAGATCCACCCCAGAAAAATAACAAAACCATTTTTTCTATTAACAGCCTCTCCTAGTCGAGACTCGAACATCCGACGACTGGCTTGTTAGACTAGCGTCGTACCTCGAGATCAATTGGAAGGAGTTGTGATCCACCTTTAAACGCAAGCTGCTGTCACTCCTTTGATCCATTGCAGATGTTTGGGGATGCTTTCGATGAGGTTTCCAAGATGCTGTAGGTCCAAATTGTCCCAAACCTTTTACAGTGCTGCGAATTAGGGTTGCTTATTTGTAACACCGTGTTCAATTTCAAACCCCGCAGAAGTCATGAATGACCCAAAATGTTAAAGTGATTATAATCAAAGAAAAAAAGCTCTGTGCAGCTTCCAGCTTGTCACTTTTCAGATCTGATCACCAGTACATCCTGCCGGTGACTCCCAAACATTGCGTAAACATCTTGTTAAACACTGCTGTGAATACCGGGCTCGATATCGGCCACCACGCTGAATGCTTTTCTGCAGATGTCGTTTGCTCCTTGTCTGAAAGTGTGTCCGATCCCTACAGAGACTATAGATTACCGGCGTCTCTGTAATCTATAGTCTCTGTACCAATCCCATTCCACACACGTTCGCAAATTTCTATTGTTATCGGCCATTGATGACATCGACGTTGAAATTCTTCGTTGAATATCCAGTTGTCACACCACCAGGCACGAATGATAAATCGTAGGCAGCGATTATTAAATACCTGATCTCAGCGCAAGATTTACAGTTTTTTTTACTTCGTTTGGAACTCAGAACAAGATTTCTTTCTTGACTTAAATTCCTTCGTTTCCAATTAAATCCCATCTTAGTAAAATCTGAAAACAGAGAAACTTGAAATGATTCAACTGCACGGAAGTCTCTTTCCTCTCTCCTAATATCACGCTGCTGAACAGCCCAGAATTGGCAACTCGGTCCATACAGCTTTAAAGAGTCATATCCGCTAATTGACATCCAAACATTATCGACTAAAAATTTTGAAAAAATCATTATTTTTTATTTCAGATTTTGATTTTATAGTCATGTCCGCTTATTTTCATACTAATTTTGTAAAGATCCGACCACGGAAAGTGGCCGAAAACCGATCATACACATAAGCATCCCAGTGCGACGTGGAACAAACTCGACGGAATAAAACGCAGCTCCTGAAAAAACACGATTTTCAAACTTTTTGTACCTTTTTCTCGAAAACTACACAATGTATTGAAACAAACTTTTTTTTTGTTGGTAGAAGCTTAGCAAAGACTTTTATAACTTTTGGGATTTGTAAACCAAACACAGCCAGAGAAAAAAGAAAAAAAAAAGAAAAAAAGATGACTGAAAAAATAAAATTTTGTTTTCATTTTCCTTTTTCTCGGGTAGTGTTTCGTTTACTAAGCTCAAAAGTAACAAAAGTTTTTGCCAAGCTTCTACCAACAAAACAAAAACAAGTTTGTTTCAAAACGTTGCACAGTGGACAGAATCGACCGAAAAACGGAACTTTTTGTTGCCACTGTTTTTAAGGGGTAAAAAGTGACTTTTCTTATGAAAAAAAATCACGAGAAATCGATTGGTGATGGTCTCAACGCGCGGAAATGACCGGAAATAGCCCATTTGGCCCCATTCTCCCATTCAATTGCGTACAATCTCTATCTAATTTGAGATTCTATGGTAAGACAAGAAAAACAATCTGTAACCATAATGATTTTTGTAGCCATCCTAATTCAGAAAGGGGCACCCTAAGCATCCTATAAAAAATATGGGTCTAAAACTTTTTGACTAGGAACAAACACACCAAATTTGAATAAAATCGGAGTACTTATAAAGTTGCTCGTTTTCCTATCCTTTCTCTGATTTCAGTACAAAGTGTAGGGTAAAACAAGGTAAAACATTCCCTCACATGACATTTTAGTATAAAACTTGATCGTCGTTCGATCTTTTGACTTTTTCAACCTCCCCAACAGGCATGCCTTCTTGAAAATCTCTGGCAAAAGTAACGGATTGGCGTTTTGCCTGTAGTACAAAAACCTTGAGTAAACTGGAGTAAAACAAACTATTAGATTATGTTGTAATAAAATAAAATTGTTCATATACCTTTTTCCAAAGATTCTTTTTCTTTTCTTACCATAGAATCTCTAATTAGAGAGAGTTTGTGCAAAATTCTTTCAATGCTATTAGAAAGTAGGGGTGAATGGGGCAAAATGGGCTACTTCCGGTCATTTCCGGACGTTCAGACTATCATGAATCGATTTATCGTGATTTTTTACATAAGAAACGTCACTTTTTACCCCTTATAAACAGTGGTAACAAAAAGTTCCGTTTTTCGGTAGCTTTTGCCCACTGTGCGTTGTGTAGTGTCTGAGAAAAAGATACATAAAGTTTGAAAATCGTGTTTTTGACTTCAGTCTCGGAACTTTTATCTAAAGCCATCTTTCCGCACAGAAGCACCGATTTGAGTGAAAAATATGTAAATTTGGTTTTATTGTCTATCTGTAAGTTGTTACCGAAAGTAACGATACTTATCGATAATTATCGATATGCCCCAGGATATTTCCCATCCCTACTGTCAGCTCTGCATAATAGCTAAAAAAATTAGCATCAAAATTCTGCTAATTATTTCAAGCAAATGTATAATATGTAACCCTACGTACCTTGCGAATCACTATTCCGATCCAGTTCCGAGTAGGCAGGATTGCCAAGTATGATATCTTTCAGGAATTTATTATTGTGAATTCCGGTGTTAACCGGTCGTGTAAAAATTGGGAACTAATCGGTTTTTCGGCAAGTCTACTGTTCGATTGGACTTACTTTTGACAACTGATGTTGCTCGATTAGAATTTTCGGTTTAAGATGGCGACTCTCTAAGTTTCTTTAGTGAAAGATAACATTCTTGTTTTGATTGTTTTGTAATCTTTCCAACGTTTCAACTGTGTATTTCAGTCTTCTTCAACGATTGAATACTATCGCGACACAGATACTTGACAAAGAGCAGACAATTGACAACGAGTCAATTCTTTGGTACTCCCTAGTTTGTCTAGCATGCAACTCTATGCATTCCCGAAAAAAATTTACATTAAATTTTGAAGTAGAAACAATGCATCTACAACAGTTTTTATTGTGAACATTGAAACTTATGGTAAATTCATTGTAAAAGTGTCTTAAAAGCAAATTTTATTAATATTGCTGTTTCTTATTTTATGCTCTAGAATTTTCATCAAAAATTTACTGCCTTTTTTATTTACATTATGTTTTTTCGCCTAAAAAATCACCATAAAAGGACGGTAATGTTTACTGTAAATGAAAATGTTTGTTTGCGAAAAACTAGATTTTTTTTTATTATTAAGATACTTAACAACCCGTCATTTTTATGGTTGAATTTCAGAAAACCATGAAAGTTACGGTGGACAAAAATAGTTTGGTTATCTTTTCGGACGCTAAATTTTATTGTTTTTACTGCATTTTGCATTTTTTATCTTCGTTTTATGATTATTTTTTTCCGGGTAGAAGTCGAGAGAATTCAAATCCAGCGAAGAAACTGGCCACGGTTTCGAAGAAATAAAATCCGGAAAATTATCCTCACACCAAGCTCGTGTAGCTTTCGCTTGGTGAGATGATGCAGAATCTTGTTGGAAGCAGTATGGTGCATTCTTGTAGTGTTTTTTGACGATGGGAAACAAATGGTGCTTTAAAACATTATCGATGTAATATTTAGCGTTGATTTTAACACCAAATTCAATGAACAGGAATGGAACCTTAAAATTTTTGGAGAAACATTCCCATCCCAACACCCTGGAAACATTATGGTATCTTTGAACAACCAGTTTGTTCCGAGGAATATCAGAAAGGTGTACTGCATATATCCGATCCTTTTGTTGGTTGTGATCATCCATTAGCAGGAACATTTTTTCGTCCGAAAAGAACATTTCACAATCCTGGCACCGATTGAGCAGCTGCCGACATCTTTCGACTCTTGCAACCTTTTGCTTTTCAGTCAAACCATCCCGTTATTTTTTGTATGGCATCAATTGGAGATCATCTTTCAATATATTCTCCATGGATAATGCAAAAGTTTCTTGACCATCTTACATCCAGACCGGTATCCGTCTTCCTCGTTTGATGGCTTCCGGTGCCCTTACAGTGCGTTTATGGCCAGGTTTGGGGAGTATTTTCCAAGAACGGGTTTCCTTGTTTCGTTTGATAAATCTTTCGTTTATTCCGAGTGGCCTCAGCTTCTTTAAAATATCACACAGTCGAAATTTTTTTAAAAGCAGGCTCTCACAAGTTCTCTGTTGTTTCCATGATTACCACGACTCTTGAACGAATGAAAAATTAAAACAAACTTATCAGCTGTGTTGACATTTGAATAAACTCTAAACGAAAAATATGCGGAAACATCTGTGATTAACCCATTTTCATTTCAACACGTCCAAAAACATTGACAGTCGTTATTACTCACCCTGGAAATGTTGGAAATGTTTCCTTGACGAAATGTTAAGACCTGCCCAGAATTGAAACGTTTGCGGTAGCGTTCTGCAATTTTGACGTCAGACGCCGTTAGTTTAAACTGTCAAACAACAGTCGCAAATGTAAATGTTTCAAAGTCAGAAAAAAGTCATATTGTGATCCTTTGCAACCACGTGGCTGATCATCAAATCGCAACCACCCTAATGCTGCTCCACACCTGCTTCCGATTATTACCGAACCGAACCACATTATCCACTGCTCACAGTACAACCGCTCTGCCACCACTCAGCGCACTATGCGTGGTTGCACCGCCCGCCGCCCCGTAACGCAGCGAGAACTTGACTACAGTAACGTCCACACCTTGCCTGGTCATTGCTGTTTGGACTTATCGCACTGGTCCGATCTGTAACAGATCAAAACAATGCGCACGCCTGCTGTGATAGCTTCGTACTGTTTAGTTCGTCAGGAATGAGTACCCCGACGCACTAGCGAGCAAACGAGTGAGCCAGGCGAGCGAGGCAAGGTTCGTGTTCAGTGCTCGCATGATAATTACGGAAACCCGTCGGCAAGCGGGGTGCGCAAAGGAAGCGGAAAGTGACGGTCTCGAGACGACTAGTTTCAAGACGTTTAAGTCTTTTGTAGCCTTAATTATTTGCGGCGGGAAAACCGACTGACCGACGAACCGTTCGACGAAAGTGTTTCTGGATCACTGCCTCCCTAAAAGCTTTTCTGTTTAGCAACTTTTGACCAGTGGGAGCTGGGTCTGGAGTGCGTGAGCACTCCGTACGTACGTACCACTTCCAAGGTCCGTGCTGTGTTTTTCCACGTGGGTGCACGCACTGGCACTGGCAGGGGTTGTCGGACGGAACTCGGTTGAAAGACGTAGAGCGCGCAAAGATAGAAGCGTCGCGACTGCGCGCTGATGAGAGCGATAATGAACCTTTGTCTAATCCTTCGACTCTACGATGATGGTTTGTTCGACCGACCGACCAACCGACCGAGCTGCGTCGATTAATAGTTTGTGTGATAAGTCACAAAATTGAGACAGTAATCGCTTAATCAGCTTAAAGCTTTCGATTCTTCGCCAATCTCGCTCGGCTCGGTGCGGTGTCCCGGCCAGAACCAAACTAACTAGTTTGGTTTGCTGATCACCCCGTCAAAAAATCGGTCGGTGATTTCCTAAACAAACATCTCGGACGCCTCGTCGCTCAGTCCACGACGACGGGACGGGCTGACGGAGTGAACGATCAAACGAACCATGCTCGTTCATTAGGTAATCGGTTAAATGGTCTTTCTCAGTTGACATTTTGATAGGATTAACGGTGAAACGGAAATCGGCCGTGAGACGTTGTACATAAATGTGAAGAATTAGGATTTTGGGAAAACATTAAATCAATCAAGGTGTGTTTTTGTTTTCTTCTTCCACAGAAGAAGCTAGAGAGGGAGATAAAAGTTGTGATCGCTGTTATAGTTTTGATTATTGATTTTGATGTCTCTGTTTTCGGACAGCTTCGAGGTCGCCATCCGCGGTGTACACTGAAATGATTATGAGCTAATGGAATATTTAGTTTTGGATGACAGTTCAGCGGCGGCGAAACTTTGAAGACCGCTAATTGATGGACGTGTGTGTGATTTTGATTGATTTCGGCTTCACACACTCACACGCCATAAGCTGCTTCACGTGAAGGTTGCCAGGGTTGCTTCGACGGATGTAGGAGTTTTGTCTTTTCTCGAATGGAAATATCGAGAAATCGATCGAAAGCGTATCGAAAAGATCTGATCAGTCCACTGGGTGGTTTCGAGCGTGAGCTCTGAATTGCCATGAGCCGCGAACCATCAAAGGGTCCGTCATTAGACGATTGGTAACGCTTTGTGAAGATCTACGCTAACAGGTTCTGCTAGAAGTAAGCGATAATTGATGATAAACGAAGGAATACATAGCTGCAAAGATTTGCTGGTCAAATTGGGCTGCGAACTGCTGGGAATTTCCGCTTTTATTACCAAAAATCATTTCAAATCATTTGCGGCAGCAACACCGGCTACGATTAGGCGTCGGCTGAGTAAACAGAACGGGGAAAATCTCACGCAAGGACAACAAAACTGAAAAGTTTCCCATCCACAGATTCCTAATGTGTTTCCCCCTTTTCCAATTGCACGGACCAAATTGAAACGAATTTACTTATTATTGTAATTTTACGTCCACGTTTGTGTTTTTCGGTGAATGGCAGTGCATCATTTCAATTTTTCTCAGCTTCACATTGCACGGGCAAGCTTAAAATGTGTACTTAAGCTATTCAAGGATATCGGAGCCGGTCGGAACGAGGTTAGATGAGAGAAGAAAAATAAGAACAGCTTCGGCGAAATTATATACTGTACTTTTTCGAAATTAAGTACGTTCATTATTGTGTAAATCACGAATTGTCCGAGCCCGGGCCGAAGCAGCATTGCTGTTTAATACACCGAAACGAGGGGTACAAAACCATATATTGTTGGTGCTGCTGCTTATGCCGTTGTTTCGCCGTATTGTGAAACTGGAGCAACCGAAAACGCTTGGATGCTGTGAGAGCCGACGGAGAAGAGCGCAGTCCTTTTCGCAGGAAAAAAAGCACACGGCAAATTCAAGCAGAAGGACGTGATGAAAAGTCTCGATACACTACGGTGCAAAATTGCAGTCACGACAATAATGGCAGGAGCGAAAACGCGAGAATCCGAGAGGGGAGTAGGAAGCAAGTATCATTGTCGATAAGTGCATGGCCTCTTGACTCACGAGCGCTCGCGAGTGGAGTGAAGTGGAGTCAAGAGTGGAAAATTATGATTATGTGCGGCGGTTGGATCCGAAGGAGTGCGCCCTATGTTGCTAACAATGTTATACAGTTGTTAAGAGCACTTGAAATGGTGCTTTGGATTGGCTTTTTTTCTACGATTCGAGAATGAGTAGGACGCGGTCCCTAGGAGCTGGAAAAAGACGGCGAACGGAGCAATCAAGAGGGACAAACCGAGGGTATTAAATTGCAGTTGTTAGGCTGTGATTCTGTGTCAATTGGGTGTTGCTTGACTGCTAGCGGTGCGGCTCACCGCTACAGTCATGAAGGTCAACGGATCGGATTAGAATTACCGGGGTCCACAGTTAAAGGCAGAGAGATCCATTTCCGTGCGGACGCCAAGCGGAACGGCCCGAGTCTGTTCAAGTGTGATGGTGTTCGATCGATGCTCACAGAAAGAAAAAAAGGAAACCAGTAAATTCACTTTGGTCGCTGCTAATTGGAAGATGGGAGGTAATTTTCCGGTAATATGTAAATATGTGCAGACGGACGGAAAGTGGCACTAATACACGCCAATGATTAGATGAAGATGGGAGGTAATTTTCCGGTAATATGTAAATATGTGCAGACGGACGGAAAGTGGCACTAATACACGCCAATGCCGACAGCCGGAAGAAAGAGCGAGAGCGCTGATGTCGATCTAGTGCGCGAGAAATGTGATTTGGTGCACGTGTGGTAGTGCGTGTGAGATGAGATTTTTATTGCAGATGAAGAAGTGAGCTGCGAGGGCACGTAGTAAGTGCGAGAGAGAGAGAGGAACAGTTTTGAAAACAAGCCACGAATGAGAGAAAAACAGCAACGACGGCAAAAGGAAGAGAGGAAGCGAAAGAAAGAGATCGGGCTCGCAGCATCCCAGCCAGCATAACGATGTGTGACGACGGTTACGGGGACAACGGAGGATGTTGGATAAATAAGAGTTTGCCACGCCTTTCGAGTGCAGCTAGCGCTCGCGTCTTTGTGTGCAGTGCTGTGCTATATTCAATTAGAAATTGCTGGGATCGTCTTCTGCGACGACTTGTTTGCGAAGAATGGCGATGCTATGAAAGAAGTAATTTACCCCACATCCTGGGGACGATCTGGAGTCGAAATATGTTCTTTATTTCCAGAAAACCAACAACAAAAGTCCGCCCTAATCAATTCCGAGCTACGAATCAACTATTCCATTACTCGACTCAACTCACCACTGCAATCAATCACAGCCCATTGAGCCCCTTCTGTCATAAATAGACAGCAATTTATGACGGGTAAAGTCAGAGAACAAGAGAGCAAACAGTGGCCAACCAGTGGCCCTGCCAGAGTCGTCACGAAAAAAGAACCGATTTACTCTAATTATACCCTTCGGTACCACACCGCGCTGCGCTCTGCTCTGTCATCCATACCGCGCGCTCCAATGGCGGCGGCGGCGACGACGACGGGCGGCGGGATCTGAATTATTAACCAGCTCGACCGCAAAATACGTTAAACGTAATTGAAAACCAGATACCCATTGCGTGTTTCTGCGATTAATCGATCCCGACGCCCACCTCTGCTGCTGCTGCTGGCCGACCCGAATCCATCGGGTGACCTGAGCGAGCGGAGCTAATTTGTTGCCATTTTTGCGTGGGGATATTGCCATGATTTCATCGCCTACTATTGCTACTGCTCTCCGCTTCATCAGGTGCCGAAACCAAGCAAAACAAAATGGATTGTGATTGATTTAATTTGTGGTACCTCTCGATTAAAAGTAACGAAACCGACAACGAAAAACTTCGAGCTTGGTTAAATATTAAAATTCAATTTTTTTTTTAGGGGGGAAACTTCATATCTTTTTCTTATGGCACTTCACGTTCAAATGATGGGGTTTTCTCCGGTGGGTGCGGGGCTTGCTTGCAGCAAACTTGGAAAACACACATTTTCCACGGCTCATTTAGCTGCTGAATGACGACGACTGGTTCGGGGGGTGTTCAGTTCGTGCCCGAACGTTTGGGGGAAATTCAAAGGGGAAAAAGCGGATCGAAAGGTGCGCTCAGCAGGAGGCCCTCGGTCAGTAGCGGCGATAAATGACCGAACGAACGGTGCTTTTCGCGGTGAAGCGCAACTGCGTGACAGCGGGCAATAACGTCGCGCTACCGAATTTTGGTCGCCTCGCGCTGTTTTGCTGGTGAAATGACAGCAACAGTATCGAGAAAAAAATAGAAACTAGTGAAAATTATCAAAATTACAAATAGACCATTTGCGGAAAGTATGCATGAACCTGCCTCGCTGATTGTAACCCAAAATAGATTGAATTGGGCACTGTCTCGCGTGACAGGCCGGGGACATTATGAATTGCAGCTCCAAAACAGTTATTTGATAGAAGCCATCGCTTCGAGAATTGCCATTGTACCGACCGACAAAACGGTAAAGCAGTGCCATTTACTGTTCGGTTCGATGCGTGGAAAATATCGCTTAATTTGGGTCCCATTCTTGTCTATTTTATTACCGTTTTATGGTAATTTAGCTAGAATAACAAAGTGCTGTTGTTAGACCAAAACGAGAATGGAACGCATTTTTCCACCAGCGCAGCGCAGCGGTGAAGGATGTGGAACCGTCCGTCTATTATCCAATGCTGGATTTATTCGGTAATTCAGATGTAAACTGAAATGTGACAACATGAATCACAGTATCATTCCGTCATTGTTTCGGCTACATTTGGCTGCCGCAAAACGACTCTAATTGTATGTTTTTCCCCCGTCCGTGGGACCAGAACCGAGCAGAACCAAGAAAAACGCTTCGATTAGAGTTGACGCGATCACCCTAGCAACTTTCGTGCTAATGCCCTTTTTCTTGTGCAGTCCCCGGAAGGTAAATAATAGTAATAAAAATCCAACGGCTCCAGCAGTGGCCTCGGTCACAACCGGAAACTATTAGCCAAAGTGGGTAACAGGGCAGTAAAGTCGCTAATAGATTGCGTGATAGTTAAAGCGTGATCTACTTTACCGACGCACGGGCTCGAAACGCGAAATCGTTCTGACAGTTTAGTGTGACAGCCTATCATCTCGGTTGCTGGATAGATGTTACTTAGCAGAAACCTATAATTGGGTTGGATTTTTTTTCTGCCAGGCCGCGCTGACATATCGTTACCGTACGTGGATAGAAGTACCATCATCATTATTAGCATCATTATAATAGAATCCTTCCTTTACCTCTTTTATCCGCCAGTAGTGTAATGATAGTCTGATTACCCCAACAGCTTGGCAGCCTAACGCACAGTTAACGCTAATGGATTTGTGTAAACAACGTTGGACCGTTTCCATCTGAAGCGACGGGGCATTGCTAACCGCGAACCATGCGAGCCATGGTGGGAACTGCAGCAGGGTTGGGTTAGCAATTTTCACACATAATTTGAATGCGACGTAAGAACACGACATAGAGGAGCATTTCCATTGGCAATTCGAGCAATTTTTACGAGAAGCGATGAATCACGAGAAATGAAAGAAGACGAATTGCGGCGCCATAATGGAGAAATGAAATTAATAAACTTCGATCATTGCAGTGTTTTTAGAGCAGCTGCAGCACTGCAGCCTTTGCGGACGAGCTGTCCGTCCGTAGCGGAATTGCCAATTTATATATATTCAGACACCTATATAAAAGAGGCAAAATGGAATATAAATGATTATTATGTGTATGGCAGCGAATCAATAAAACTATAATTACTTGGACATGACATGACAAAATGATGATAATTTTTAGCTTTTAAGTGATTTTCCTTCGGCGATTGGCAATTCGCTCCGCTGCTGATGGTTGCTTCGGAATGTCTGAAGAGGACGCGCGCGCACGGAGTGGAGCGGATGATTGTGGCTTTTTAATTGAGCCAGTTCCTTGTCGTTCTACATCATTGGAGAAGGCAGGGTTGTAGTCGGATGTTGCATGAGCTACTACTGTGTAATTGCAAATAAATTTTGGGAAACAGCTACAGAATGTTTCAGTCACTTAATTCTGTGCTCTATTATTGTCACCTCAGAATTCAATTTGTTCCAATTTGATTTAGTGTGTGCCTTGCTATGCCGGTGAAGTGTTGATCGTGTCAGATTGTCAGAACTGCTTTGTGGTGACGGCCCGTTATCGACCCTGCGCTAAGCAATCCATAGTCCTCCAGGACGGTCGTTTCTACGGTGTTCTCCTCAAGCACCAACTGAACGTGCATCATCCTTGACAGCGCCCCTTCACCGGATGCGGGGTCTGCTGCCGTCTTAACGGCCTCTTCCTGCTTATCCGATGCAAATAGTTTCGACCACTATTTCGTCGGGTATTACGGTCACATGTCTAACAAATCATAGCCACGCTGTACTACCTTCATTATATCAGCATGTTTGTAAACTCGATACAGCTTGTGGTTCATGCGTCTGCGCCACACTCCTTTTTCCCTTTTGTCACTAAGAATTGATCGCTGAATTCTACACTCAAAAATCCCAAGCACTCGTCGATCTGCTTCCGTCGGCGTCTATGATCTGTGAAGGGCTACTGGGATAATAAAAGCTCTGTAAAGTGCCAGTTTTGTGCCCATCCAGCTCCTCTACGGTACTAACACAGACTAACAGACGTAACACTGGAGCCTCATTCCATCATCAATAAAAACGATCATTTCAAATTTTCGCTTAAGCCAAGACTCAAGCAACAGTCGCTGCGCGGTAACGCCATTCGCCTGCGCTGGCGCTGTTGTCAGATAATATACAAGTAAATTTATAGCATTGCTAAATTTATAGCAACTTACTCTGCGTAGCGCGAGGACTGCACCAGATGATGCTAGCGTTTTGCCAAGCTCTAGGGGTGTCATTGAAACGATGTTTTGTTAGAAAATTTGTTCGAGGTGTTACGTCTATTAGTCTGTGGTACTAACATCATTTGCACTCTCACGTTCCTTGCCAGCAACCCTGTATTTCGTTTCGGTAGTGTTAATGGTGAGTTCCAATCTCGCTGCTTTCAATTAAAGAGGCTTCTACCACTGCTCTGCTGTTGAAACCAGAAAGTACGTGAAATGTCGTAATGCTAGTTCCATTCCTTTCCATGTTTGCTCTTCGTATAGCACCTTCAAAAGAAACCCTTGGCTATGTTTTTGAACCCAGTGTTTTCACGCATGATTTTAATCCATCTAGCATTCATTTTACGAATCAGTTTAACTAGTTTCATCGGAAAATCATGTTTTAGCATTACTTGCCACAGCTCATTTCGTTTGACTGAATCGTATGTCGCCTTAAGGTCAACAAACAGATATTGAGTCTGCAGGTAATACTCTTGAAACTTGTAAAGTAACTGACGTAGAGTAAACATTCGCTCCGTCGTTGAACGAAAACCGGCTTAGTACTCGCTGACGAAGGACTCCGCCAATAGTCTTAATCTACAAAACAAGAAATGGGACAGCATGCCACCAAACCAATTCTCCGGCGCTTGTATTTCCACCCAGATTCCGTACTTCGATGACCGTTAATCAAGATGTGATCGATCTGGGAGCCAGGATCTCCATTAGGAGGTTGCCAGGTGTATTTCCAGCAATATTCATACTCAGATTACTCAAAGTTTATGAACCTCCTACCATTTTCTTTGGTCGGCAGATGAAGGTTATGTTTTCCAGTGACAGGACGAATTGCGCATTTTGACGAAACATATTTAAAAACATGTTAAAAGGAGCCACATTGCCTAAAAAGCAGAGCCGTCAGTAGCACTTGACCTTTCTTTATCGACATACTTCGCAGCCGGTTATTAGAGTATAGGACAATTGCGAGGCGAGAGTAGTGCTACAATCCTACTGACTCTCCCTTTTGCAGCACCGTCCGGTAGAGGTTTGAACTTACGAGGACAAGTTTGTTTGGCCAAAGTGACGCTATTTAACGAAAGAAGGGGAATCCCCATAAAAAATATGTACTTGCTAGTTCGAGGGATACTCCCCAAGCAACAATTGTAAGTATGAGAAAGCTCACACTGCCCTGCTGGCTCGCTCTACCTTCTCAGGGTCGTAGCGTGATCGGGGGGCTCAGCACATTCGACTACTTACCGTCACACTCAAGCAAAGCGGAACAACGAAAGAAAGTTCAGGAGGAAAAGGGATCGGCTCTTTGAACTTAAAACTATTATTACAATTTAACTATTTATTCATACGGGTTTAAAGTTCACTAATCACGTTGCGGTACCGATCACGAACACGACGCGTTGGGGCCCATCGATGACATGCAGGAAACGACGAAAGAGAGAATGTACATACCTCGACCGCTTCACGGTCGAATAGCTGAGGTTGGGCACGATGGCATATACAGGCGAATGCACGAAATGTAGGCTCTTAGTTTCCACCGATTTCCAAGAAAAACGTCCAGAACATGTAGCAAGGCCTTACGATATTCCGCCGTACAAAAAAGATAACGTTGCTCTGTCCTCTGCTGTCCAGTGTGGGTAGCGCGGCCTTAAAACGTTCCTGGTAACACCCGTGGTAGAATCGGGTCAGTTTTGCCACGCACTACTGTTTCCAAGCATTGCCGCACGACAAGTCAAACCTTTTTACGTTGGTTTAGAAACTTAAGCCGTATTATAGATTTTCACTTTAATCAGAAGGCAAATCGCGACATCAGACTGGTCACGCCGTTTGGCGGTACAAGATTCCGTGTACTCTACCATACGGTTCGAGCTCGACTACCAAACTTCTTTTTGGCCTTTCCACAATCGACCTTCCTTCATCCTCTATCTCTCTCGCCGACTATCTCCCTTCTTTCTTCACTAACCGGATCCAGTGGGTGCGTTTGCAGTTACCCGAACCGGTTAAGAGTTCCCAGGGTTGTGTCAGGATCAAACGGTTATGTTAGTGATATGGCTTAAAACTATGTTAAACAAAAAATAACAAAATTTTAACAACAAAAATTTTAACAAACTAACAACAATGTATAAGAGCCGATAAACAAAACAACAAAATATTTACAAACTTACGAACTAAAGACGCTAAACTGAACAAACTTTCATTGTGCCGATCGATTTGAAAATGATCGGTAACACAATGTGAGTTTTATTGTACTCTTATGGCGGTTTTCAAGACCAATTTTGGTCTTAATTACCATCATAAGAGTGAAATTAAACCAAAACTGTTACTTTGGTCCTTTTGTTATAAAAAATAAAGGCACAAATCTTCCACATGATTGTGAGGAACGTGCTGCTCGAGCCAAAGATGCTGATACCTGTTACTATTTGATATTTGGGAATGTCGATCATAGATGGTGCTAGTGTTCAGGCTAAATGTGTGGTACTATAGTTTTAGTTGATTTTTCTTCCAAGTGTTATGCCTGTTTGTCTGTGATCGCACCTCGAAGCTAACTGGGCGGTTTCAAGCGGCCATCTACATTCAACTCGGTTTTTAATTCACTCATCCCCAATTTTCCAGGCGTCTCAGAAGTCGCATAGCGCCATCTTGCACGGTGGGCCCCCAGTTCCTGGTGCCGGTGGGGATTGTTGTGGAGAACCGCGTTCGTCGTTCGGTCGTCGGGCAGCCTTACGACGTGTCCGGCCCACCGTACTCTTCCAAAGTGGAATTTAATTGTGAAAACAGTTTCGACTTTTCGTTCATCCAACAAATGATTTTTATGTATTTTAAAGTACAGAACGTATGAAAATAACCAAAGATCCTGTATCAACTAACTATGGCTCGATATGACCACAGGTTTCCTTAACTGTGGCCTTGAGACGGCAAAAAAACGAAGCACCAGATTGCCCAAATGTGATTCGTCGGCATTTTTGCCCACTGCTATTACTCGGATGCCATCTAGATAACCACTTGACAGATTGTGATGAAATCCTGCCAATGGTGATAATATACATTTAGCTAGTTTCAGTCAAAATTTTAATAATTAAACCGCTGCCAATTATGAACCAATTTTCATCACTTTTTGGCAGCGAATTCACTCAATGAACTTTATTCAAATCATGTAACATTAAAATAACTTGTTTCAAATCGTTTGAAAGACCCCAAGCAGCACGCTTTTCGCACTTATGGTTGTAGAAACTTATTTATGATTGAAATTAGTTATAAATCGGTTGCCACAACTGATTTGCAACAACTGCGCTACTATGTGCCTTGTGTAGCTTTTGGGACGAATTGTTGAATCAATCAATCACCCAAGTGAAATTTCTTTAGAACCTTGTTCCAAATATTCAAAAAAGGACCAAAGAACGATCGGTCCAATGGTTGGAGAATTCTTGTGGAATTACGGTAGATTGGAGCCAGTATTATCTTACGTTGTTTGCAGAGCTCCATCAACTTTATGCTTATGTAGCTCTTATGACCATCTAGAAAAACAACTACTGGAAGCAACTTTGGACTGTACCAACAAAAATAATAATCATTAACCATTTCCTAGAATTCATAGAAGGTTTTGGATGTCTGCAATCCATTTTCGAAAACACCTACCAACCAGCCTTTAGAAATGCTTTCCGCGATTTCACCACTGATTCTTTGTCCCGGAAAAAGAATCGTAGGCGGAGTTAGTTCACCGGTTGCGTTGACTCCGAAAAGGCTAGACAGAAAAGAAAAAACTAGAATCTTTTCCGAATTGCTATTAATGATGCAGGTGTTTTCAGCGTTACTTTCGCAAAGGGCCTCGAAAGCCTAAATCCGGACTCATCGGAATTGAATATTTGGTTTGGGGAATCGAAAATCGACATGTTGATACTCTCTTCCTCGAAAATGTCTTCAATTTCCGAAAATAACATGCGCAGAACGTTCTCGGTTAGATTAGCTCAAGATCTTGATAAGTTTGTAGTATTCTTCTTTTTGCCAAATTCCTACCCAAAACAGTCAGAACATAAGATAGTTGTTTTGATGAAAACAATATTCAAATCGTAATACTGTCTTGGAAAAGGAGCAGGTAAAGCACGCGTCTCACGTGGATCACGGCGTAGTCTTTCACAGCGTCATGCCGTGTCAAATCAATCTCGCTTATCGGAAATCCGTAAAGCGCCCACTGTTTGAAACGAGCTTCTTCTTCTGGACGGAGTAAGCTCGAGGGTCCAGGTCTGTCATTCCTTGGAGGATGCTTAAGGTAGTGATGAACCGTTTCATACGAAACATCATAGCGTTTTGCTGCCTTACGTGTAGCTTCCCTGTCCTGCGTGTTTCGGAAACAGCATTTTCCAAATACTCAGCACTGTATAGCTTCCGTTTAGCGTTCCGATTCACGTTCCTGCTTAAAAAATGTTTGTGATAGGTGATGAACTTATGAAAATTACGTTGGAATCGAATGTCGAATTTGTTTATTCAATCCGGGTTGAAACTGGATGAATTTTATCTGTCAGATAGGAGCAAATGAACACAAAAAGTTCATCCAGTTCCAATCCGGATTGAATAAACAAATTGGACAAAAGTGTTCCATTATTGTGAAAGAGTACCTTGTTTTGGTCCCTATTGTGGAACACTACTGCCCATTATCTCAGGAAAATCGTTGGCAATCACCAAAATTTAGCTAAATAGTAAAGAACTTGCCTTGATCTTTGTGTACGTAATTTTTTGCACAAAAATGGGTGATTATTTCACTTGTAATCTTTATGATGGATGAGGAGGAACGTACTGCTTGTGCTGATTGAGAAAAACGACATTTTGACAGATTCTCGATGACAACATTGCACGCTTATTAAAAACGCATCAATCTCGGGATAAAAAGGATGTATTATGTGTTATATTTTGTTGCAAAAATGCTTAATGTTTTTAAACAGTTTGTTTAACTGAGTTATTTAACTTGAAACACAACAGTGATCCATAATTGTCTACCAGATTAGAAAAAAAAAGAACTCAAATCAATTTCCAACATTTGTTTTTTGCTGTTTTGGTAGAGTTAACGTGGCCACCTACACTTCGACCAGACCTGACGGCGAAGTTGCCTTCCGGGACGTCTAATGATTGACAACGGACAACAAATTGTGGCGGACACATGCCGACGGAATATAAACAAGAAATCAAACATATGCTCTGAAATAGGAATGTTGCTCTCAACGGCAGAATATTGTTTTAATATTTACTGTTTTGTCTGTATTTTCCGTACCATGAAAGTGCTTTTCTCAAAGATAATTATGACATGGCATTGTTCACGGATGCCAGCAACATAAAATGGGCAATTGACTCGATCAAAACTGTTTAGATCGAAATTGAGATGCGCCGGAATCAAGAATAAGGCTGACTCTTTGAATGAAAACAAAAATCACTCGCTGATTTTTTAGTGTCCGTTCGCTCCTATCTGAAGTGATAGATAGAATTCATCCAGCTCCAGTCCGGATCGAATAAATAAGTTCGCGTAAATTCCCTATAATTTCTTGCAAACAAACCACCTACAGTTGTAGTTACTAATGAAGTACTCAATAAATAATAATAAAACGAGTTTCAGTACCACCAACTACCGATAACCACCCAGTCTTGTAGCGAATTTGTTCATTCAATCCGGGCTGGAACTAGATGAATTTTTTGTGTTCATTTGCTCCTATCTGACAGATAAAATTCGTCCAGTTCTAACCCGGATCGAATAAACAAATTCGCTACTAGTTGTCTTTAGTTTTCTTAGTTGTAACCCTGTCAAATTCAATCGTCACGTCACACTGTAGCCGCAGCCCCATGCCCGACGCGCAGACAAGTGTCATGTCATGTAGTGCCGATCCGCGTCCATTCGTTCGGCGCTTTGGGGCCGAGCACGGGGCCCGCTTGGTCGGCGGCTGCGGCGGCGGCGGCTTGCATTCCTCTGTAGTGAATCGTTGAAATAAAATTGCAATTATTTGCAGTTTGTAATAATTAAGCGACCCGCGTGGTCCATCGTCGTCGTCGCTGTGATCGGGTGAGAAACAAGAAAACTAATGACCCTAGAGCGGCCGTGGTTGGAAGGAAACGTTAAAGCTGCTAGCACTGAGGCGCGCAGCCGCCGTGCCGCAGTAAATCGGATCGTCAATTAGGATTTTTTTTTCGTAGCCGTTGCTAAATGGCTTGTTTCACAAGCGTTACTGCAATCTGCATAACTGTGCGGTTACGAAAGATTAACTCCTCCGGTTCTTGTCGAGAGCTCTAGCGGAGGTAATCAGAGCAAACTCGATAATCCCCTCCTTGGGTAGGGGTAACCAAGTGCGGGGTGCAAATGATCGTTCGCATTAACAGCATAAACAGGTGTTGAATTTAGCATTAGATTGGAGTGCTATGATAATTTGATGGTTGTTAGCCTTTCAGATTAGATGGAAATTTCGATGTGATACGTTCTCCCCTATCCGGTGGGACACCGGTCAAAGCGTGATCCGATAGTTTCACTTCCACCTGGCTGAGCAAGCACTCAAGCTTTTTATTGAGACTTATCACCCTCGTACCCGAACGCCGAAGCTACATCGTATATGAATGAAATGAATTATGGCGGACTCGATTGCCGAAATTTCCCTAAATATATGAAAATTGCTCGCTTGCTTTGATAACATTTGAATAAAATCGGAATTTGTAGCTCAATTTTTTACTCGGTACATAACGATCTGCACCTTTGCTTTGTCAGCCGTCAGCAGTCGGCTTAGGCGCGTTATTTACGACTTTGAATTTAATTAGGCTTTTAACCAGCGTTGAGCGTTGCGAAAGTTGAAAAATCGCTACACATTCAATGAACATTGAATAGTCTTTTTCATTTTGTTTGTGCTCCCTGGACAAGTCACACTTAGCAGTGGCAAACAAAGTTATCAAATTCATTTTCCTTTCATAATATTTACGACATCGATCAAAGGAATCCGTTTATCTTCCTCCGAATCGTTACCTACTTACCCCTATCAATTGCCGCAATTCAGGGAGTGAATTCACGCCATAGGTGGCAGCTGTAGTTCCGTTGTGACAATCGAATTCGCTGACGTAATGCAGCCTAATAGATTTTTAAATGTCACAATGAAAGCCCATAGCAGCGAGTAGCGAGAACAGCGAGCGCGCTTACCTCCTGGCGCGTATCTGTGAGCCTTTTTTCCTCCGGTTATTGTAACCGACTGATTGTTATTATTGTTATAAATATTTAAAAGCATAATTAAGACGAATAGACGGAGAAAGAGTAAGCATCGGCCGTGGGGCGAAAAGTGCACTGTCACTCCCGTTTCTCACATAATTGATATCCCTGTAGCAGACACGTCGAACTAGAACTGGAGAGGTCCTTATGCTACTTTACCGCCTAACCGACCCGCGCTCCCCATCATCCGCCTCCCGTACCGGGGGAAGCAGATCGGTATGATTAATTGTCCACGCTCGGGTTTAAATAGAGCGGCAGGCTGCAGTCCCATTCCAGAACTCGTCAAGTTTATTAAAAATGAATGAACAGTGTCAAAGCTAGTTAAGTGTTTGAATGATTTTCAACTTTCGCTTCAGTTAGAGCGCGTTCGGGATCTAATCGATTTTGTACTGTTCTTGTTTCCGTTTCCATACAGGCCTCAAGGACGAGGATGGCAATAGCATAAAGAGTGGCCTGGGACTGAGCGGCACAGCCGGTTTGAGTAAAAAGCAGCGAAAAGCGCGGACAGCCTTCACCGACCACCAGCTGCAAACGCTGGAGAAGAGCTTCGAGCGGCAGAAGTATCTGAGCGTGCAGGACCGGATGGAGCTGGCCAACAAGCTGGGCCTGAGCGATACCCAGGTGAAGACGTGGTACCAAAACCGAAGGTAGGTTTTTCTAGGTATTTTTGTTTTGGATTTTTTGTAGTAGTTTTAGTGACTTTGAGGTCGCCTTTCATTTTACGCCTCTATTTATTTCACTGAGGACATCAATTGAAGTTGAAATCGATGGTAGATAGGAAATACGAAACTTTCCAAGCAGTCCCCCGATAGATCCGCCTTTGCCCATACCTTTAATATGACCCGATGGAATGCACACTACAGCTTTTTGTTCTTAACTTTCAAAAGTTCAGCGGGGTTGATGTTATTTTTAGCTGCTTTGTTATATTTAGCTTTCGCCGACGGCTGCATCGTGTTTATAATTTCCCAGTACATCGAAATTTTATTTCCAATACATGGCCCCTTCTGACCTTTCGGAGACCAGGTTCCTCTCCTTACCATTGCACATAGCGGGCACGTTAATTGGCGCGGCCCGGTTCTTAATTCGTTATTGATTTTGAAGCAGCATGCGATACAATCGATCGAGACCAATAAAGGCAGATAATGCACGAGCACGGTTTTCCGGATAAACTGACGCGACTGATCGGAGCTATAGTTGGTCGAGGGATGTGCGCATCTCAGAGACAAGGGTTGAGACAAGGTGACGGCACGCCCTGTATGCTGTTCAGCATCGCTCTTGAGGGGGTGAACCGACGAGCGGGCATCGAAACGAAGAACACAATTTTCACCAAGGGCTGTCAACTCCTAGGAGGCTTTGCAGATGACTTTGTTATCATAGTAACGAAATTTACGACAAATAAATGCGTCGAAGACCAAATACATGAAAGGTAAAGACTCGAAGGAAACAAACGCGCGTCTCCCACATACGACAATCGTTGACGGCGACGAACTAGAAGTGGCAGATGAATTCGTGTATTTGGGATCATTGGTAACCACGGACAACAGCATTAGTAAGGAGATTCAGCGGCGCATTCAAGCAGGAAATCGGTCCTGAAATCGGAAATCGGACTTTGTCCTTCGCAAAACGCTATGATTAAGAAGCATACGTCGCCGTACGAAGCTGACAATGTACAAAAATCTTATCAGACCGGTAGTTCTCTATGGATTTAAAGCTGTGACGCTGCTCACGGAATAGCGTGTTCCAGCAGGAAGTGCTGCGGACGATATATGGCGGAGTACAAACTGAAAGCGGAGAGTGGCAGGGGCTTATGAATCACGAGCTACAGGTACTTCTTGGAAAGATTCCCATCGAGAAGCTGGCAAAAGTCGGTAGGTTACGATGGGTCGGACACGTCGTAGGAATGCCGGACGACAGTGCGACGAAAAACCTCTCCTTGCTTTGGCAGTTCACAGTCGTAACCAACGTCTGGACTCTGGATCGAATCTTGTCGTCGGTCATTTGCTGACACTTTATGTCAAACCACTCACTGGAAGTGGCTGCAGCAGATACTTCCCCACTTAATTGGATGGCACTACCAAAAATATTCTATCAAAAAGACTGCCAACTCTGCCAAACGTCGTTAGACAGTAACAACAATGCAATTTGCCGAGTGAAACTTGAGCTAACGTATGCCATTGTGTATATTAGAATATGGACGCAAAAAAGCAAAGCCTTGGGCTCGAAAGACTTTTCTAAGACTTGACCTTTACCGACAGACTTCATAGGCGGCTATTAGAGTACAGGACAGTTATGGGGCTAGTGCAACAATCCAACTAGCTCTATCTAGCAGCAGCGAGATTCGAACATACGACCACTGGCTTGTTAGACCAGCATCGTACCTCAAAACCAACTAAGCGGTAACTAAGAATATGAACGCCTACTTTCTTATGTACTTACTTACTTAGTTGGCCTTACGCCTTATGATAAGGCCTGCATAACGGCATTCCTCCATCTAACACGGTCCATGGCAGCTGGTCTCCAGTTCTGCGGGCTCCCAGTGCTCGCCAGTTCTCGCTTCACCTGATTGTGTCACCTCGCTCGCAGTGCCTCTCTTCGTTTTGTCCCTTCCGGAAAGCCATTTTTGGAAGATAGTTGTCCGGCATTCTAGCAACGAGTCCTGCCAAACGTATTCGTCCAGTTTTAGCCGCTTTCTGACAACTGGGTTCGTCGTAGAAACGCGCGAGTTCGTTGTTGATTCTTCGCCTCCGTACATTGTTCCCTTGCACGCCACCAAAGATAATTCTCAGCACCCGCCTTTTGAAATATCCGAGTGGTCGCAGGCCCCTATCTAGCAGTGTCCATGCTTCATGCCCACGGTGGACAATCTGGCTAATCATCGTTTTGAACAATGTTTACTTTGTACGGAGGCTTAGAGTGTTCGACCGCCGTTCTTTCAGGCGTCCATAGTAGGCACGACTTCCGCTGATATAACGCCTTCTAATCTCATGGATAGATGCATCGACTACCTCAAACACATCCCCTCGATTACCACGGTACTGCCTAAGCGGAACGTGTCGCGTTCGCTCCCGGCCTCCAGCTTATACTTCATACTGGACGTATTTATCTTCAACCCACTCTTCTCTGCTTCGGGGTTAAGTCTGGTGTAAAGATCTTCCACCGCTACAAATGTTCTGCCGACGGCATCCACGTCATCGGAAAAGCGGATGAATTGACTGGATTTATTAACAATCGTGCTCCGCATGTCCTTCGAACGCAATGTTGAAAAGTATGCAGGAAAGCAGGCATGTCTAAACACTGAACCATACTGCGTACCGCACTTGAAAAACTCCACGAAATTTATTTGAGCCGGTACGCTGCGACCGTGCCTAATGAAATAAACACGCTCTGAAAAAGCACCCGCAACCCGCTTCAGTGTAGTCTTTTAGAGAACGGTGTTTTAACACGTCGGAAACACTCGGGATTGCGTGCATTTACTTCGTAAAAGCTTCTTGGATATATGCTGGACGATCAGCGTGAACTCGTCTTTTTGCTAGCGTTAGGTTTTTGTATTCCTTTTTCTATTTCATTTACTCACACGGCCATTTGGAATAAGCATGAAGCTCCTCCATGCGCGTTTTTGTAAGCAAGAAAATACTCGCTTGCGGTGGATCCCGATTTCAGTTAACACTCGAAAAAGTGCTAACCGAGGGCATTGAAAACTGGGACTGAAAATATATCAAAATTAACGCCACCGGTGTAACGCTTCCTACACTTTGTGCTTGTTTGCCTGTACGCGAACGGCGTGCAAAACGAGATTAAATTTGTTGAGTTGTTTTAGTCAACGGTACCGACCGTGTAGCTCTGGTAGATGATACGACCATCTCTATAGGTATGTACCATCATTCCTTGCCAGTATTCCGCCTGCAGTGCTACGATATCGAACTTATGGCTCTTTACTTCTTCAGAAAGCTCGTGAGTACTTCTGAGGAAATTGAGAGATTGACAGTTCCTTGTTTTAAATTTCCAATCTTTAGTCCATTTTCGTTGCCTGGGTCTTTGCTGATTGTTCCGATCTGATTTAGTACTTATGTCCTTCGTTGCTATTCTTTGCTTTAGAAGTTCTGGCTTGCAAGGCCGCGACCATCACCATTGTATCGCCGGAAGGCCAACGTAGCTCGATAGAGCTCTCTATCCCTGTCAGCATACGACCTGGGGGTTGGTTACGTGAGCTTCACCAAGCCCGCTCGTGTCCCAATTGGTACAACTAGGAGGTAGGTATAGAAGTTACTGGATAAGAGGCCGTGAACTACTGTAGGGTCTATTTCATGTCCAGGGCACAAGACACCGATGGTCGCTATGGATGCAATGCATCGGTATGCTCGCACACAACTTTTTCCCTCACTACGTTTACATAAAGCTTGCAATTTGTCGAGGTAGGTGCGTTGCTGCTAATGTTACTTGTTATTTAGACGGGCACGAAGAAGAGACATTTTTGTCAAAACGTTGCAGCAATTACTTTCCCATACAGTATCTATAGCCTGCTGGCCGAATTCTCTCAGAAGCGGGTTTGAATTGTTGATTTCTGTAAAAGTTTCAAACATTAATAATATAGTTCGAACACAGATAAAATTAACAAGTACGTTCGGCGAAGTTGTCCAATCAATTGTTACCGTTAACTACGGCTTTCAACCTGCCTGTCACCGCCCCTCGTCATCGTCGCATGGTAAACTCGTAGAACGAACATTGTTTGTCAAGCCATAACCTCTACGTTGCTTGATAAATGGCGCGCAACCGTTCAATTCTGCAAAACTATTCATTTAGCTAATGAGCGAAAAGCACACCCTTGCAGAACAAACAAGCTAATGAGAAAATCACTACATTAGGCTGTAAAACCGTATCATCGCACAGTCAATAATATGTTGCATACGTACATATGCAGGTATGTATGTAGCCGATAGTTGCCGACCCGGGACCAGCTGGCGGTTGCGAAGCGGTCCAACCGCAAAGCCAACCGTCAATTGGAACGCATCAAACGTTATACGTAGCTATGCAAATTACGTCATTTCGATTTTCGATCAGAATGTTGAATTATTATTTTGCCGAGTTCGGTTTGAGGTCGAACGACAGAGACAGAGAGAGACCAATCGAACTGACAGCATTATACCGCATCGGACAGTTGGGGTTGGGGTTGGGGGCAGTCCAACAGAAACAGACAGACAGTCGGTCAAACACACATACGCACCTGTCATTACTGCTTTGATTTATTGTTTGTGGTTTTGCGATATCAATTTATTTATTGTATTTTTGCTCGGTCTCGGCCACAGTTCGAGAGTCTCGGCAAAAATAACATGATTTAATACCTGATTAAATTACCCGTTGCGCCGCAAATTGAACCGAAGGGATCAGACGGCAAACAGCACAAATTGGCACGCACATCTACACAAGCACATAGGCAGGCAGGCGGACAGCAGCACCAGCAGCTGTCGTGCTACTCTCGCCGGGGGTTCGCATTATTTGGACCGGCAATCAGTTCAGTTTATCGATGGGAAATTTGCTTTTTCCACCGACAATCATAAGTGGCTTGTAACAAATTTGTCCCGATCGTTGTCCGGCCGGTCAGGGTAGGAATAAAAAACAAAGACCAACACTCCTCCGGTGGTACAAACAGGGGTGAATAGGGAAAACATAAAAATTCTTACGACTGTAACCGCATAAAAACCGCAGCGGGCCTATTAAGATAACAGTCGTTCTATCGTGCCCTGCCAGGGCTCCATAACTAACGGGCTTTCGCCTCCCCTTCACGGTGGTTTTTTTCGTTTCGGAAAGGACTCGATGCTTGGTTTTTAGTTTGAATAGGTAAACTGGCTGTATCCCTTCCGGAGAGCGCCTTTAAGTGGAAGCAATATCGCTTTGTTTAAAACCAGATTTAATCGCCCCACAGTACTTCAGGTGCGATAGTTATTTATTAGGTGCCCTGGTTGTAACATATCCGACACTGCTTGGGCTCTCCTATCTTGTGCATATACATATGTATGCTTAAATGCCTGCGAAAGCGAAGGATTACGGTTCCGGAGGAGGTTTGGAGCTTTCTCGCCTCGCAGCGCCAGCGCTGCTGTTCCGAACAAAGAAGGAAAATAGCGTTTAACTATTGCATGCCAATCGGTGCTTGTTGATAAAGGTAGAAATTAACGCGTTTTGTCGTATGCAAATTTTCGTTAAACGACGGCAGTCTGGTGCAAAAAATAGCCGAGGGTTTCCAGTCAGAACGAAACGAAGAATAAACCCGCGTTCTCGTTCTCCGGTGAAACTTTTGACATACATTGATCACATAACGTCAATTGAGGACAATCAGTCGCGTTTTCATATTATACATGTGAGCGCACTTATGATCGACACCGGAAAATCGGATTTCGACCGGCGGCGTAATTGAGCCACTTTGCGAGCCAGCGAGTGAGCGCGCGCGGATATGATTTACGAGCCGCGCCACCATGCCGCGTCACCGTCGTCGTCGTCGTCGTCGGTTTTAATAGTGATGTTTAATAGACGCCACACAATTAACGACGGAATGATTGCCGGGCCATCAAATTACCATCTAAATAGAGAGCTAACAAATTAATTTCGGTAATTTCTGTCACTAACGCCGTTCGGCGGAATAGATTGATTTGCTTTTCCGGATTGCGGTCGCAACGCAAGGAAAAGACCGTAAAAAACACATAACCCTAAATCCTTCGTTTGACGGGGGGAAAAAACGATGCGGGCAATAAATTGTTAATGCGTACGTGCTTTGGTACTAATTTGAATTTGATTTATTAGGATGTTTTTTTTCCGCGCGCTCTCTTGAATCCTTGCTTGTGTAGTATTGTGTGGTTCGTCAAAACTCTAGTGCCCATTGTTGCTACGAGCGGGCTGCCCGTGGTTGGTGACACAGACCACGAGTGACAATTGGTTGCTCCTGCAAAAGAATCCACTCCGGCTTTTTACGGCCGTGTTAATAGCCGTAAAAAATTCGAGAGCGTCCCTCGGAACCGAGTGCGCCCTGGAATTAACACCGAACCAAACAAATTTATTCATACATAAACGTAATATATTTGCATACGAACTATAAATTACGTCTAAGTGAATTGCGCGAATTTTTCTCCTCTTCCAAATGGTTGGATGATTTATCAAAGTGGATCTGCTGCTCGGGCCGAATACGGTAATTGGCCGCAAAGCTTTGTTGTATAAATTTCTTTCTGCAGACAACCTCTAGAGTATGATTAATTAACGCC
Source organism: Sabethes cyaneus (assembly GCF_943734655.1). NCBI lineage: Eukaryota > Metazoa > Arthropoda > Insecta > Diptera > Culicidae > Sabethes > Sabethes cyaneus. The sequence continues at coordinate 117,033,041 of NC_071353.1, forward strand.
ACAGCTCTGAACCCATACACCACACACTCACACCCAGCTCGGCAAGTTGGCAACAAATCTCATTTGTCATCCCACCTTGAAAGGACACTGTGCATCATCCCCGTAACAAGAGATCGTGCTGAGCAACTTTTACACAGTTCGAACTTGTTCGGCAAACAGTCCAGTGCAAGTGAGAAATTATTGTCGGCGTCGCACCTTTTCATGGTTGATCATAATTGGATTTGGAAGGCTCAACTTAGTTCAGCTTCGCAGCAGTCAGTGATGCATCTCATCCCGTTCATTAAAGGATCACCGAAAGCAAAAAAAAAAAACACTTTCCGGCTGGCGCCAATCCCGTTCAGTTCAGTTCAGTGCAGTTGGCGCAGGTCTAAATCCTGTGGCGCCGGAAACTGAGTCAGCATTAAAGCCCATCGACAGTCAGTCACTTTTTTTCCACTGTTTCATCTTCTAATTATTACCCACACTCTGACTGACCCGAACTGACTCGAATTGCTGCCACAGCCGCCGCCAGGAGGTTAATGCTGATGCTGGCGGGGGTGGGCGGAAATTTGTTTTAGAGAAGCCTAATTGAAAGTGTCTGACGATATGTGTATCGATGGTTGTAATTTGGTTGTTTTTTGTTTCATCTTGCTCTTGGTGGATCAAACCAACGAACCGACGACGTGTCGGATGGGAGTTGTGAGGCTTTGGCGGAAACCGCCGCCGACACAATCATTAAACGGTACTTCAGTTTTAATGCTTTCTTTGTTTGGTTATGGAACTTTTGTGCATCTAAAAAGTGGCAAAGTTATTTTCAAGCATTTCCAGCTTAGCTCTTTTTATGCTCAAATTTGGTATGTTTATACGAAATCACATGCGAGCTTTTGCCGAATATATAGTTCAGCATGAAGTCAGCAGAGTTTGACAATTAGGTTGGCAGACAGAGCCTTCTATCTCCAAAGCCAGTTCGACGGTGTTCTCTGTCACACTGCGACGAAGTACACGTCACGCTTGTGTAGAGAAGCCTTCGTTCTGATTTTGGAGCAGACGAAGGAATCTCTCGCTGGAAGTATCAACGCTGCTCTGAAAATACACCTAGGAACGCTAGGGGCCTCGTAAGGTCCTTCATGGTGTATGTTGGTAACAGCGCTTCATCCCACGGCTTGAGGGTCGGTACCGTAATCTCCAAGCATTGGTACAAACGAGGAGCAAGTAGCTGTTATTAAGCTGGTAGCTCCTAAACTTTGGCCGTATGGCTGGAGAATCCTGTTCCGCAATGTAGTTCAGGATTTCGTTTCGAATAGCCCTTAGCTGATCCGCGGTAAGTATAGTGGATAGGTGGATCACTTGACGTGATTGCGTCTATGCTCCGTTTTGGTGAACTCAGGACCAGCGAGTCGCTGTTGAAGTTGAAGATTTCCTCCAGCTCTTCTTCCTTAGGTTGATTAGTTGCACGCGGTTCCGTAGAACTTCCTCTGACTCCATTGGTTCCGGCATTGTAAGACGGCCGGTGTCTAAAAATTTTGAATTTTTCGTATTTAGGTTCATAAAAAGTGCTACGAGTTGAGTGGAAGAAAAGTCCGCTGCATCAGAGCCCCTCATGGTAATGGCTGTGGAGGATAGCCTGGTACTCCACAGGCTCCGTTCGCGGCTAAGTATTTATAGGAACCTCTCATCATTCATCCCTCGGCACGGGTCGCATGACACCTTGGATTAGGGGTTTATCCATTCAGGTGTTTAAGTAATAGTAATAGCGGTTGCGAAAATGTCCGACTATTCGCAAAATCAGCACGCTATGAATAAGAGCTATTAGTTCAAATTCATTCGAACATGCTTCTGCAGTGATCCGTCATTTGCGGGCGGAGAGTTTACACTCATTCGCGTGAGTGTCTCCTTCCTGTCCGCATATGATCTTAGTGTCCACCGGTGACCGGTAAGCCGATTTCCACTACATAAAATACTTTTACACACTTTTTGTCGATGTTCTCTGTGTTACAACCACAGTGAACAGACTACCAGGTAATTGACAAAAAGTGTGTAAAAGGTTTTTATGTAATCTACGAGTAATCCTTCAATAGAGCACCCTTCGACCACTAAGTGGCAAACTAAATCTTGATGTCGCTGCCATCGCTGCTATGTAACTCCAGCACAAAGAAATAATGATAAAGGTACATGGTTATTTTTTGATGCGTTTGGCAAACTATTTCTGGAGGGCGCTACCGACAGATTTTACACACAAAAAATCGATTAATCGGTTAATCTGTTCTCTGTGTTACAACGCTGCAGCTTACCGATATTACTAATTGTGTTTACATTCGGCAAGCACCGCTTTATGCGGCCACGTTACGAAAAATCAAAATTGGTTTTGTCAACTGTAGAATTTAATATTCTCGTTCAGTGGCTGTCAGTCTATTGATGGTAGAACAGATTGTTTCGTAAAATTATTGCTGTTCTTGCAGCTTTTGATTTTTCTCGTTTTAATTGGCTGTCAGTTGATAATAGAATAGATTTTGTAATCTTTCCAACGTTTCAACTGTGTATTTCAGTCTTCTTCAGGGATTGCTACAATGTGTTACATGTTAGGTTTGTCGGAAAATGTTTTTTTAAATTATACGTATAATACTGTCTGCTCTTTGTCAAGTATCTCTGTCTCGTAGAAATTACAAACATTTTACGACAGACCTAACACATTGTAGCAATCCCTGAAGACTGAAATACACAGTTGAAATGTTGGAAAGATTACAAAATCTATTCTATTATCAACTGACAGCCAATTAAAACGAGAAAAATCAAAAGCTGCAAGAACAGCAATAATTTTACGAAACAATCTGTTCTACCATCAACATGAAATTATCACAATTCAGAGGGAGCTTCTTCTCTCTTTTATAAAATCGACACCAACTTTTCAAAAGCACCAATCTGCAAAATGTAACCAAACAGAGTGAGGGATTCTTTCCCTATGCTAGTCCAGCAGAAAATAACCGTCACTCGGTTTGTTTACGTTTTGCAGATTGGCCCTTTTGAAAAGTTGGTGCCGAAATATTTACACAGAGAAACCAGTTCTCGCCTGAAAGGAAAGCCCAAGGAACAATTTCAGGCTGATAAAACGCTTTTATAGCTGATTTTATTCAACCTGCGGCTGAACCACTGACGAACTGACATGACACATAGAAGAAAATCCTTTAGAAACCATCGTCCTACACATTTTGCTTGCACGCTAGCACCTTCTGTTAGGCATGTTGCGGAGTAGCTTGCATTTGCAGGGTTTTATGCGGTAGGGTTTTTACATTTGTATGGTTTTATACGGAAATCTCGAAGCAACACTAGCGCGCCGCGGTGTGACCATGTTGCGAAACATGCTGTTTTGAAAAATGAGTGGTTTTTGATTGGACGATGGAATTAACGCGAGTGTCTCGTCTGTTTGCCTGTGGCTGAACTTTGGTTTAGTTTTAGAAACAAAAACCTTCCCAAGTAATAATTTCAGGCCGATAAAACGCTTTTATAGCTGATTTTATTCAACCTCCTAAACATCTAAATCTGGTGATTTTATCAAGCTTCGGGCTTGTTAATGGCTGCTTTCGAAGCTGCAATGAAGCTTAATAGAGGCTTTTCCGCGCTTTTAAATCGCCAGTTTGCGTAATGCTGTCAATTCTATTTTTAGAACGAGAAATAGCTTTGCTATGCTTTTCAAGTCGCTTAACCAACGTCTCATTAACCTTTATGCAATGTATTTTTAAATTGAGTATATGCTTATCGACTATGAAACTATATTTTTTGGGATGGTTTTTCGGCTTTGCAGTCGTTTTATAGCAGTTAAAACAACGTTTTGCTTCTAATACTCCGACGTTTCGGTGACTTTACTTGACCTTTATCAAGAAAAAGAGGCTTTAATCCATTTAAGTAATAGCGAATTTGGTTATTTAATCCGGGTTGCAACTGTATGAATTTTATCTGTCAGATAGCAGCAAATGAACACAAAAAATTCATCCGGTTCTAATCCGGATTGAATAACCAAATTCGCTATAAGCTAATTAAAAATGTATGTCTTTTTTCGGGAATTGAACCCGCCATCTTCTGGCCCATAAGCACCCACCGTCTGATCCGCCCCATCTGCACCTGCAGAGCAGACAATGGGAATATCTTTACACCTTGAGCAGTCGATAATGTCGATAACTGATATAAGCTGCTGCTGTCATCCGAGTTGAGAAATTCAATAATCTTCCGGTATGTGTGCTGTGAGCCGTATGGAAACTTTATATCGTTTGTAAAGCCACTTTAACACTCTTACGCAGCTTTAAAGCAGTTTGAAAGCTGTGGGCCTAATGAAAGCTTTTGGTGGTTTATTAGGCCACTTTAACACTTTTAAGCAGCCACAAAACGGTTTGATGTTTATGGCTGTTTAGAAGCGAATTGTTTAGCAGAAAAATCCGTTATTAAGCTTGTTTATCAGTTTTCGAGAGAGATCTGGTTTGAAGAACGTAAAGTAACTTAACCATCGATTATTCAAACACCATTTAAGTGCTTTCTTTATGCAACTTTGATCGCCTTAAACCAACCCGTAAACAGCAATTGCTCTTGCAATTCAGCTACCGTTGTTACTTGAGAGGTAGCAGTACCGAGAACCCCCGCTGGTATGACCTTCTTTAATCTGAATATTTTTAGTCTGAAGCTATCTTCTTATTTCGTATCCTCTACAATCCAGATGTTGAAAATTCGCGCACATTTGATACGTTTTGAATGTTTTTAAGATACTACGCAGGGTGCTAGTGTGCAAGCAAAATGTACAGGACAATGGTTTTTAAAGAATTTTCTTCTATGTGTCTTGTCAGTTCGTCAGCAAGAAATGGTTTTGTAGGTTCCCCTTTCATTTGTAGTAATTTTGTTCAAATCAAATCAATCATTTCAAAACCTATGAGCAGCGCCGGCACTACCCTTAAGGAAAACAAGCAGCGGCTTGCAGCGTCACTTTGAGTCACATACGCACACATACACAATTTTTCGAAACACACACGGACTCTAAAACCTTAAGACTCACAGAAGCTGATACTGTTACCTAAACCAGGAAAACTAACGGGAGATCCGGCTTCGCATAGGCCAATATATTTTCTGGACACACTCGGTAAACTCCTAGGAAGAGCAATCCTTAACAGATTGACAAGATATACGTAGAGCGAGTAAGGACTGTCGAACAAACAATTCGGTTTCCGGAAAGGAAAGTCCACAGTGGATGCAATTCGGAGGGTATTTGAGAGGACCGAGAAACCGTCGATGCAGAAGCGGCGGGGAAATCGTTACCGAAGAGGTTCCGGACTACCTATCCAGAATTGTTAGAAGCTATTTCGAAAAATCGAGTGCTGGCCTACGCTATGTCAGATGGACAAAATCCATCAGAATAACGGTGGGAGTTCCTCAAGGTTCCATTCTTGGTCCAACGCTTTTGAATGGAATGCACAATGGCGTATTGACATTGAAGCTGCCGAAAGGTGTCGAGATTGTTGGCTTTGCAGGCGATATAGTGCCTAGAGATGGAAGTGCTACCACCCAAGGTCATACACATGAAAACAAACTGGATGCATAGAGTGAAACTCCAGCTAGCACACCAAAAGAAAGAAGTACTTATGGTTAGTAACTGTAAAGCGGTGCACGATTGTTGAAATACCTGGGAGTAATGTTTGATGATCGGCTGAGTTTCAATGGCCACGTTGAGTGCGCCTGTGACAAGGCGGTGAAAGTCACAAACGCCTTAACTAGCATAATGCCGAACAACTCTGGGCCAAGAAGTAGTAGAAGACGTGCCAGTGGATCTTCGTCGATACGAAGGTATGGCCGTCTCGCTTCGATTGCAGCACCAAAAACTATGCGAAATCAAGCAAAGCTTGACAGTACATTCAGACTCATGGCTATGGGGGTCACGAGTGCGTATAGGACTATCTCGTCAGAGGCAGTATGCGTCATCGCCGGGATGATTCTTTTCGGTATAACTTTGGAGGAGGATAGCGAGTGCTACAGGCGAAAAGAAACCAGAGTCGTTAGGAAACTGCTGCGGCTGACCTCAATGGTTAAGTGGCAACAAATGTGCGCAATGTTCACAAAGAAAAATATTTTACCTTGTACAAAACAATTTCATGGCTGCTAAAGTGATGATCTCCTGATGTATGTTAGCGAATTTTCCCATCTTCGAAGTTTCACTTCTAACTAACTTCCGGCATGATTGCTTCAAATCATCGTCGTATCGTAGCTACATTGAGCTCAATCGATGTCGTACCCCTCGAAATGAATTGCTTTATTCAATAACGTTGGTCCGTTCCCACTTTGATCTCACTGCATTAGTTAGTTCTAATCCCCGGCACTTTTCTCGCTCTCAGCAATAAACGAATAAACTTAATTTAATCAGTTCACACCCGGAGAAGGTGATAATTGCTAATTACATTAAAACTCGAACAGCTCTCGAGCCGCAAACGGTAAATCTCCTGCACGCTGGGAAAACCGCCCGAAAATACGATTTAAAACCGCTTTATACTTCAGTTGTCACCCTCTCTCCCCGGTAGTGCGGGGTTCGTCGATGGTGGGTGACCCACCCGCTAGGGAAACGGCAGCTGAAGACGAAGAAGAACTAGCTAAATTGGATTACTCTGCCTAAATATGTTGCCCCTTCGACGGTCGTTTCTCTTGCTCTGGCTAGGCTGTCGAAAACACGGAAGGAGTCAGCCCGAAAGCAGATCCGAAAACTTTGAAGTTTCCACCTCGTCGCTTTGCCTCGTTCTCGTTCTCCTGCTGCGGCTGGTCACTATAACCGAGGAACTTCAATTTGTGCTCGCGTTCGTTCCCTTTAATTTTCTACCGTCAGATCATCATCACCGTCGTCATCGTCGTCGTCGTCGTCGTAGACGACCGACCGGCTCTTCTCTATCCCATCCTTCTCTACTATAGCATTAGTATAGTAAATTATCGACAGTAATTTACATCTATTTGATTTTGTGGTTCCCTTCTTTGGACGGGCGAATGGTTCATTGATAGTTTTTTTTCGGTTTCATTCTCCGGCACACACAAACCCCCTGCTTATAACAAAGCATGTTATAATCTTGTTTATTCAATTTGATTCATTTAATGGCACATTGCCACACTCCGCCGAGCGAGAGCGAGAATTTGTGAATGAATCTCAGGACTGGAAATGTGAGATCGGGTTCGGGGATATCCGGCGACACGCATGAACGGTCGGATCTAGTTCCTCCCGCTTCGCCTTTCGTAGGTATAATGTAATCAATTAGGCTTCGGACTCCGGTTCTCCTTCGATAATTGTACGTACATAGCCGAAGTATTTGTTTTCTTGTGACTTCCACCGGAGGGACAGAGGAAGTCACTTACCCAGACTCCACAGTGCAGTGGAAAAGTCTCGATCGGATGAATTTCACGGGCGATATTCGATCATTCATGGGAATTGAGCCCGGCTAGAAGAGGTAATGAGATCCGCGGTATTTGACAAGCGCTACCTACCTGGGTTGGTGTTGAGTAACGTGGCGCACGTTCCGGTCCATTGGCCAGAGCGCGGGTATCACAACACGGGGCTCGTTACGGCTCGATCCGATGGACAAATAACACTTGCTGCTGCAATGGATATGATCTTATACAAACAGATCGGTTAGACATATACGGTGGCATTCCGATCCGGATTTTGAGGTCCGGTGTTAGCATTCCGTGTTCGCTTAACGATTGATTTATATGGGAATGTAAACCCCAGCGTCACTTGAGATCGCTGTAACGAGTTTCTACGAGTGAGGAACCATCGATTTGCTTGAGATCATGGGAATAATTGTACCGTTAGGTAACGATGATTTTCCCGCGGGAACGCTTTAACCATTTTTGTTCGAGGACAATTAGAGAAACGATCCTACTAACTTCAGCAGCATTACCCAGTCAAGTTTCGAACATTCGAAGATTGGCTTGTTAGATCAGCATAGTTCCTCGAAGCTAATTGGGTGGTCGACCAAGTGGAGTAAGTGGATCTCCAAAATAAAATACAAAAAAAAAACAAACAATTAGAATTGCGCAACGATCTGTACAATTATAGAGTTTCAAACATATCGGTTAGCGTAGGGGGGCGAAAACAATAATTACATTTGTTTGACATTCAAATTAGCACAACGCTTTCTATGTGTGCTGCGTGGTTCCACAATCACCAGCAACCGACGATGATGGTCTGACCGTCAACGACTGCTGCAAATTATAGCTCTCTTCCACTGACTGTTGTTGCCAGCCACAGCCGCAGATCGGAAGTCAGCGGAAAAGCCACTAGCACTAATGGTATTCTTTTATTGTGTTGATTTCTTTTGTTAGACAGAACCGAACCGAAGCCCGATCATTCGCCCCGCGCGCTGCTGCTGCTGCTGGCTGGCGACACGTTCGAGTTCGTTCCGGCAGTATTAGCTCGGTAGCACACGTACAGTAGTAGTGACACACACACGCGCATTCTGTCATAAAACCTCGTGAAAGACCCCGTTGGAGGGTCGATTATGAAGGTTCTTTTTTACAGTTACCAGCTGGGCTATCGAAATCACGTCGTCGTTAACAAGCTGGCAACGTATTTATTAATTGATATAGACTTGAGCTGCCTTCCTTGTGGTGCCGTGTATGGCGTAATCGGCGGCTAGCAGTTTAATTTGATTTTTATTACGCGATATGCTCCGGTTGTGTTCTGTTTTCAGCTTCGCCGTCCTGTGGGCGCAGGGAAAGGGTGTGTATGATAAATTAATCACTTTCTTCGTGAGCAAAGACACGCGGGCTTCGAACTTTTCAGCTACCGTCCGAGATGGAATGAATCCAAGGGTAGGTAAAAGGGATCGAAACGGAAAGGTGACAGCATTTCCTTGACTTTTCGACTGTCGTTCCCCCACACACAAGCAGAACGGCAGGCAGCTTAGTTGCTTGGATTGGGAACAACAGGGTGACAGGGTGATTAATGGAAGTTTTGATCCTTTCAAGTTGTTCCGTCTCAGAAGTGCACTTTTTCTGTTTTTATTTTGCTCTGTTAAACAGAAAACCGATTAAAATTTAACTGCTTTTTTTCGCTGACTGACGAGAAAGGTCCGTCGAGTCGATTCGATTCCAAAGTCCGAAAGATTAATTAAAAAGTTATGATTATGGCAAAACTGTCGACGAAAGAAGGGTGACAAATCGACACAAAGAGACGTTCGCTAACTAGTTTCCTTTTCTTTCGGAGCCTGAGGAGGGCGAAAAAAACTCGAAGAAAAATGAAGAAAATAACAGCATCTTAATTCGCATTTTTTTTGTGTGCGCAAGGTAGCAGGAAAATTGAAGCACTTTTAAGCGATTTCCCTCGAGGGGAAGAGTTTTGTTGTGCAAAATATGTAAAAAAAAATGCAAGCTGAAAGAACCGGTAATTGACACCATCTGGTACACCCTCGAGCCTCCTTTTCTAGCGGCGGACAATGCGGTAATAGCGAGGGTGGCAAATAATGGCAGTTGCTCTTGTTGTCGTCGCCGTCGTCACCCGCTTGGTCCGCGCCGCGCCTTAGCTTGGCTAACTGACTGACTGGCTGGAATGGTTCTTTGCGCGCCTCTGCGAAGGCGGGAACAAGCAAATTTTTATTTATTATGTTCGGCGGGGAGAGCCGTTTATGACAAAAACCAGTTGGGTTCGCTGTCGTTAACGAGTCAGAGAATCAATGAACTGGAAACGAGCACCTAACCTAGTGAGTAGTGAGTGAGCAAGCCGAGTGCGCTCAGCGCAGCGAAAGAGGTGGGGGCGTTTGTGTTTATTCGCCAGAGACACGTTTGACATAAAACAACACTAGTCGGAGTGGGACAACCAGCGTAGTCATAGAATTGAAAATGGCTGTCTGGGTTCGATATTGATTTGTGGCTGCGCTGACGCTGACCGACAAAGCGCTTCTACAAAATGATTTTACGGTCGTCACTAATGGCGGCGGAGGAGAGCTGCGTGATTGAGCGAGACGCGAACGCGAGGCAGCAATACAAAATTACAAGTGTCTTAATCTTTAATCTCGCGCGACCACTACTTTGTAGTAACGCTTTGTAGATGGAGATGGCAGTGGCGGCAGTGGAGGCGGCGGCGGGCCGTGTTTCTTTGAATAATGCTTGATTAAATTTATCACTCACGTGTGCGCGGAGTCATGGCAGTCCCGCGAACGGGGCTCGACGACGAGGGTGAAGGCTGCGGTTGCGATTTACATGAAAATAATATCATTACCGAGCACGATGTATACAGCTTGTACGCGAGATGCATTCCATCAATAGCTACAGTGCACATTGGGAGCAAAGACGGGGCGAGAAAAATGCAGACAGACATAACCTGAAAACATTAAATAATGAGTAATGAATATTTCAATTATTCATGGGTTGTTATGTGTGTGTAGAACGCTTGTAGGCTGCTGGAAGCGAGCAAAACGGAGCTGGGAGGGAGGCTTAACACGAGTGCAATTTGCGGGAGCTCGGCGATTTTTCATCAACAAAACTAATTTTGTGTTTCATTGTTGTATTCTAAATGGCGAAGTTCTTCGTCCGACCTAGTGGACTGTAATTGCGTTTACGCGTGATAGGTCTTACTGGCCGGCAGACAGGAAGATTTTCTCCTGCCCTGTCGTGCGGATAGCAGGAAGAAGAGAGTAGGAAAAACGCCGGAAGGTGGGTGCGAGAACCAGTTCAGGCCAATTAAACGTGCGAAGCTGGCTTTTGTGCATATTCGTTGCATTGTGTGCAGCACGATTCGTTGCCGGGATGTAAATGAAGCCTTGCGCCAGCGCTGGAAACGTTTATGTTCTAAATGCTTCGTGCGCCTCCTCGCCGGTCCGTCCGTCCGTTGGTGCTCGGTCGTACTTGCTTCCCGGAATCAATTGCGTGATTGTCGGGTGGAAAAGAGATCATTTTGCCTTCCTGGCTCCGATGACCATTCCCCAGCTCGTCCCCGACGGGCGGGGGGAAGAGCAGTTAAATTGCTTGTGCAGTGCAGTGCAGTGCTGGCCGCGTATCAGGGAACCGTAAAACGGGTTTTAGATTTGTGCTAACAGGCATTTTCGCTGAGTACTCGATTACAGGGCCTTTCTCGCTCGTCCATAAGGTTCGCCTCCATTTGTAAATCGTGCCGTTTGAGGTCTTTTTCACGTCGTTTCTTCTGCTGCTCCTAATTGTTCGGCGCTGCGCTGCTGCCGCCTGTTTAGCTGATGACGACGACGATGATAATGGTGAGGACGACGACGAATACGACGATGGTGGTTTAGTGGGAACTAGAATGTGTGGGATCTTCTATGGAAATTACCTGCAAATGACGATGAATTTGCCTAACTAGGTTAATATGATTGTTGGTAGTGACCAGGAATGGCCACCAAACTTGATACGCCAAAGGTTTACCTCTGCTGCACTGTCCCCCTGTAGATTCCGGTCGAGATTCTGGTGCAAATTTCGTCCTTTACTCTCCTCAAACTATGTTCGATACACTTCGAACGCCTACGCTTCCGAATCTGTTTCTTTCGGGAGCTGGTAATATCGACGATAGAGTTCCGAATTGACGATCCAAGTGTGAGGCCATAAACCTCGATTGATGTGTCGCAGGCAACCGCTATCGAAGACCTGCAGTGTTCTCTTTGTCTCCGGCGACACGCATCACTTCTTGCAGATGTACAATAGAACGGAGAACGGACTTCGCGTAGGAATTAAAAATTTGTGTTTTAATCAGTAAGGGGATTTAAGCGCCAAGGGCTTTCCTGGTCTTTCTGATCCGTGTCTCAATATCAGTCTTGGTACCAACGTCTGACTGCTAAGATATTGAAAGCCTTCCACTTTCTCATCGCTGTCCCTTTATTGGGAACTTCTATCAAGACACTTTGCATTCAATCCACGTGTCGCAGTTTCCTGGATGTCATTGAAGACATGATGCTAAATGGTTTATCTGCGCTAATAATACTGGGTCAGCACTTAGTCAGGCTTCAGTTCTCTTGGTTTTCATACGTTTGATTGCTGCCTCAATTTCAGCTAATGGCGTAAAGAAGCTGTCGGGAATTTCAACAACATAGTTTCCAGGACCGTGCTCAAAAATAGTTCTATTCGAAAGCCCAATACGTCATCGTGCTTCCCGTCATACTCGTAAACTTCACTAATAGACATCATGTTGTCGTTGATGATAATGATGATGATTAGTACAGCAACGACGACAATCATTCAGTTGGAACTGGATTGTTGTCAATTGGCGATGCCAGCATTGCTGATATTGCTCAGGGTTTTGTGTGAGAATCAAGAGAAAGAAGTATTTTTGCTTTTGTCAACACTCACGCGTTCAAACTTCGCCCTGAGATTTTCTGTAAGTGCGAGCAGCCTAGGAAATCTCTTTTACTGCTAGCATCGCCGATGAACTACTGCAATTGGCTGAAAATGGCGATGAATTTTATGACCGTATTAAGCAAACCATTAGTAAGAAGCCTAAACTAGTTTAATTTCATTATTAGCGAGGTGACCAATAGCTAAATTCATGACTCACTCCTAACAACACTCCAGACCAGAGACGAAAGCGACGAAAGTTACGATAAAATTCGCTCCAACAAAGCTTTTCTTTTTCAACAAACACCACAAAAGCCCGGAACTGTCAAATTAGTACTGCCCTAGTGTTTCAGTACAGCGCGAATGAATCAGAAAGCCGCTGCGCTGCTGCGCTGGCTGGCTTGGTGGTTTCGCTAGCGTCGAGGGGACAATAATTCATACAACAGCAGTAACAATTAAGTGGAAATTGTTTGAAATAATTACCTCCCTGCTCTGCCGGGCGCGGTGCACAAAGTTATTCACACCCCGCTGCTGCTGGGCTGCAGAGTCTATTCCCTGCGTGGAGCCCCCGTGGCTGTGCGGTGCATTTTTACACACACGCAACCGGTGCATCCAACCGTGCTGCTGCTGCCGAGCTGCCATCAGCACTGCCGGTACAGCATACGGCAGTTGATTTTGATGTTATAAGTTATGAACTGTGCATAATAATAAAACAACACCAACAATCGGCCGGCGAAAGAAACAGAAACCAGAAACATGCATATGCCATTTAAATGCTTTATCAGGGAATATAGATCAGCCCAGTTTACGAACAAAACTGGGAAAAGTGAGCATTTGATGGTTATTGCTCACCCTGCGGAAAGTTACCGTCTGGAAAATGCGAAAAATAACTATAAACGATTATTTCTACGTAACGCACCCTTTTTCTTTAGCTCAATAAATTTCGTCATAACTCAAACCAAATTGTACTCAAACGACGTCCTTTCTCTACCTCATTTTCAGAACCAAATGGAAGCGACAAACGGCAGTGGGGCTGGAGCTGCTGGCGGAAGCTGGCAACTACGCTGCCTTCCAGCGATTGTACGGAGGACCGCCCTATATCGGCGGCTGGCCTTACCCAACGCAGGCTGGACCTCCGGGAGCACCGCAGAGTGCCGTGGATGCCTACTACCGACATGCGGCCGCTGCAGCAGCGCTGCAAAAACCACTACCGTACAGAATCTACCCCGGAGTGCCCGGTCTCGGGACACTAAACACCATTCCAGGCCCGAGCGCACCGTTCCCGCACCTTTCGGCGTCGACGTCGCTGTCGACGCTTAGCAGTTACTATCAAGCCAGCAGTCAACAGGTTGCAGCAGCGGCAGTCGCGGCCGCCAACAGTGCGGGACACCCCGGAAGCAACTGCAGCCCGGGTGCAACCGGTAGCAATGGAAGCGCGAATAACGGTGGCAGCGGCAACAACAACCACGGAAGCACCAGCAGCCTCAGTAGTCATCCTCGGCGATCGCCCAGCCCAACGCTCAATCCGGGCAGTCCGCCGGGCCGATCCGAGAGCAATCCTCCCAGCGACGACGAAGACGAAAACATACAGGTTTGAGTTTGCTCTGCCTAGTAAACCCAAAGCTGCAAAGCTGTGTGATTGAAGCCGCCGCCGCCGTGACAACCGAACACTCATATACGTATAATGAACAGCTGAGAATGAAAATAGTGATTATTATTTTTAATAGCATTTATTTAAAGCAGATTTTATTTTTTAAACAAACCATTAGCGAAAAGAGGCGACCGTCGGAGGACAAACCGAGTGAAGCGTGCAGCTCTTTGTGTGCAAAATTCAGCGCCTTCTGCGCCACGAAATGTCACACACAAGGTCTCGAAAATATGTAGGTCCGAAAGCACAACGCACAAAGAGAGCGCAAGCACCATTCTCTGGCCGACCGTTTATAACTGTTTTGTATTATTTAATTAATTAGTGGTCAGCCGGCGGCGAAGAAGTGACGCTTCGTTGAACACTTCACTTTGCGGCGCTGCTGCGCATGAGTGCAGCGGCGTTATCGAGTTCGCCGGGTCCTTAGGATTTACCCTACATACGGCGGGCGTTCTAAAGCCCATTCTGACCTCGGGTTCATAGGAAGAACCGATTTGGTTTTCGTCGACATTAAACGGCTGAACAGGATCGGTGCTTAACCCACTCGAGTTCCCACGAAACGGACGTCCTCTGTTGTGTACATATAGAATAGTAATACAGAAGCTGAATATTTGATATGAATTCTCCCAGCAGCTGGGAAAACAGCTCAAAATAAAAACAAAATAAAAACAAAAATGCATAACAAGGAAAACAAGAACGAAGGGCGAAAAATTGACAGCACCGACGAAGACGATGGAAATTTAAACTCTATAAAGGAGCGTGAGAGAAAGCGAGAGAGTGCGAATACGGTTAATTTTGTTTTTGTTGTATAGATAATGGCAGTAAATGAAAATCGCTAGGCAGAAGAAGACGACATTCCGCCTATCCAGACCAGTGAGATGACCGCTAAATTTATTAACTATAATCTTAATTTATGATAATAGTATTTGAAAATAATTATTTAATTATTTTATAAGTGTAAATTGTTGTAAACTTTGGCCACCCTTCGTCCCGTTTCCCAATCTGTAGTAGTTCAATGTGTTAGTTTTTCGCGCCCTGCAAAGCGACTTTTGACCTATTGTGGGTCAAATTTAAACCTTCTGAAAGCTCACGATTGTCTCTTGAAAATCGCCGCAAGCTGCCTTCATCTAAACTTAAAAACAAAACAAAAACAAGAGAAAACAAAATGCTTCGACTGAGTGACAAGCAGAAAATGCTCAAACAAAAGCTAAATTCACACAAACAAACAATTGAAAAGACGCAACACACTCACACACACTCATTCAGATATAATTAATCATATACAATAGCAAGCTAGTAAGTAACCAAATTGCCAAAATTTAGTTAAAAGAAACGCAAATTCGGAAGACGTCCACTTAGAAGCAGTATTATAATGGTCTCAGTTGAGAGCGCATAAACCGGTAGTTTCGAGCGAAACTATCAATTCCTCCCATTTTAAGTTTTTGTTTTAACCGCACACCAAACTGGAGCTGGAGCTGAATTCAGCAGTCTACAACACACAAATACTTAGATTTTGTTTTAGGGCGGACCGATACAGGATGTGAGCTAGAGACAACAAGCAAAGCAAGCTAAAGATTATAGGTTACGAACGAGTCGTTTTTCCTTTTAGTTGTCAACTATTCGAGACGAAAGGAAGCTTACGATAGTTAGTTATTGGAAAATTGTAAATATCGATATAATGAAGATAATCGGCGTATTTGTGAGTGAAATTTCTCACCCCGGCAGTAGCAGTATTCCATTCCGGGAACTTTCGATCAGGCAAGCGATCTGTCACAAAAAAGCCACGATCGTACGAGAATGGAACACTAACGTGTAAACAAATGGTAGACCTAACTAACGAATATGACGAGAAATAAAGATAAAAATTTTATTGAAAATTACTCAGTCCTGAATTATTAATACCGAAGAAAAAGAAACGCTCATTATTCACTTAATCCTCCCGCTTTGATCACTAATTACCACTTGTCGGACCATGGCCTGCTAGTTTGCCGGTTCTGCCGGCGTATTGTCCATGCAGATAAAAATCAAAATTTGAGCGCAGTGCATTTGGCAACACGATACACTGCCGACAATTTTTCATTGAAAATCAAAATATCCGGCCACACTGACCTAGTTGTTTCCCAATGTAAACAAATTGAAATCGAAGCAGCACCGTGAGCAACGCTTTCTCGTTCTTCGTTGGATATCTATAAAAATGGAACCGTGAGTTTATAATATTATTAATTGTATCGTATGCATTAAATTAAAATTTTGTTTTAGGTCATTTTATTTGCTAAACAGACATCAACATGACAACAATGCTGATACTTCTACGGCAGCAACAAACGAGCATATTCTGCGGTCAAATCCGTTCGATTCCGAGATTAATGATTCAGTTGCGAACCGGTATGTTCATTTAGTATAATTTGATTCAAAATGTTTGTTTCTTAATTGTTTATATTTTGTCCCTAGATCATTCGAACAAGAGGAATATTTGACCGAGTGCGACGATGCTGCTGACGTTGAGGATGAATTATCACGGAATGCTTTTGCATATGAAGAAGCATATAACGACGCACTAATTACCGAGGAGATTAACCAGCAAGAATCGGTGAATTTTGAAGCAGACGAGACAAATAGAGACAGCGATAAAGTTTTCATTTTCGCCGGTGTGTTTTGTCGAAAATTATATTGTTCCCAGCAGCGCCCACGTGAATTCGAAAAGCGTAATATAGAAGGAAATGATATGACGGAAGTTTTGGAGTTACTTTGGCAGGTAGCAAAAAAGCAGGTGCATAGAGCAGTTACCTTGAAAGATGATATTCCAACATGGGCCGAAGATGATCCAAAACTGGAACACATACAAAAATTTGTAACATTGCAAGATGCGTGTAAAAAGAAGCTCTATTATGTGTCATCGGTTTCTCCCAGACTTCTGCGGAATTGGCGACATAAGACGATTAAAATTTTTGTTTACGTCTACTCCACAAATGTCGAAAATAACACACAGTATCAACAAATTTTAAAGAAATTAATTTTACCACAAAACCCGGATCGATCTGGTGCCAACAGTACTGTGGATGAATCTGTACTAGCCGCTGAGCTTCGCAGCAAACATCCTGACATCGAGGGGCATCATAGTTCATGGCTGCTTTGGGCCAACTTAATCAATTCTTCTCCGATACACGAACGAGATAAACTGAAGACATCCAAGGCACCACCGTTAGAACTGGCGAAATATTTTCGATGGACGGCTATATCTGAAGCAGCAAGATTGCAGTCGTTGCATAGAGGAATCGTGGTAGCGCAAACTGTGAATGATGGATGGACAAAGCAAATCGACGAAGTAAGGCAAGATATCGATCTAGCGTTAACCGTGCTTCAGAGAGTTGTCGACAAACTTAATGCAATGGAATCTCGAGCGAAGGGTGAATCTGAACTATTTGCAGCGATGTCATCGGCAACGCAGCCTGAAGAAAGTGATATTAGTCAGAAACTATCAGCGAAGGTAGTGGACTGTACGGACGTGGATCATCAATGAAACTTATTGATAAATAATGAAGTATACCTCAGAGAATAATGTTCTGTCTGATAAAAAATCACTTGATATATTTTTAATATGTTAATTTTTATTATCGATAATAAAATCCAAACTGTTTATATCTTGGTCAAGACCCTTTTCAGGTAAAAACGTTCCCCCTGCAAAATATCCGGAATGCTCAAATATGTTTGTACACAGATAAATTTTAAATCGATTAATCGATTCGCAAACTTCATGCAGGATTGAAGAATGTTCAGGTCTATTTCTAATGAGGTCTTTCTTTATTAACCCAAAGATTACTTCTATAGGGTTGAAGAATGGGCAGTACGCCGGAAGAAATATTGGGATAATGCCAATTGACCGTAGGTATCTTATCAAGTTAGGATCACAATGAATCCTTGCTCCATCCATTATCCAGATCGAATGGAATCCGGGATAGCGTTGAACTTGCTTATTGTGGAGAGCGAAGTCTCTGCAACATTCAAAAAACTTTGCTCTGGTGAATGTTCCTTGAGTCCAAAAGCTATCTAACATTCCACTCATACCCAGAAAACAGAGAAACGATACGCGAGGCTTGCGACAAAACTCACCACGATATACCCCTTCCGGCGTAGCATATCACGACTATCAAAGCTGACTTCATCTAAAAAAACCAGGTTATAAATATCCCACTTTATCGACATCATTTCCTTGACAAATCGAACGATCTCTTCGTCGCGAATTTGGATGGCGCGGCGTTCAATTGTCTTGCGCGTAAGTCCGAACTCATGCAATATGGCACAAATTGAAGATACACTAATAGAGGTGTGAAATTTTAGCTGGAATCGGAGCTTTGCTTCATCAAGGAACAACATAGGTTCTTTCATATATAATTGAATCAGCCAGCTGCGCATGTCAATAGTAAATTTTTTGTAAATTTGTTCGCGTTGCTTGCGATGAAACAATCCGTTTCTCTCGTATTTGGAAAACCAGGAACAAATCGTGGACAAGCATTTGCCGTAGATGATGGCGAGCTGTTTCTTAGAAATTCCTAGAAAATAATAACCATATAACGCATGATACACTGTATTGACGCTGGCATGTTGTCGGCGTACATTTTGAATAATAATATTGGACATTATTGGTTATATAAACGCGGATTATAATAAAAATAATAATTTGAAAACCAAATTACTTTAAACATTTGAATTTTCCGTCATCGAAAACAAATAACACATGTGTCAAAAGCATTGACAGTTAAGTCGGGAGTCAAGTTCGCGTCGCGAGTCTGACTCGCGAACTTCAATTTAGTGGTGGCGAGACAATACATGTTAGCTTAGATGACAGATCTGTGTGATGATGACATCGGGGGGCCCGATAATTATTGCCACCCGTGCGCGCTATTGCTGTTTGACTTTAAATTACTGTCTGATGAGTACATCGGTAGACAAAAGTGCTGGTAAGTTGGACAAAGCTGGGTCTAGTTTTCAGAAGGTCGCATAATCAACCCGTTTGTATGCATTCTGAAAACTAAAGCCAGAAAGTTGAAAACCGTAATAATCGACGTGCGACATTCGGTTTTCTTTTTGTTCTGTGTGTCGCAACTACGTCGCACGTGGTGCGCTGTGATCGCACATTGACGCACCATTCAGCGCGCCACGTGCGACGTAGTTTCGACACACAGAACTAGAATAAAACCGAATGTCACAAGTCGATTATTACGGTTTTCAACTGCAACAGCAATACAAACAGACTGAAGTGGAAATGCAAATACTACCGGAGGTAGTGTCCATATTTCCATGTTCGTGCGTTATTTTACCATTAGTTTTTGATTAAGTAACAGATGGTTTGAATATAATTGAAAGAAAATTCGATGGGGAAAGAGAAGAAAAAGATTTCCACGGTCGCTTTGAAGGCACAGTGTGTGCGTTTGTACGTAAAGGGAAAGAAAGAGCGCGCTGGCTGTTTTACAAATAGGGGGTGTGAAAAGAGGAAAAAATTGGTTTACGCTTCGAAAAACGAAAAAAGAAAAGAAAAAGGAACTAACCCGGGGTAGAGTATTGAGTTTAATTGAAAGTTAATTAAAGAATGATTATGTTATGAGTACGTTACAAGGAAGCGCTCGTTTTTTCGAATCGGTCGGTCCGACGTTCGGCTATGTAGGTCGTGAAGGTAACATATGTCATTAGTTATCGACATATGGAGCCGGGCATTCTTCTTTTCTTTTTGTGTGTTTTAGAAGAGCTTAATAATAGTTATATAGTCCATAGGTACAAACATTTATATATAGCGCAATACATACTAAAGGTGTTTCCGACATTTTATTTGCGGATGAACTCAGGAACGAAAATTAATGCTAACGTGAAATTTTTGTTTTATAAAACAGTAAGTTGGCAAATAAGAAAAAAATATTTTAAACACTTTTTTTTAAGTAACGCAACTTGTTCGGGTAGGGAAAGGTGAAATGCTACAAAATCGTTTATTATAAAGGTCATGTCTGACTATAGTCAGAGTTGGGCCACCATAATTTTGCAGAGTGCAGAAGGACAATATTCACTAGAATACTTTGGTTACGTGAAATATGACGAAATAAAGCTAAATGAATACTATGAAAACCTGGGTCGTTGTTGTTTTTTCATTATAGTAGTACCTATCGGAAAACGTGATCATGGGAATATTGATCTTGAGGCACCGGCCGTCTCACAATGCCGAAAAAATGTAGTCAGAAGACTCCGTTGTGCGCAACCAATCGAACGAAGGAGCAGGAGCTGGAGGATAGCTTCAACCTCGACAGCGATTCGCTGTATGGAGGATTTTCAATCTCGTCGCTGCTCCTGAGTTCACCAAATGGAAAAGTGGAGAGCCGTACGGTCAATCTTCCAGATCCGCCGATGCGGCAGACGACGATGCGGCACCAACGTCGTTTCGTGTTACGCTCAAGTGGCTCTCCAGTGCATAAAAAAAGCGTCACAAGCTGTGTTTCAGTAAAGAATATACACAGGAAGAGGCTAGAAAGGCGTTCTGTCGCCCTACAACCGCCACCTCTCGAGCAGAGCAAGCGGCAACTGTCGGCGGAAATTGTGTCACAAAACACGAGAGCAACAGGTCCAAGTGTCAAACGGCCATACCATGACGGACCTCCCGAGGCCTCTGGTGTTCAAGGAGTAGAGTGATGATCCTCTGCCTGCTCAAAATCAGAACGACGGCTTCTTTATACAAGCGTGGTGTGTATTACGGATTACCTACGAATGGCCGAAACACAAATGGCCAAATCACGAATAGCTGAAACACAAATGACCGAAACAACGAATGGCCGAACTTCATATTTGGCCGAAAATATTGACGGCCTTTAATCTGCGCAAACGTTGGGTACACGCTGTCCTTACTCGCCGCCGCTCGTTCGGGCTTAATTAAGGGATAATCCCTACTAGTCAGTAAACCTAGAAAAATGCACGCACCGGGGCACAGTGGCGCTCCTCCATACAAAGCTTGGCCAAAAGCCAAAAGTTACTTCAAATCGGCTGAAAACAACATCTTTCACTAATTTTGGGTCAGTGATTTCAAATTTGGGATCAAAATCGAAAAAATAAGTGCTCATTAGTGTGGTTCACAAAATTTAAAAAAATATGTTTCTCTTTTAACTAATTTTATTTTTGTTTGTTGTTTTTTTAGGATGGCAAATTTTGTATTTGCCTTTGAAAATATAAAAACTAACTTGTATCGTGATGCATTAGGGTGGTTCACAAACCATAAAAAAAACTTTATTCCAAAAAAAAGAAAACTAGCAAATTATAAGCCACTAATGGCAATAAATGGAAACTTTTAGGAAATGGAATTTGTTTGTCAAATTGTTTTAGTTGATTCTGCTAAAAATAATTTATTGAGGCTGAACGAAATTTAAAAATGTTTATTTTTAATCTCAATAAAGGCTTTTCTAGTAAATTTAGCAAGCGCCTAAGGAAATTGTTATAGTGAACGTATTGATTTCAAATCACTTTAAATGCCTCTGTGATACTACCATTACGTTTTAATTTATTCTTGAAGTATCTCTAGAACCTTTGCAAGGGTGGGCCTACTAGGCAGATTCTGCTTTTAATGACGTTTCTGTGAAAACTTGTACGCGCTTCATTAGGCTGTTTATACGATTCCAAATTTGTTCAGAGATATACGATAATTTTCGTACATAAATAGACGAGTTAGTATTGGCTGTGCAGTTATGAACTTTTAAAGAAAGAAAATTTGGTAAAAATGATGATTTTTGGAACCACCCTAACTCAGACAGAGGCACCCCAAGCATCAAATAAACAGGTAGGGGTCTTAAATTCTCCGAAAAGGAACAACTATAAAAAATTTGAACAAACCCAGAGCATTTATAAATAGGATGTATATATGAATACACAAAATAATCGGTAAATCGAAGAAGTTAAATGATGAATAACACTAACCTTTTCGATTTTTTGTTGAAAAGATAATTTTTATAGTGCGAGAAAATCACGCCTTCATATAACACGAAGAAATCACTTCCGATATACCTTTCAAAAAATCGATATATCTCCCTTAGCGCAGCAAAACGCAGAAAGCCACCCAGTTTTTCGAAGAGTAGAGAAAATTTCATATAAGATGCATTTAACATGGTCGTTTTCTGACGTTTCCCACCATACTTTCTTGATCGCTGAACATTGATGTTGAGTTTCCCATACAATTTGTATGGAAGAACGAAATATCAATCTTCAACATGATCAACTTCAGACATTTGTCAAAAATTCATTTTAACTTCAAACTGGCTAAAATTTTCAGGTCAACTTCCAAAACTATTCCAGAATATGAAAAAAATATAATAATGGCCAGAACTGGAAATTGGATTTTTGACTTTTGGTCAGCTTTGCGCCATAGTGCGGGGGGCTGCCCCCCGCAGTGGCCGGCGCTTCAGACGGCGGGTCACCGGCGCACTCGCGGCCCGCGGCCGTCTCGCCCTGAATCATCTAGGACACATTTGCTACTGACACGGTAAATAGGTCTCACATTTGCGCTTAGGGGAAGAAAGAACTTTCAATCATCTATACCCTATAGTAAATATTTGTGTTGCTTATTTTGTTTTTTGTTTGATTAAAGTTAGTAGTTAACTGCTTGCCAATTCATGTTTTTATTGAATAGTTATTTAGGCATTCCGAAAAAAAAATCGTGATTCGGCCATTCGTGATTCGGCTTTCTGTGACTGTTGTTGAAATTCGGCCAATTGGATTTCGGCCATTCGTGATTCGGCCATTTGTGTTTCGGCCATTCGGTACCAGCCCTGTATTACGTCGTAGGGGACGTAGGGTCGATAGGCAATATTGTCGAGCTGGCGTTGGAGATAGCCCATTTGTCTGCCAAGCAGAGCTTCAGAGCAGAGCAGAAATGCTGAACTATATGTTCGGCAAGGCTTGCAATGTTCGCATCTCAGCTGGGTGGTATTGCTAGAGTCAGTAGGATCGTTACACCAACCTCGTAATTGTCCTGTACTTTAATAATCGGCTGTTAAGTCTGTCGATAAAGAAGGGTATTAACTAAAGACAGTTATACAACAGTTGAACTGGATGTTGCTGCCAATGACCTACAAAGTAGGATCATCAATGCTTTTACCATGAACTGTCCGTTAATCACATGGAAAGTCTGCCATGTTCGATCTTCGTCAGGAAGCTAGGCGTTTATTCAATAGAGCTCAGATCACGTCCAATTGGGACGCTTATAGGGCATATCTCATCAAATATAATGCATAGCTCCCAAGTAACTATAAGCATTAATCCAAAACCGTATATTGGAAATAATTCTGCATCCCAAGTGCCAAACTTTTGTATATTAGCAATCTTAATGCTTATAAAACGTATATTAACATTGTTGATGCATAGAAGCATTAACGTAAATCAGCATTAAAGAAAGCAATATATGCGCATATAACGTAACAATATAATGCATTTAGTCAATTGCATTAAAACGAGCGGTAAGTGTTGATAAATGGCTTGTACTTAACTTCTTATTTTGCTATTCTGCGGCCACTATTCGTGCCCTCTTCCACCTAATGGATGCCGTCGTTTTCTATCCTATTGGTAATGCAGGACAAGTAGCTATGATAGAGGGAATATCAACAAGATTTAAATACGGCTAATTTCAACTCACTCAATCACGTCCGCTATGGTTTAGGTAGCAAAGGTGCAAGGAAACGAATCAGGTTGCATGACTAACTCCCCGGTTCGAGCCCAAGTCTAGGTGGTAACATTATCCAGCATTTCAAAAAATGATTCTGTTTAGCATGCTCCCCTTGAGATGCTGCAAAAAAAAATCGCTTGCTTTTTTAGTTTTTTAAATCCCAACCGAATCTATTTTTATTTTCCATAACAAGCAAACGATATGCCGTCGATACTTTCTCGATACGTCGACAATGTAGACAAAGTGACGTTTCGATTAAGCCTCAAAGAAACACTAATAATGTTTATTGAATGCTTGTGGTGTAGCATTTTAATAACCCGCTATTTCGCCTTTTTAGCATTATGTGAGTTCTACAGAAATATATAAAGAAAAGTAAGCTTTCAATCATAGTTCTGTATGCTTATACTATGTTGTCAAAGGACAAGTGTTTAGTGCTTACTGGTTACTTGGGCTTCGCAAGGTCAAAAGGAAGTCAAGTCAAGTTTGACGAGAGCAGCCAGACTCTGCCTGAAGCGACTCCAAAAAGCGTTAGCCAAGGACCATACCAATGAATGACCTAGGATATTTGAAAAAAAAAAAAAAAAAAAAAAAAAGAAAAAGAGGATGGTAGTCTCACTGTTATTCCTATGGAAACGTTGGAAGTTCTTACGATCATATATTTCCTCGGCTCGACAGTAACCACTGGATGCGTCGTCGGCAAGATGAGTCATTACGCTATGCGTTAAACCAGTCGGTTCTACTTGCATGAAGACTATTTACGGAGGCTTTAATCAACTGGGCACTCAGTTATTTTGAGCCAATGACGTCTGCAGGTCCGGATGACATCCTTTTCATCTTCTTACAAAAGGCGGACCTCTTTCGTGCCAGCTTTACATAGTTTGGGAGTGCTGTACAACTTTAAGAAAACTATCCTACCAGAACAAAGTTTCATTATTCTGGGTGCCTGGAGGCTGCCGAATCGAGGGTAATGAGTTTGCTGACAGCCTAGCAAGAAATGGATCAGCCCTGAACCGATTCTTCTAGAGGACTCCATATCATCCGGGAGATACGACTGAACATTCAGCCTTTAGCAACGGTAGGAGCTGCTGATGAAAAACTGATGAACGGGTGACTGATACGCTAGAGCAGAGAGAGATACCGAGATGCTAAAGGGTGTCCCACATTAAATTGCATTACAGAAAGAGCACTGTAGAAATACCCATTGACTATTTTCTGTTTGAAAATTTGAATAGATGTAGTTTAGAGTGTCTTGTTTACAGTGTATTTTTATCGCTGCCCTTTTTTCGAAAATTGGAAAAAATCGCGTCACCCGAAAAGCAACGTCTCGAATTGATTTTGCACAAGCACCTAGAAAATTCTCAACTCTCTCATCAAGACATCGGAAAACAACTCGGAATCGTGCAATCAACGATGAGTCGTGTGATTAAACGTTACTACGAAATTCTGAGCATCGAACGGAAGGAGAAATGCGCTCAGAATGAATATTCTATTAGTGATCAGGATCACAAGTGCGTCGTGGAAGGGTTTGAGGAGAATCCCAATGCTTCGGCCAGGGATGTGACCAAAAAGTTGAATCTGTCCAAGTCTGTCATTTAGAGAGACAAGGAACGGGAGGGACTGCATACGTACAAAGTGCAGAAGGCCCCAAATAATGACGAACGGCGAAATACGGTGGGAAAGTCACCCACGAGCCCGGAAACTACACTCAGATGCTGACGAAGCCGCATTGTCTCATCATAGATGATCAAGGCGGACTTCCTGCAGCTTTCGGGGATACTGTTCTTCACCGCCCAGCACAAGTTTGATGTTCCGGAGGAAATATAGAAGTAGAAACTTTCAAAGTTTGCCAAGAAATACATGATTTGGCAAGCACTTTGCTCATGTGGCAAACAGAGTGCGCCGTTGGTGACTACCGGGACTGTAAACGGGCAGACCTACCTCAAGGAGTGTCTACAGAAGCGTCTGCTTCCTCTGTTGCAGCAACACGAGGGCCCTTCGATCTTCTGGCATGATCTAGCTTCGTGCCACTATTCAAAGGATGTCCTGGAGTAGTACGAAACCAATGGGGTTACTTTCATACCCAAGGACATGAACCCCCCCAACGCACCGGAACTATGGCCCATCAAAAAATACTGGGCTATTATGAAGCAAGCACTACAGAAGCATCCCAAGGAAGTCAAATCTGAGGAAGACATGAAGAAAAAGTTGTATTTCGTACAGAAGAAGCTGCAGTCAGATGTTGTACAGAACCTTATGAGTGGAGTTAGGCGTAAGGTGTGAACATACGGTTATGATATTGAAGTTGAATGAAATAAATATGATAAAAACTTACTAATGAGTTATATTTTATTGTCTGAAAGTTTGAAAAAGATCAGTCGATTAGGTAATTTTCTACAATGTTTTTTCCGTGGTGCAATTTTATGTGGTCACCATGTCGCAACCCCACCGGTCACTGCCCGCGCAAACATCATCTCATGAAGATAGGCAAGCTAAGTGTGGGATCTCGGAACACCTATTCTTCGAATGCCGAGTTTTGATACAACGCAAACTGCGAATCCACGAAAAGGGAATCCTAGAACGTTCCGACATCTGGAAAGACAATCACATTGAAGTACCGTAAAACGGGGTAACATTGCATTGATCATCGGAGTAACATTCAGAAAGACCAGCCGAATCCATTTTAAATTGCAACATTGTCTAATCGACCATTTGGACGGAACAAAGACCGATCACAAATGCCGGGACACACTGCCAATAAGTCACGGGAACGCCGTTGCGAGATAAGAAGGAACGGCACTCGATAGAGAGAGAAGCTGCCACGATGATGATATCACGATGCCAAGATGACCTGATGACCTACAAGAATCTTCGCTTGACCGACACGCTCAAAATTGCCACCAATCTCCAAACGCCTCTGAGTTATGTTCGAGAGTACGTATGAACACCACAATCGCGGTGACCTGGACCGGACGGTGACCGGAGGTTGCTGATATCGGAGAACCTACTGAGATTGGATTGCCCCCCCAGTTGGCCTCGAGGTATGATGCTGGCCTAATAAGCCACCAATCGTCGTATGTTCGAATCTTGACTGGGAGAGGCTATTACAGTTAATAGGATAGTATCAACTGGCCCTGCAATTGTCCTGTACTCTAGCAGCAGGCTGCGAAGTCTGTCGTATAAAAACAGAAGGTCAAGTTTCGATAACGGAATGCAGCACCTAGGCTTGCAGATTCCTCTGAAACAAATAGTTTTTATGGTCGTATTGGATTTTATTGAACTGAATAAAAACTTCTGGCTGTTTGCAACATTTATGTAGTCTGATTAGAGCAAAATGTTGCTTAGAAAGTTCTTGATCGTTCGCTATCATTAACGCATTTTGTAAAATTTTGCGACTTGGTCCGGTCTGATTTAACACCGACCATATGATATCGCGACAAGCAATCGAGTTAAGCAGGCGAGTCGAGCAGTCGAATCAAGCAATCGAGTCTGTAAGTATGAGAAAGCTCACACTGCCCTGCTGGCTCACTCTATCTTCTCAGGGTCGTAGCGTGTTCGGGGGACTCAGCACATTGGACTACTTACCGTCTCAATCAAACAAAGCGGAACAACGAACGAAGGTTCAGAGGAAAAGGGATCGGCTCTTTAAACTTAAAATCTAGAACTCCATTTTACTTATTTATTAATTCGAGTTTAGAGTTGAAAATCACGTTGCGGTACGGGTCACGACGCGTTGGGGCCCATCGGCGACATGCAGGAAAACGGATGAAAGAGAGAGGGTACATACCTCGACCGCTTCACGGTCGATTTTCGAGATGCTGGCACGATGACGTACTAGATCGAGGTTAAGGTTGACAGGAACTGTGCTTCCGGTGACTTCCGGGAATCAGGATGAGTAGCGTTGCACTTCGTTTTCCACCCTTCAGGAACACTAACGTTGCCTTAAGCTGTTTGCCGTCCAGAATGGCAACGGGGTCACACGTGGTTCCACGTAACACCTGCTATACGATGGCTGAATCCGTAGTTGAAATGGGTATGGGTCACTACGTCCGACTGCTTCTGGCCGCTGTCTGTCACATCCAATACGTTGGTACACGGACAGCCACACTGTCTTAGCCGAATGAATATGAATCCAGCTCTTCGGTTTTAAGAAAGACTACGCTTCGAATGACTAGGTAGTTTTGCACAGCTTTAAATTTTTAGCTTTCTGGCGTTGGGTATAGTTCACCGTATAGTTCGAGCTCGACTGTCTCCTCCTTTTGGGCCTTTCAACCTTTGACCTATATCTCCCTCTCGTCGACTATCTCTCTCCTCCCTTCTCTCTATCCGGACACAGTGGGTTCGCTATCGAATTTCCCTTCGTTTGCGGATAGGCGAACCGGTTGAGAGTTCCCAGGGTTGTGCCGTGATCAATGGGTTAGTTTATTGGTTGGAAATTTTAGTGCGGACTATTTTGCCGTCTTTTGCCGTTGCGGTTTTTCCGGTACATGCCTTTAATTAAATTTGTGACCGTTTACAAGTTTTGGCTGCCCTCTGGGAAATAAATAACGGCTCCTTGTGAAGCACGTCCAACGCCCCAACGTCTGGTCTGCACGTTCCGGGGTGTGCTCAGAAGGCCTCTTTTGTTATCCCAGATTATCATGCGGCAGGGATCCCACGGACTTGTAAGCGGCCACAATACAATATTCATTTTTTCGCAATTTGTCGTTGCTTAATTATAGGGTTTTCTTTTATGTTAGTGTGTTAGTAAGGACTTAAACCTAGGTTAAACAAAAATAACAAATTTTAATAAGCAAAAGAAATTAACAAACTAAAGACAATAATTCAGAGCCAATCAAAACAAAACAAAATAATTACAAACTTAAAACTAAAACGCTAAACTGAACCAACTACTTCATTGTGACGATCAATTTAAAAGTGATCGGTAACAATCTTCCCCAGGCCGGGATAGAAAAATTATGCAAATAATTTTTCGTATAAGTCTGTATTATTTTTACAAAAATACTTCATTTTGACTCGTTGACGTGACACGACTGGATCATTAATATTTACTACCACCTGTTGCAAACTTCATAACTCATTTTCTATCCATGAATTGTCCTACCTTCGCGTGCGTTACACCTTAATATTTACTTATTTTCGAAACATTTATCTTCTTATCATTCTTTCTTCTTTATCTCTGATGGGAAAATATTTTATTTTACTCCCATATTCCTTTCTTTTTACTCCTTTGCATTACGCTAAGGAAACCTAAACTTAATTCATTCTTTCATTCATTCTTTTTTCACTCTTCGTTCAATTCATCTCTTTCATACATTTCATTCAATGGCCGTCTTTCGTATTTATTCATTCTTCCTTCTCATTCATTCTCTTTCAATCTTTCATTATTCCTAATGGTCTTTCTATTTCCTAACTGGTGGACAATATTTAATTTCTGTCACTCCAGGTATTTACCATTGGTCAAGGCTTTTCCTTCCGCCTTGTTATTTGCTTGATCAATAGAGTAGATCTAGTCACTCCAGAAGCTCCTTTCGGGGTCATAAGGCATCAACGTCGATTCAACAACTCCGCGCTATTTTGAGGATTACTTTCTTGTACTGAAAGTCCTGGTACTGACCTTCATCGTCGCAAGACTCTGGTCTCCAGCGAAAGTATTCTTCTTGAGCGATCTAGGTCACCCATCAATTCAAGACATTAAATTTAATCGAAATTATTTTACTTCGACCGATTAGAACCCTTGATTCAAACGGTGAGTAATAAAAGTTTACGTGCCCCTCGAATTTCGAACTTAATGTCGAAATTCGAAACGGTTATTTCTAGCATTGATCCGACAGCTGTCAATTATTTCGGAATCTTATCAATCGAAATCTTATTGCTTTTTACGCTCGGTGACTCGTGCACCATATTTTCCTGAATTATAGGATTATTAGTTGCTTTTAAATCTTTTAAATACTCAATTTTAATTAGCAACTTGTGTCAACATTGGGCAGGCTGTTTCACGGACAGTTTCTGTGGTGTAAAAGGTCCAACAGGTGGCGGAGTCATAAATTTCGCATTCTATTTCTTCCCCGCTGGCAGATGCAGGGGATAGCTACGATAATTTCTAACCCGATTCTTGTTTTTTTCCAGTCGGTCTATCATCGGACTAGATATTTTATATTCGACGACCTGAAGTGAAGTATGTTCAAAATTTGGCATAACAATTTTTTTCTACAACAATGCAAACATCAGCTGGGATGGGCTATGAGCCACTCTTCCAGGTTCTACACCCGTACATTTTGGCAGTGAATTCTACCATCTCTTGCTACTTGAGGACAATAGTTTCGATACCTAATTCTAGCTAGCGTTTTTCTAAACTAGCGGATGGATTTGTTGTGGAATTCGTACAAAATTTATTCACGTTCTTCAGAGAAAACTATCAGCTTGCATTCAATTCATTCACCTGGTGATTTGGAACAGATGTAAACATGTATAGGGCGCCATCGAATGGTTGATAGTTCATCAATTTTCTCAGGATCTCACTATAGGAGAATCTTAGCTCTAATCTATACTAAAGCGGTTTAATTTTACAGTGATCTAAACGTTGAAACAGACTTTTGCGATTACTACCCGAATCTAGTAACCTTTTTTACAAAATTATATACTTGCACCCAAGCATATGGTCGATTATTGTTGCAGTCAGGAAAAAGATTGATAATAGTCAAGTCGATTGATCGGAATACATTTCCGAATCCACTAGACTGAATTCTAGTATCTCTAGATGATTTCGTGGACATTTCACGCAGGTTTTCTGATGACCGGCGATTCTCGTTCATCATTTTCTAGTTTTTCGAAAGTAAGGATAGTTGTGGGAATCAAATTCTTTTAAGTCACACGCAGCAAATTGGGCCTTTAAGTGTTCGGCATTGTTCCACCTGGTGGTTAGGTGAGCGACAGACGACGGTAGTAGATGGATTCAAAGCAGTGAAATGAAAATCGATTTTCCCCTGCGATACTGATAACGTTCGATGACCCGTCATTCCCATCGGTCGCGATTTAAATTCAGATAGTTGAATAGCAGAGGTTGGTTGGGCTCTCCCTTGATTTCCCAGCGTGATGGTAGGAAATACCGGTCTGAAATCCGATTGTGTTAACCCACTACATCCTTGATTGTGGTTATTCATTGATTGCCAAGGAAGTGACAAGGAAACGGGGATTTGTTGGACGAAATTTATCTGTCCAGTAACCGTATTCGGTCGGTAGAAATACTATATTCGCTGATCATTACTGAAGGTAGTTTGAGTCGGCGCTGGGATCTATGGTTTTCCGAAGTTGTGTTTGCTCCCATCGGGGAGTCTGTAGTGGCCAGCCTATCCAAGGATTAACTACGGTGGATTTAGTCATTAGCAGATTGTAGCTAGCACAGTTGGCTCTCGGTGTGCTTTTCCTTGGCTGAACTGTGGGAGTGGTAATCGGTCACTGTAATTATAATTCAAGATCTAAATCATCTGCATCAAGAAAATCTACGCGCATTTCAAAGTATTGGTTCCTAATATTCTCCATTGTATAATTATTTTCTATAGCCGTAGCCATTCTTTTGTTAAGAATTCTTTTGTTCTCCAACTTTCACGTGTTCAACTAATTCAGAAAAGAATGGTAAGAATTGCTGCAAATTCTGTGCTGCATAAACCTATAATTATCGCGTTTTTCGAGCTAGCATTACAATTCACGGATTCACTTTGATCATGCGTCGTTTGCAACAGATATCTGTCATCGCGTTTTCACTTGATTCTAACAATCGGTCACGTGCAAGACCTTCAAAGGACGTATTCATGCAAAGAACAATCGAGACAAGTACCGACCTGTACTCGAGTCTCCCCGAAACACGGTAAAAATATTCAAATCAAGGATTTGGATATTTTTATTTTACGCGGATCGCCAATTGTAAGTATGAGAAAGCTCACACTGCCCTGCTGGCTCACTCTATCTTCTCAGGGTCGTAGCGTGTTCGGGGGACTCAGCACATTGGACTACTTACCGTCTCAATCAAACAAAGCGGAACAACGAACGAAGGTTCAGAGGAAAAGGGATCGGCTCTTTAAACTTAAAATCTAGAACTCCATTTTACTTATTTATTAATTCGAGTTTAGAGTTGAAAATCACGTTGCGGTACGGGTCACGACGCGTTGGGGCCCATCGGCGACATGCAGGAAAACGGATGAAAGAGAGAGGGTACATACCTCGACCGCTTCACGGTCGATTTTCGAGATGCTGGCACGATGACGTACTAGATCGAGGTTAAGGTTGACAGGAACTGTGCTTCCGGTGACTTCCGGGAATCAGGATGAGTAGCGTTGCACTTCGTTTTCCACCCTTCAGGAACACTAACGTTGCCTTAAGCTGTTTGCCGTCCAGAATGGCAACGGGGTCACACGTGGTTCCACGTAACACCTGCTATACGATGGCTGAATCCGTAGTTGAAATGGGTATGGGTCACTACGTCCGACTGCTTCTGGCCGCTGTCTGTCACATCCAATACGTTGGTACACGGACAGCCACACTGTCTTAGCCGAATGAATATGAATCCAGCTCTTCGGTTTTAAGAAAGACTACGCTTCGAATGACTAGGTAGTTTTGCACAGCTTTAAATTTTTAGCTTTCTGGCGTTGGGTATAGTTCACCGTATAGTTCGAGCTCGACTGTCTCCTCCTTTTGGGCCTTTCAACCTTTGACCTATATCTCCCTCTCGTCGACTATCTCTCTCCTCCCTTCTCTCTATCCGGACACAGTGGGTTCGCTATCGAATTTCCCTTCGTTTGCGGATAGGCGAACCGGTTGAGAGTTCCCAGGGTTGTGCCGTGATCAATGGGTTAGTTTATTGGTTGGAAATTTTAGTGCGGACTATTTTGCCGTCTTTTGCCGTTGCGGTTTTTCCGGTACATGCCTTTAATTAAATTTGTGACCGTTTACAAGTTTTGGCTGCCCTCTGGGAAATAAATAACGGCTCCTTGTGAAGCACGTCCAACGCCCCAACGTCTGGTCTGCACGTTCCGGGGTGTGCTCAGAAGGCCCCTTTTGTTATCCCAGATTATCATGCGGCAGGGATCCCACGGACTTGTAAGCGGCCACAATACAATATTCATTTTTTCGCAATTTGTCGTTGCTTAATTATAGGGTTTTCTTTTATGTTAGTGTGTTAGTAAGGACTTAAACCTAGGTTAAACAAAAATAACAAATTTTAATAAGCAAAAGAAATTAACAAACTAAAGACAATAATTCAGAGCCAATCAAAACAAAACAAAATAATTACAAACTTAAAACTAAAACGCTAAACTGAACCAACTACTTCATTGTGACGATCAATTTAAAAGTGATCGGTAACAAGTCAAGCAGTTGGGTCGAGCGGTCGAGTCGAACAGTTAAATCGAGCAGTCTAGTCGAGCAATCTTGTCGAGCAGTTAAATCAAGCTGTTTAGTCAAGCAGTCCGGTCGAGCAGTTAAGTTGAGTAGTCCAGTCGAGCAGTTTAATCGAGCAGTTGAATCTAGTAGTCCAGTCGAGCACTTGAGTCGAGTGGTCGAATCGAATGGTTTAGTCAAGCAGTCGGGTCAAGCGGTTAAGTCGAGCAGTTCATTCGAGCAGTCGAGTCGAGCATTTGAGCAGCTGAGTCGAGCATTTGAGCAGCTGAGTCGAGCAGTCGAGTCGAGTAGTCCAGTCGAGTAGTCATGTTGAGCAGTTGAATCGAGCAGTTACGTCGAGCTGTCGAATCAAACAGAAGTCAAGCAGTTGAATCGAGAGGTGAAATCGAGAAGTCTAGTTGAGCAGTTAAATCAAGCTGTTCATTCAAGCAGTCCAGCCGAGCAGCTGAGTCGAGCAGTCGAGTTGGGCAGTCGACTCGAGCAGTTTAATCTAGCAGTTAAGTTGAGTAGTCCAGTCGAGCAGTTGAATCGAATAGTGTAGTCGAGCAGTCGGCTCAAGCAGTTCAGTCGAGCAGTTAAGTTGAACAGTTGAGTCGAGCAGTTTAGTCGAGTAGTCCAGTTGAGCAGTTGAATCGAGCTGTCGAACCAAACAGTTAAGTCAAGCAGTTGAGTCGAGCTGTCGGGTTGAGTGGTTAAATCGAGTAGTCTAGTCGAGTTGTTGAATCAAGCTGTCAGTTGAGTCGAGCAATGAAATCGAGTAATGTAGTCGAGCAGTTGAATCGAGTAATCGGGTTGAGCAGTTGAGTCGAGCAACCGATTCGAATAGTCCAATCGAGTAGTTGAGTCGAGCAGTTTATTTGAGCAGTCGAGTCGAGCAGTTGAGTCGAGTAGTCCAGTCGAGCAGTGGAATCAAGCAGTTATATTGAGCAGTTGAGTCGAGCGTCGATTCGAATAGTTGAGTCGAGCAGTCTAGTCGAGCAAATGAATCATGCTGTCCAGTCAAGCAGTCCAGTCGAGCATTCGAATCAAACAGTCCAGTCGAGCAGTTCAATCGTGCAGTTTAGTCGAGCAGTCAGGTCGAGTAGTAAGTCAAGCAAATGTGTCAAGCAGACGAATCGAGTAGTTAAGTCGAGTAGTCCACTCGAGCAGTTAAATCGAGTTGTTCAGTGAAGCAGTCAAGTCGATCTGACCAATCAAGCAGTCGAATCGAGCAGTTCAGTCGAGCAGTTCAGTTAAGCAGTCCAGTCGAGCAATCAAATCGAGCAGTCTAATCGACCTGTCCAGTCGAACGGTCTAGTCAACCAGTAGTGCAATCGAGCAGTCAGGGACCTGTTTTTAGTTACCGATAAACCTTTTATGACGTCTTGTCAGAGACCTGGTTTTTGGTACAGGCATAAGCTTCTTATATAAATAGATAGAATTAAAAACCAGTGTAATAATATATATGAAATAATATATATGAATTCGGTTTACGACCTAACTAATAACTGATGGTTACTGGTAGCTACGCTTAACAAGTTGTCGTAGTGACTCCTACCTTTTGTCCAATGCTGAATGGTGCATGGGTCGAACCAAGCTATAATCTGAGTTTATAACCGGATTTGACCGGCCAGGGCATGTGGCTCGCTGGTGCTTGTACCTTTGAACCATAGAGGTGCTAGACAAAAGGAGACTGCGCAACCCCCCTTATTAAGCTTACAATTTGAATTTATAATTTTACTTCAAACCGGACATAGCCATAAAATTAGACACGAAGTTTTAGTTGGAATTAAAATTGACATTTGTCGTCTCATTCTCACACGTTTTATCACATTTGCTACTCTTTCCTGTCTGTTTTTTCACTTTTTTCTGTTCCGTTTTCCACCGGTATCGGTTTTTACCCTCACTTTCCATCCATTTTTCTTCTTTCTTTCTTGTTCTTTTTCTGTCCTGTGTTTCCTGTTCCGTTTATTTATCAGTCCTGTTTTTCCTAATGCTTATCAGTGTGTTTCGTTATCTTCTTTACCATCTTCAGTTCTATTTTCTTTTTCCCTATCTTGTTTCCAGTTTTCGTATTTTTTTTATCTCCTTTCCTGTTCGTTTTTGTCTGTGTCACTTTCCTCTTCTTGATGCCCCGTTTTTCAGTCTTATCCATCTTTTTATTTTGTCCTCTATTTTGTTTGACCTCTATTTCCTGTTTTTATCGTTTCTTCCATCGGTTTTCTTTTTTCTCACTCAATATTCTTCTTTTTCCTTTTAATTTCGCTTGTTTTCTATTTCGACCCTGTCCTTTTCTTATCTCGTTTTCCCTCTTTTTCACTCTTGTTTTACCTTTTTTATGAACCGCTGCTTTCTCTTCATTTCCCGTTCCGTTTGTCGCCCTTTTCCCGAGTCCGCAATTACCTCTGTTCCGTTTCTTTCCGAATTACTTCTGTGCTGACTTGAAGTTATACTTGAAATTAAACTTGAAATTAAACTCAAAGTAAGAATTGAAATTGGATATAAATTGTATTTAAAATCCGCTTGAAATTGTGTTTGGAATTTAACTTGGAACTAGGCTAAAAATGGACTTGAAATAAGTGTTGAAATTAAGCATGCAGTTAGAATTGAATTTAAACTTGAAATTGGGTTTAAATTAGACTTGAAACTTAATTAACTTGAAATTTAATTAATGACCGGAATTGAAATTGGACTTAACTGAAACTATTTTGTTTACAATTAATTAATTTATCGCAAAAATATTGGCCCATTAAATTGAAAACTGCGAACTTTTGGGTTACAGAAATTATTTTGTTTTACATTAGATTTTACAGAGAAGCACGTGCCCCAACTTGGGCACTTGCCAACCGGAGTGCCCTATACATGACAAGTATATATTAATAGCTATAAAGGTCGGGCATTCAAACAGCTTCTCACTGGAAAAGATAAAGTTGTGACTACAATGTGTACAAATCACTTTCTCTGATGATGATTGCTAACACGTGTTATCGAGCGAATTGTGATACCTACACCAATTTGTGACTAAACACAAGTTATCTACACATCATTCACCGAATACAGGTGTGCCCTACTGCCAGCTAGGACAACTAACCTAGAGCACCGGTGGTAATTACGGTACGCTGATAGGGGTGTGTAGTAAAACGCATTTCCCGTTCCTATCACCACCGCCGCTTTTCCTCGGCGTTCGGCTCATAAATAGCGGTTGATAACACACGTTTCCAATAAACATCATATATTGATACAGTACCAATGTTAACACTTTCCACTCGAACGCCTTCATTTCCCCCCGCAGCATGTTGGTACATCTAATAAACGGCAAAAAATGGCTTCCTCACGGGTGTGTGTAGGATTTCCTTCCCTGTCCAGTGAGTGCAGTGGTAGGGGGTCCTCCTAAGCTGCTTTCCATACGGAGCGGCTCATTAATTTTTCGGCATTTTACAACGTGTTCCACTTTTCTGCCCAGTAGTCAGGCGGCGGTGGCGGTCGGCTCGGCAGCACACTTGCTAAGCCACACTCAGCGTGCTCTGAATCTGAATCGACCGCACTAACAGGAGCTGCTATAAAAATGATGTATTATGGAGTCCAACACGATTGATGTGGTAATTGATTTTTTTTTCAGCCTAATATAGCGGTGTGACGCTCGGATGTTAGGCTGTAGCCAAATAAAACGTCTTCCGGACCTCGCATGGGCTCTTTTATAATAACCCAACGAAAACACGAGGTAGGGTGGTAGGTTCCTTACTGTGAATTCTGGGGGTTAACAAATTTAGGGAGCTTGGCCGCGGCTTTGTGGTGCTTAATGGAGCGGATTAGTTTAGGTTGTCATCCGGACATTTCTGTTGCGAAAAAGGACTGTGTGTGAATGACACGTTTACATAATGAATTGGATGTTCCTGGTCGACGGGAGCCGAGGGACGCTATCGTATGGTTTCCTTGCTACACTGGATGGTGTTTTGGGCTGGAAACACCCAACGAATTTAACGCGATTAGTGGCCACTTGTGAGCCGTGGAAATAGATTTACCGGTTGCGTTAAATTTTAGGGAGATTTATCGGTATTTCGTTTTTAGGAATAAATGAAATATACGTTCCTAACAGTTGACATAAACCCTCGAAACAGGAATCTCATTGAAAGTAATGCAAAAACATTTTGCACACATGAACGGAGCACATGTGGAGGATATCGTGATTTCCCGTGATTGGATTATGTAACCAAAGACGGAAATATACAAATCATAGTAATCAGATTGAAGAGGTTAAATTGCAACCATCGAGGCAATAATTGGGCCTCCACTGGCATAGGATAGTCATATGTAAACTACAACTACAACGCAGCTTAAATAACAGTTCCAGCAATTACCTTTTGCTAGTCCTTGCGTTTCATAGTTGGTACTCCGTGAATCTCAGAATATAACAGAATATAATGAACTAGAAACATAAGTATACTTCGAAGACTGGTATTTTGAACCAATCCAATCGTCTTCTTGCTCCTAGAGTACTATCAAATATACAATTTTCATTACTTTCTTGTATCTTTATTTCCGTCTGGATCGTGGATCGTTATAAAAATAATTAAAATAATGTCTTCATAATGAACTTCATTCATTACATGAATTCATTCATAATTAATACAAAACCACATGCTAAGTCTAATAGTGATATTGGTAAACAAGCGATTGCCAATTATACCCCACCTGCCCCCTTACATTACAGTCCGACCAGTTCGCCTATATACGATAAGCGGAGAGAAAAATGCCAATATGGCCGCCGGCTATGGCCGTGCCTACCACTTTCCGCATACAAAGCTACCCACTTTCGGAAGCAATAATTTGTGCGTAAAGGGAAGTATGTTTTTTCTTCCTTTCTCTGAACGATCCGTCATCAGATTGTGTAGTGCAGCCTCCCGATGATAATGGCCATCCAAGTTGCGGGCTTTTATCTCTGGCGATCTTTCATCTCTTCGTCCCCGGCCGGCTGTACGTGACCAATGCGGGTTTACAATTTGCAGTTCGGCCGTGCTAACCCTTTCAGACCAATGGCAGCGCAGTAAAATTGAACCACCGCAGCAAACTACCGTCATCCGGCTGTTATCAGACTGTTTTGTGTGCAGTCCTGTCCGTACCTGGCGGAGCCGCTTGCGGCCATTGAAAGCCGGTTCCAGTTTCGAGCTATACCGAGATCGGCAACTGAACTGAACAGCGCCATAGTTCAATACATTGCTGCTAAATCGGATTCGACTCTATAAGCTCTTTATGTTCGATGTTTTTGTTGTTCACCAATCATGAACATCATCGGGTTTTTTTTGAGCAGAAACCATAAACCGAAATTAATTCACTCCACTCTTGCGTATTGATAGCAGCAATTACTTGCGGATGCAGCAAAGAGTCCTGATCGGAGGAAACACGGCGACGATTCGCAACCGAAGAAGAATGTAGCAATCCTCGGCTATTATACTTTTTGGCCCCAATGTATAATTTACGATTTCATTATGTTCTGTTAAATTATTTCGAATCGTTCAGCTTTTGAATGCTTTTTCATGTTATTGCATTGTTCGACATCGTACGAAACTTCCATAAACGACGTAATAGTGTTGCGGGTTTTTAAATTTCCCATTTCATATCGACCTTTTCGCGTCCCTAATGGCGGCTAGTTAAAGCCCTATAAAGATATACATTTATAGTGCTTTACGGCTTGTGGGTACAACTATCGGAAAAAATAACATGCTTTTGGCAACTCTGCTCACGTCAAGTTGACATTTTCCCCTTGCAAAACTGTCAAGCGTACGTTAGCAAAGTTGCCAAAAGCATTTAAATATTTTCCAAAAGTTGCGCCCACTATTCGCCATTTAGCCAGCGGGGTGGTGTGGCTGTCAAACTACATATATTGTCCATGTCCTACTCATTGGTTTTGGTACTTTTGGTTCTGGTGCCTACTTAAAGGTTTATTCATTTTAAGACTACTGGAACTAATTAGAAAGCAGTTAAACACGGCCTTTGAGCTATAATTTAACTAATATTAGCTGCTATTTTCGGTATACTGGCTGGTTCCAAGTTGTCGCCGTCCATGGATGTTTAGTCCGCAAAATTTTGACAATTTCACACCCCTGCATTTAGCACGCGAAAAGGTGGATAGAATCATGAAACACCAAAAACTCCCGGTAATATGAATGTCACTTCGTTCAGATTGTGTGAGTTCATTTTTAATTTGAATATTTGGTAACTCTATTCATTTTCACATATACGTGCAAGTTG
This sequence comes from Sabethes cyaneus, assembly GCF_943734655.1. Lineage (NCBI taxonomy): Eukaryota > Metazoa > Arthropoda > Insecta > Diptera > Culicidae > Sabethes > Sabethes cyaneus. The sequence goes on from NC_071353.1 coordinate 117,072,259, forward strand.
CGAATCCTTTGAATTTATTGTTTTGCTTTGACGAAAACAAAGTTTTTGAAAATGTATCAAAATGCGCGATTTGTCAACGTTAAAATTGTAGAAAATAGGAAGATCGTTTGGCAATTGTGTGTGTGTGTGTGTGTCTACAATCCATCGCCCACTGACCGGCAGCGCTTTTATGTAAAAAAGTTACTTGCATCCAGAAAGTTTGTTTCTGTAAATGCAAATAATTTTAGTCCTGGAGATGGAAGGTGACAGCTCTATTGTTCATCCAGCGACCCATTTCTAGAATGCCTGGATATACAGTGGACCCCCGTTCGTTTGAACGATTCCTCATGCAAAGTAACGTTTCCATCGTTTCAAAAAAAAAAAAAAAAAAAAAAATATTAATATATGTATGACCTCATTCCAAGGTCAAGACTAAAATCTTGAGATTAGTCTAACGGGGTTAGTTTTTAATTTGAACAACTAGTAACCCTAAATATGCTGAAGTTTGTGTGAACTGGCTGCCCTGCTCTTTGTTATTGTTTTGGTGGTTTGATTCAGTTGGCAGTTGCAAGCAGCGAATATTTCATTTTTCGATCGGATTTCTACCATAATCGTTGGGAAAACGCGGGAAAACGCAATGTGAAACAGATTAAACACGCTAGATCAGTACAGACAAATCGTGTTTATGTGCATTGTCCACATTAGCAAATGATGTCACATTGAGAATGACATTTGAACCATTTTTAGTTTGCACGTTGTGCAAACCAACGGGGTTCAAATTAAAAAGTGTTCAGATTAAAAGCGGTCAAACGAACGGGGGTCCACGGTACACGTACATTCCGAGGTCGCCTTCATAAACAATAAGCCCCGCATGGATATTTTTACATAGCCATACTTCCAGAATAATTTTCATTATTCTGGCACGTATTTAGTTAAACAAAATCATAATTGCAAAATTCTTCTAGACCAATTTCATTCCGATGCATAAAAGAATAATTTCTACCGTAGCGCCAGCTACATGTCAAATGAAACCACTTTTCGTCAATAAATATCGAAAATAATTTTCGATAATTGGCATCTGGAAGAATTTTATCGGGGTTTATCAGGTTTGTTTTGTTTCCATGACATGTGTTTGGAAACTACTTTAGCTTTGAAAATGTATACTTATCTCTTGCCAATCGACATGATCAGCATACTACAGGAAAGAACAAACACTAAACAGTCCACTCGCGCAAACTATATCAATAAATACTTTGATTTAACACTGAAAATTTCTTGAAAAACGGAGCGTTTGAATGAAAACAAACAACCGGAACCGTGCTCCCAGACTCCAAACCATAGGAAGATCGTTCGGCAATTTTGGTTAAAATAGTTTAGTTTGGGTGCAGAAGAAAGGTAAGTTGCAAAACTGCTGGACAGTTTACCCGTCGAACTTAACCGTCAATAGTGTAGCAATTGCCATACCAGTGGGGGTTTATGTACATAAGAAATGTTCAAACTGTAAAGTTCTTAATGATTTGTTTTGTAATGGTTCAAAATTCTCAACTAAAAATTATGGAAATTATTTCAATGTGAATGAAAATGCTCATATTTGCAACACAACTAATAAACGTCAAAGTACCTAAGTGCAAATTTCAAGAGCTTAGGTCGGATTAGCATTTTGGCACATAAACTAATTCTGCAAAAATGGTGCTCCGAGATCATTGCGCGAATGAGCGAAAATCGTGAAGTGTTCAAAGCCTGCGGAGTTCAACATCCCTACGAAATAGGGAGAAACACATTCACCTTAAATAGGAAGCTTAAAGAGAAACCGAAAGTGGCTAACGCCATTGTGTTGTTGTGTTGTGTGTACTGTACATCTCATCCTCATGTGTTCGTTGAAAACCTAAACGTTTATTTGAATGTTGCCGAAGTATTAGTAAAACATGTCAAATAGCAGAGCTTGTTAACATAAACACAGCTGATCCGCAGCCAACCGCACCGACTACGAACACCCCGAAATATAGTTTGTTTTCTTTATCAAGACATTCCGATTCATTTGAAATTTGCAGCAGCAACTGAATAATGCATAGGATTAATAGGATAGTTAATTAATCCGTTTGCATTGAAGGCCAGTTTTGGATTCCTGGTCAGCTGATCGTTTGTTTACTTCACTCAAAGCTTATCGATGCGGCGAAAGTTGAAAGCTCTTTAAAAGCTCATTGATGTGGCGAAACTTTGAGACCGTGGTGCTGTCTTTTCGGAATTTGCTAGTGCAACGAAATATGTGCGCAACCAAATATCTATTAACTAATGCCAGATTATACGTTTTATGAACACGTAATGATTTATATGATCAGTTAAACTTATTTTCCATTATCATTTATATTTTGCTGAGCGTTTGTTGATATATAGCGGATCGATAATTGTAATGACAAGTTTTAGGAAATTGTAACAACATTGGAAACACTGATTACATGAAAGCGTGCGCTGCCAATACAGATGCATTTTTAAGGCGAAGAGCAATACATGATCGAACGGTATCCAGCTTGGATCAAACGGCTTCAAGAAAAATGTATGAGAATGACGTTCGTGCCAGGGATGTGCGTACGATACATCAGAACAGTAAAGTTTTCAAAGCACGGAAGCAACCGGTTCTGACGGGGTACCGAATGTTTCACCCAAAACCAGTGCTACCAAGCTACTAGAAAAGGTAATTCTAAACATGATTGACGCCCGTTATAAATAGCCGGACTGGCAAAGACGTAGGGTAAGTTATCTTATAGTGGACCCTTTACCTATAACGGACCTCGGGTACAGTTCCGGCGTTTATTAGCTTGAACTTTTTATTCCCGAGGACATATGAGATGAAACGGATAGTACTGAGCATACCACATATTTCAGTTTATAAAGATTTAGCTTTATTTAATTTTTAATGCCTTAAAATCGATTTTTTCAACAAGTGAGGGTCCATTATACGGTTAGCAACGCAAATATGTCGCCTTTAGTGGACCCTCTCCATACAAAATACACTGGAATTCCTATAATGGACCCGGTCGTTGTCCTATTGTAAACGACAAAGGGTCCATGAAAGGAAAACGGGCATTCCAGTCTGTTTTAAAAAATGTGGAAAATATAGAGATTTGGAACATAAATTAATATTTTACTAGGCTTAATCGAAAGTTACTCGTATTGTAAGTGTCATCGGTTGGGTGTTTAGCGTTACCAGCTCAAAATAATTCATGGAAAAAGACAACTTAAGCACTAAAGGGTCCACTAATGAATAGTTTACCCTAGTTTAGATTCCGTATGGGAATATCCATTACCGATGCGCTCAAGCCTGTCCTAGGGAGGGCCGAAAAGCCGATGAGGCAAAAGATGTGAGGTGACAGATATTGTACCATTGTCACGATTGACACGAAAAACGCCTTTATTGGCTGGATGAGGCTACCGGACCATCAATACTGGTTGCTTAAAAGCTGTTTCGAAAACCGGACGATAGAGAACGAAACCGCTGATGGTGCGAAACAGTACCAAGTGACCGCCCAAGTAACAGTTAGGGTTTTATTACACTCTTATGATGGCATTTAAGACCAAAGTTGGTCATGAAAACTACCATAAGAGTATAATAAAACCCACATATCGTCCTAACAATGGTAGTCGAGTTCTTCGAGGAAGTGGAGATGCTGGCATCTGTGCCATATGCATAATAGAGGGATGGAACTGAACTGCCACCTGCCAGGCTGATTATGTTTGTGATTAGGCGTCAACGGCGATTACTGCACTGTCCAAAGTTATGCTGAGTAGACGGATAGCGTTGCGAATATGCTTCCTAAAAGCACAGACAAACAGACGAGACACTCGCGTTAATTCCATCGTCCAATCAAAAACCACTCATTTTTCAAAAAAGCATGTTTCGCATCATGGACACACCGCGGCGCGCGACTGTTGCTTAGAGTTTTCAGTATAAAACCATACAAATGTAAAAATCCTACAGCATAAAACCCTGCAAATGCAAGCTACTCCGCAACATGCATAATAGAGGGTGCTAGTGTGCAAGCAAAATGTGTAGGACGATGGTTTTTAAAGGATTTTCTTCTATGTGTCGTGTCAGTTCGTCAGTGCTAAAAGGATATTGCCAAGTGCAGATAGCGAGTGGTATAGGCAGAGAAACGTCATAGACATTCGGGATAGCGTAAGGCCAGACTCCATGGGTAGCTGACGACAAGAATGGGATAATGACGAGCACGGCAGATGGACCCATAGGGTAATCCAAAACAATTCGTCTTGGGTCGGTCGAAAGCACGGAGAGGTGATCTTTTACCTGACACATTTGCTGTCAGATCTTGTTTCTTACTACTAGCGGCATAGAGCCATGGTGGCTCGTGTTGTATCAAAAACTTGTCTCCGCTGTATTCGGACCTGGTTCGTGGACGTAGGTAGAAGTGGATCGGACATACCTCGAGGAAAGGAGCGAACGAGATCTGCAGAGAAGCACTCGGCTGAAATCCGCAAGGACTGCGTAGAAGTGGTAAACCCAAAGGCTCATGGCGACGCAGCTTAGCCAACGACGGGCTGTACACGAGGATCTGCTCTGGTGACAGGTAAAAGCCATGGCGTGTAACCATCGGCAGTGGAGATCTCTGATCTCTTCCCTTTGTTCTTCCGGACTGGTGGACTGATACTTTCAAACTGTCAAGTATTGTCGAATTGCACCTGTATTCGTACCCAAGTAACCACGAAGCTTTAGCTTTCAATTGTAATGCTTTATAGTGCGCTACAAAGCATATCATATAATGTGTTATTTTCTTACATGTACAATAAATGCAGTAATAAAGTGGAAAAGGGCCCCACTATTGTCAAATTAAAGTTGCATTATAATAGCAATTGCTAAAGCACCATTACGGCATGAATTAAACATCGCTTCGCCTGCATTATCGACATATCGTTATTTTTAGCCTGTTTGCGAAAAAAATATAAAAACATCAATTCGGCCGGCGTGTCAAAAGACAAAAATAAATATATTTCATATTTATTTTTTAAGTCCGCTGGTTCTAGCAGCTTCTCAAGCTATGCGTTACTTCATTATTTACGACGAATGGATTTTTTTTTTGCATTTCAAATGTTACCTTTAATGAGACTTGAACCTGATGGGTGCGTGTATCCCTGCATAGTTCATTTGCTGGCGCCTTTGATATCTTAACCACAGCTGTTATAGATGAGTGGGTTGTAATTAGTCGTACTTAAATCGTCGTTCGTAGTTGATTTTAGAATTCAATTGGTTGAAAAAAGACAGCAGCAGTTAGGTGAAACAGAGTATGAGTAGTGGCCGTAAATAAGCAAAAACGAAGTCAAGTATAAGCATTTTATTAACATTTACGGTACGTTTTAAAGATTTGTCCTAAAGCTTGTAAGCAACATATTGTAACATTATATACGCAAATAGTGTTTTTAATAATGCTAATTTACGATAATGCTTAGACGCATTAGCAATGTTTATACAAAAGTTTTAACCATGCGAATTGCTGATATACCGCTGTCTGGTATTAGCGATGCCGAGCTACAGCCAATATGGGGTTATGCGTTAATGCTTGTGGTTACTTGGGTAGTTTTGCGTGAACCTCTCGTTCGTGCCCGCAGGGTACTCTATTCATAGATTACCATGGTTTCTTAGTCTGGCATAGATTGTCTCCACCGTCCAAAGATTTCTGGTAATGATGTTAGTTAGTTTTACTGAAGATCGTTCCTCTCGTTTCGTCGCCTGCGCGCTGAACTACTTCTTCAATAGCGATGCAATATAACATAAAGGACATTCTAATCCTCTGTGCGTTTCGAAAGGACTTGAGGTTGTCCCCGAAACACGCACATAGCACCTCATGTGTTTTAGAGTAGTTTTGATCAGTCGCGTTAGTTTGTCCGGAAAACCGTTTTTGTGCCTTATCTGCCATTGCTGTTCTCGCCCTGAAATTCTTGACAATATGATCCAAATGCATGTTTTCCACCGGACATTTCTGAAGGATTTGACGGAGTGTGAAAACTACCCGCCTAATACCGCCTTACGAAATCTCATGCTATTGTAGATAGACGACGTAACGAGATCCCCTTTTTTGTAGATCGGGCAAACCATACCTCCAGGCCAACTGTGTACAAATTAGAGGTTTATTGCGATCTGATAATGGTATTTATGACATTTTGGTTATAAAAACTATCATAAGACTGTAATAAAACCTTCAATGTTAGTTGGGATGGAAGCTTCCATCCATTTCTCCGATAGTTTCGCCTATTCTGAAATACATGAAATTATTCCATGAAGTAACGTCGCTTTTCAAGATCGAGAACCTGGACGTTGTTATGGTTTGTATGCACTCCTAGGTTATTTTCCATGCCACCTGCTTCTGTTATACCGCCATATGCCAATCGAAGGCCTGCTTCCTCCTGTCAACCACCTGGCGCTCGTTTGTGACCAGGTTTCCTTCCACGTCTTTACAAATCTCAGACTTTGGTGGGATACACACCAAGATGGGCCCACCTACTCATGCGTAACATACGGCTGGATAATGCGTAACATAGAAATAAATGGGGATTGAAACCTAAAATGATTCATTGGATCTATACGGCAATAGTAAGACCCAGAATAACATATGCAGCCTTAGTATGGTGGCCGAAAACTAAAATTAAACATGCACAGAAAAGACTGGAGAAGTTGCAAAAATTTGCTACAATCTCCATTTCTGGAGCAACCGGTAGTACACCATCAAAAGCACTAGATGCTATTTTAAGTTTACTGCCACTACACCTTTTCGTGCAATTGGAAGCTGAGAAAAATGCACTAAGGCTAAGAAGAACAAAGAAGTTTCTTGATGGAGACCTTAGGGGCCACCTCAGTATTTTAAGAGATTTCAAAATTAATCCTATATTAACCCAGGAAGACTGGATGGATAGGCAATATAACTTTGAACGACTATTCCAAGTGACCGAAACAAGTCGCACGGAGTGGGAATCAGGTGGGCCTAATATTCAACCAGGATCCATCATCTTCTACACTGACGGTTCTAAATTAAACAATAGAGTCGGAGCAGGGGTAACGGGCCCCGGAGTCAACATATCAATATCTATGGGTCAATGGCCGACTGTATTTCAGGCAGAAATACAGGCAATAATTGAATGTGCTACAGTTTGTCTGCGACGAAATTATAGACATGCAAATATATGTATATTTTCTGACAGCCAGGCTGCATTAAAAGCACTAAAGTCAGTATCGTGTTCATCGAAGCTGGTTTGGGAATGCATTCAATTGCTACAGCAGGTGGCTAAAAAAAGTACAGTAAGTCTTTTTTGGGTACCTGGGCACTGTGGAATTGAAGGCAATGAAAAAGCGGATCAATTGGCAAAAGCTGGATCGATTAAACCTTTCATTGGACCAGAACCATTCTGTGGGGCCTCAACCCTCAGAATGGAATTGAGTAACTGGGAAAAATTAATGATAAATGACATATGGAAAAATAATTTAACAGCTCGCCAATCAAAGCGATTTATATCACCTGACAAAACAGTAACTCAGAGACTTCTTAGTCTATCTAAAAAAGATTTACGTACTTTCTGTGGCTTGGTAACGGGTCACTGCTCAAGTAACTATCACTTAAAACAGCTAGGCAAATTGAAAGATGACTCTTGTCGTTTTTGTAACCTAGATAGCGAAGATGCGGAACATCTGCTTTGTAACTGCGTAGCACTTTATCATAGAAGGAGCAAATTCTTTGGGGAGGGTTTAATACAACCCTCAGTTGTGTGGACAAGTTCTCCCAATAAGGCAATTAACTTTATTCGTGGTATTATACCTTATTGGGACAATACCATTAGTCAACAAGTGGAAACCACTCCTATTAATAGTGATACGACACCTTGACGTGGGTTACAGTAAATAGGAGCCCGCCACAATAGATCAAATTACTGGTCGCAGTGGAGAATGTACCCAAAAAAAAAAAAAAATAGAAACCATAGTGGTCCGTAGCATATCATCCAGCAACTCCTATCCCTGCCTTGATACTAGTCGGAATTCGAGCAACCTTAGCGGAGATCTGATAACCAATCCCGGTGGAAACTTAGATCGTATAGCGAGAGGGAAGAAAACACTCATGCCAACGTTGAGTGGCAACGAGGCCTTGTCTTGTCAGCCTTGAGCGTCTGATCCCATATCAGGGGCGGCTCTTGGTAGCTTGACAAATTCTCAACCAAGTGCGCGGTTGCACTCCGGATTTGGAGTGGCTCACGACGCACAGTCTTCAAAAATAGTGAAACATAAGTAATAGCATCGAAACCTTAAGACATACCATAATAGTTACTACAGAAAAGTTTCTTCATTTATAAAGCACTTTCTAGTGGTGAAAAAATATTCGAACATTAGGGTATCCCTAAACAGATACAAAAAAATATGTTCTCTATTCTAAGTAAGAAATGATTGTTACCTACATAAAAGTTGTAGCTAAACTATTTTTGAGAAACTTTGTTGAATACTGAAGATTTCTATCTCTTACATGAAAGAAGTTATAGAGCCAAACTCTTAGGGACACCCTTCAAAACAGTTTTTACGATCTAGCTCTTCAATAACGCTTCGTATGCTTTTTAAAGAAGAAATTATTAATCACATTAAATTGCATATTTTCGTCGAAGACAGTAGAGCTCTATCTTTTTCCCTTTAGCAGCTGTCACTGGTTTTTTTATTTTTACATGTAATCTTTAAGGGGGTGTAACTCGGGGGAGAGCAGCTATGAGCAGCTAATCTCACTTATTTTTTGTGAATCAATTTATACTGTATCCTATCATGTACAACTTAGGGCGGAACACTGTGGAACATCTGAGAAAAGTTATCAAGAAGGCAACCGTTTCTAAAGCTGGATGGTCTTAAGGTTCAAGATGGATTTGATAATGATCAACACAAGGATGTGTATGTTGAGGATAAAAAGTCGTTTCTTCGACTCGGATGATTATCTAAAAGCGGAACGAGTCTACACATCATATTTTAGTGGATTTCAAGGCAGCACAAGATACAGTCGAGCGCCAACAGTTATGACAGATAATACACGAAAATGGTTTTCCGGATAAACTGACGCGGCTGATCAAAGCTACTCTGGAGCGAGTGATGTGCTACGTGCGTGTAGTCCGCACACTCTCTCGCGCCCCTTCGATTCGGACAGAGGGTTGCGGTAAGGGTCCTATATGTTATACAACATCGTTATTGAAGGTGTTATCCGGCGAGCGGGCATCGAAACGAGAAAAACGATCTTCAGTAAACCAAGCAAGTCAAGTAGCCAACTTCTAGCCTTCGCAGTCGAGCTCGGCATCATTACTAGAAACCTTGGGACAGCGAACGCAATCACCAGGTCAAAAACACTAGGTCAAAAACTGAGACTTGGGAGATTGTGTTGCAAAACAATGCATTCAAAACCAAATTTATGGTAGGAAAAGGCTCAAGAGAAAGCAACGTCCCACGGGCAGTGACTATTGACGGCGATGAACTGGAAGCTCTGGCCACCGGTGGCAATAATACCAGTAAGTAGATTCAACAACGCATTCAAATTGGAATTCGAGCCTACTTCTCCCTCCGCAAGACGGATCGATCAAGGAGCATATGCCATCGCACAAAGCTAGCGATGTACAAAACGCTAATCAGACCAGCAGTCCTCTAAGCCTTGAGATTGTAACTTTGTTTACGGAAGACATACACACTTTAAAAAAAAGTACCGAGTTCGGTAAATTTTACCGAACTCTGAGCAGCAGAACGTTCGGTAAAATTTTTTTATGATGCCAAACATTACTAATGATCCGTAAACGTCAATTTACACCACCGATATTTTTACCGAACGTTCGGCTGCTCAGAGTTCGGTAAAACTTTATCGAACTTTTTAAGTATGTAGATGTACGTACATTTGCGTGTTTGAATGAATGGAATATTTTTGGCGGAGTACAAACGGAAAGCGGAGAGTAGCACAGCTGTATGAACCACGAGCTGCAGGCACTACTTGGAAAGATTCTCATCGTACACTTGGCGAAAGTTGGGAGACTAACGTGCTAGATGGCTCGACCAGGTTGAAGCTGGCTTGCGTGTGTCGAGACGTTCAACGAATTGGCGACGAGTAGCCCAGGACCGAGGGAGGAATTCTTAAAATGGCAAGGTCGAAACAGGTCATCAATGGGTATGGGTGGTACGACATGGACGGTTAACGAAGAAACTACTATTTTAACTAATAGTAAATTGTTCGAATAAATTTTTGACTGCATTTTTGGTACATTCAAACCGCATTGCTCATGTCTCTACGATGGAATGCTTTTATCTTACTAATTACCGTAGATCCAAGCGTGCCATACTTCTGTTTTGTGAAAATAACTGAGCAATTAAATCAAAAAGCAATCTAATTTTTTGAACTCCGAATACTTTTTCGATCAACTATAAGTAAAGATGATAGATTTATATCTTATGATACAAATATGTAATCCAATAATCATGCAATCAAATTAAAATTATTAGTTTTCTTTCCATGCCGAAGATAATTATTTAATCAGTTGAAAATTAGTTTTCCACATTTCCCTATTGGTTGAAGGAAGTATCACTCATCGGCTCGTTTCTACACTGTAAAACCTGAATACCACATTAACCCACTGATTGCTCGGTTCCTCTATTCAGTTCGATGTTACCATACTAACCCACACGAGTCTGCGTGCAGACAATGTCTTCAAATGGCTAAATAACACGAAAAGGGCATTCCAGGAAATGCTCCCCACGACAAAAACCCCACGCAACGAAGTGAACAAAGCCGAGCAGGGTAGCCCCAACCGGAGCCATTCCCCGCCGCCCGTTTTCCCGGAGCCGAAAAGCGTGTCATCATTTCACCGCACTCGATTAAAACCATCAGCGGAAGACTAATCCGCCCCGTCGTGCGCCAAACCACCCCGCAGCCTGAGCGCTCGACACGCACAGCGACAAGCGCATTGTTTTGCCCGCCGAACGACTAATAGTTGGTTAGTAGTACGGAAAATCGCTCGCAGCTCGCAGTTCGCGCAAAAACAATGAATCGAAAAGTGAATTAAACAGAAAATTATGAACATGGATTGAAACATGAGTGAGACAGTGCGAAAAAAATCAGCAATTTATGGGCGCTTTTCCTGATCCATACACAGCCGTTATAACCGTTCACGGCGGGCACCGCCACCGGCGCCGCGCGGAATAACTGATACCAGACGTCGGCGACGGCGAAGACGACGACGCTCCACTGACTGACTGCCTGACTGACGGCTTAACGTACCCGGCCCTGGTCCGGGCCCGGGCGACAAGGAGCGGTGGTATGGAAAAATGAATTATGCAATTTCTAAGACGATTTTCGTTCCACCATCCGAAAGGCAGCAAATAATGGTTTTAAGGTGCACAGTACGTTAATTTTTCCTGCGCACATCGTTTCACGCCGGCTCGCGATAATGTAACATTAATCTATTAGCATAGTTCTTTCGATGCTGTTTTTCCATTTCACTGCTTCGGATGTATGTATGTATGTACTCCGGGTCCGGGCTAGCTCACGTGAAGCCAATCCACAGCAGGTAGGAAAACGCATTGTATTTTTCCTATTATCGGTCGAACAAAATGTGCTGTGCTTTGCCAGCTTGGCTAGAGGCGCATTCGTTCGGGAATCACAAGCTACTGTTGCGAATAATCAAATTCACTTAGTAGGTTAATTATTTCCTAGCCTACAAGGAAACGATTTTCAGTCGACGGTGTGTAAAAAATTGGCGTCTTTTCTCGCTGGATACGTGTTGGAGTGAATGCGTTATACAAGAGCGATAATTGCGATATCGCATTGCGAGCTGCTGCTTCTTCGGCTGCTAGTATAGTATCATGTAACTGATTGTGAGCTGCTGCCCAATTGCTGTTTTCCGATAGCATTGTGTGGGAAAAGGATTTATTAGTAACATTCTAATGACTCAGGATTTGAAACTCATTCAATTAAATTTCATTTAATGGTAACCCAAATTAATGAATCTGGCAAGCGGCAAAAACCGCTTTGTAGATTACGTGACCGTTGACGGTCCCTGATATGATGCGTGCCTGACTCATTTTGCCATTTGCGCAGATCGTCAGACAAAGGGATTTTTTCTATGAATTCTCTATGTAAGCACAAATGTAAGCTTTGTGCTAAACTACATGTTTGGCAAAGCACGCATGCGACAGGTTGGCAAAGGTCTGATCAACACAGGCGCTCTCTGCTGCAAAGTTGAGGAAGGCACGAGCGAAATTCCCTTCTGGGAGCGCCCCGCCACCACCAAGACCATGCAATTCCGCAACGTTGAGGTTGGAAAGTGCGGAACTTCCATCCGGGAGTGCCCCGCCGCCACCTAAACAATGCACTCCTGCGAAGACTAGACGGGCGCAGCGAAAACCTCGCAAGAGGCGTACGCAGCAACCACCAGTCGATAGCAAACCTCAGAGGCGGGTCGGACGTCTGTAGCCTGTCGCCTGCAGCAACCGAAGCCTGCCGGTGTGGGCGACTAGGCCGCTCAACTCAGCGAAAACGCTGCTGGTATTCGTACACCAAGGCTCGATCCATCATTGGATCAAGCTGAAAACGGTAATCCTGCCACAAAATGAGCAGCTTACGCTGCGTTCAGGTGAACCTCCACCATGCCAAGGGCGCATCTAGTGTCCTAAGCCGGAGGTTCACCAATGAGGAGGAGGTGAGTGCTGCTCTGATCCAAGAGCCATGGATTAACGATACTACAATCCTCGGTCTATCCGGCGCTAATGGTAAGTTTATCTATTGCAATACACAGTCCAAGCCGAGGACTGCCATTCTGTTAAATAAGAAAATAACATTTTCTCCAATTACAGAATTCATCCAACGCGATGTCGTTGCCATTACGGTGGTAGTCCCGACGACTAGAGGGAAGCAGGAGATAGTCGTTGCGTCCGCCTACTTTCCAGGGGACAAGGACGAAATACCACCGCCCGAGGTTGCTGAACTTGTGTGGTACTGCAGGGCAGTCAACAAGCCGTACGTGATAGGCTGCGACACAAATGCGCACCACACGATATGGGGCAGCTCGGACACAAATAACAGGGGTGAGTACCTACTTGAATATCTTACTTCTAACGATGTCAATGTACTTAATGTAGGGAATGACCCCACCTTTATAAACGCTATCAGACAAGAGGTCCTTGACCTTACTCTATGTAGGGTCTCTATAGCTGAGAAAGTCAAAAATTGGCATGTCTCTGATGAACCAAGTTTATCAGACCACAGACATATCATTTTCGACATCGAGGCTAATCCTCTAAAGAGAGAACAATTCAGGAATCCGAGGAAAACCAATTAGAGTTCCTTTAGGGATCATTTGATTGCCTCACGTAATTCCTTCAATAATATACGAACTCCAGTTGAGCTGGATATCGCCGCTAGTGACCTGCAATGTAGGATCACAGACGCGTATAACACAAACTGTCCCGTAAACACGCGAACAGTGGAATGAGACGCTTAGCAATCTCCGTCGGAAGGCAAGGCGTCTGTTCAACAGGGCCAAAGTCACGTCTAACTGGGAAGACTACAGAGCTTCGCTCACCAAATACAACGCTGAGCTACGCAAAGCCAAAAGGAAATCACGAGTTAAATTTTGCGAAAGCATTCAAACTCTGCCAAAGGGTACGCGTCTGCAGAAAGCGATGTCCAAGGACCACTACAATGGTCTAGGGCAAATGAAAAAAGAGGATGGGAGTGTCACTGTTACCACCAGGGAAACTCTGGAAGTTCTGATGAACACGCACTTCCCTGGTTCGACAGTGACCACTGGACAAAACATAGGCGGGCAACAGTGGAATGGGTCATTACACAATGTGCCAAATGATTCGGTTCTACTTGCACGCCGATTGTTTACGGTGGCTTCGATCAATTGGGCACTCAGCTCTTTTGAACCAATAAAATCTCCAGGTCCGGATGGTATTCTACCCATTATTTCTTACAAAAAACGGACGGTGTTATAATGTCCGAGCTCATCAACCTCTTTCGAGCCAGTTTCACTTTGGGGTATATCCCGGAGAATTGGCGGAAAGTAAGGGTGGTGTTCATACTTAAGGCTGGCAAAAAAGACAAAACCATGCCTAAGGCTTTCAGACCGATAAGTCTGACTTCAACGCTTCTTAAGCTGATGGAGAAAATCCCGGATAACTATATCCGCAACTCTCCGTTACATGTAAATCAACATGCATACCAACACGGTAAATCTACGGAAACCGCACTGCACTGCTTAGTGACGTTAATTGAGAAATCGCTCAAATATCAAGAGACGGCACTTTGAGCTTTTCTTGATATTGAAGGCGCTTTCGAGAACACGTCCTTCGCATCTATTAATACGGCTCTCTGTCAAAAGAGAATCGACCACACTACAATGAGCTGGACTCAAGCAATGCTCTCGAGCAGACAAATTACAGCATCATAGGGAGATACGTCGGTCACGATTTCGGGGATCAAAGGATGTCCACAGGGAGGAGTTCTCTCCCCCCTGCTCTGGTCACTGGTGGCCGACGTACTCCTTCACAAGCTATCACAGCTTGGTTATGATACCATTGCTTACGCCGACGACGTTGTACTTATCGTTAGGGGTAAGTTTGACGCAGTATTGTCAAGTCGCTTGCAAGCAGCTCTAAACACCACCATGTTATGGTGCTCACAAGAGGGACTTGGCGAAGGAAACATACCATTACTCCCCCAATACTGAATGGTGTCAGACTGGGCTTCAGTAATGAAGTCAAACACCTCGGAATAATTCTCGATAAAAAACTGAACTGGGCTGCCCACCTAGATTATGCTGTTAAGAAAGCAACTTCGGCTATCTGAGCATGCAGGTCACTGTTTGGCAAAACCTGGGGATTGAAACCTCTACTAGCCTTTTGGTCATATACTACTATTGATCAATATTCTTTGCTGACTGTGGTAGAATGTGCACGTAATCTGTTTGTGCAGTGGCAAATACATAAATACCTATGTTTTTGGTCGCCTAAAATCGCCGAAGCTATTACCAGTTCTGGATTCTAAAGTGCTCTTTCTAGTGCCATTGTTTATTTAATGTAAAACTGTGTTATGCACTAGAAAATTAAAAGTTGAATATTGTCAAAGCTATAATCACTTGTAAACGGACATTGTGACAAAAGACTTGCTTTTCGAGCAGTTTGTACACTCAATATCGTCTATCATAAAAACCAAAATGTCCGATGATGAAATGAGTTGCAAACGATTGCGTAGTAACTCACTCCGAAGTGGAAACCAGACATCTACTAACAAAGAGATGAGTGTTGCCGAACTCGCTACCTTGATGACTTCTCAGCTGTCGACATATTCACGAAGTGCCAAAGACGACAACAAGAAACTCGGAGATAAGCTGGACAGACTAACATCGCAAATGGAGAGTTTGAAGTCGGATCTCTCTGCAGATATCCAGAGATTAAGAGAAGAATGCAACGGATCTCTGACTGAGCTGGCTGCAATAGTTAACAAAAATAAAATTGACACTACGCAACGACTGGACTCCATTACCAGGATGGATGATTTGATTGTAACTGGGGTTCCTTTTGTCGAAGGTGAAAATCTTACTGAATATTTCTATGGATGGTGCCGTGTTCTAGGGTACAAGGAAAACAACTTCCCTTTTGTTGATATTCGCCGACTATCATCGAAGAGGCTCGAGAATGGCAAAAGTGCAGTGATACTGATACAGTTTGCCTTCACTGTGCACAGAAATGATTTCTTCGCACGGTATATGCGGACCCGTACTCTTTCCCTCACATCGATTGGGTTTTCTGTTGATAAACGCATTTTTATTAACGAGAACCTGGGACCGACTGCAAGGGAAATACGATCGAAGGCTCTGAACATGAAGAAAGATGGTAAACTACGTTCTGTGATGATTAAACAAGGTGTGGTATTCGTGAAATGCAGTCCAGATGACCAGGATATGCCAGTTTCATCTCTCAATGACCTTGAAATGCTGATTCGTAGAAAATAACATTTCCTTTCGACTTTGTTTACAATTTTATGTGCGATGAACCAGAGTGTGTTCGCAATTTTGATATGCTATTGATATCTCTATGCTTTGTTTTGAGCCATATATGTTTATGTATTTGTGTAACTGTAATTAGAAAATTGTAATGAATATGTTGTCGAGTAAGATTGCTGTAGTTAAGTTAGAAATAGTGTTCGAAACAAGCCTTCTCCAACATGCGGCTCTTCCCCAAAACGATTATGGCTAGCGTAAACAATAGTGCCGCCTCTACAGAATGGTGTATTCCAGGAACTGTTATGAAATCTGCTCTTTACCCTGGTAAGCTCTCAATATGCTTGGCGAACAGTCAGAGCATTTGTGCTCGGAGACTAAGTAAGCTTCATGAATTGAAGCAGGTCTTTGATATATCCAGCGTAGACGTTGCATGCATTTGTGAAACTTGGTTGAATGAACGCATTGACGACAGTGTGATCAGAATAGATGGTTACAATCTCGTTAGACACGACAGAACCCTAAGGTTTGGCGGTGGAATCGTTATTTATCTGAAGTGTGGATTAAGCTACCGTGTTGTTGATCAATCTGCCAATGCTATTGATGGGACCACTGAGTATTTAATGCTAGAATTGTCAACCGGTGGAACCAAAATTCTATTGGCTGTTTTTTATAATCCTCCCAACGTGGATGCTTCGAGTACTTTAGACATGTTGCTGGAGAACTATGGTTCGCTATATAATCATGTATACTGTTTAGGAGATTTCAATTCAAATTTGCTTAACCCTGAGTTATCTTCGACGAGACGGTTTAAAGATGTTTTAACCAACCATCAATTAGTTAACATAGGTTGTGAACCCACTTTTTATTACAATAATGGCTCTTCCCAGCTAGACCTCATTCTTACCAATAACGTTTCCCGAGTTTTAAGATTCAGTCAAATAGAAATTCCAGTTTTATCAAACCATGATCTTCTCTTTACATCACTTGACTATAATTCAGCCGTAGAATCTAACAACGTTACTGTT
Organism: Sabethes cyaneus; assembly: GCF_943734655.1. Taxonomy (NCBI): domain Eukaryota; kingdom Metazoa; phylum Arthropoda; class Insecta; order Diptera; family Culicidae; genus Sabethes; species Sabethes cyaneus. The sequence continues at coordinate 117,089,271 of NC_071353.1, forward strand.
AGCTATCGTGATTACAATAGCATCGACGTTGAAGGTCTTAGAACTGCATTAACTGATTGTGACTGGCAGCCGTTTTATTCATCGACTGATACTGATGTTTTAGCGGATTATTTCAATTCCATTGTTGGAAATCTACATGATCAATATGTACCTACGGTGGCTTTCAGGACATCTAAATCAAGTCCTTGGTTTAATAGGGACATTGGTAGAGCTATAGTAGATCGTGATTTAGCTTTTAGACAATGGAAAATCTCGAAAAACTCTGATCACCATACGTTATAAAAAACACTTCGCAATAATGTGACAAACTTGGTGCATAAAGCCAAGGAGCGATTTTATTGTAATCAACTTAATCCTGCACTATCTACTAAAGTTCTGTGGAAGCGTTTAAATAATATGGGAGTAGGGAAATCATCTGCCAAGACATCCAACAGTTTTAGTGCCAATGACATTAACGAACACTTCGCCAGTAATTATTTGAACGATGATCCACATCAGCCATTTACAACTAGATCACATGACAATCCGTTTAATTTCATTGCAGTGAATGAAACCGAAGTTGTAAATTCTCTATATGAGATCTCCTCTAATGCAATTGGTACTGACAATATCTCTCCTCGGTTTTTAAAAATGATTCTGCCAATGGTTATAACCCAAGTGACTTTTTTATTTAACACAATCATCACTACACGTAAATTCCCATCTGCATGGAAATACTCGAAAATTATCCCAATCAGAAAGAAAAGTACAGTTAATACCATTGAAAACCTACGTCCCATTAGCATTTTGAGCGTACTTTCGAAAGCGTTTGAGCGCATTGTTAAAAAACAAATTTGCACGCATACCCATGAAAATAAGCTTATGACGGACTTTCAATCAGGATACAGACCTAATCACAGTACTAAAACTGCCATGCTGAAGATATTTGACGATATAGGGATGATTATGGATGAAGGAAAGCCAGTAGTTTTGATTTTATTGGATTTCTCCAAGGCGTTCGATACAATATCGCACAGTAACTTATGTCGAAAGTTAGTGAACAAATTTGGTTTTTCGAGCATGACTCGAACTGATTAGTTCATACCTAAGTGAGCGTTTTCAGACTGTTTGGAATAATTCTTGTTTTTCTAATTATGTTCCGATTAGTTCAGGAGTGCCTCAAGGCTCAGTTTTAGGACCAGTTTTATTTTCGCTGTATATAAACGACCTTCCAAGCATACTCAAACATTGCCTGATCCACCTTTACGCAGATGACGTGCAGTTGTATTATAGCTGCAATAATCTAGATAAAAATGTTATTGCTTTGCAACTAAATGACGATTTGTCGAGTATATCTGAGTGGTCCGTGAGAAACAAATTGTCCATCAATGTAAATAAATCGTATGCAATGTTCATAGGCGACATTAGAAATGACGTAGATAAACCGTCCTTGAGGCTGAATGACACTTCTTTGCCATTTGTTAGTTCTGTTACTAGTTTAGGATTTAAAATTCAAGAAAATATGGAATGGGACAACTTTATCATTGTACAATGTGGAAAACTATATGGCAAACTGCGCTCATTGCATCTTAGTGCTAGTTTTTTGAGAACTGATACTAAAGTTAGACTGTTCAAGGCACTTATCCTTCCACATTTTATGTCATGTGATTTCCTTTTGATGCAGGCTTCTTCAGTTGCACTCAATAAATTAAGGGTGGCGTTAAACTCATGCATAAGGTTTGTTTATAATCTAAATAGTTTTTCTCACGTTTCGCATTTACAATCACAGTTAATCGGATGCCCGTTTCAAAATTTTGGAAAGCTTAGATGTTGCTTGCTGATGTTTCGTTTAGTAAAATTCAAAGAACCGCACTATTTATTCAGCAAACTGAGACCTTTACGGAGCGTTCGTTGTCAAAAATTTGTAATACCACGGCATCGATCCCGGAAGTATGGTAACTCATTTTTTGTAAGAGGCGTAGCAATTTGGAATTCATTACCAAATGATTTAACTTTGGAAAGGTCAGAAGCAGCATTTAGGAGAAGATTGTTCGAGCACTTTCAATGAAAATAGGACGATAAGAAAATGTTTATGAATTAGAAATTATGAGTGTACTTAATTTATGTGACACTAGTTCTACCATATATATTCATTGTAACATTTGAAAAGGCATTGCCTTAAGTTGCAGAATAAATAAGACAAATAATAATAATAATAATATTGCACGGCCTAAGATAACCTATGCTGCAGTTGTATGGTGGCCAAAGGTGAATGAGGTGACAGCCCAAGCCAAACTAAACAAAGTTCAGCGCCTGACCTGTCTTACAGTTACCAGTGCCATGCGTACAACACCTACTGCAACCATGGAGGCAATGCTATGCTTACTACCTTTGCATCTTCATGTGAAGAAGGAAGCAGAGCTCGGCGCACTACGGTTGCAAAGGAGTAAAACTATTCTCGAAGGTTACCAAATCGTCCATCTTCGCTTACTTCGGGAGTTCAATCTGACACCCTTAGTAACTTCAGTCTCTGACTGCATGGAAGCCAGGCCCAATATGGACGTTCCATAGGGTGCGCGACGTTAGGCATACGGACGATAGGCATACGGACGTTAGGCATACGTACGATAGGCATACGGACATTAGGCATAATGGACGTTAAGCATAACGGGCGATAAGCATAATGGATGATAGGCATAATGGACAATAGGCATAATGGATGATAGGCATAATGGACGATAGGCATAATGGATGCTAGGCATAATGGACTATAGGCATAATTAAAAAAAAATCGCTTTCCTACGAATACGCACTTGAGTCAATCATCACAATATAACACAGTAGTGCGTCACAATATAAAAAGAACCGGAGCCACCCATTCAACATAAAGTCATTTAGCATAATGCTGCTTGGCATTACGTCGTTTGCCATAGAAACATCCATGAGACCATTTGACAGAAAAACATATGGCATAACTACTTTTTGATAGAATTCCGTGAAAAATGTTTTACGACTCTTCACAGACGATTCAAACGAGATGGGCGCAAGCCGCAAGGGTTACCGGAGAGCCTCCGTCGAAAGGGACGGCCACTGCGGAGGCGTCCCCCAACAGAGATCTAGGTCTAGATTTATTCGCTTTCGTAGGTCTACCGACTTTTGTTAGTTTTCCCAACCCCTCGCATCGACTCACCGAGTTGGTATCGAATGGTCCAATAACAAATAACCGAAATTCAAATGGCCGAATTTCAACAACTACCACCGAAGGCGGAAATTGTATTTGGCAGTATTATGAAGGGTCAAACCCTTATTTGACCGAATCATAAAAGATCGAAACACGAAAGGTCAAGCCTTTACTTGACTAAATCTCCTCGCAAACTTTTATTTAGAAAAATTTCAAATGAAGGAAAAATAGTATTTCGTAAAACACTGGCACCTTAGTCTAAAAACAACAAAACAAACACATTCTGTACCTTATGTTTCATTTTGGTAATTATTTGTAGTACAAACATTTTCTTTCTCTTAGGCGCAAATGAGTTACGCTCATTTTAATCCATTAAGCCCCACACATTTTCCAGCAGAGATAAAAAGCTGAAACTTTCAGGAAAGTTTTGTTTTGGATCAACTAGAAAAAAACCGCAGAGATGTATTTTTAATTTTGTCCCTATGTCCCGCAACGGTACGCCGAAAAAATGCAAACGTATGGATTTACAGTGGGTGGGGAGATGGTATGCAGTTTTTACGTAGCTTTATCATTCCGTAGAGATTAGAACATTATATTCGAACCCAGAAGTACTGTCATTGGCGTTCGCGCTTTCACCGGTTTCACCTTTGCCGTCAGAGGGTAAAGTTACTAGTTTGAGCTGAATGAAAATTAGCAAGACCTTTTATGTTTACATGGCTGTAATTTTGTTATATGTAACATTTAAGCTTTAAGCAAAAACAGGTCGATTAGATTTTTTCCCGATCTTTCTTTGTTTTTAGGGTCGAATTTGGTATCTCAAACCTAGCCTTCTCTAAAATCGAGAGGGTGCGTTGCGTTTTCGCAACGCTGGGAGGAAATGGTTTAAGGTGCGAGACATATTTACCGTGTGAGTAGCAAACATTTCCTCGATGATTTAGGGTGAGACGGCCGTCGGCCGCGAGTGTTCGCCGGCGACCCGCCGTCGGAAGCGCCGGCCACTGCAGGGGGGCAGCCCCCCTGCAGAAATCACCTCTATTTAGGGGCATGCGTTTTCCTAGGTTTACTGACTAGTAGGGGTTATCCCTTAGTTGAGTCCGAACGAGCGTTAGCGAGTAAGGGCAGTATATAGGGCTTTGCTAACACATTCGCGTTTTCAGGGGGGCACACATTACGTCAAAACAGCTGGGATTCAATAGCAATTATTACAGAAAATATTGTTTAACTACGGTTTTTATTGCTATTTTATCATTTATTTTGCACGACAAGTGAGTAAACCTATTTATTAAGTAGTTAGCCGGTTTATGTGTCAGAAAAATAAAACAAGGTGCTTTTGGCATGCGGAACACGCCGCTGTTTCCCAGCGTTATTTTAAAAGAGATAAGGCTTAATTGATATATCATACTATATTTCGATAACTGCTGCCTATTGCAGGAAGAAGTGCAAGAATATAAAACTGGGATGCACCCTACAGGTTTCCTTCAGTTTCATAAATAGGTTTCTGCTTGTGGCATTGAGTTTCTATATCTGTCAACCTTTCTTCAAGGTCAGATTCTTACAATTAGCAGACTTAACTTGAATGTACAATTCTTTTGTGTTTCAGTCATTCGTATGTAATCTGACTCATACCAACTGAGTTGATTAGACCTGTTACAAGCTAACGGCAAATTGCCAAACGTCCGTTATGCCTTCCGCACGACCATTCCCTATCACCCGTGTAGATCTACCACTATAGATCTAAGTGCAGTGGTCTCGTATCCTACAAACAAAAACATTGTTCATTATGCCTATCGTCCATTATGCCTAACGTCCATTATGCCTAACATCCATTATGCCTATCGTCCATTATGCCTAACGTCCATTATGCATAACGTCCATTATGCCTAACGTCCATTATGCCTAAAGTCCATTATGCCTAACGCATTTATGCCCTACGTCTATTATGCCTATCGTTCGTATGCCTAGCGTCCGTATGCCTATCGTCAGTATGCCTAATGGGGTACACTCCGTTCCATATGAGGGGATTGAAACAGATCGCTCAATGTGGAATAATGGAGGGCCCGATCTTCCATCTGGAACTATCTGCTTTTTTACAGATGGTTCAAAAATGGGGGCCTGCACAGGCTCTGGAGTCTACGGACCCGGCATCAGGGAAACTATCTCATTAGGAAAGTGGCCCACTGTTTTTCAAGCAGAAGTATATGCAATATACATCTGTGCAACAATATGCTTGAAACGAAAGTACAGGCATGCGAAAATCGGTATCTTCACGGACAGCCAAGCAGCACTACTGGCACTCAAGTCCGCCAAATGCGTGTCCAAATTAGTTTGGGAGTGCAGCACAGCATTGAGGGAGCTCTCCCGCCAAAACAAAGTTTTAGGATTATTTTGGGTGTCCGGTCACTGCGGTATCGAGGGCAATGAATTTGCTGACAACCTAGCAAGACAAGGATCAGCTCAGCAATTTATTGGTCCTGAACCGTTTCTGGGCACCTCCACATCCGCCGTGAAAGGCGAACTGATGACATGGGAAAAGTAATCAAACACAGGGTTATAGACAAGTTAAACAGTTTATCTACCCAAGCCCCGCAGTAGCTAAAAAACTACTCCATTTAACTCGTAGTGAACTACACACAATCACGGGACTCCTAACAGGACACAGCCCCGCCCTTTATCATTTAAAGAATATCGGCAAGGTATCATCCGACACCGGCCGCTTTTGTAACTCTGAACCTGAAAGTTCAGCGCATCTGCTCTGCTATTGCGGAGCTCTTGCATTATCAAGGCACAACTTCTTAGGAAGTTTCCTTCCTACTCCATATCAGGTATGGAGCCTAAATCCCAAAACGGTCATTGGCTTTATAAACCATGTAGTACCGAATTGGGGCACAGGATTACAAATATCCCGCTCAACTCCATCAATGGGTATGAGCAATCCATTGCTATGAAAGCATGACGTCCTGTCAGGGAGCTGGTTTCAGTTACCGATAAGCTTCTTATGACATTCTGTCAGAGACCTGGTTTTCGGTACAGACATAAGCCTCTTATATAAATAGACTAGTTGAACCCGAATCTTACGATCCGGAAAATATAAATGTCTGTTCAGAATTCCGAAAACTGCGGGTACATTCCATTGGCCAGTGTTTGCGTAGATGTCTAATCTTTGTATTAGTTCTGTGAGTTCTTATATTGCATAATATAATTCTAAGATGTTGTACATAAAAGAGTCATAGTCGGAAACTGAAGGAAATAGTTTTTATGGTCATTTTGGATTTTATTTAACTGAATAAAAACATTATCTCCAATGTACTGATTCTATAGGCGGGCAATATGGCTCTTTAGTCTGAGTGGCTCTGAACCGTCTACCCGAGTAGGAGCGAAGAGCAAAATAATGTCAAAACTATATCAAACTAAGGTATAATAATATATTTTTTATTGAATAGATTTGGAGATACAATGATAACAAATTTTGTTATTGAGTAGATATTTAAAATATTGTTTGTAAGATGAGTTTAATAACTGATTTTGTTATCATATCTTATTGTGATTTTAAAATGTCATTAGATATATTTCATAAAAAAAATATTTATTAAAGGGATTTTAAATTATAAATATTTTATAAAATAATTTTTTAATATGTCATATGCTACTGCATTTGTTATTCAATACCTTAATAATATTAAAATATTTTATTCCAAACACTGAACACAGTCATGTTATTGCTTTGTTATTCAAATAACACAAGTAGTTATTCTTTTCGCCTTAAAGGAACAAAATTTTGGTATTATTTTTTGTTATTTTACCAACTATGTCAACCAAGACAAGACCAAATAAAATATGAGTTATTCGATTTCCATAACACATTTTTAAATTAATTTGCTCTTCGCTCCTGCTCGGGTATTGTCTGCCGCAAACCGATTAATATGGTCGGTGTTAAGTCAGATAGAACCGAGTGACAAAATTCTGACTTCGAGAAAACGCATTCAAAGTTTGCATGCATCATCTTCTAACTCTGGTTGTTTGCAACATTTAGAGAGTCTGATTAGAGTAAAATGTTGCTTAGAAAATTCTTGATCTTTTGCTATCATTAACTCATTTTTTAAAATTTTACGACTAGGTCCGGTCTGATTTAACACCGACAGGCGACAGTATGATATCGCAACAAGCAATGCAGTTGAGCAGGCGTGCCGAGCAGTCAACTTAAGCAATCGAATCAAGCAGTTGGGTTGAGCAGTCGAGTCGAACAGTCAAGTCGAGCTGTCAAATCGAGCAGTTAAATCAAGCTGCTCAGCAAGCAGTCTGGTCGAGCAGTTGAATCGAGTGGTCGAGTCGAGCAGTCAAATCGAGCAGTCCAGTCGAGCAGTTTAATCGAGCAGTTGAATCGAGTAGTCTAGTCGAGCGGTCGGATCGAATGGTTTAGTCAAGCAGTTGGGTCAAGCGGTTAAGTCGAATAGTTGAGTCGAGCAGTTGAGTCGAGTAGTCCAGTCGAACAGTTTATTCGAGCAGTTGAGCCGAGTAGTCGAGTCGAGCAGTCCAGTCGAGTAGTTAAGTCGAGCAGTTGAATTGAGCAGTTAAGTCAAGCTGTCGAATCAAACAGAAGTCAAGCAGTTGAGTCGAGCTGTCACATCGAGCAGTCTAGTCAAGCAGTTAAATCAAGCCGTTCAGTCAAGCAGGCCTGCCGAGCAGTTGAGTCGTGCAGACAAGTTGGGCAGTTGAACCGAGCAATCGAGTCTAACAGTTCAATCGAGCAGTCCAGTCGAGCAGTTTAATCGAGCAGTTAAGCCGAGTAGTCCAGTCGAGTAGTTGAATCGATTAGTCTAGTCGAGCACTAACACTTAGCACTAATCTAACAGTTTAGTCAAGCTTAAGTCGAACAATTGAGTCGAGCAGTTTAGTCGAGTAGTTGGAACGAGCAATCTGATTGAGCAGTTGAGTCGAGCAGCCGATTTGAATGGTCCAATCGAGTAGTTGAGGCAAGCAGTTCTCTCGAGCAGTCGAGTCGAGTAGTCCGGTCGAGCAGTGGAATCAAGCAGTTGAATCGAGCAGTTGAGTCGAGCGTCGAACGAACAGTTGAGTCGCGCAGTCTAGTCGATCAGATGAATCATGCTGTCCAGTCAAGCAGTTGTGTCGAGCAGTCGAATCGAACAGTTCAGTCGAGCAGTTCAATCGTGCAGTTAAGTCGAGCAGTCGGGTCGAGTAGTAAGTCAAGCAAATGTGTCAAGTAGTCGAATCGAGTAGTTAAGTCGAGTAGTCCACTCGAGCAGTTAAATCGAGCTGTTCAGTCAAGCAGTCAAGTCGATCTGTCCAATCAAGCAGTTGAGTCGAGCAGTCGAATCGAACTCGAATCTACCAGTCCAGTCGAGCAGTATAGTCAACCAGTTGAGCAATCGAGCAGTCCAGCAGTCGACCGGAGAGGTGACTGAGAATACAACCTATTGCTACGAAAGCGTTAGTTACCGATAAACCTCTCATGACGTCCTGTCAGAGACCTGGTTGCGAAATATAATAATGTGTTTAAAAAGAGCACTTAAACACAATTAGGCTCAATAACTTTGCACACGATTTTTTATTGGTTGGTGCACCAAGGTGCGCTTCCAGTGTGAACTGGGAGTGCGCCGTAAACACTAAAGATAGAGCAATACTTAGTTCAGCAATCTTATGGATAATAATTTACTCTATAAATACCCCACATATATAATTTTTTCGAATTGTGCTTGGCTGAGGTGTTACAGTTAAAAAAGCAAAATAAGTTCACTGAGTGCAGGACACGCCTGGCCACAACTCTTCCAATGAAATGGCAAACGTGCGGCTGCATATAGAATCATATAACAACCGAACACTATAGCTGTGCCACACTCAAATCGATCTGTTGGGACAAGAAACTTTTGTCATTTTTTCTGCCACAGTTCCCTAACACAAACATCAAATTTGTCTAGGTTTAATCGCGGTTGAAAGAAATTTCGTTGGCACGAGGAGACTTTGTCACTTTTGGCGAACTTCCCAAGCAAGGACATCAAATTGCTCTAGGTTTAACCCTCAATTGATCAACCGGGTACACCTGTCCCCCTGCGTAGATATTCGAGTTCCAGTTTCGGACCGTTCCTTTTGAAATATCGTCAGAAGGCTCCAGATACTTGTTGTTTACATAATTTTACGTAAATTGAACCCTTTATATAATAACTTCTATATTTATAACCGGGTGCTTCGGCTGCTCGAATGTAGTCGGATTTTCGGTCAGTCAATCTAGGGTTAATCGTTGTAAAGAATCTTCGACCTGTTGGGAAGGGGAGACTCTGTCACTTTTTGTGACGTAGAACTACATCTTACCGCAGGGTATCAATCCTCCAATCCAATACCTCCTCCAATTTAGAACGGATTTTGATGGTTCGCGATGGTTCGATTCATAAACGATACATCAATTGTATGGCTATCTTGAAAAGATTGTTTTCTAATCGCTACATAGTGAAAACCTACGGAAACTTTCAAGTTAAAATTTTCCCACACATTTTTCGTGTCGACGGACGATGATTACATTCACAGAGACAGAGACTGCTTCAAGACAGAGAAGCAGAATAAACTTGCGGCGGTTGTGCAGCCCTGCCTTCTTAACATGTAAAGACTATTCAAATGGCGTAAACAGAAAAGCAAAGCCATTATCGTTTGGATTTTTGCTAGCTACATAACGTTGCAAACAGGTGACATGTACAGTCATAGACTGGCTAATGTAAATACATTTTCGTACCTTGACGGTTGCAGCCGCGGAATGAGCGAGCAGACAAGAGCGAATATGTTCAGATGACAAAGAATGAAATTAAATGGCATCTGCACGGCAATCTTGCTTTTGGATAATTAAATACAAAATACAAAATACATACCAAAAATACGATAAAATTATTTAGCACTATTATTTATTTAACGTTATTGTCAATTGCAAAGAAAATTGTACCATCCAAAGTGCGATATCGCTCATAAAAGTGCTATTTTGCATTAAATCGTTTCGGTATCTTCGGCGCACTTTTTCGTTATCGTCCAAGCAATAAGTGCGCCGAAGAGACCGAAACGATTTAAGCTAAAATACCACTTTTATGAACGATTGCGCACTTATTGATTGGATAATTTTTCTTGCAATTGACAATATTTTACGCCACACATATGATGTGAAAAGTTTTCTTTTTTTTTTTTTAATTCTATATTAGAGAGGTTTTCAGCCTGCGGCTGGTTCGCCTCTCGTAAAAGTTTTCTTTAATATTCATAGTTTCTTCGCAAAAACCCTCCTAACGTAGTTCTACGCCAGCTACGGAGTTGTGTCTGGAATACAACCTTTCTGATTTTTTTTAAGGGAAAGTAATTGAAATCACAGTAAACAGATGTGTTTACCAGTCGTCCCTGCCTGTGAAACAAGGTGATTGCGAAGAAAATGTATGTGGATATTTGACCATGAAATTTTTCCTTGATTTTCACTAATCAGTGAAAAAGAAAAATATAATAGAAACCACATAATAGCTACATGTAGGTATTATGAGCCGATCAGTATCGAAACTATGAAAACTCATTCATAATTGGTAGAGGTATTAGTGTTCAAAATCTTTCATATTTTTGTGACAGTAACTAAGTAAGCTAAATAATGGAATGACACTCTGCGGTAAGTCGTTGTCCTTCGTCAAAATTGTTTTTGGAACAAAAAAACAATCGTGATTTTTATTCCGCTTGTATCTGCTGAAATAAAAATAATAGTGCAGTTTTATTGTGAAAATAGTATCGAGTTTTCTTTCATTCAACTTTCGTATTCTACTAAGACACTCAAAATCAAACTGTAGTTAATAACATCCCCAATATAAATTGAGCTTAAATCTTTTCCAAAATTTCGACGTTTATTAGCTGCGCTGCTTCCCTAGTAGCGCACTTCATTCATTTAACAGTAAGTTAATACAACAACGTTAATGACTATAATAGAATAATACCACACGGGGGGTGGCCCTGTATTACAACCCTCTCATCATCGCGACCCTCTGGCGAAAGAATTAGCTCTCCCAAACACCGTACCGTGGAATAATAGCATTCTTCGGCAAGTTTATTAGTCAGGCACATAATTTAGGGGGTGGTTTCGCCTAGTATAGACTGTTGATAGCAGTCCCATCTCCCTCGTGTCTCATATTGCCCTCATACAGCCTCAGCCTCAGCATTATACAACTGACTGCCGGCATAGAATGATCTGTCACCACGAACACCATCAAGCCAGTCAAACCACCGAATCAACACACAGTCGGTGAGTGCCGCGCTATAGAATCTTCGTCGACAACGGTCCTGGCTGGAATAATGTTAGTATAATGCCATTATCGTCCTTCTGGATTGCCGATGCGGTGGTGGCATCATCTTCGGTTCAGTTTGCTCAAGCTTATCAGCATTCAGCGGAGGGTGATGGAAATTAAATGAGATTGTTATTGTTATTTATTAGCACTTAATATAGGACGTATTAGGTAGATTATCTGCGTGACATTCTCCTCGATTGTCGACAATTTCTTCGATGCTTTTGCTCGTGCGTTCGGAAACAAGGGGCCGGCGAAGGCTGTTCCGGGGAAGGACAACATAATGGATTTGTCAGTTTTACGGATGTGCTTCAATTTGGCTTTTCTGATTGATTGCTCGAGCTAGTCTGCGTGCCAGTGAGTACGGTAGTCGTCAGTGAGTGGAGCGAAGTCTATTGTTTGGTCCTTCTGTGTGTACCGGGGGGAGGATTCGGGCTTTGCCTTGAAAACGAAGGCGGAAGCATTAACCGCATTGCTGTGTACCGTAGGAGCCAACATGAAACGTAGCTAACGTACCACATGAGAAGCCAACAAGCGTGTAGCATATGGGAGAATGGTGTCCGTAGGGTCGTCCTTCGGCTTGGGGGAAGGATTTTTCCTTTGGTTCGGTAAAGTGTTCCATGTGTGCGGAAAGATAATTCACTTATCTGCTGAACGACAGATCAAAGGGAAGTTTAAAGTGATTTGTCCTTATGTTACACTGATCAAGTGGTGCTGATTAGCCAGACAGCAGGGATTGTAACCGTATAAGCAGCTAACGGGTGGTGATTTATTGTCGAACAGGATGAAATTTGAGACGATGATAATGATGATGATGAGTGGGATAAATTTAAAATGAATTGTGAAGAAGGGTAACACCAAGCCATTTGACAATTACAAATTTTTATTGATGATGAAAAAGTTGCTTATATTTGTGAATCCTTAACTCGAGGAGAAATATTAGCCGAAAAGCACAGCATCCTCTCCTTATTTAAATGTAGTTCCCTCTGCACCGCTATTCGCTTTATTCTTTGCCCATCATGCAGCACTTCAACCACTCTAGATCTCGTTAGCTCATAAAAATGCTCCAATGATATGCGCGGAAGCGTGTCATTCAATGCGATAAATTCAAGGCAACTGGCAACGGTGCACAGACGGAGGCGGAAGCAACCGAATCGTTGTGTTTGTGCGTGGTTTTTCCTCGTGTTGTTAGCACCCGGAAACAGATTTGTCCCAAAGTTTTGCCCGAAATGGCGTAATTGTGGTGGTAATGTGGAGCGATTTTCATATAAATTACGTTTGCATTTGGAAGTGTGAGAGAAAAGAAAATTGCTTTCATTAGCGATGATATGCTTTTGGTTTTGACAACCATTCGATTCGATATCCTGCCGATTTGGAGAGGGAAAATTCTAACACGTAGCTTTTGTTTACGCTGGTGCTATCTAGGGTCTGGTGCCTGGATGGACTATTCCCGTTCTATCCAATAGAAATTATTGCAAATATCCACGTTTTTTTATGACACACAATGAAAAGCTTTGTAATTCGCTATTATTTCAGTTAGTTGGTTATTATGCGTGATCAATAAAAGTGAGCTGAGACCTATTTGGATGGTTTCCTTTTCATTAAAGAATTTCTAGTAGCCAAATTTCCTACCTTTTTGCGTGCAACGAAGAAAAAATATAGATTACAACAGGCAAAATTTTTATTTGAACAACAATACAAAAAGCTACTGTAATTACCATTTGGTGTCAAATTTTTTTCTGACCTTATCTTCCGCTTTATTTACAGGTTGAGTAGTAATAACTGTCAGTGAAGTATATTTTGTGTATAGCATATTCAGAACATTTGTCTTAAATTAGTCCTATTTAAATCTTTCTCCCAGTCACAATCGTTGTTTGAAAGCATTACATCTGGCCCGCACGATATCCAGAGATATTCAGTCCCAAATCGTCTCCAAACGTTGCTTGAAAGTATCCACAGTCAATACTTTGGTACTTCCTAGTTTACCCAGCATGTAACTCCATGCATAGAAGTTGAGATGACTCAAGTCAGGCGAAGAGGCAGCCCAGCTAGCACCAACTCGTATATCAATGTACGAACACTATCATAAATATCTCCTAACAAACTCGAAGTCGTAGTTAAAGCTGGATAAAGTGGGATCAAGTTGATTTTCTGTCGTATATAATGATAATAACTGACATACATACGATTTTCAGCACAAAATCGTAGAGTAGTACGGAGCGACTCGGATATTATCGTATATAAATACTTATATAGTCGTAACGCTCAAAATTAGTCGTAATCACGTATATCACCTCCAAAATAGTACGGATATGCCAATTTTGCGCATGAAATACGATTTATTTAGCATGTATATCTGTACGTAATGCAGATTTGTACCTTTTTTATACATATGAAAATGCTAGCTGGTAGGACACTCTTTCGAAGAAATAAAATCCGGAAAATTGTCCTCACACCAAGCCTGTGTAGCTTTCGCCTGGTGAGACGGTGCTGAACCTTTTTGGAAGCATTATAGAGCATTCTTGTAGTGTGGGATGGAAAGCTAATGGTTCTTCAATGCATTATCGATGTAATATTTAATGTTGATTTTAACACCAGGTTCACTTACTTCCTTCAGCAGCCGCGAGCCGGCGTGGCTCTTGCTATATCAAGAATTCCTCTCCAGTTGCTCACGGAAGACATACGTGCACTAGCCGTATTTGAACGAAAGGTATTGCGGACTATTTTTGGCGGAGTACAAACGGAAAGCGGAGAGTGGTGGAGGCGTACGAATCACGAGCTACAGGTACTGCTTGGAGAGATTTCCATCGTATACTCGGTCCAGGGCTACTCGTCGACAATTCGTTGTGCGTCTCGACACACGCAAGTCGGCTTTGACCTGGCCGAGCACGTTGGGCCCCTCTATTCCGGGAGCCGGAGGGTTCTTGAAGAGAACGGATTTCACTGCACAGTCGTCCAGCATTCTTGCGACAGTTGGCCGGCACCTTAGTTTCCACCCTCGGGAGAGAATCAGCTTTTGACGTAGGACTACGTCTTACGGCAAGTTTTGAGATAGGGTGTCATTCCAAAAAATCGAAAAATGCGAGCGTCACGAAAAATGAAAGGTTTTGAGCGCTAATAGCTCAGCGGTTTTCCAATCGATTTTCAATATTCTTACACCAATCGATCGGAAAATCTTCTAAGAATTGACCTAAATGAAGAAAAGCATGGATTCTTGCTGTTGAACTATTGAAAAATTGAAAATAATGAACCTATGTTGTACCAGAATTCTCGCTTCGTGATTGGTTGGAAGATTCTTTACGATGATCTAAACCTATACCAATTTGATATCTGTGCTTGGGAAGTAAGCCAAAACAAGTGACCAAGTCACCTCATTTCAACAAGATTTCTTAACACCGCGGTTCAACCTAGACCATTTTGATGTCCTTGCTTGGGAAGTACGCCAGAGAGAGTAACAAAGCCCCCTCGTGCCAACAGATTTCTTACGAACGCGATTAAACCTAGTCCAATTTGATGTCTGTGTTAGGGAAGTGTGCCAGAAAAAATGACACAAGTTCGTTGTCCCAACAGATCGCAAATTCTTTACTGCGAGACGGTTAAACCTCGGCGAACTTGATATCTGTGTTGGAAAAATGTGCGACAGCTGTACTGTTCGGTTATAATACGACTCTGTATGAATACGCATGCTTGCCGTTTCATTAGAAGTGTAGTGAAAAGATGTGCTGTTGACAAAATAGGATTGAATTGGTAAAATCCCTTCAACGTGGGAAACCATGGATAATAAAAACAATCTTTAATTTCAGTAAGGAAGCAGGAAAGCAATAGTTTGTGTTCTTGATTTTGTTAAATTGTTTTCAAATGCACAATCTTTTCAGAATTGTACGTATGCAATGTTACTACTTTGATAAATGTTACATACAACACATGTAGCAAGTATATATGTTGCATATAGCATGTATATATGAAGAATCGAATGATTACAAGCATGAATACATGCCACTATCACTACAAAGAGACTTACGTAGTCCTGCGTCACCTATATATGCAGTCGTGTCTTGTACACAACCCCTCTGATTTTTTTATGACACACAATGAAAAGCTTTGTAATTCGCTATTATTTCAGTTAGTTGGTTATTATGCGTGATCAATAAAAGTGAGCTGAGACCTATTTGGATGGTTTCCTTTTCATTAAAGAATTTCTAGTAGCCAAATTTCCTACCTTTTTGCGTGCAACGAAGAAAAAATATAGATTACAACAGGCAAAATTTTTATTTGAACAACAATACAAAAAGCTACTGTAATTACCATTTGGTGTCAAATTTTTTTCTGACCTTATCTTCCGCTTTATTTACAGGTTGAGTAGTAATAACTGTCAGTGAAGTATATTTTGTGTATAGCATATTCAGAACATTTGTCTTAAATTAGTCCTATTTAAATCTTTCTCCCAGTCACAATCGTTGTTTGAAAGCATTAAATCTGGCCCGCACGATATCCAGAGATATTCAGTCCCAAATCGTCTCCAAACGTTGCTTGAAAGTATCCACAGTCAATACTTTGGTACTTCCTAGTTTACCCAGCATGTAACTCCATGCATAGAAGTTGAGATGACTCAAGTCAGGCGAAGAGGCAGCCCAGCTAGCACCAACTCGTATATCAATGTACGAACACTATCATAAATATCTCCTAACAAACTCGAAGTCGTAGCTAAAGCTGGATAAAGTGGGATCAAGTTGATTTTCTGTCGTATATAATGATAATAACTGACATACATACGATTTTCAGCACAAAATCGTAGAGTAGTACGGAGCGACTCGGATATTATCGTATATAAATATTTATATAGTCGTAACGCTCAAAATTAGTCGTAATCACGTATATCACCTCCAAAATAGTACGGATATGCCAATTTTGCGCATGAAATACGATTTATTTAGCATGTATATCTGTACGTAATGCAGATTTGTACCTTTTTTATACATATGAAAATGCTAGCTGGGAGGACACTCTTTCGAAGAAATAAAATCCGGAAAATTGTCCTCACACCAAGCCTGTGTAGCTTTCGCCTGGTGAGACGGTGCTGAACCTTTTTGGAAGCATTATAGAGCATTCTTGTAGTGTGGGATGGAAAGCTAATGGTTCTTCAATGCATTATCGATGTAATATTTAATGTTGATTTTAACACCAGGTTCACTTACTTCCTTCAGCAGCCGCGAGCCGGCGTGGCTCTTGCTATATCAAGAATTCCTCTCCAGTTGCTCACGGAAGACATACGTGCACTAGCCGTATTTGAACGAAAGGTATTGCGGACTATTTTTGGCGGAGTACAAACGGAAAGCGGAGAGTGGTGGAGGCGTACGAATCACGAGCTACAGGTACTGCTTGGAGAGATTTCCATCGTATACTCGGTCCAGGGCTACTCGTCGACAATTCGTTGTGCGTCTCGACACACGCAAGTCGGCTTTGACCTGGCCGAGCACGTTGGGCCCCTCTATTCCGGGAGCCGGAGGGTTCTTGAAGAGAACGGATTTCACTGCACAGTCGTCCAGCATTCTTGCGACAGTTGGCCGGCACCTTAGTTTCCACCCTCGGGAGAGAATCAGCTTTTGACGTAGGACTACGTCTTACGGCAAGTTTTGAGATAGGGTGTCATTCCAAAAAATCGAAAAATGCGAGCGTCACGAAAAATGAAAGGTTTTGAGCGCTAATAGCTCAGCGGTTTTCCAATCGATTTTCAATATTCTTACACCAATCGATCGGAAAATCTTCTAAGAATTGACCTAAATGAAGAAAAGCATGGATTCTTGCTGTTGAACTATTGAAAAATTGAAAATAATGAACCTATGTTGTACCAGAATTCTCGCTTCGTGATTGGTTGGAAGATTCTTTACGATGATCTAAACCTATACCAATTTGATATCTGTGCTTGGGAAGTAAGCCAAAACAAGTGACCAAGTCACCTCATTTCAACAAGATTTCTTAACACCGCGGTTCAACCTAGACCATTTTGATGTCCTTGCTTGGGAAGTACGCCAGAGAGAGTAACAAAGCCCCCTCGTGCCAACAGATTTCTTACGAACGCGATTAAACCTAGTCCAATTTGATGTCTGTGTTAGGGAAGTGTGCCAGAAAAAATGACACAAGTTCGTTGTCCCAACAGATCGCAAATTCTTTACTGCGAGACGGTTAAACCTCGGCGAACTTGATATCTGTGTTGGAAAAATGTGCGACAGCTGTACTGTTCGGTTATAATACGACTCTGTATGAATACGCATGCTTGCCGTTTCATTAGAAGTGTAGTGAAAAGATGTGCTGTTGACAAAATAGGATTGAATTGGTAAAATCCCTTCAACGTGGGAAACCATGGATAATAAAAACAATCTTTAATTTCAGTAAGGAAGCAGGAAAGCAATAGTTTGTGTTCTTGATTTTGTTAAATTGTTTTCAAATGCACAATCTTTTCAGAATTGTACGTATGCAATGTTACTACTTTGATAAATGTTACATACAACACATGTAGCAAGTATATATGTTGCATATAGCATGTATATATGAAGAATCGAATGATTACAAGCATGAATACATGCCACTATCACTACAAAGAGACTTACGTAGTCCTGCGTCACCTATATATGCAGTCGTGTCTTGTACACAACCCCTCTGATTTTTTTATGACACACAATGAAAAGCTTTGTAATTCGCTATTATTTCAGTTAGTTGGTTATTATGCGTGATCAATAAAAGTGAGCTGAGACCTATTTGGATGGTTTCCTTTTCATTAAAGAATTTCTAGTAGCCAAATTTCCTACCTTTTTGCGTGCAACGAAGAAAAAATATAGATTACAACAGGCAAAATTTTTATTTGAACAACAATACAAAAAGCTACTGTAATTACCATTTGGTGTCAAATTTTTTTCTGACCTTATCTTCCGCTTTATTTACAGGTTGAGTAGTAATAACTGTCAGTGAAGTATATTTTGTGTATAGCATATTCAGAACATTTGTCTTAAATTAGTCCTATTTAAATCTTTCTCCCAGTCACAATCGTTGTTTGAAAGCATTAAATCTGGCCCGCACGATATCCAGAGATATTCAGTCCCAAATCGTCTCCAAACGTTGCTTGAAAGTATCCACAGTCAATACTTTGGTACTTCCTAGTTTACCCAGCATGTAACTCCATGCATAGAAGTTGAGATGACTCAAGTCAGGCGAAGAGGCAGCCCAGCTAGCACCAACTCGTATATCAATGTACGAACACTATCATAAATATCTCCTAACAAACTCGAAGTCGTAGCTAAAGCTGGATAAAGTGGGATCAAGTTGATTTTCTGTCGTATATAATGATAATAACTGACATACATACGATTTTCAGCACAAAATCGTAGAGTAGTACGGAGCGACTCGGATATTATCGTATATAAATATTTATATAGTCGTAACGCTCAAAATTAGTCGTAATCACGTATATCACCTCCAAAATAGTACGGATATGCCAATTTTGCGCATGAAATACGATTTATTTAGCATGTATATCTGTACGTAATGCAGATTTGTACCTTTTTTATACATATGAAAATGCTAGCTGGGAGGACACTCTTTCGAAGAAATAAAATCCGGAAAATTGTCCTCACACCAAGCCTGTGTAGCTTTCGCCTGGTGAGACGGTGCTGAACCTTTTTGGAAGCATTATAGAGCATTCTTGTAGTGTGGGATGGAAAGCTAATGGTTCTTCAATGCATTATCGATGTAATATTTAATGTTGATTTTAACACCAGGTTCACTTACTTCCTTCAGCAGCCGCGAGCCGGCGTGGCTCTTGCTATATCAAGAATTCCTCTCCAGTTGCTCACGGAAGACATACGTGCACTAGCCGTATTTGAACGAAAGGTATTGCGGACTATTTTTGGCGGAGTACAAACGGAAAGCGGAGAGTGGTGGAGGCGTACGAATCACGAGCTACAGGTACTGCTTGGAGAGATTTCCATCGTATACTCGGTCCAGGGCTACTCGTCGACAATTCGTTGTGCGTCTCGACACACGCAAGTCGGCTTTGACCTGGCCGAGCACGTTGGGCCCCTCTATTCCGGGAGCCGGAGGGTTCTTGAAGAGAACGGATTTCACTGCACAGTCGTCCAGCATTCTTGCGACAGTTGGCCGGCACCTTAGTTTCCACCCTCGGGAGAGAATCAGCTTTTTTTTATTTGTTTCGACGATGTCGGGCTTTGCTGCGATCTTCTGAAGTAAGATAAGTTCGAAAATCGAAATAAATCGATGAGTAATGAATGACTGAAATCATATTTTTGAAGTCTTTTTCTGAAAATAAAATAATCTTCGACGGATGTCACATTTGCCTAGACCCCCTCCCCCTCTGTCACAACCTGTCACAAAATGGATACCCCCCCCCCCATAAGCAGTGGACGTCATAATTGAATGATCACCCTGTAGAACGCTTGCTTCTCATCGATGGGTCTATCTCAGTGCAGACAATGCACGTTGATGATGCTGTAATTGGAGAAACGGCCCTTTATCCTATGGTAAAACTGAGCTATTCTACCGTGGATTTGCCGAACCTTTCCAAACCTCGTTTTATAACCTTATTAACTTCAATATAGGGTATGATGCTACATCGTCGTAATTGCCTATTCCCGTCCTATCCAACACAAATTATTAAAAATATCAGCATTTTTATGACACACAATGCAAAACTAGTTATTCCCCAATATTTTAGTTAGTTGTTTATCATACGCGATCAATCAAAGTGAGCTGAGATCAATTTAAATGCTTTTTATCATTAAAAAAGTCCTACCCACCAAATTTTCTACGTTTTTTCGTGCGACGAAGAAGACAATGTCGACTAATCGTTTTAATTTCCGTCATTCATAAATTAAAATAACTCACGCAAGGCATTGTCGTTATTCTACAGCCAGAATAACTTGCCTGACCTGCTGAAATTTTATAGAATAACCTTTGTCATGTCGTCCTACAGAAATACATGCGCGTTAGTTTCGTAAACATTGTTGTGATTTTTAGTTCGGTCGATGAAAAATTTTGATGGACGGATTTTAAAACAGTACGACGAATTTTAGAAATAAAGTCAGTTGCGTAATATCACTAATATGCTTTAATAATCGCTTTTCAGTAATTTCAAAGTTCACGGATCGGAAGGTAAGTGTGTTTTAGTCAAATCAGCACAAGACCTTTTGGAGTATTCATTAAATCCATCCAGCAAATGATGAAAATTAGACTGGCTTTACTTATTACGACGGGAATCAGAAAAAGACCCTATGTATGAAAAAGCTAGCAGAGTAGCTTTGGTTACTGATTTCCAGTAATTTTTGGTAATCATGCATTTGTGATCACAAAAAATTAATAAGTATTATCAATGATAACTTAAGATTATCATTGATTATTATATTGATTGCCATTGATTAGGCAATCAAGACACAAAAGATTACAACAAATAATTTATGATTACTGCGCACTTATATGCCTTACTGGAAACCCCTTGGTGCAAGCATTATTGTGATTTTTGGTCTTCATACGAAGAAAAGTTTTAATGGATGGATTTAAAAACGGTGCGGCGAGTTTAAAAATTAAAATCAGATGGGTAATTTCCGGAAAAAGTTCGTAATAATCGCTTTTTAGTGAAATTGAAGTGCACGGATCGGAAGGTAAGCGTATTTGTGTCACAAGAATTTTTGGATTACTCGTTGAAATGCAACCAAGAAATGATGAAAGTTGAGCTGGCCTTCCTTACTACGACGGGAATTAGCACTAAACCCTACGCGTCTGTATTCCTTCAACTAACTCTAAGTTGGAATCACGCAAAAAACTTAAATAAATACAACTTGATAAGAAAATTTATAATTTCGAACAACGACCAATGTCGTCGATATTAATTTTTGATTCTCTTCTCGCTGATAGCTGATGTCCAGTATACTAACTAAAGGAAACCATCGTACTAAAAAAACTCGATTGCACCGACAGGACCAGTGGGAATCGATTACAGCTACAGGCACGTTCACGAATAAATAATCGTTCTGTTTTTTTACTTATTTTTTTTTTTTGATTTAAAATGCACATAATAACGACCTTAAGTTGTTGGAACTGCGAATCACTGTTGTGTACGCTGTATGGTAAAATTATTACCCTTTTGTTACCCGTCGTTATTCGCTCAAATTGCAGGACAGACCGTATCGTTCCGTCGTCGTACTGTTCCGTACCGTACCGTACTGGTTCCTGACTTTGGTTGGCCGGCCGGCCGGGCCCTGGATCGATTCGCCACGTTTCCACTTGAACCAACGCGGAGAACATAAAAACGAAAATACTATTAATAAAAGATAATTTTGCGACTTTTTGTCCGTACTCCGAACACGACCAGCATCAGCTCAGATCGGAACGTCCCGGCAACCGGCACACCCGTCGGGGTTGGTGGTGGGGTCGGCGGGGCTGGGGGATAAATAAATTGCAAGCAAATAATAAAATCTTTTTTCGTGACTCTTTCTCGCTGCAAATGGAAAGCGCTTGCACGCGATTCGATTTTCGATAGTTTTTCGCCATCGCCATTTGGCGCAGAGTGGGCAACGGTTCGCAGTTCTTTTGCAGCTGAAATTGCTTGTAAACGAAAGTATCTTTTTGTTCAAATGACGGGAAATAGTTCCAAAATGGCTAATATTGGCAGTCTTTGCGCTCTGACTGACTCACCCGAAACTGTCACGAAGCCTCGTGAAATCGCACAGCATCCTCCTGGTGCCCTGGTGGTGCAAATTTCATTGATTGCTGGTTTCGTTTTTGGAATTTGCCGGACTACGTGAGCGAAGAATGACTTGTAGGACTTGGTCGGCCATTTTCATGAATGAATAGCCTTGCTTTGCACTGGACAACGGCGGAAACCGAATTAGTCTGACGTTTTTTGATGTTTTGGCATTTGTTCCTGGAGGCGTCGCGGCGGAAAGTGGGGCTTCTGACTGTTATTAGCTTGTGCTCCTCACTTCCACCTGATTGCAGAGCATGCCGATATTTTGCGCAAAACCGCAACCCAAGTGCACATTTTTCGATCGACAATTTGGCCAGTCAGGATGAAAATCAATATTTTGAAGCGTTGTTTGAATCGTGAGGTTTTTGTCCTGTGTCCGGATGGGGCAGAAAAAAAACCAAAAGCGTTATCGATTCGTTTAGGTCCCAGCGAAAAGTGTAACTGATGGCAGTTAAACTCCTCACCGCCGTAAGCTGCTTATTGAAAAAAAAAAGTGACGGCCGTTCCTACGGGAGCACAGAGGACTCGCCAAGACCAACATTCGGCTTCTTTGCGGTTTTCACGCATGTTCTGCTACAGTCTGGAGTCCCGCCAAGCGAAGCTAAGGAAAATCGCTACAAAATATCGTTTTATTTGCGACGACTTTGGCTCCAGTTTCTGGTGGCTATCGAATTCAGGCTAATGAGTGGAAACCGCCCTTGCTTTTCTGAGCAATCTGAGACACTCGAGCAGCTATAGGAAGCCGTTGAAATTTTCTTTACGCTAAATGAATAATTCTGAAGCATTAGTTGTTTGAGAAAAAAAGTGTACTTACTTGAACGGAGTTCTCTTAAATCCTTGTCGGTGCTTTTCGTAAGCAGGGCTTGGCTGTCAAGTTTTAAATTTGATAGTTAATTTCGTTGTTTATTCTTTCCTTTTTTGAAAATGACAGAATGCTAGAAATGACAGAATGTAACTATCATTTTGAAGTTAAACTACTGTTGATTCAGAATTCAAACTAAACACAAAGCGAAATGTAGTACCAAGTTTTTAAGTTTTTAATCGTTTATTTGAGTACGATAAAACTTCCTAAAATAATGACATCATCTTTTAAGAAATAGTTTAGTTTCTTTTTAAATTATTTTAGCTTACGTTTAGTGTTATCAATATGTACAAAACCTCTCTGTAGTCTATTTTAACTTCTATTTTTCTCGATCTGTTGCAGTAATTTAATATCTCCGCTATTAAGTGTTTTGTTTAATTTTAATTTGAATTTTAATTGGTTTCGTATGAACAAGCATATCACGTACCAGCTCGAAATATGTATTTAAGTAACTGCAATTTTAGTTCAGCATTAACTATTGCAACCGTGTTACCATACAAGTATAACCTGGAGAGAGATTTCCACTATTTAGTAAGTTAGCATTAGATTGCACATTTTAGTGTAGTTACCTTGCCTATAAGCAAGTATATAAGCACTGTTGTGATCTATCTTGTGATCACAACACGTTTTGGTCACTGGGACAGCTTGAATTAGGCCCTGTGAAACATTGTTAACTGTTTTGGTTAAGATTGTTAGTAAATGTCTGAAGACAAAATAAACGTCAGTCCTCTATAATTGCATGTTTGAGGGACGTTTATTCTGTGTTCAGTAGCCTGAAGTTGGTGTCTCCGAATAGTAGCTTATTTATTTAAAATGTATTGTTTTTTTGTTGAATTATTTATTGGTTGCATGTTAGGGATTAGTTGTTTGAACTTATTTACTTATTAAATATAGATTTAGGAAAATATGAATTGAAAACAATACAAATGAATTCGAATTAGTTTGCATGCAACATTAACATTAAAAAAATATTTAAAGTTAAATTTTGCTCGGGACACCAACTCAATATTATAAGCCCGCCGTGTTGCTTCGAACGATGAAAGAAACGTGGTCTGTTTTGGTTTGAAAAATCGGTCCGTGGAATGAGGTCCAGTGGCAGCGTTAATCGATGAGTCAGTGTCGATCAACGTTTCATCAATTCGAATCTATTGGGATATTTTGATCTGAAGCACGATACGCCAGAAGACTACACGAACGTTATTTCCTGGTCGGATCAGTCGATTGGGGTGAAGTGTACTGAAAGTGTAAACGTTGAGAAAGCCCAGTCCCAAAAAATCTACAGTGTACCGCGACCGTGACAAAATGTCGGTGGCAACCATTTTGAACGCTAACTTTGAACAATAGTGGAGAGTGGTGCTTTAATAATCGCCCCGACACCTTAAACGTTAAACCCCTTTCGACTGAGCAAAGTCGCTCGCAAAGTTATGTGCACGATTCCACTCCCGGCCTCGAAAGGTTAGGCCACAGACAAACAGACATAAAACTCGTTTTCCATTCATCGTACCGATTGAACCGTCATTTCAAATTTGGGCTTAGTTGGGAATGTCTCCGTTTTGGTCAAAGTGGCGCTTTTTGACGAAAGAAGGGGAATTCCCCATAAAAAATACTTGCTACTTCGAGGGATACCCATATTGCTATTTGATATTTGGGAATGTCGATCATAGATGGTGCTAGTGTTCAGGCTAAATTTGAGGTACGATAATTTTTGTTGATTTTTCTTCCAAGAGTTATGTCTGTTTGTCTGTGGTTAGGCCATAGGTTACACGGCCGAGTTGTCACCCTCGATACGGCTTGCAAATGCCGTCTGTCGTTAAAGTTCCTGTTCCTTTCCATTCATCGAGATCCCCGGTTTCTGTATGTCGACCACCGTTCGTCCCGGCTGCAACGAGATCGAAAACAGTGATTGACAAATAGGGTACGGGAGGGTATTTGCAGCCCATTAAACGGTAGCCTGAACAATATTCAGGAATTACGTTGAAACTATATTTATTCGAGACAAGATTTTAATACCACTTGATAGAATAATATTTACTGAATACCGGCGTGTATTTTGGTCTTAATAAAACGCTACTGAATTTGAGTTATAGTCGCGAGAAATTGAAGTCGCTGCGGATAAATTGAGCCCATTTTTTATAGTGGTGTCTGTGTTTTTTAAATCCGATCAGCCGAAATAGCCAGCACAGGGATTAAATACTTTTCAAAAACAGATCAAACGAGAGATCGATGGATAACGTGTCGCTATTGCCTACATTCCGGGCTCATTGAAGATAATTAGTTTTGCAATGACAATAGCTTGCTGTTGGCGCTAGTGTATCATTGAATCGTTCATATAAGTTAGCGCCGGTTGTCATTCAAATACTAACTATGTCAACACGATAGAAGCATTTCAGGCTTTTTAGGCCTCACATATTGGTAGTAGTGTAAATAACGCACCATATGCTGGAATTAAAAACAAAATGCTGCTAATGACTAGTGAATGAAAATTGATTTATATTTTCATATCAGAGGGGAATTTTTGTATTCTTCCGTGATAACAAGAAGTAGAATTGTTCTGTGATAGCATATTCACAGCTGTTTAGTTTCTAGAATAAGTAAACGTGATCATAATTGTGTGTTTTCCAAACCATCATCAAGAGCGGATACGCGTAAGCGATTGCTGCTATTTTTTTCAGCCTGGTTACGTGCTAGTGGAAAATCAGTGGTTTTGATGTTTATTGAATAAAATTAAGCAAACTACTTACATTTTTATGAAAATAGTTACAACACATTAAAGCCTATGAGTGCTACATTCGTTTCAGTATTGTTATATAGCGGCAAAGTTTTTATTTGGGACGGTGTAGCCAAAAAAGGTAATGTATGCCGAAATTAGTAGCGTGATGAGAATACCCTCCCGTACCCTGAATAAAAGTGTTCGAACAAGTATGCTTTTTGCATGTGATATTGCTCCCAACTCCCCCCGTTAAAAGAAATAAAATTGAAATGCATGGTCTGCCTCATTTAGCTGTTTTGGGTGTCATCAAAATTACATGAAATGAAAATTCCTTAGGTTAGCTTGTTCACTACTTAACGTTTGAAAGTTTACTTCGCACACGCTCAGCGACCAGAGACGTAAGAAGGGTTGAAAGTTTGCCCCAAAAAGATCTCCCGGAGACCCCGTGAAACAACCCTGTAAAGCTGATCAGTATAGTGTGGCTCCACCACTACCAAGTAGTTCGTAACACTACAAGTCAATTAATAACTAGTAAGTCAGTAATTTTTGCATTCCAGAAGGACACTGGGTTCAAAAATACGACAGTTATGGAGATTGTCTGGCCTGGTTGCTGCGCACAGTTTACGAATTGCTCATACCCATTGAAGGAGTTGAGCTATATTGTTGTAAGACCAACTAGACACTACATGGTTAATAAAACCAATGATCTTTATGGAATTGAGTTTCTATACAAAGTATGGAGCTAATAGCTTTCGAAGGAGCTGTACCTGGAAGACGCGAGAGCTCCACAAGTGTAGTGGATGGAAGAACGGGCCCTCCATTGTTCCATATAGTGCGATCTGTATCAATTGCACATCCATATTATCTGTAAGGCCCTGTATCAACATCTTTGTAAGGCCGAGCCTCCTCCAATCGAGATTGTCGTTACTAGGGGTGATAGTTTGAAGTCCCTTAGTACGCGTAGGTGGCCAATTTGATCCCCTTTAACTATGTTATACCTCTGCAACCTAAGTTCACCGAGTTCAGCTTCCTTTTTCACATGAAGATGTGAAGGCAGTAAGCATAACATTGCATCCATGAGTAGGGTATTGCCGTTATCGTCGGGCCACTGTTATGGTCGGGCCATTACGATTTTACAGTTTTGGTAACACATGATATCTATGATACAACCATTGTAAAACTTCTTACTGTGATAGCTAACTTTTCACAATATTGTGAGGTTCAATCGTGTATTCAAAACACCCGTACTGAATTCAGTGACTAAATCCTACAAAAAAAGTTTTCCAGGCGCAATGAACTTTTCTTCAAGAAATGATATATGACATGCAATTATCGAGATAAATTTTAAAAATGTATGAAGTGTGTTGTGCTGCACACGAAGACTATAGAAAAATCCCCTCCAGTAAGGGTAAGGTGAAATACTAGAAAAGTGCTATTTGTAAAGGTCGGGCCACTTGAGTAGTCATGCTTGGGCCACCATAATTTTAAGCGCAGAAGCTCAATAATCGCTAAAGAACATTAGTGACGTAAAATGTGATGAAATAAAGCAAAATAAATACGACAAAAACCAAGATTTTTGTTGTTTTTTTCATTTTAGTTGTACACTTCAGAAAAGGCGATTGTAGCAATATTGATTTTACAAGATCGCCAAAATTTCGCAAAAATGCAATTAAAAATAGAGTATTTGTACCTATATGAACTGTTGTTCACGGAATTCAATCTTTTCATGTCTCTATTTAGAATTTCAATACGTATGTCTTAGATTTTCTGCGGTGGCCTAACCTGTACAACATGGCCCGACTATGACTACATTTTTTGTCTTCACGTAAATGCCTATAACTTTTTTATTTTTCAAGCAATCAGTTCAAAACTTCCCGAAAATATACCTTATTCTTAGACCTTTGCAATGATGTATTTAGATTTCCAAAATTCCTTTTGAAACGAAAGTTATGTGCGAATTCCAAAACGTGGCCCAACCACGACGATACTCCCCTACAGTTGGTGTTGCGTAGCGGTGGTCCCTGGCAGACATCCCAAGTAACAATTCTAAAGCCACTTGGTTTTACTTGAATTTTATAAAGGTTTTATTACGGTATTAATCATTACCGCTGGGTTTATTGTGGTATTGCGCAATACCAAGAGGATACGAGTTCAAACACACCTTTAGCTAGCTAGAAAACCATGATAAAACTGTTAATAAAGCAAATTTATTGTGGTTGCTTATATTACCACGTTAAAACTTGTTGGCTGCACTACGTCTCTTATAAAGTTACCATAAGTGTGGCGTAGCAATACAAAATGGCGCACCAATCAACATTGATCTTATCGCGGTTACTTGTCAAACCGGAATAAATCTGTTAGTTTTATAGAGCTATTAAAACGGTCCAAACATTTTTTTTGCTGCTATTATGAAGAATACCAAAGTTCTACACCAAAATCACTTTTTTATGCGAAGCCATATTGTCATATTCTAGTATTTTGTTTTAGCTCGCAAACAACAATTAATCAAAGCAAAGTATTTTGCAGAAAGAAACTAATTATCTAGCGGTTTTCCTGTCAGAGGAAGCAACTAAAATGATTTTGCTAGAAATTGAGATTGACTTATTGAATATTTTCAATTTGTCAAAACAACCAATATGCACGATGAAATTAAATACGCACATGCTGCAAACCAACGAAATTACTTAAAATTTAATAAATATTCTATGGAATATTTTGTTCTGGTCGCTATAAACCAAATCGTTCAGAATGATCTGTCAGTAAATCTTAAACTTTTCTGCTCACAGATATATTTTCAAGTTGACAGAGCTAGCGAACTTAGTTGGCTTTTGCCAGAAAAGTGAAAAGCGAAAAGCTTTTTTAAATTATGGCGATGGCTGTCAAGTAGCGAAAGCTTAATCGGTTTTATTGCTGCTTTCAGCAGTGCGTGATACGACTACTTGAGTTTATAACCTGATTCTTATAGCGGTTATGAAAACATTCTGAAGAGTGGGCCACTCGGTTAGAAAGCAGTTTTATAGCAGTCATTAGAAAGTTCTGGTGGAGCTCATAGTTTTATTAGCGGTATTATGAAATTGGTCATGAAAACCACTATACACACGTCATAAAACTTGGAATTGTCACTTGGGATGTCAGGCGTTGAACTTTGTTTAGTTTGGCGTGCGCTGTCACTTAGTTCACCTTCCGCCACCATACGAGAATGGCAGAGGTTTGTCTAGGCCGTGCAATAGTAGTGTATGACCAAAGGGCTAGTAGAGGTTTCAATCCCCAGGTTTTGTCCGACAGTGAACTTCTTGCCCAGATGGCCGAAGTTGCTTTTTTAACAGCATAGTAGGTAAGCAGTTCAGTTCAGAACTAAGCGGAGTGTAGGGGGAGTAGGAGTATGTCTCCTCTGCCTAGTAAATGATATAACGACTGTTTTGGTGGGGTTTATATGAAGTCCCTCTTGCAAACACCACGAAATAGTGGTATTTAGAGTCGCATGCATGGAGCTGACAGCACTGCGTTAAATTCATCTCTGACGACAAGTACTACATCATCGGCGTACGCAATGGCCTCATAACTCTACTGTGATAGCTTGTGCAAGAGTGCGCCGAACATCAGTGACCAAAGCAAGGGGGAGAGAACTCCTCCTTGAGGACATCCTTGGATCGCTGAAATCGTGATCGAGGTAACTCCCAATAATGCTGATTTTCTTGCTTGACAGCATTGCTTGAATCCAGCTCATAGTCTGCTGATAAGTTCCTTTATTAGCCGTATTAATTGTCGAAAGCGCCTTTAGCGTCAACAAAAACACAAAGTGCCGTATATTGGTATTAGAGCGATTTTTCAATCAACGTGACTAGGCAATGAAGTGCTGTTTTCGTAGATTTACCGCGCTGGTAAGCATGTTGATTGCCATGCAGAAGGGAGTTCTTTAAGAACTCACTACGAATGTGATTATCCCTGATTTTTTCATCAACTAGAGAAGCGTTGATGTCAGACTAATTGCTCAGAAAGCTTTTGGCATAGTTTTATCTTTTTGGTCTGCCTTATGTATGAATATCACCCTGACTTTCCGCTAGCTTGCCGGGCGTAAAACTGGCATGAAAGGGGTTGATGAGCTTGGATTTTATAATCTTGTCCGCTTTTTGTAAAAAGATGGATAGTATGCCATCCGGACATGAAGACTTCATTGTTTCAAAGGAGCTGAGTGCCCAGTTGATTGAAGCCTCCGTAAACAGTCGGCGTACAAGTAGAACCGAGTCGATAGGCCCAGTGCGTGATGACTCATAATCCTGCTGCTCGTCGATGTCGCTGTCGAACCGGGGAAGAACTTCCAACGTTTCCCTAGTAGTAGCAATGAGACTACAAATCTCATTTTTCAATTGCCCTAGGGCAATATTATGGTCCTTGGCTTATGCTTTCTGGAGTCGCGCAGCCTCAGGCAGAGACTGGATCCTCGCGCAACACTTGACTCTGGACTTCCTATTGGCCTTGCAAAGCTCCGCGTTGTATTTGGTGAGTGATACCGTGTAGGCCTCCCAGTGATCTTGGCCCTAGTGAATAGACTGACTGTTTCATTCCACCATGGAACGTCACGGCAAACTGTGCATGTGATTAACGGATAGTTTGCGGTAAAAACGTTATTGATCCTACAAAGTAGGTCATTGGCTGTAACGTCCAGCTGTACTGTTGTGCGTATATTAACTTCTTAAAAATAGTGGTCAAGTGTATAAATAGTAATAAATTCACATAAATATAAATAAAAACGAATAGACAAGTTAATTGGGCCGGCTAAAGAAGCAGTTGAATCGTTCACGAAGGGTTTGGCGCGACAGATGGAAATCGAATATGGATGCTACTTTGTCAAATGTCCTCTGAAGAACGCTAAGGGTCCCGTATTTGCTGTAGTTCGTACGGTGGTGTGACATCCTCAGCATAAAAGTATTTCGAAGCGATCTAAGCTGCACATTAAGGTCGATTCGCTCTCCGAGAATTCCGAGAGTTATCCAGATGTTCTCTGAGCAAACACTTGTTAACCTTCTTCAGGTTTCTGTATTGTTCTCTCCTGAGAGAGTTTGCCTCAATATTGCCTCAATAACAAACAAACAAACAAACAAACAAACAAACAAACAAACAAAGTGTCAAGGACTTCATCTCTGATAGCATTAACAAAAGTGGGGATGTTCCTTCATTCACCCTACCGCTTAATTGGTTTCGAGGTACGATGCTGGTCTAACAAGCCAGTCGTCGTATGTTCGAATCTTGGCTAGGCGGTGCTGCTAGATAGTCAGTAGGATCGTTGCACTAGCCCCGTAACTGTCCTGTACTCTACCCAAGTAGCACACTTTAGGTCTATTTAGTTGAAGCAACCGCATTAGGACTGAAATTAGTCATATTTCGGTCACCACAACTTTGTAACAACTGTGCTAGTAAGGTAAGAGCCGGCTGCGAAGTCCGTCGATTAAGAAGGTTCAAGTTCTCAACAGGACGTTTATACTCATGGCTTTGGTTAGGTACTCACCCCTGTTGTTTGCATCCATGCTGTCCCACACCGTGCGGTGGGCGTTGGCATCGCAGTTAATCAGGAACGACACGTTATTTGGCCCTGCAGTACCGTACGAGCGCAAGATCCTCGGAAGGTGGTATATCGTCTTGGTAAGCCGGGAAGTATGCAGACGCACCGACCTGGTCCAGCTGCCTCGCAGTCGTTGGAACTTCTAGTTTGACGGCGGCGTCATCACGCTGCAGAAATTCTGTAATGTGAGAAAAGCCAGAGCCAGAGGATCTGTCTCCAACGCCAGTTCGATGGTTTTCCTTGTCACGATGCGACGAAATACACGCCATGTTTGTACGACGGTACTACCCTTGTGGTATTTTTGTCATGAGCGTTACACTTTTATTGAGAACATTTGGGTTTTAATTTATTTACTTACTTGATTTAAGTTTGAAATCACCGAAGGCTAATTATCCTAACGTAATAAACACTTGTAATTGCTTTAGTTCCCTTTATTTCGTACAGTCTCAAAACAGCAGCGTAAATCCTGTTTAAATTCGCTTCATTGTATTGAGCTGAAAAAATGTACATACATAAATTACGCCCCGAAGACAGAAGCGTTCGGTTCGTCAATTCTCAACTCGGGAGCAGCTTCTGGCTGCGATGCTCATGCCACTTATTCTTCAATAATGGTATCAAATCGAATCGACAGCACATTTTAGACAATAACATTTATAGGTGCTCAGACGTTAAACTTTAGTTCGAGCCAATGAAGATCATTAACACGGCAGGAGCCGTTGCCAAAGTTCTTTTTTTCGTATTTCTGACTCAACCTGGAGTCTTTAACAAAAGGAGTCGCAGTGGCTGGCTGCTGCTGCTTTGGCCGCTGATTTTGCTAGCGGTAGCGGCGGAGAAGAGAACGCGAACAGCAAGATCAAAAAGCACGACCATCTATTGTGTACGTAACGCCGAACAACCGTGTCGGTAAAGAGGCCGCAGGTTGTCGAGTGCAGGACCTGGATGGAAGAGCCCGAAGCTGCTGGCTGGTGGTGAGTGACCGGCATGCATGTAAAGTTTCATATTCATTGAACCGTGAAAAAAGGCGAAAAACATTTATAATATTCCCGCGGACACACCTCGATGGCCGTTTTGAAGCGTTTACCCGTACGATGATTGGAAATAATCGCTGATTGATCGTCAATCGCTGTCAAAGCCGCTGGAGGCAACCTGCGAGCGCGAGGAGTTTTTTTTATTCATCCCTTCCTTCCGCCGCGGTGTGTTTGGACACTACTGTCCGTTCAATTCGAATCATGATCATTATCAGGCTGTTTGAAGGTAGGTGGCGTGAAAAAAGGAAACATTTGTTGGGTCTAGAACGCGGCAGGATATATTTATGCCGTGTTGGGTCGTCGAACTAAATGTTGAGCTTTTTTATAATAACTGGTACTGGAGTCAATTGTATGGAACTGGCCCTTGGAATTAATGAATTGGCAAGACCAATAAGAAATACAAGCAACACAATGTAAGAGCGCAGATTTTAGTCCAAGAGAGCCGGTTTCATAATTATATACAGTTGGATGTCGAATTTGGCAACAAATGCGTGTCGCCTATGTTGCCAAAATCGAAACCGTGCCAAAATCGAGACCCTTTTTCGATATGAAAAAATTTAATGTAAATGCTTTAGAAGTTGACTAAATATCATTAATCAACGATTGCAACCATTTTATGTTTAAAAAGTCCGACAAGAGCTATCCGTCCGGTGCAAATAAGTTATTGACACCCTGCAGTAAGACGTAGTCCTACGGCAATAAAAATATTATTGTTCGAAACCACATAACTTTTTTTCATGAACAGACTCAGGGCATCATTTTTTCGTCATTTAAAGCATGTATGCGGAAACTGATTGATATTTAAGCATATTTTTGGAAGTGAAATATCTTGTGTTGCCAAAAACGAATACTTTTGTTGCCAAAATCGAGGCATGCCAAAATCGAACCATGCCAAAATCGAAATCCAATTGTACACGTTTGCATTCGAAGATCTAACATTAACGTTCGATTAGGTACTTAGGTTCAAATGCGCTACTTCCAAATTATGCACGATGTCCTGAACATACGATATAGGATTTTTTTTTTCGGTAATAGACACGAATTTGAATTGATGGTTAATCTCATTGAAACTCCAAAATTGCGGTCGCTGGTTTTTGAAAAATCAAAAATAGTTAAATAATATTTTCGTAAATTCTTTCAAATATTGTAAACTTCATTTTAAAAATTACTGTTTTGTACCAATGTATTTGACGAATTTAAATAAAATTAGTTTAAATCACGAATAGAATTTGGATTAGAGTTAAGTTGATAAGTTACAGTTATTTAAGTTTGCTGGCAATTCTGATGCCCTCTTTGTCGCTCTTTCTCAGGGTCTACTCATTCGACTGAGACCGATCGGACCGCGAATCTAGTGTTAAAAGTCATGCAGTGTGGACTGTTTGTTCGCTCATGCTTTCTACTTCCGAATTCCGATTACCACTCCATTATCTGAACTCTGGTGAGATCGTCTTAATAATGAAATGATAGGTTAATTATTTCCACACACAAAAAAATAGTGCTGTGGTAAAACACATACGCCTTATTGTCCCCTTCCCCTCACGAGATCTCTCCCGCGCATAGTTTCTTTTACCACTTTGTACAGCATCTAAAGAAGCATGAGATAGTTTCATAATAGCACCACCACTAACATGATTATTGTGCTACTACACAGGTCCATTATTGATGAATGGGCCGAACTGATACGGTTTCGAGCTGAGCCGAGCCCCGCGACCAGACCAGTCCCCGGTCCGGTCGAGCCGCCCAACTTCCTGTTCATTGTCGGTCTCGACTCCGCTCTCCTTCTTATTTCGATCGCCAACATCACCGCACTATGAGATATCAGGCGGACAAAAATCAGAAAACTGACTTTCACTAATCCGCTTAATGAAATTTTCTATTGATAGTAAATACTTCAATTAAGAAAAACCCAAAATAGAAAGTCTGTAGTCGATGTTGTTTCTGAGATAGAGGCTGTCAAAGTTGAAAAACGATATGACATATACGCTTTTTGCCATTCAAACACGTTTACTTTCAAATCAATTTTTAAACACTATTTCCAAAATTAAATCTTACGTATTATATGTCATTAGAAAGGTAATGAAATGAGCTTTCCGGAAAATAGATTGTTTAGACGGCTAGAGGAGAAATTATAATAATAAAAACCATGAGAAGCAGGAAAATATAAAAAAATAAGAGAATTTTCTGCTTTCTTAGTCGAGAACTTTTTTTCTCCAGATATCTCCAGGTTAATTTCTCCTTCTGGGTTAAGTCTCAGGTATATACTATCAACTTATGAAAGAATTACGTGCCACCATGCGCCACTCTGCGAAATATAGTGTTTTGAAAATTTCTAGTTACCATGAGAGATTTCAAGATTAAATATATTTCCAGCGAATAACACACACACACACATACACACACACACACACACACACACACACACACACACACACACACACACACATACACACACACACACACACACACACACACACACACACACACACACACACACACACACACACACACACACACACACATACACACATACACACACACACACACACACACACACACACACACACACACACACACACACACACACACACACACACACACACACACACACACACACACACACACACACACACACACACACACACACACACAAGCGCTAACACGGCTAACTGCTCAACGTGAAATTATGTCAACAGAAGAAGCATTTAGTATAATCACCCAGATAACACAAAATCGTAATAGAAAGTTCACATTAAATCGTTTTCATGTCAATTTCATATTGGAGTTCTATAATGATTAGAGTATGTCAAATTGAAGTGAACAATAAGTTGTTTTGCAGTCGTGCGTGTCTTCATATACAATTCATGACTGTGAATTATAAAGCAGGATAGACAATTGCAATATTTGATTATATCTATATCATATATTCAGGAGTATTTAGTTGCGTGTTATAAAAACTGCGCAAAATAGAATCACAAATAGTTGTCAAAATTTTCGCACGTATATCGCCTCCACTTTGGTGCATATATGCTCTTATATGGCGTGAAATATAACTTTATCGTTCAGATATGATTTCGTATACCTCAGTTGCAATCGAGATATACAAACCAAATGGTTTACTGGGCATATTTAGAAACTGGGTTAAACAGATTTCAATATGAAATAATAAATAGGGAGTCACCATCGAGATTTCCTCCATACAACGTTAATAGAACTAAATGAAGAAAACATGCGCCCCTCCTGTTAAGTTCATCGAAGAAATGTCTTCGAAAATTTTAAATTGCAATCCATATTGAGTAGACTGAACTTTTAGACCTATGGCCTATTTCAAGATATGTTCTAGATCTGCTGAACTTATGGACCAATATCGGTAAATCTTACAAAGCTTATATGGGACGAATGAATAACTTAACTGGCCTGATAAACTCCATTAAGTTAAAATATTGTTAAGAATAGGGGAAAATCAGTAATACTTTCCGATGACAATTAAGGAAGGGGTGGACACCATGAGATTTGCCGGAAAATTTTACATAAGGTCAGTTATATTTGATCAATTGCCAGGCAGTTTCTGAATTTCGTTCGTTTTAGGCTAGGTTTTCCCGTAGTGCTAATAAAGCCATTTTCAAAATTACTTCGAAGTTTCGAATAATTTCAGAAGTGAAATACCATAATAATTTTATTAATTTATTATTATTTAAAATTTATTTATTAATTTTATTAATAATTTACCATAATAATATTGCACAATTAAATAATAGAACTATAAAAATTGGTACGAAATTATTACTTTTATTTAAATACATATAAAAGTATCCAGAACCTCAAAATTTATTATGTTGATTCTATGTTGAAAATGCATCTTTTTCATTAAAATACATTATTTAGTCATACAAATGTCTGACAGCTTCAGGTAAACGTATTTAAACATACTTTTACTAATAATTCAGATAGAATAACGCATGCCCCGGATATTCAAAACACCATATCTCCCGAACTACCAATATTGTCTTTTCTAGTTAAGTGATTCTTATGTAGAATTTGTCTGGGGAATATTTTGAGCATATTTAATTGAAAATAAAATTGGGGGGGTTTTGAGATATTCGCATTTTTGGTTTTAAATTGCAAAAAAATGTATGATCTTGACAAATTAGATAAAAACTGATAACATCACTCGATTGCGCGGTCAAAAACCCATAGAAAAAGTATATTGGCATGTCTTCACTGTTGCAGAGATATTTAAGCCCGAAAAATGACTTTTTTTGAAAATCTGTAAAAAAGTAAGCAGCGCCGCTGCTAGGGAAATTGATCAATCGTCGTATAACTTCGGGAAATTGGTTGTGGGGTCGGAATGAATAATTATGCCAACTTTGGTTGAAATCGCTGATGGTCGAATCCAAACGTTTGAGATGGAATGACCCATATTAGTTTTTCACATATGGCAAAGGTAAACAGTTAAACCCTTTTCAAAATATGTTCGTGAAATGTTTGCAAATGTACTCTAACAACATATTTTAATCATATCAACTAGAAAAACGTCAAAAATCCTAGGAAAAATTCAAAAATATTTTTGTCCGCCTGCTTGTATGGAAATCCCCCATAGTGCACCGTGAGTAGTGAGTGAGCAGCATCCGCCGAATCTACCGTCCGGGCTCCTGCCCTGCTTGGACCACAGAGCGGGTCCAGCGAAAATGATTTGATTAAACATCAATGAATATATGTACCCTAGATGAGTGAGCAATCCAATCGGTTCGATAGGGTGTGAATGAAATAGACAGAAATAGGCGCACAGTGGGTTAAACCATAGTTCTCAGAGGGAAAAGCTGTTAATGGAAAGCGTCTAGAGAACAGTTTGTATAGTAATCTGTCGTAAGTTTTTGGAGCGTCTTAGTAGAATACGAAACCTGGAAATTAAATTGGATAAGTTTTCTTTTTATTTAATTTCCAAACCTATCTAGTATTTAAATAGGTTTGAAATAGTTTATAACTTATACTTTTTAAACTGGCAAATGTCCCTTAAAACACTTTAATTAAAAAAATTATATATTTTGCGATTAAAATAGTTAAATATGATATTCAACAAGTTAAAGACCCAGCTTCTATTTACAATAAATGGTTAGGTTTTCTTGCAAAATATTATGGTTAAGAAACGAATTGTGAATAATCATTTGCGAAGAAACAGAGTTTGGACATACATTTCACGTCGTCGTCGACGACATCAGCATTGAGGCGGAGTGTTGCAAGCAATTGGGACACTCGTCGCCAGTTTCTCATGCATCTCGTTTGACCTGGTCATAAGTCGCTTTCGACCTGGTCGAGCCGACTCGCACGTTGAGCCCCTCTGTTACAGGTCACGGTGGGGTTACTAAAGAGAACTATTTTGGCCACACTGTCGCGACATGCCGACCTTACGATGTGTCTGGCCTAGCGTAGTCTACCGATTTTCGCCAGAGGTACGACGGGAATCTCTCCAGGCAGTTTGTACTCTGCCGAATATCGTCCGCAGTACCTTCCGCTGGAAAACGGCAAGGACGCGTACGCCCTCCGTGGGTAGTGTCACACCTTCAAATATATAAAGAACAGCCGTTCTAATAAGGGGTTTGTACATTGTCAGCTTCATACGGCTTCATACGGCGCATGCTTCTTGATCACTGAGCACTTGAGCACTGAGTCTTGCGGCTTCCGGAGTACCTCAGGTGTGCCTCAGGGCAGTAACGTCGGACCCTTGCTATTTTCGCTATATTACAACGATGTCTGCATGATACTCCCTCGAGGATGCAGAATCGTGTATGCTGATGACCTCAAAATCTACCTTGCAGTTCGCTCAGTCGCTGATTGCATCGAATTACAAAAACTAATCGATTTGTTTTATGGTTGGTGTGTATGCAACCGGCTCAGTGTCAGTGTCTCCAAGTGCTCTGCAATCAGTTACAGCCGAAAGAAGGCTCCAATCCAATACAGTTATTCCATAAACAGCCAGAATATTGAACGCGTAACAGTCTTCAAGAATCTCGGTGTTCTGTTGGATACCGAGCTTACATTTCAGGACCACTACAGTAGCATCATTTCCAAAGCAAACAAGAACCTGGGGTTCATAATGAAAATTGCAAGAGTTTCGTGATCCATACTGCCTGAGAGCCTTGTATTACGCACTTGTACGCTCATCATTGAGACGGCAGCTGTTGTTTGGAGCCCTTACACTGGCCTTTGGACTGCACGGATCGAATCTGTACAAAAAAGGTTTATCAGATACGCGCTTCGGGATCTCACCTGGACGGATCCAGTAGAAGTTCCTCCATATGAACACAGGTGTACGCTGCTGGACATGGACACATTGGAAAAGAGAAGGGATGATATGCGTGCTGTATTTGTTGGAAAGATGGTATGTGGAAGAATTGATGCCTCTTGGATTCTAAAACTAGGCTGTCGAAATGGCGGAACCTACCCCTGTTTTGTATTTTGAAGTTTTTTGCAATATATGTGAAAAATATGCCTACTTATTGCCGTTTTTGTGATGAATCATCGAGTATGACAGTATATCAGTTAGATAGACTGTATTTATTATGAAATTTGCATACCGACTAGTGGTAAAAGCTTAAGAGAAAACCGTGATTTCTTACATGTGGAATGAGATTCGCGGATAATCGCTTGATTTTATTGGATGTGGCTATGTTTGATGCTTTTACATTCTACACAATTATGAATTAGCTTGTAGTTTCCGCGTTTTTAAACAATTACTAGCATGGGCCATTCTACCCCCCCTGGTGCGTTCTGGACAGTCTTCCCCTACAACACGTGATTATATGTAAATTTGCTGGTTGCGTTTAACGCCTAGCTGGGCAAACTTGGTGTGTTTTGTCCACGGGCTTTGACGTTTTGCCCCACATGATGATTTTGACTCTTGCCAAAAATCGTCAAAAATAACAAAAAATACTGGTTTTTGTTAGGAAATTTCACCAGGAGTAAGTGTAAAAAAGATCCCAAAGTCTTCTAGAAGTTGAAAAACCTGGAACAAACACGCCGTTGCTCTGCAAAATGATGTTTTGCTTAAGCGGTGCATTCTGAACCACTTTACCCTACGCGGTGAACCGACGATCGCATTATCCATACACTCAAAAAAATTGACACGTCACATCCACGTGAAAAATCATGTAAACTTCTGTACAGCAACTTACATGAACTTCATGTATTAGTTAATAGGAAAGTTGAACTGGTTAGTATGAGTGCGAGTTACCAACAATTCACGTGAATGTTACATGAAAAGTGTGATGGATGAGAATTACCTGTGTTTTCACGTAAACTTGACGTACCGATTTTTTTTTTTGAGTGTACGTTTACCAGCCAGTATTTTGTTATGAAATTGCAGATTTAATTAACCACCTCCAATGTCGAGGCCGACTCACTGTGGCATGGTTTGGTTTCTAACTGGTTTTCTACATTTTTGTTCTAATTACAGTTAAATCAAATATCTTCTATTTCATGTTAAAATCAACTAATTACAGTAAACTAATTTTGGTTTAGACTTTCAAATCACTAATAAAACTCTGCAAATAAAGTGGAAGATTTATTTCCCATAATTTGCTGATAGCCAAACTGGTAACGAGGGTACCCACATGATTGTTTTGCACGAAGAAAAAATGAGTGAGAATGGAAGGACGAATTTAAGACGTTTAAAAAGTTAAATTTATTGGAATTAAGCAATTTGCTCGATAATCGTGGAAATTTCGCTAATCACTGTTACCGATCATTTCCAAATCGATCGGCACAATGAAAGTTTGTTCAATCTTTAGTTCGTTAGTTTGTAAATAGTTTGTTTTGTTTTGTTTATCGGCTCTTATACATTGTTGTTAGTTTGTTAAAATTTTGTTATTTTTTGTTTAACATCACTAATCGCAAACTGCAAATTAGCAGTCACTGTTTACTTTTGGACTTATCGCAACAACTTGCATTGCTATCTATTGCTGTACAAATTATTACTAATTTATATCTATTACACGGCTTTCCTAATGAAACTAAGATCACAGACAAACAGACATAACACTCGTTTTCCATTCTTCGTACCGATTAAACCGTCATTTCAAATTTGGGCTTAGTTGAGAATGTCTCCGTTTTGGTCAAAGTGGCGTTTTTGGACGAAAGAAGGGGAATTTCCCGTAAAAAAATACTTGCTACTTCGAGGAATACCCATGTTGCTATTTGATATTTGGGAATGTCGATC
The DNA here is from genome assembly GCF_943734655.1 of Sabethes cyaneus. NCBI lineage: Eukaryota > Metazoa > Arthropoda > Insecta > Diptera > Culicidae > Sabethes > Sabethes cyaneus. The sequence goes on from NC_071353.1 coordinate 117,129,859, forward strand.
ATAGATGGTGCTAGTGTTCAGGCTGAATGTGAGGTACGATAATTTTTGTTGATTTTTCTTCCAATGGTTATGTCTGTTTGTCTGTGCTAACATCAAAATGTTTTATAATCGATAAAATGCTTTAGAGTTTATTAATTTTAAAATAAACAGTGGCACTTCATTTGGAATGATGGATCAGCAACAACTCGGCTAGTCTGAGTATAAATTATAAGGTATGATTATCGTTTCGCGACTGGTCGGTTAGCGAATTAGCGGTGCCCAACACTGGAATTAGGGACTCAATAGTGATGTGAGATTATAGAAAAACATATGTTTTATAAGATCAGAAGAAAATTTTGATTCAAATGGCGATTTCAGGTGTGTTTTGTAATGTTGTTCAAGTGAAAATTTTGCCTCTGCTGCAAGAACAATCGACATTTTTTTCGTCGCCTTAAAAGAGATTGGAAATTTGACGGCCAGGAATTCTTTAATGAAAAAAAAAAACGATTTAAATAGGTCTCGGCCTAATTTTATTTATCGCGCATGATAGCCAACTAATTAAAATATTAGGGAATATAATATAATTTGTATTGTATAGCGCCTGGTGTTTCGCCGCGCGCCAGAAAAATGTTTTTCACCAGCACCTTCAGTCGTTCTTTCTAGGTGATAACTTGGTGCGCCGACACTACTAGGGATGCTTTACCGGTTTTACCGAAACCGGTTTTACCGGTATTACCGTGCTATTTTTCAATACCGAAATACCGGTTTTTACGCGATCAAAAACCGGTATTTTCGGTATTTTTTACATGAAAAAATAACTCACGAAGCTTCCATTGCCGTTCAGATTGTTAACATATAGGGCGAATTCAATTCAATGCTTCGAGGTTCTGAAAATAACAGCTCAATTATATAATGTTAATGTTGTTAAACTGAAAATATTTATCTAAATATCTATAAAAGTGACTTTAACAAAAATACAATTAAGAATATTGCGCAACAGTAAAAATTTGCGATACACATTGTAGCTCTTCAGAAAAATTTCAGTGAAAAATTACGGAGTGCTTTAAAAAATGTCATAGCATATCACGGAAGAAGAGTTCGTTTATGGACCCGTTGTTGGCAATCCTCAACGGATAGACAGGATGACTGTTTTCTGAAACCACCATCAAAGATTGTATTGCTGCGAGCATAGACTGATTTGTAAGAACCATTCATACTGCGAACTGTGAAACAAGCTATGTTGGCTTGCTGCCATTCCGACCATGTTCAGTTCCTGTTCAATTATTTATCCTCCGTCTTGAAATGTGTGTCTCAAAATTCACTAATGCTCTATGTCACTCAAAATAATTCGAAAAACCAGTAAATATTTCAATTACCTGGCACCACGTATCACAGATGTTTCAGTATGAACAGGGCTTTAAAAAGATTAGTAAGAAAATAAGCTGTCAATTTGGACCACCAGACCATATATTTTGGTATTACTCAAATTGTATGCAGTTTCCCAGTAAAGTCTGTCTCGTTTTAGAGTTGACACGATAAACACTCTTTCCGTATTTATTTCTTTTTAAAAGAGCTAGTCACTTAGCTGTTTCAAAAAATTGGGTACCATTGATTAATGGAAACATTTTCTATAAATTTAACAATTTTTAAATATATTTCTCAAGAATTGGCTTTTACCAGTTTTTTACCGGTTTTACCGGTATTGAATTTATCAATACCGGAAAACCGGTTTTCGAAATACCCCCTCGGTATTGGCATCTCTAGACACTACCGGTCTCGCTTTCACATAAAAATATCCATTTTAGTCCGGTATTTCTTTACCATTTGGCCGATTACTTCAATCTTCCGAGCCAAGCCTCATCACGACAAGCTCACCTTGCTTTTGATCTTCCTCTTCAGCTTCTGGTGCACTCTACGGTCGCTCAACATCGCCGAATGTCGGGCGAGCAGAACTAGGCTTCTGTCCGGCGCTTCCACCTTTGTCGAGAGCGGAAGAGATGTTGTAAATGTTGGACCCTGCACGGCAATCATCCAGCCGAAACGAGGTGCCTCACGAAAAGGAAAGCCATGGATTTAAACGTCCTGTTGAGAACTTGACCCTTCTTTATCGACAGACTACAGAGTACAGCACAATTACGGGGCTAGTGCAACGATCCTACTGACTCTATAGCAGCACCTCCCAGCCGAGATTCGAACATACAACGTGTGGCTTGTTAGGCCAGCAACGTACCCCGAAGCTAACTGGGCGGGCTTCACGATGTCCACCTTTTTCGTTCCGGGGTGGAGCTGGCAGTGCGAACAATGCATCGAGCGCAGTTGCTTGACTGCTTTTTTTTCATGGTCGCTGCAAATCGCCTGATAACGCGCAAATTTTTTCTGTAATTTACTTATATAGTCGGCCTTCGGTCGGTCTTACTTAGTCGGCCTTACGTCTTACGAAAAGACCTGCATAGCGTTTTATCTCCATCCAATTCGGTCCATGGCAGCTGGTCTTCATTTCCGCGGGCACCCGGTGCTCGACAGATTTCGTTCCATCTCGTCTTGCCATCTCACTCGCTGTGCCCCTCTTCATCTTGTTCCAACTGGATTCAATGCCAAAACCATTTTTGCAGGACAGTTGTCCGTCATTCTAGTTATGTGTTCTGCCCAACGTATCCGTCCAGCTTTAACCACTTTCTGAACACTTGGTTCGTCGTAGAGACGAGCGAGTTAGTGGTTCAATCTTCGTCTTCATACACCGTTCTCTTACACACCGCCGAAGATGGTTCCTATCACGCGCCGTTCGAAAATTCCGAGTGCCGCATGTCCTTTTCTATGTATGTATAGTGATCTGGTTTGAGCGCCAAATGTTTCGCAGACCTGCAAATGCCTTGAAAAGCGTCTACCTGCTCAACTTGTTGTCCCGCTACTGTGAAGTTGGTGGGATTGTCAGTGTTCACTACCTCAGACTTAGTTTTTGCTACATTGACTGTGAGACCTGCTACCTGGGAGCACTCAGAGATCTAACTATCTAACTTGCTTTGCATATCGTTTCGGTGTTGTGCGAGCAAGACAATGTCGTCGGCTAGGTCGAGGTAATTTAGCTGCTCCATCGTTAGAGGATTCCAAGCCAATCCTCGATTTGGTCTACCGTCAATTGCTTCAACTAATTCTCATCCATAACGGTGAGAAACAGAGGCGATGATAAAATGCAGCCCTGTCTCACGCGAGCAGTAGCTCTTACAGGATCGGACAGGACGCCGTAGTGCAAAACCTTGCGCGAGAACACCTCGTACTGAGCCTCGATGAGATGGACTAGTTTATCTGAGACTCCTCTACGCCTAAGTGCGCCCCAGATGTTTTCGTGGTTGAGACGCCTTTCCGAAGTCAACGAACACCAGCAGAAGAGAGTCCTGGAATTCGTTGATCTGCTTAAATATAATGCTGAGCGTTGTGATATGGTCTACACTAGAGTTCTGAATTCAGAGACTGGCCATGGCCACTCAGTAGCTCGCGAGAACTTGTCATCGTTAAACCAGCGACACACGTTTTACGCAATCAGTGAGTGTCGTTGGTTTAATGATGCGAGTTTTTCAATGACATGGCCAGTCTCTCAATTCAGATCTCTAGGTCTACACATGATCGGCCAGCACGGGATCCAGCTTGCTGCCGCCGAAGAGTAGCGTCAATTTTCTCCTGGATCTGGTTGAGGATTACCTTCCAGAGTACTTTAAGAGCAATACAGTGCAACGTGTTGTCACGCCAGTTACCGCATTCAGTTAGGTCTCCCTTTTCCAGTGTGTTTACCCCTTATTTTGGCCAAACAATTGAAAGAAATTCAACATGTATTGCGACGGGCATTTCATTTTACCGATGACACTGTTACTAACGCTTTTACCCTAAATACTTTTGTCCTCATAGCTTTGAGTTTCCCATTGTGAAAAAAGTCTACGCTGGCTCTTCTTATTATTTCGTTATTTCAATAGAGTTCAGTTTATTAGTTTTTAACACCCAATTTACTGGTCACTTTGCGCGCACGTAAGAATAGAGACGTGAGTAGACAGGTTTTTTCTTCTTCGTTCGTTCATTGCGGGTTTGTAGGTTATGATCAAATTTTGACAGTCATCGCACTCTCGCCCTGAAATTGAAGGGGTTAATTGGAAGACAAAAGCCAAGCAAAATATTCGTTGGGCGGTTCACCCGATGCCGTTGTTGCCGAGAAATATCGATATTTCCAGGAGGACGAGTGAAAAACGTAGAAAAAGTGCCCGATGGCGTCGGTCTACTTCGAGCACAAATTGAGTGAGCTGTGTGATCCACTCCACACACCGATGCGATGCAATCTTTAGCGATGGCGATGTCGGGTCGCCGGCGGCGGTAGCGGTCTTCAAAAGGTTCCGATAGGAAATTGGAAATTTTACAGCTAGTTTCGCTGTCATGTATTGACCCAGCTAGAAAAGAATGGCCACCGCCGCCTATCGGTCCGTCTAATGGATGGATGGTGAAAATCAAGGATGGGTGATGGGTTTCACGCATTTATGAACATGATTAGTCCGGGCCGTGATTGGGAAATATTTTGTTTGCTGTGCAATTAAGTTGTAACGGTGTTAGTGTGGTGGATTACAAAGTTTTAGATTTCTATACATTTTTATTTCATTAAGTTAAAATATTTTGGTAATGTTCTTTATGTTATCAGGGATATTGCCATTGTTTTTGATTCTAGTAATCATCATTAGAATAACAACAATAATCATTTTTTAACTATCTGAATCTGAAGTACGTACGGAACGAGTACAAGTAGTAAGTAGCCTTCCATAGCATCCTCGAAACAGCATAACATCCCGAGCGCACAGAACAATCTCGTGATGGATAAAGCTTAATTTATCATTCTATTGATGCACGCTACTGCTCATTTTTATTTTTATTCCCATGCATGGCTCGCGTCTTGGGCCGCTAGCGAAGGGACGTATAGGGCACACTGATTAAGGTAGCTGGCAGGATCAAACGTCGCTGCCACCGCATCGCAGAACATGTTCGGTTCGGTTCCCCCCTTCCCATCGTCTTTCGCTGGACTATCGACGAATTCACCCGCAGAGCTTCGTACCGAAAGAAATGATGGATGATCATCGCCATCAAAAGTTAATTGTTGTAAAGTGGCTTTTTTCCTGGTTTGTTCCTCCTTTCCGCGAGGCATTCATCTTATCGAAAGCATAATAGGAAGGCCTACTTGGAACCATTAAGTGCTATGGAATGGTATACAATGGACTATCTTTCGAACGGGTGCGAAATTAAGATCCCTCTTCGGTCAAGTGCTTCGCTAAAGAAGAAGCTAAAAATAATATCGCCAAGCAGCCTGTAATAGTGACCACCCTCCGCTCTAAAGGTCTTGATAATTACCTTCTATTAATTTAATGAGGGGTGAAATTTGAATACTAAGCGATCTATGTATGTGCATGCCACCAAAGAAGAAACGAAATGTGGAAAGTCAACAGCAAAAAACATAAACATTGCTTTATTTATATGGAACACCTAAAGCTGTAAAAGCAAAAGGTGAAAAACGTATCGGTGGTCAAATATCAATATTTTAGATTTGCCTCACTCCATTGGATCACTCGTTGGCTCCTTACGCGTTGGGAAGGAAGCCATAAGGATCAAATCACTTCGAGCGCATTAAAAGCGAAGCAGAACAAAAAAACCATGAAAGCGAGAAAATAATATGCTTTTATACAGGTAATTAAAAGAAGTCGAAGAACAGTCCATTCCCGTGGTAGGAGCAAATAGGAGCTTAAGGCGCCGTTAAGGTATCGGCCTCAATCCGTAAACTATCGACGGGAGTACCAACGTTCGGTCGCTTTACCCTAACCAATGACAGGTTCACTGAATTCGGGTCAAGAAACCGCTGAAAGAGGACACAAATGTATATGAGCGCACATCGGTCCCGCCAGTTTGTCGGTGACAAATGACAGCATTTAAATCAAACCGCGAAACACGACACATTCGATTGGGGATAATATAACGACCCTAATTGTTGGAACCGGCGAATGAATGCATGTGCTTGGTGAATATTAGAGCCGTATATCGAACCGCCAACATGGGGAAGCCATTGAAGGACTATCGATGGTTTTGTTGTTCGCATCCGAAATTCATGGTTTACTTGTATTTGAAAAGGAATAAAACACCCAACAGTGCACGTATACCTTCTACTGCAATGGATTGTAGTTACAAGATTGTCTGCTCGAAAGTGCACTTCGTAATTGATCCTCTCCTCCGGTCCCTCACTGCAACTGTAACGATATTGATTCACCTTCACGCAGAGATTGCTCGTGTCAGTAGCCCGGAATCGTTGTTTCAATTCACGCGTCTAGCTTACATCATGCATTCTTTCTTTCATTAATGATCCAATTGGATCGTAGTACACAGGTTTCGAACTCCTCGATACTTGGTCCAATTCTTCTAATTCTTCAAATAGAATTTGAAATCAGACTTAAATTTGTACAATGTCTACTCTCACGCGAGAGAGAATGAGAAGCATAGCATTCAACGCATACGATGCTCACACAAGCATAAACCAAACAGCCGCCGTTGCTGTGTGCAGACATTCTGCTACCTACACAATCGCGAAAGCACAGCCTCATGTCATCTTTTTACATAGCTTACTCGCAAGTTAAATAACTCGAGAGAATGCAGCTGCCCGTGAGGGACGCTCTGGGATACAGATTTTGCATTACTTTTACTTTTCTTCATCATCTTCGCCCCGCGATACTACTCACGGGTGAGAGTGCAAGCCCTCACAAGCAGGGATGGAAAAAATCGCTTCTATCGATCAAGAATATAGGAGCGATCATCAGATTCATATTCATTGACATCACTACTTGTAAGCGACAAATACTTTGTCACGATCTGTACAGATGATGACAAACCTCATCATATCAGATCACAATATAACAGATACAAATGATCGGTTATGTGCAGTTCGTAAATCTCAACACAAAATACTTGAGTAGACCTTTTTCTTGCAGCTAAGCTAAATGTTGTACTATGATCGACTGCTGTGAATTGGTAAGCGATCAGAAACGTGTGATTCAAGCTAAAGGTTCACCGTTTGTCATGATCTGTACGAGTCGTGATCTGTACGTGTGGCGGTAGCTCACAGATTTGATCAAAATAGCTGATTTTCCATTCCCTACGAGTCGTAAGTGATCGGAATCAGCAGCTCGGGCTGCAATGACGAACGAGAGCGACAACCGTAGCTATCAGCTAAATACACACTCGCAAAAACTCGTCGCAGTTCATGAATAAACAAGAGCGAGAGTTCAAAAGGAATGCTTATGCCGGCGTGGGGGGCAATCTATCTGAGATAATAACCGGATTCGAACCCACATATCTCAGATTAGAGCTTGGTTCGACCCATGCATCCCAGCATTGGACAAAAGGTAGGAGCCACAACGATAACTTGTTAAGCGGAGATACAAATAACCCCCTCCCCCCCCTCTCACCTTTCCACTCTTTCCCCTCAATTTTCAAAAAAAAAACTTTTCATTACTTTCCCCTACTGTCCCCTCATCAATTGTAGAACCAACGTTCCAAAAATATTAATATATGTTTGACCGCATTTCAAGGTCAAGACTAAATAAACACGAGGTTTGGTTTGTCCTATTCTTTAGCTGACGAATTTTTCGCCGGAACTCTTCGAGATCGGGAGCCGGCACGCAGTTGTCGTTTGCAGGCACTCCGAGGTTAACTTCCGTTGCATCTCCTATTGCTTTATCGCCGTTGAGGTGCTCATCGAAATATTGCTTCCACCTATCGACCACCTTGCACTCGTCTGTGATTAGATCCCCTCTCTCGTCCCTACACATGTCAGGTTTCGGTGTGTAGCCCTTATGAGTTTGGTTCACCTTCTCGTAAAACTTGCGCGTGTCATTTACCCGGAATAGTTGTTCCAGCTCCTCACGATCTCTGTCCTCCTTCTAGCGCTTTTTGCTCCTCATTCTGCGCTCATCGATGCTTGTCCAAATTCTCTCTCGTGGATATGGTTAGACAGTTTTTCCAAGCTCTGTTTCTCCTCTCTGTCGCTTGTTGGCATTCCCCGTGAAACTAATCATCTCGTGCACTCGAGGTTTCCACTCCTAGCACCGTGGTTGCGCCCTCGTTGACATTCGAGCGTATCATACTCCATCCATTTTCGAGGGTCGAAGCATCAAGCTCTACAGAAGAAGGCAGAGCTTCATCCAGTACGCGCGCGGATTTTTCGACAACTGGCGGGTTGTTTAACTGCCGAATGTTTAACCGAGAAGGGCGGCTTTGTCACGGGGCATAAACCGTCGATAGTTTTGAGCGCACGTGTACTGCTAATAGGTAATAACCAAAGTCGATATCCGCATCCCGTAGGGAACGTACGTTGGTGATGTTCGAGAAAAACCGGCCCTCGATGAGAATATGGTCGATTTGGGTTGAAGTTCGTTGGTCAGATGATCTCCAGGTGCCTTTGTGGATATCTTTGTGGGAAAATAAATTGCTTATGATCACCAAATCTCGGAAAGCTGCAAAGTTGACGCACCACTGACTGTTGTCGTTCGTGTCGGTGTGCAGGCTATGGGACCCGATCGCCGGTCTATGCATTCCCTGCCAACCTGGGCGTTCATATCTCCGATGACGATCTTGATGTCCTGTCGGGAGCAGCTGTCGTACGTTGCCTCTAGCTGCTCTAGTCGGGTGTACCTTCGTGTAGACAATACACGTTTATCATGGTGTAGTCGAAGAAACGGCCTTTTATCCTCAACACGCTCATCCTTCCATTGATCGCTTTCTAGTCCATTATGCGATCCTGCATTTTGCCCAGCACTAGGAATCACATTCCCAGCTCGTTGATCGCTCCACCGCTCTGGAAAAATTAGGCTTCTTCTTCTTCTTCTTCTTCTTCTGTTGGGTACTCTCACCACTGCGTCCATTATTTTGAACTATTGTGGTATGCCCCATTGTCTCTTTTGCTGTACGCTTCAGGCTTACCTATCACTTATCGAAGAAGTGGTAGGCTGGAAGCTGGAGCGAGACAGGTGCCAATCAGGGATGACTTGGTTTATAAACCTTATAGTCCTGATCGGCGACGCAAACCAGATCTCCCTAGGCTCTAGTAGGGCCTTTTTGAGATACTGCAGTCTGCGTCCTATTAGTGCTCCACAATTGCAGAGTAAGTGTTCCGAGGTTTCGCTCTCGGTATTGCACAGGCGACAAATATCATCTTGCACGAAACCGAGATTCCGAAGATGATATTTACTCGGGCAATGTCCTGTCACCAGACCGGTAAACGTGCTGAGGTCTCTCTTATTGAGACTCAGCAGCTTCTGAGTAACCTTAATACTAGGCATTATAAATTTCTTTGATTGTTTGAGCGACTGTACAGCCATCTAATTGGCCATAATCATTCGGCTCTCCCATTGTTTCAACCCACTTTTCATCACACAGTCCGAGATACCGCAGAATGGATCCGGACCTGTGAATGGAGAGTTAGAACCACATTTGGCTAGTTCGTCTGCGACTTCATTTCCATCTATTCCGCAATGACCAGGGACCCAGTACAGGTTTACCGAGTTTACCTGGCTCAGTTGCCGTAAGAGACAAATGCAATCCCAGACAAGTTTTGAGAAACACTTAAAAGCTTTCAGCGCTTTTAGTGCCGCTTGACTGTCAGAGAAAATGCAGATATTGGCATGTCTGTATTTCCTTTTGAGACAGACGTTTGCACATTCTATTATAGCTGCTATCTCAGCCTGGAAAACTGTTGGCCAATCTCCCATTGCTATAGATATTCTAGTTCTGGGGCCGTACACTCCAGCACCCGTTTTGACTCCCACCTTTGATCCGTCGGTATAGAACTTGATTGAACCACTGCGGACGCTAGGTCCCCCCTCGTCGCAGACCGAACGTGATGGTTCGTTAATAATATGTTTCATTGATATTTTTCGGTGAAATAAAACCCTTCTTTTCTCGATCTGCGTAACGTTTCTGGCTACTATGCTTCGCCTATCGTCAGACGCCTGGAAAATTTTATTTTTGGTCAACTAATTTATACAAATTTTAAACACATTTTTCTTTTCACAAATTTACATTACAAAAACAAATAAAAAGCTTACATTTTCGTCACTCTATTTTCTTAGCACATTGCTAATACTGCGTCCGCTGCCGACGAGTAACCATTGCCTGCTTACTTTGTTCACACTGCCGTAGCTTAGTGACCAGACCGTTATACATTGCGTTGAATGTTCCACATTCACGCTGTAGGTTTACAGTTTTTTCTTCCCCCAGTATCTTTATGTGGAACATCTCCGCGGTTTCTCTGCTCTCCTGGTTCTCGACTCTTTCTAGTATGCGTGTATTATCAAAGTCGAATATGTGTCCGCTCTGGATAGTGTGCTGTGCTAGTCCGGATTTTGCTTCTTTTTTCTTTGCGTCGTTCTTATGTTCAGCTATTCTCGTCTCCAACCGTCTTCCCGTTTGTCCAATGTACACTTTGCCGTCATCTGTACCACATGGTATAGAGTACACTACATTTTTCTGTTTACTTGGTGGGATCGGGTCTTTCAGCTTACTAAACACACGATGCTTGATCTTATCTAGTGGTTTGAAAGCTAGCTCTACATTATGTTTCCTTAGGATTTTGTGCAGTTTCTCACTCAGACCCGGTATATATGCAGAAGAAGCAAACTTAATGTTTTCTTCTGTTTGCTTAGTAATTTCGAGCGTGTTATAAAACTTGTGAACTCTAGCTTTTAGTATTTTTTGAACAAACCACTCGGGATAATGGTTAATTTTTAATATGTTTTTTACAGTTTTAATGGCGCATGGCCGATTTTTTGGATCCGATAATTTAATCGCTCGATCGATTAGCGCTATTGCCGTATTGCATTTGTGTGCGTACGTGCTTTGCGAATGGAAGTCGAGATATTTGCCATCGACTTGTTTCGGCAACCATGACTTTTCCAGCTTACCGTTGTTTCTAGTCAGCATCATGTCCAAGAATTTTATGCTGTTATTCGCCTCCATTTCTATGGTGAATTGCAGCCTGTTCGTTCACCGTGTATGGGATGTCGTAGTTGGTTCTAGCTTCCATCCAATCACTGTTCATTTCCGCAACTGGGCCAACAGGTAGAAGTTTCAGGATACTCAAGTGTCCGATTTTATTTTATTTTATCCTCCACGCCTTCTCGCCTTTGCGACAGATCTCCTTCAGTGCCACGATGCCAAACTTTCGGGGTTCTAACTGATCGAGCAGCACCCTGTCGCCACCAACGAAATTTAGCGATTTGCTGTTCCAGGTACCAAGTCTTCATTCCATGTCCTTATTTTGTCACCTTTGTCCATGCCGAATGTTCCGAGTAACTGAGAGCTACATAGGGTACGGGAGGGTATTTCCAGCACGCTACTAAATTCGGCGTACATTACGTTTTTTGCTGCGCTTTCCCAAATAAAAACATTGCCGCTATAGGGTAATTTGCCAATTGTCGCACACCTAACGCAGGAACTTTTTCGCAGGAGTTTTTCTTATTCCTCGAGGAAACTATTACGTTACTTATATCTAAATTTGTCCTGTAAACAAAATTACCTTTCAGTAAAACATTTGGTATGTTTTCATAGCCTGAAGTATTGCATATATTATGCAATTTGAGTTTTTATTCAACAGCAAACAGACCCAATTGTTGCCCACTTGATTAACGTCCTTTGCCTAACATTGCACACGTTCAATCCTATTGTTGCACGGCAAAGAAAAAAATGAAATTAGATAGATCAAAAATAGATTTACCAATTATAAGTACCGTACCGTTACCATTTTGTAACAAAGGTTTACTAGAACAGGTAAAAAATATTGCATTAAGCTACTATAGAGTAAGGAGGGGTAAAAGTGCGATGCGGGTATAAGTGCGATTCAGTGATTTATCGGTGCAGATTCCGAGTAAATTTTCTACATTGGCATGGATGGGTGACTACTTTGACAGCTTGAATCTAACGTCAACTTTAGTTGCTTACGAAGCATAGTTGCTGAGTTATGTGCAAATGTTATTTTACGGCGGTTTTGATGTAATTTTTTGTTACACGGCAAATACGATATCAACAGGAGGATATTACTTGTTGAAAATTTGTAGCAGCGTTTTACATCACTCGCATATCGGTTTTGAAAATACGGTGAAAATAATTTACAAAATATATTTCACTTTTCCATAATTTAATCTAACCCCGACAAGCGCCTAGCGGGGTAAAAGTTCGATTCAAGAACGGAGCAAAAGTACGATTCTTGGACGAGGCACAAATGTATAGCTCATTATATACAGCTTTGGGCACTATATTAGATACTAGAAATGAAAGATCTGCAGAAAACTGTGTGTTCTACAGATATTGGCCGAAGAAAAACAATGTGTTTCCACTGATGAAACAAAAAACAAACGTTTTGAAAAGTTTCGATCTAACGGAGGCTGCAATACACCGGCGCAAAATAGAAAAGGTGCAAATTGAGAATATCCCTTACCGAAACATAACGCAGATTTAAGATAATATGGTTTTGTTAGCTACTGCTGGGCTAATTCCATGGATTCTAGCTTTGAACTTTTGCCCCGCGGTATTCGCACTTTTGCCCCACTAGTGGGGTAAAAGTGCGAATCAGCACTTGATCAGAAGAGAGAAGAATTTATTTTGCAGAACACTATTACCGCAGATGACTTATAGTTGACTGTGAAGACATTGAGTTATTGCATCACTATAAAAAATATTATGTTGTTGTCCTTCTTTATATTTTACGAAAATTGATAACAACTTCAAACATCGCACTTATGCCCCGCCCTACTCTATGTATTAATTAAAATTAATTAATATAACTTTGTTTTCCGGTATCTTTCCCTTTTCAAATTTAAATGTCTTATACGTTGTTGGTTGAGATATTGTTTTTATTGCAAAGTTTGATTTTTTACATTCGAGCGTATAAAGGAAACCTTTTAAGTTCTTTTAGCCACAACATAACTTTCTCCTCTTCCTTTAATAGAGGCTGAAGCATTGTTTTGCGTTATATTTTCCATTTCTCATGAATTTTTCAATAACAAACTTCCGCACACATTGTTCCGCTAATCGACTGTGGATTATGGATACGAAAATTATCTCCTATTCACGAATGTTGTGAAAGGCCGGTAATATCATTAGGCTTTTGCGGATTTAGTCTCTAGAGAAATCGATGTTATTGTTTTAATCAGACATCCAAATAGTGAAAAAATTTCAATAAAAGCTGGATCAAGTAAGAATGGTAAAGTAGGGCCTACCTTAGCGGCATTTGCGGATGGTGTGCAAGAAATGGACAAAATCCTTATTTTTTCCCGATTATTAACCAATATGCATTAGAACACAAAAATAGGAACATATAGTTATTTATTTAATTAAACATTATGAATGTAGGTATTTTGAAAGGCATAGATAGTAATTTGGGGAAAATTCGCTTTTTGTTGTGACCTGAAAGCTTAAATTTGATGAATGATTTCTTAATCCAAACTGTAAGCTTTGGCGTATTTTGGCTCTGCTAAGAGTTGGATTTTATGAGGTAATTTTTCTATTCCAAATATTTGTTTGCTAACAAATCATGTTTACACATATTTGAAGGTAATGACATAAATTTGTGGTTTGATTGTTTGGAGTGCTTGCGATAATATAGATATTCTCCGATATTATTCAAAAACCGAGAAGGGGGCAACAATTGGGTGGTGGGCAACTATTGGCAAACTACCCTATAACAATACTGAAACGAAGGTAGCACTCATAAGCTTTAATGTGTTATAACTATTTTCATGAGAATGTAAGTAAATTGCTAAATTTTATTCGATAAACATCAAAACCACTGTTTTTCCACTGGCACATAATCAGGCTGAAAAAACCAGCAGCAATCGCTTAATCGTATCCGCTCTTGATGATGGTTTGGAAAACACACAATTATGATCACGTTTACTTATTCTAGCAACTAAACAGCTGTGAATATGGTGTCAGAACAATTCTACTTCTTTTCATCACAGAAGAACACAAAAATTCTTCTCTGATATGAAAATATAAATCAATTTTCATTCACTAGAAATCTGCAACATTTTGCTTTTAATTTCAGCATATGGTGCTTTATTTACACTAATACCAAGATGTGATGCGTTGCGCCTGAAACTCTTCTATCGTGTTGACATAGCTAGTATTTCAGTGATAACCACTTGCTTCTGGTGTTAATGTGTATGTACGATTCAATGATACACTAGCGCCAGCAGCAAGCTGTTGTCACTGCAAAACTAGTTATCTTCAATGAGCCGGTATCTAGGCAATACCGACACGTTATCCATTGGACTCTCTTTTGATCTGTTTTTGAAAAGCATCTAATCCCTGTGCAGGTTATTTCGGCCGGTCGGATTGAAAAAACACAGAAACTACTATAGAAAATGGGCCCAATTTATCCGCAGCTATTTCATCATTTCTCGCACAACTTCTATCAACTGGTATAAAAATCTTGTCTCGAATGAATATAGTTTCAACGTAATTCCTGAATATTGTTTGGGCTACCGCTTAATGGGCTGAATATACCCTCCCGTGCCCGAGTTGAAAATTTTCAAAGACTATGAGAGATATAAAACGATGTCGGTTATATTGTTATTCAAAGGCGCACTCATCAAAAATATACTTGTGCTACAGTTTTAGCTTGGTGTATTGTTATTCTGCATTGAATTTTTTTTAAATTTAGGCCAAAATATTTCGGGGGGCTAAGCCCCCCCCCCTGGCTACGTGGCTGGCGTCATGGGACGCCATGGTTTAGGAGGGATGAGCGAAAACGCAGAGCTGTTTACAGAGTTTTGTAGTAATAACAACATGGTCATTGGTGGATCACTCTTTATTCATAGCTCAGGACATAAGACTACGAGGGTTTCCCGCGACGGCCGTACAGAAAACTAAATTGACCGTAGGTGGAGAAGATATCTTCTTGGCATACGCAACAAGTACAGCGTCGATATTGCATCCGACCGTTAGGCTTCGTACACAAATTACGTAACGCTTGGAGGGGAGGGAGGGGGGTCAAGTTTGCGTTACTTTTTGTTACATAGGGAGGAGGGGGAGTCGGAAGAATAGTTACGTAACAAAATTATGAACACCAAAAAAACAGCTGCAAAACGAAGAAAGGACGTGTTGATGGTGTGAAACAGTGAATTGATTTAGACTGATGGAGATTCAAATTCAAAATTCTAGTTTGTAGCTGATGAAGACGATCCTACTTCATTTCCAAATATTGTGTATCCAGGACAAAATTGGACTTCTGAAAAAACGGTAAACGATTTTTCTTCCGTACCTTACATTAAACCTAGTGTCGGAAGTAGTGTGCTGTATAGCACGTCTCATTTGCTATAGCGCACTACTTCCGACACTAGGTTTAATGTATGGTACTAAAGAAAATTCGTTTGCCGTTTTTCCGGAAGTCCAATTTATTACTGGCGACACAATGTTATGGTTGAAAAACAATTGACTTCAACATGGATTAGTGCCTGATTGTTGTTTTTAACATGATTTTGTTCAATTTATTTAAATTATACGATTTATGTGAATTTTTTTCAATGCCAAGCGGGGAGGGGGTTTGGCCAACGTTACGTAATTTAATGGGGGGGGGGTTATGCCAAGCGTTACTTATCGTTACCTAGGGGAGGGAGGGGGTAAAAAATCCGGATTTTTTGCGTTACGTAATTTGTGTACCACGCCTTACTTTGTTATCGCTGAAAAACGCTTGCACGTCGCACATATTCAGCAAGGAGAGGAGAAAGTTAGGTGACGTTACGAACGACGTACGCCGATTGAAGAATTCAGAGGTAAAAAGCGCTTTTGTCGAACATCTTAAATCTCGAGCCTCGGAGTTGGCAGCTGGTGGAACTGTCGAAGAGCATCGGCATCAAGAACACCTTTCTCAAGTAACAATTCCAAGTTTTATTACGTTTGCATAGTCGTTTTCATGACCAATTTCATAAAACCGCTAATAAAACTATGAGCTCCACCAGACCTTTCTGATGACCGCTATAAAACTGCTTTCTGACCAAGTGGCCCACTCTTCAGAATGTTTTCATTACCGCTATAAGAATCAGGTTATAAGCTCAAGTAGTCGTATCACGTTCTGCTGAAAGCAGCAATAAAACCGGTTAAGCTTTGGCCGCTTGACAGTCTCTTTATTTATTTATTTATTCAACATCAACAGACTACAATAGTCCTAATGATGGTTTCTTATACTATTACTAATCACACAGTCAAAAAATTACAAATTTACACCGATTTTCTTAAACGTCATTGATAGAGGAAAAAACAGAAAAGTTTCGGCGGATAGTTTCACGTGACAGATTAAAATCAAAAACAGCGGCAACTCTATTGAAGACTCGCTGTACTGCCATAGCACTGTTTTGTCCATAGTTGGTGCGTTGAAATGGTAGTCGCAGCATTGCATCATTCCGCAGTGCCCTGGAACGTACATGCAGATCAATCGTACCCAAAATAATGGCAGGACAATCGATTCTTCCCTGCAACATATCAGCAGCAAACAAAGCTCTCGCGACGTTCCTTCGCACCTGAAGTGTCTCCAAATGGATCAACCGGCATCGTCTCGCGCAACTCGGCAATCGGAACGGATCTCGCCAAGGTAGATGACGGAGCGCAAAATGTAAGAAGCGGCGTTGAATCGACTCAATCCCAGCAATTCCGTTTTGGTAATACGGATGCCAGACGATGGAACCGTATTCGAGAGTCGAACGGATGAGTGAGCAGTATAATGCCTTAAGACAAAACACGTTGGTGAAGCCTTTGGCGATGCGGAAGACGAATCCTAGAGTTTTGGATGCTTTGTCCACAATGTAGGAAATGTGTCGTCTAAACGACAACTGACTGTCCAAGATAATGCCGAGATCCTTCAGTTGGTCGACACGTTGGATTTCAGTACCAACGAGCTGGTAGTTGAAAATCACTGGTTGACGGATTCGGGCGAAAGAAATAATGGAGCATTTTTCAGGATTCACGAGCATGCAGTTCAAGTTACACCAATCCATAAAGGTGTCAAGCTCTCGTTGAAGATGAATTGCATCGACATTGGAGCGAATCCTCAAGTAAATCTTCAGATCATCGGCGTAGGATAAACGAGGGCCTTCAAGAACGTGGTTGACATCATTGAAGTATAGCAGGAAGATTAACGGAAGGAAGATAAACCAAATGACTGCCTTGTGGGATTCCAGATGAGGCCGAAAACGCATTAGATTGAAAACCTTCAACCGACACAATCAGTTTACGACCTACGAGATAGGAAATAAACCAACGCAGCACACTTCCGCTGATACCGAGTCTTTCCAATTTGGCAATTGCAATAGCATGATTGATTTTGTCGTACGCCGGAGATAAATCAGTATAGATGACGTCCGTTTGATCACGGTCCGCTAAGCTTTCTGCAATATATGATGTAAGGCACATGAGATTTGTAGTGGTTGATCTGCCGGCGATGAATCTATATTGATCATCACTTAGGTATTGTTTGCAGTGTGACAGCAGCGGAGTCATGATTACAAGCTCGAATAACTCAGTCATCGCCATAATTTAAAAAAGCTTTTCACTTTTCGCTTTTCTGGCAAAACCTAACTAAGTTCGCTAGCTTCGTCAACTTGAAAGTATATCCGTAAGCAGAAAAGTTTAAAATTTACTGATAGATCATTCTGAACGATTTGGTTGCTAGCGACCAGAATAAAATATCCCCTAGAATATTTAACAAATATTAAGCGATTTCGTTGGTTTGCAGCATGTGCGCATTTAATTTCATCGTGCATATTGATATGATAGGACGATAAAATCAGCGCGCCACTGAAACTTTACAATTTTCGAAAACTGGTTGTTTTACCAAATTGAAAATATTCAGTTAGTCAATCTCAATTTCCAGCAAAATCATTTTAGTTGCTTCCTCTGACAGGAAAACCGATTGATAATAACTTTCTTTCTGAAAAACACTTTGCTTTAATGAATTGTTGTTTGCGAGCTAAAACAAAATACTAGAATATGGCAATATGGCTTCGCATAAAAAAATTATTTTGGTGTTGTACTTTGGTATTCTTCATAATAGCAGCAAAAAAACGGTTTGGCTCTGTAAAACTAACCGATTTATTCCGGTTTGACAAGTAACCGCGATAAGATCAATTTTGATTGGTGCGCCATTTTGTATTGCTACGATTAGGTAATGATTAATACCGCAATAAAACCTTTATAAAATTCAAGTAAAATCAAGTGGCTTTAGAATTGTTACTTGGGATTATCACGACTATTAGTCGACTCTCGGCAAGGCTTAGATAGCTGTCCGTTAACGATAGGCCGAACTTGAGAGCATAGATGCCATTTTCACAGATTTTTTCACACGCATAAATTTGGGACCCTATCATTTTCTCCGCGATATTTAAATTTTCTAGTGTATTTTTTTCTGTAATATACATAGTTTATGAAGCACTTTAATTATCAGACACATTGGTAGAACCAGAACTCACAGGAACTGACATAATTGGTGGGTCCCAAATTTATGCGTGTGAAAAAATCTGTGATTCTGGCATCTATGCTTGAGAGGGCGTCAAACAAGGAGTCAAACAAGCTTGTAGGTAGGACCAGAGAGCCTGGACTAACTCTTTAACCGACGAAGGAGAGACCTCTACCACCAAAGGTGATACCCATTTGTTGTACGATATTCTTGCCTCCTTAGTGAAACCAAGATGAATACTAAGATGCTAAAGGACAGAGTTGGACAATTATTGACTTACCATATAAAACAGCTTAAGCGATAGATTGAGCATTTTGAACAACTCTTCCAAGCTTCAAATGTCGGAGACCATCAAAACCAGCAGCGCATGACGTCAATAGTTCGTTGCGTTAATCGCGTCAATTCGGAGGCGCCATCACCGATGTCTTTTTAATGTGAGCACATTCAAATTACCAGGGCTTAGATTGAAGAAGATCACATTATTTCATTTCATTTCATTTATTCATTGTCCAGTAGCTTAAGACATAAATCTTTTAAAAATTTGCTACCTCCGATTACCAACAGTTATTACACAATTTTACAACTTAATTACTACATATTACTACAACTACATTGTCAGGATTTTTCCCTCGAATTCAAAATAAAATTAGTCTCGGTTCCAAAAGTCGATGCAGCCTCTTTTGAAATTTGCTTCCGACGATGAACGTTTAACAGCGGGCGGTAACGAATTCCAATTTACCACGCCTCGAACAAACAATGAATTTGCGTAGATTGTCGTGTTATTGGCTGGAACTACCAAACTCTGCAAACGGCGTCCACGGGTTTGGATAAGCCTCCTATGTAGATTACTAGGAGACTGTGTTTTTAACAGATTCCTCAGGAAAACGCATGACCGATAAGCATAAAAGCATTGTAAAGGGCACCCAATGAGGTTCTGCTGAAGGTGACTCACATGGTCATAGCGGCTCAATCCGTACACAAATCTCACGCAACAGTTTAATGCGACACGCAGACGATTTAAGGAGCTTGCGCTGGGACGAATGTGCAGAACATCGCCAAACAGGAAATGCGGCAGGATCAGGGATTTGAACAGATTCAGTTTGGTGGCAGTCGGTGCGGAGGGTGTGCAGCAATACAACGTTCGTAGACTAGCATAAATCTTTCCGCATTGCTGCGCTATCAGGCCATCCCACTGCAAATCATTTTGGAAGATAAAACCTAGGTTGCTGGCACTTTCTGACCATTCGATGCTTTGACCATCCAGTACAAGTCCAGGTGCTGACAAATCGGTACCTCCGACTCTACGACGTCGACTTGCGATGAATAGAGCTTTACTCTTGGCTGGATTCACAAGAAGTTCATTTCGTCGTGACCAATCCGCAACTCGTTCCAGATCAGCATTCACCATTCTGACTAATTCGCGCGAACAAGGGCCAAGCTTACCGACATAGAGCTGCACATCGTCGGCATACATTTGAATAGAACAGTACTTCATCACTGTAGGAAGATCATTTATATGGCAGCAAAAAAGTAATGGGCCAAGCACTGAGCCTTGAGGAACGCCAGACGGCACTTCCATGCTACGTGAGCAGCGATCACCACAGAAAACTGTCTGTTGTCTTCCAAGCAGGTACGATTTCATCAAACTCACGGCAGCGGAGGAAAAGTTGAACTGAGCACTCAGCTTGGTCAGTAGCTTACTGTGCGGAATTGTATCAAAAGCCTTTGAGAAATCGAGCAGTAGCAATATACCGGAACCTTTTTTATCGACAATGGATGCTAAATCGTCATACACTCGAAGAGCTGCGGTTTTGATGCTATGTCCCCGACGGAAGCCAGCCTGATAGTCCGTTAGCAAGCCATTACCTTCTATGTAGAACGTCATTTGCTGTTTAAGAAGCTTCTCAAAAGCCTTCGACAACGCACAAAGTATGCTGATAGGTCGAAGATTACTGATGTCGTTCAAACGAGCCTTTTTCTTCAATGGTAAAACTTTTGCGTGTTTCCAAGAGTCAGGAAATGTGGAGCCCTCGATAAACATATTAAACAAATATGTAATGTGTTGTACGACTAGCGGTAGGATGATCTTCACAAATTTAATGGGCAAGCCGTCCATTCCGACGGCGTTCGACTTGATGTCACAGATGGCGTTGACGACTTCCCAGTCGTGCACTGGTTGAAAACAGAAACTGTATGGTGATCCTAATTCGGAGCTTACGGGTGTTTCTCCCCGGCGGGAACTGTTTGTAAAGTTGGCTGAGAAAGCACGATTTACATCATCTGGATCGAAATCACATGACCCAGAGTGTTTATCCTTACCGACTCCAAGACTCTTTAACCGTTGCCATAAGGTTTTCGACGGAGTGCTGCAGTTCAAAAAACGATTCAGATACTCCTGCTTGGCTCGAGTGATTTTCGTGTTAGCGCGATTACGCAGTGCCTTGTAGTGATGCCGCTTCATGTCTTTCAAATACGTTGGAGCTTGCAGCCAATCCTTGTACGCTAAGTCACGCTCAAGCAGGGACTGACGTACACTGTCCGTGAACCACGGATTATAGCGACGGCGATTGGTACTAGCACGAAGAGGGATGCACAAATCATGCACTCTTTTAATGTGTTCGTTGAAAAATTCCATGGAAACGTTCGGGTTTTCCATCGCGTAGAACTGGTTCCAGGGGATAGTCAGGATTTCGTTTTCTAAGATATGAGGATCAAAATTGGCGTAGTCTCGATAAGTACGCAAACTGGAGGACCGTGTAACGACAAAATCGACTGACACAAAAATCAAATCATGTTGTGATAACCCAGGAAAGCTGACTTGTCCAAATCGCAAGACCTTCTCGTTTCTGTTGGTTAGGAAAAGATCTAGCTGCGAGCATCCTCCACCATGGAAAAACGTTGGTTCATCGCTGACTGAAGATAGAGAAAACGTACGAAGCACCGATTCAAATGACGTACGTTTGTTACTGAGCCGGAGCATGTCGGTATTGAAGTCTCCCACCAGGAAAACATTGTCGTAGTATACAGCAAAATTTGCCAACTTTTCTGCCAGGAAAGCCGAGCAATCGTTTTCTGGCGGATTATAGATTACCATTAGGAGGATCTTTTGACCGTCCTGTCGAAACTCTAATGCCAAACATTCCGTTTTGTCTACTGAATCTACTGTGAGTACGGTGCCGAAAACACTAAAGGAGGCCAGATGCTCCCTGTAGTAAACAACGATACCTCCACCACGCTTATATACTCTATCATTTCTTACAACACGGTAACCAGGGATACTGATACTACGATCGCTTATCTTGGAGTTTAGCCAGGATTCAGTAAAACATGCGATTTCAACCTTAGAGTCCAGCAGGGTGTTTCGAATCTCATCAAGCTTGCTACAACCTCGTGCACAAAGACTTTGGGAATTTCCGTGACAAATGTTCAGCTTTCCAGGTAGTAGAGCAGCGTTTAGAACAGCTCCAGGAATGTTCGTAGAGGCGTGGTTATATGACGGAGGCATCATGTGTAGTAGGGGAAGCAATTTCGCGAGGGCTGCATAATTACGGTGGAGCGGAAAGCAGATATCTTTAACATACAATCTTTAACTCCAATCAAAAATAATTTAAAACTATACTACATAAACACTACTACAAAAGTGAGCGAAGAGATAGAGAGAAATGTATATATAACATACTAATTACGAGTACTTATCCAGTTCATTCTCGGACTGTATGGCTACGGGAGGTTCGCCAGCCGTCGACCTCACATAGACGACCCCTTCTTTGGTGTAAACCGATGCCAGCTTTCCCGCTTTTTTCCGATGTAGTGCAACCGATTTAAGCTTGCGCGCTTCAATGGAGAGGTTCTCGTTGATGTACACACGGCGATCGGAGTCCAGTCCAATGTGTCGTAGCTTCAGGTCTCGTTTCCGTAAATACGCACTGTAAAACTCGTCCCTTGTTGCCTTCAGCGGAAATTCCACAACGATTTGACCATCGCTGCCCGTGTTGCCGCTGGTTTTCATTCGTCTAGGGCGCGCCATCAGGATTGTTGTTTCATTCACTGCTATGTGCCTTCCAATTGCCTTTAACGTCGAGTGCAAGTTTTCACCATTTTTGAAGGGAACTCCGCTTACGATTAGCCAGCGTTAATGGTACCGAGTCTCCAATAATCGTTGCCGTTTTTCGTTCATTTGGCTTAATACTGACTACTTCGTTGTGATTCACTTCCTAAATTTTTCATTTGATGAACTAATTAAAATCTAATTTTGCCAATAGTGAATACCAATTGACGGGTTCACGGAAGGAACATGCAATGTTTTCCGTCCCGCATGCGCTCACGCATAAACTGTGCGTAAACACATGTTTGACGGATAGATACAAATTTGATGACGAGATCAAATCAAAGCAAATCAGCGGCGGAAATGTTGCTAGATAGGGCGTCTCTGCCCCGATTGATTCCTCTCGCACGAAATTTAAGCTTTCAGCTGGTTCAAGACAATCCGCGGCAATTATTATGATGTGGCCCCTATAACTATTACTAAATGGCGATCCGTTGGAAGATAGTGTCTGCTATTAAGAGGTTTGAATCAAATTAAATTATGAGAAGCATGGATGGGAAAATGAAGGAAAGGCGTGTTGAAACTTTAAACAACTAAAGCATCCCGCGTTTTTGTACCTACAAACCGAAAACCTAAATGCCTAAAATGGAATGCAATCATTTGGTATCAATCTACTAAAGAATCGAATTTCTCCAAATTTCACCTGGTGTCACATTTTTAAACAAAATTCGGTAAAAAGTAAGTTTGCTACTCGAAGGTCAATCATGATTTTGGCACATGTGATGCTGCAGTGCCCTTTGGGAGTCCCACTGGCTTAAGGCTTTTGTCCACGAGTTTTGAACTGGGTCAAATTAGTTTTTGCGGTTTCGTGTCCGCGTTTCCGCTGCCTTGACGCACCGACGGCAGCAAATCGGGTGAGAATGAACGAACGGACAAACAAACGGACGCCAGACAGAGGCAGGTAACATTAAGGCATCGCCGCGACTGAGGTTTGCAGTCATCATCATGCAAGTCATTTAGCGCGGAATTAAACGCAAAAAAAAGGTCTGCTGCACATTGATGCACGGACAAAACACTTCGTTGGTCGTTTCAATTTTCGGAACACCGACGGACGGGTCACCGATTATGAGCTGATGACAGAAAACGACCAAGAACTACTGGATGATTTTGCGTCGTTTTCGTCGTCGATAGCAACTGAGATGCCCCCATCAAACTATTATTGCACAAAAATGAAGATAAAATGTTGGCTGTTTTGTGCAGAAAAGAAAGGAAACGTATAATGGTATCATTAAATATATATTAAGTATACGATTCCTGCACCGGGGGACTTGTTCATCGGAATCAGCAAGCGACCGGCACTGTTGTCCTGCGCTTCGATGGGTAATAATTACTTCGGGAAGGTGCTGACGCCGTCCGCTGTTATGCCGGAGTATGTGGCCGAAAGGGGACGATGACGAGAGGACCCAATCAGCGTCTCCGTCGTCGAGCGAGCGGCACCGAGAGTATAATGGCTGAGCTTTTATGCGCACAGAGTCCGGTTTGCGGGTTGCATTTAAGTGCAATTATTGTCGGGACCCGCCATTGCACCGAGCGGTCACTCAGAGGAAGGGTATTCGTTCGCTACTCACTCACTCACTCACTCATGGCACAGCAGCGCGCTGATGATGAGATGGTCAAACGGTGATGGCAGTGCGATGATCAGCTCAAATGGAATCAATTAGGAATACGATGTCCTGCGGCGTTCCGATTCGCGAAGCGAAGTGCTGTCCGTGATGATGGGGTACAATCCGGAACAGGTTTTGAACCGGTAGCGAGTGCTCGCAATCCGATCGAAGTTTCTTACACAATTAAAATTGATTGGAATGGACTGATCGACGGTAGCCCAAGGGTTATTGACAAGTGTCATAGCAAATTATCTCTTAAAGAGTGCTGCTGTTCGTTGAGTTTTTTTTTGCTATAAAATGTGATATCGTAAGCAAGCAATTCCTTCTTTTTTATTAATTGCTAGGCAGGTCTTTGTATCAAGATACTCAAAGGAATTGGTTTATGACCATACTCACCGGAGAGTGTAATAATCATGCTACATCTAGATTTACCTAAGAGGATGATTCAAGTTGATTTTTTTTCTCTTCCTTTTCACGATTTTCACAGTCATCAATATCAGTAACCTTGTCAACAACAAGTGAACAGATTTTTATGCTCATTGCAAAAGACATTAAAAGAAAATCGATCGGTTTTCCGCACCTCATTCCAAGCTGATGGCATTTATATTCCCGTCAGAAATAAATATGTCGCAGTAATAATTTTTTATCGTATGCTTGAATCCTGACAAAGGTAAAAATATTGACTCATCCTCAGTTTTTATTTCAACGTAGGATGATTATGTGTTGAGTAAGTAATTGCCTACGTAAATTCTATGAGAAGGTTCAAGACTGCTTTAATAATAAATTCAAGCTATATTTTTTGTAGGGTTGATTTGAATTAAGTAATCATATAGGAAGATTTAACCATGAATATTTAGGAAAATTTTCTTTATTTAGCATTGAAAAATAGTTATAACTGTCTTCGCCGTCGTAGCATGCGGTTGGCCTGACTGGTCCCTGTCAAGGGAGCTAGCTTCTGGGAGCATCTAAAAGGGCCTGAATTTCAGTAAGCTACTGGGAATAAGTGTACTGATGCAAGGTCCGACAACGACACTTTCAATTGCAAATCGTCACTTAATAATGAAGCAATGAAGCTATGGTTTCCACTGAAGCAGCATCGCTTTGCTTCAGAACTGGCTGCAATCAACGTCAGTAAAACGTAGTTCACTTCACCATGACGATCGTTTTTAAAGCTTCATTTGTATTTTTCTATCAAATATCCAGTAGAAGGCCAGTAACCTTGAATGCAAATGAATTACATTTGAGTAACAGTTCCTACAATTTGACACATCTTATAATTGTCCTAGTCAACATAGACAAATTGTTCCTGACTTTCAGTCGGCATCACTTGAAACTGTCACTATCACTCGTGACCTAGGGTAAGGAACGAGTTAAGCAGTGTCACCTATTTTAATCAGTTGAAAATAAATGCGCCGAAAATGTACTTCTTTATTCATATTTTCGAAATCTTTTGATAGGAACATCTTCACAGATCACTTAACCATAGATTTAATTCACACAAACACAATTTACTGGGTTTCCGACAAGAAATATGATGAATTAAAAATTGTTGTCCAAAAACGTACATTTTTCAGCTGCTGAAGGCAATCGCTACTAACCAATCCATCACATTTTTCAGCACTGATTACAACCACTCTAAAAGTCAAGCACTCAATTGTCACATACCATATTATTCACTATCTTTTTTCTATTATCTAAGGCTTTGTTGCTAGCCGAAAGTTTTATTATTTTATAACAAAACTGAAAATAAATTCTGGATTGACGGAACATGTTCACCAGTAGCAGCAGCTGCAGCATAACTGATGAACTATCTTGTTGCCACGACACTGTTCCGGTTCTGGATATAAGAATTATAGGTTTGAAATTAACTGAAACCTTCAATGGTGAAAACGAGGTTCAATGCTTTCAAGAGAAATGTAAGTTCATAATTAATTTTTGTTTATTATAAACAACAGAAAAGACAGCTTTTTCAATAATTTTCAAAGATTTTTTCAGTGATTTAATGAAGCAACGATGTGTTTCAATGTTATTTGCTTTGACAACACTGTTCTGCAGTCGGACCGTGTAGACTGCTATGTTTGCCTCTTTTGTTCTTCTACCATCCTTATGAACAGCGAGTGAGACGTCAAACTCGCAGTTTCCCATAAGAACACTAGTAGGGTTGCCAAGTGGCCGGTTTTTGGCCGGCCCGACCGGTTTTTCACTTGCAAAGCCGGTGGCCGGTCAATCCGGCAAAACGGCTTATGAAGCCGGATTTGTACTTTATGCCTGATTTGTTATATTCTGATTGTGATTTGTTTTCTGATAAATTTATTAGGAATCTTGAGCAGTCGATTATTGAAGATAGCCAGTTTTGCAGTGATAATACTTTACTTCAGGCGGTAATATACATTAAATTATCCACTAGCACCAGAAGCAAGTAGTTGGCACTCTGAAACTATCTATCTTCAATAATCCATTCGTTGTGGTTTCGACTGCGTTGTCCTACCGTTCGCTATCTCCACAGCTGACTGTTTATCCCATTTACACGGAAAACTGTCAACCGACTTCCGGCGACTACCCAAATAATGTTATTAACGCACATCACACATTCCAGGCAAATTCTGTCAATATGCAAATATGCTGACCCCCCCCCCCCCGCATTTTTTGAAGGCAGGACCGACCGGCCGGTTTTTGTAATTTTCAGACTTGGCAACCCTAAACACTAGAGAATAAAAAAGACGACGAATACCGTTTGCCGAACGGTGCGGTGAGTGTATGTCCCGATAAACAGTTTAGACAGATGGCATTTTACGCATCTACCGACCAATAATATCAAATATATTAATGCAGATGCCGATTAGTAGGTAGCGGATAGGAACGCGAACTTACTGAATAGGGGGAAAAGTTCGAGAGATTTTTTATGGGAACGTATAAAAATTCAGATTTTAGGATTGCTTAAAAAAGCACCTTGAGGGTGAAAATATGTTCGGTCTGATCAAAATTAGTTCCATCGCTCCAACTTTTAAAGTAAAAAATCAAAGGTTTACCTTTACAATAGTGTCTTCTAATGGTAACAGCTTGAAGAACTAAAAGTAGCAAGAAGATTGGTATGCTGATATCCCCAACTTAGTCAACCCATCGCTTGTAATAAAGTAA
Organism: Sabethes cyaneus; assembly: GCF_943734655.1. Classification (NCBI taxonomy): domain Eukaryota; kingdom Metazoa; phylum Arthropoda; class Insecta; order Diptera; family Culicidae; genus Sabethes; species Sabethes cyaneus. The sequence continues at coordinate 117,157,196 of NC_071353.1, forward strand.
AACAATCAGTGGCCCGCTTAGACTGCTTAAAACCGGTTCTTTACCCTAAGTTGAAACTTGCTTGAAATGTTCTGTTCAAAAAATGAAATAAGTGGCTCCATGTATGAAGCGAAGGTAAGAGAAAGTCAACTTCATTCATTTGTTTCGACGATGGCGGGCCTTGTACCGAAGTACTGAATGAAGGGAGCCAAATGTATCATGCATGATTGTATAACTCGAAAAAATGACAAACTTGGTAGGAACACTAAGGCAGAGGCATTTATATTGCCACCAACGAAAAATATTTGTTTTGCTTCTATAATGATATCAATATAATTATAGAAGCAAAACAAATGTTTCTCGTTGGTGGCAATATAGTTGCCACTGCCTTATAAAGGGTTAAGAAACGAGGGGGCACCGAATTGGCTCTTTGCCAAAGGCGCCAAAATGTCACACTACGACCGCTGACGAACTGACATGACACATAGAAGAAAATCCTTATAAAACCGTCGTCCTACACATTGTCCTACATTTACTGCCACACCAGCACCCTCTGTTATGTATATTGCGGAGTAACTTATATTTATGGGGTTTTATACTGCAGGATTTTTACATTTATACGGTTTTATACTGAAATCTTAAACTCATTTGAGCGCTGCGGTGTGGTTATGTTGCAAAACATGCTTATTTGAAAAAATGAGTAGTTTTTCCTTGGACGATGGAATTAACGCAAGTGTTTCGTATGCTTGTCTGTGTTACGGTTCTAACTAAGTTACAAAATTAATAGTTGCCGCAATAACAGTAATTGAGAAAATACGCGAGCTTTTCGCAATGAGTGATGGTTCTAATAGCGCGTGATGTTGACGCCTATTGACTAGGATAATCAGACGTCCCGGATTTTGCGAGACAGCCCCAGATTTGGCTCGAAGTGCAACCCTGGTCTTACAAGCTAGTCTTCAACGATATGTTCGAATTTCAGGTGGGAGAGACTGTTAGAATCAATAGAATCTTAGCAGTAGCCCTGCAATTGTCAAGTACGCTAAAATCCCGTGCGCGTGCAGGTTGCGAACCAAAATGTGTCGGGACAAGAATGGCAGTATTTTGATGGACGATCATGAGGCGACCGAAAGGTGAAAGCAGCATTTCGATGAACAGCTGAATGGCCCTCACGCAGAGAACCATGGCCGTGGGGAAATCAATTTCGACTGTGCGCCAAGCGGAAAAGAGATGGCAACCACAATTATAAGCGAAGTTATGGCGGCCATCATGCAACTAATTAGAATTTCGAACACCGAACAGCTACCAGAGGAGCTACGGGAAATGCCGGGGTTACCTACTCAATATACAAGAAGAGCGACATCTTGGGCTGTGAGAACTATTGAACGATCACCCACAGACAAACAGACGGGACACTCGCGTTAATTCCATCGTTCAATCAAAAACCACTCATTTTTCAAAAAAGTATGTTTCGCAACATGACCACACCGCGGCGCGCGGGTTTTGCATCGAGTTTTCAGTATGAAACCATACAAATGTAAAAAACCCTACAGCGTAAAATCCTGCAAATGCAAGCTACTCCGCAATATGCAAAACAGAGGGTGTTAGTGTGCAAGCAAAATGTGTAGAACGATGGTTTTGAAAAGATTTTCTTCTATGTGTCATGTCAGTTCTTAAAACTGCAAGAATGTATTATTAGAGCAGTTACAACTTATTCATGGGTGTTAACTTACACTTTCGGTGTTCTGATCAAACCTAACAGCTACAAATCTTCGTGACTATCATAAAATAGACGACATAGCATATAGACGACCTGCAATCCTTACTATTATAATATTTTTAATCGGTTTTAAGCCTTGTATTACTCACTGTGCATTTTAATTAGTATAACAAATGTAGTGTATTTTAATAATATAACGTCTCCAAATTTTAATTGTATATAGCCTAAGATTTTAACACGTTTTAATTTTAGATGTGTTCATCTTCGACTGTGCCAAGTTCTCGTTCCCCTTTTACATCCGTTACTGACGGCTGTCAATTGTCACATTTGACGGGCTCGCTGCGAAAATAGCGTTCGTCTAAACCAACCCTGCGCATCAACAATCTGAGGGAATGTGCCCAGCGGCAACACTACTATAGACCGAGGGGCAGGACACTTCATAATATTATCATATATTAATCTATTAGGCCCTATTAAAGCCTTATAAATGTATAACTTTATAGGGCTTTAGGTTATGTTATGGGTCGGAAAGAAAAATATATTAAGGTTGAAAAAATATTTTCATAGGTAAAAGTAATATATTTTCAACAGTGTCTTGCCCCTCGCTATAGACTTAGTTTTTATGATTTGGTTTTAATCACCGTGCACTTATGTGAATGTATTCAAATTGATCACGATCGGTGAAATATCAAAACTCATTTGATTACGTTTCGGCCTACTGTCTTTTATTCAGCCATCATCAGATACTATTGTCAACAGAAATAAAACAAATTTTAATTTACCTATTTTAACAAACAAAATGACAAAACTTACAAGGAAATAATCTTATCGCTAACTAAAACAAAACTTTTGTCGTCCACTGTAGTTTTATCTACGACGCTAAGTCCGTCCGCGTCGTTCCCTTTTGCTCTGTTCAACCCTTCTGAGCTTGCACAGGGCGCCGTCGTATGTGTTGGAGAAACTTAGAGCATCCCGTTGGAGGTTTACTGTATTGCCTTCGCGTAGCTTGATGTGTAGTGTCTCTGCGTTTAGTCGTTTGGATGCATCATTTTTTCAATACAGTAACAAGTTTTTCGCTCAAGTCCAAGGGGTACCTATGGGATCCCCTCTCTCTCCAGTAGTAGCCAACATAATAATGGAAGACCTCGAAAAAACTACATTAGCTGTACTAAACCAAAAAAACATCTCGATTGAATATTACAAACGATATGTCGATGATTGTTTTGTGATCGGAAAAGAAGAAGAAATTGATATCGTTCTTCACGAGTTTAACAGTTTTCATAACTCTTTGCAATTCACGTTGGAGAGAGAAACAGACTCGTGCATAAAATTCTTGGACCTGACTCTGGTGAGAAAAAACAACAGTATAGAGAAATCATGGCATCCCAAGCAGAAGAACGGTCGGTATCTCGACTTCCACTCAGAAAGTCCCTACACACATAAACTAAACACAGCCACAGCCCTCTTTGATCGTGCATTAAAACTAACCGATCCCAAAAAACGAGAGGAAAGCATACAGGTTGCAAAAAACAACTATCCGGAACAGCTAACAGATCGGACGCTAGCCAAGAGAGTACACTTACTCTATAACACGCTACAAAACACCAGCAACACTGAGAAAACCAAAAGCAATGTATCGCTTCCCTACATTCCATGCGTAAGTGAAAAAGTTGCGAAGGTATTACGAAAGCATGACGTCACAGTGTCCCATAAACCGAATAACAAATTAAAAGACACAGTTTTCTCAAAGCTAAAGGACAGAATATCAAAAATGCAACAAACTAACGTTGTATATAGTGTACCATGTGGCGCATGTGCTGATAGAGTTTACGTTGGACAAACCTCGCAAACTCTAGAAAAGCGTCTGCAACAGCATCAAAATTCAATTCGAACCAAATCATCAATGACCGGTCTCACACAGCATACAGTTGAATCCGGGCATGTGTTCAAGTTTCCCGACACTGCTATACTAGAAAGAGAGAGCAATGAGAGCAAACGACTAAACGCAGAGACACTACACATCAAGCTACGCGAAGGCAATACAGTAAACCTCCAACGGGATGCTCTAAGTTTCTCCAACACATACGACGGCGCCCTGTGCAAGCTCAGAAGGTTTGAACAGAGCAAAAGGGAACGACGCGGACGGACTTAGCGTCGTAGATGTTGCGGCACAAAGCCGCAATATGACCGCGTTGACCTTCACATCTAGCAGAACAACAATAGCGCTTTGTCTCATTGTTGTTCTGGCTAGATATAGTGACAATAAGCTTTTATCGAACGATGTACCTATAAATAGGGCAATAAACGTGAGTCTGGAGTTCAGTCCGTTCGCAGCCACCGCCACTGGCGGTGGTATGCCTATCGCAACACTTGTTCGTCATTGCAGAATAATATCACAGTCCCGTTGGTAACCGGCCCCCCTTACGACGATCACGGAACATTGGTGCCGTGACCAGGATTTGCCCTGGCACAGACAACGTTTTACCAACGGGACTTCAGTTTTATCGTTCGTGCTATCGGGTCGCAGTAACTCGTGATATTTTCGGTAGTGGGATAGTGACTTGAACAGTAACAGTTTACTAACGGGACATCAAATCCATCGACCGTGTTGCTGCATTGCTACAAGAGTGTATTACATTTGGCATCCACGTAGTGGGACGATGCCGCTGAACCTTGCTGTGCTCGTCGTACCAGAGGAAGTACGGCATATCGATAGTCGAAATAGGATTTCATTCACTACGCTTCAGCTAGGCCGGTGTGGGTGACTTCGCAGCCGCTTAGCAACATATCCCCGAGCGAAGCTATGCCGGTGTGGGCGAATCACAGCCGTTTAGTAACATACATTCAGCTTCTGAATCCCCGGTTTTGGATTCAGCTAGTAGTAGGAGGGCTGTACAGCACCGAAGCTTGCAGCATCCGAGGGTGTATTCTTATCAGCAAATGCTCAGTTGCGGATAGAAATTTCATCTGGGTCGTTCACCAGAAGGAAGCTAACTCGCTGGCATTCTGTCGTTCATCCGGGTCGTTCACCAGAAGGAAGCTAACTCGCTGGCATTCTGTCGTTCATCCATTTCGTTTCATCGGTACATCGTAATGAGAATTCATGTGTGATAATCCGGCCACCAAGTGCCAATTTGTGTGGACACCAGATCCAGTTGTAACCTTCGGCCACTCTGCGCCAACTTGTGAGAACGCCAGGTCCAATCGTTATAATCCGGCCACTCAGCGCCAATTTGTGAGGACGCCAGGTCCAGTTGTAATAATCCGGCCACGCAGCGCCATTTTGTGAGGACGCCAGGTCCAGTTGTGATAACCCGGCCACCCAGCGCCAATTCGTTTTTGATAATCCAGCCACTCGGCTCCATGTGAGGACACCAGGTCCAAATTTGTTATTCCGGCCACTCCGTGCCATTCTGTAGGGACACACGGTCCAGTTACGTTATTCCGGCCGCTCTGCGCCAGTTCAAGTGATAGTCAGTCTACGAGATTTCAACTACAACTCACCAGTTAAATTTTTTGCCTTACTGCTAAGACCTAGAATCATTCTCGTTTTGTATATCGCAGTGTAAAACCTTCGGTTTTGGTGCGGGAGTATGTTGCGGCACAAAGCCGCAATATGACCGCGTTGACCTTCACATCTAGCAGAACAACAATAGCGCTTTGTCTCATTGTTGTTCTGGCTAGATATAGTGACAATAAGCTTTTATCGAACGATGTACCTATAAATAGGGCAATAAACGTGAGTCTGGAGTTCAGTCCGTTCGCAGCCACCGCCACTGGCGGTGGTATGCCTATCGCAACACTTGTTCGTCATTGCAGAATAATATCACAGTCCCGTTGGTAACCGGCCCCCCTTACGACGATCACGGAACAGTAGATGAAACTACAGTGGACGACAAAAGTTTTGTTTTAGTTAGCGATAAGATTATTTCCTTGTAAGTTTTGTCATTTTGTTTGTTAAAATAGGTAAATTAAAATTTGTTTTATTTCTGTTGACAATAGTATCTGATGATGGCTGAATAAAAGACAGCAGGCCGAAACGTAATCAAATGAGTTTTGATATTTCACCGATCGTGAACAATTTGAATACATTCACAGACTTAGTTTTTACTACATTGACTGTGAAACCTGCTGCCTGGGAGCTCTCGGAGAGGTCAGCTAACCTGCTCTGCATACCGTTTCGGCGTTGTGCAAGAAAGACAATGTCGCCGGCCGAGGTAATTTAGCTGCTTATAGGTAACCCTTATAGGGTCGGACAAGACACCTTGCATATGGTCCACCCATAGTCGGCCAGCACGTAATCCAGTTAGCTTCCGCCGGAAAGCAGCGTCGATCTTCTCCTGGTCCCGGCTGAGAGTAATACAGAGCCACGTGATGCCACGTCAGTTACCGCATTAGGTTAGGCCTCCTTCTTTAGGCACTTTGGCCAATATGCCCTGCATCCAGTTTACCGGAAAAGTTGCGGTTTCCCATATGTTGCTGGAGTAACAAAGAAGATATATGCATATATCTGGAGTAACAAAGAAGGGTCAGCTTTGCGCATTTCGGTAGAAATACAGTCTATTGTCAATTGCAAGGAAAATTGTCCAATCAATAAGTGCGCAATCGGTCATAAAAGTGCTATTTTAACTTAAATCGTTTTGGTCTCTTCGGTGCACTTATTGCTTATTGGAAGATAACGAAAAAGTGCGCCGAAGATGCCGAAACGATTTAATGCAAAATAGTACTTTTATGAGCGATATCACACTTTAGATGGTACAATTTTCCTTGCAATTGACAATATCCTGACGCTGTATTGGATTTCATACTCTTGATAGCTGTTTCAATTTCATCTAACGATGGCGCCTCATAGGTAACGCGATTAACTCGACGAACTGTAGGCGTTATATGCTGCTGGTTCTATTTGTTTCTGACATTTGAAACTCGGAAGAGTTGTTCAAAATGTTCAGTTCATCGCTTAAGCTGCTGTGTGCGGTCAGTAGGTAGCTGATCAGCTCTGTCCTCTAGCGGCTTCATCACAAACGGATATCACCATTGGCGGCGACGGTTTCGGCCAAGGAGTTAGTCGAGGCTCTCTTGTTCCGCATACAAGCTCGTTTAACAGCCCTCTCCAGTTCGGTGTATCGTTGACGGGCAGCTGTCTAAGCCGATCTGGTACGCGCTCGCTCAATGTCGGCTTTCGTCTCTTTCCACTTATCGATTTTCCTCCAAGTTTCATCTGAAATCAACTCTCTCCGCAAGCTGCGTGCTTTGCCGAGGGTTTCGTCGCCGGTCGTGATGAAGGCGTTCTTGATGCCGGTTCATTGCTCTTCGACGGTTCCACCGACGGCAACTCCGAGGCGCGGGATTCAAATTGTTCGACAAAGACCCTCTTTACCTCAGGATTCTCCAATCGGCGGACGTCGTTACGGCACCCAACTTTCTCCTTCTGTCGTTGGACACGTACGGCGCGTAAACGCATCTCAGCGATAACAAGATGATGGTCGGATGCAATATCAACGCTGCTCTGTCCCCGAGTGAGCGTCAGTTTTGTTTCATCTTTCTTTTTCTGCCGGACACTATCGAATGTCTGTTCTCAAGGTCACGGAACATATCGTTTCATTTCATGTAATTGCCTGTTCCATATTCTCGGGATACGGAGTAAATAATATTTTGTCTCCAGTGTGCGAAGAAAAGATTATCTATGCTTGTAGTTGTGCTCCCTCTGCGCAAGATGAGTGGTTATAAGAGAAAACGCTTGAACAGAAAACGAACGCTCTTGGTCGTTGTGAGAAGCAGATTTTTTTGTCTCTGTATGCTGAAGATGAGCGAAATGAAGCCTGCATTTGGATGTCCCCCCTTTAGATTTTCTTAACCACGTTGTTCAACTGGCTGTAGAAACTCTCTTTTTCCTACAAATTGGCAGCATCTTTTGGCGTATAGCACTGAGTTGCTGTAAGGTTTCTAACCCGTATTCTGAATATGGCAACGATTATTCTTTCTTTTATCGGTTCCCACTTCATCAAGGCCGCATGTGCACCTGGTCTCAGTAGAAATCCATGTCGTGTATCTCGAGTAGCATTATCTCCTCGCCTGACAGAGTAGCGCAAGACTTGTCCGGATGATTTCTTGTGTTAGTCAGTATCCGGCCTGTGGATTTCGCTCAGCCCCAAGTTTTCAAGATTCACGCGGCCAACTTCCCTTGCAAGTTGAGTCAGTTTGTCCTGCTGGGTATATTCCATGTTCCGATTCGTGTCCGTGTTTTCAAGCTAAAAGTCGTTACCAATAATCCATGCGAGTGTCACGAAAAAATGAAAGATTTTGAGCGCTACTAGCTTAGCGGTTTTCAGATCGATTTTAAATATTTTTACGCCAATCGATCGGAAAATCTTCTACGCTAAAACCTATTGATTTCAAAGTGCGTAGTATTGAAAAATTGAAAATAATGAAACATTGTCCAACTGGAAATCCTCGCTTTGTACTTGGTTGGAAAAGACGCCATCATAGTTTTAACGTGGTTTTAGAAAAAAAAAGTCAAAATTTCCCCGTCCTAACAGGTCGAAGATTGTTTACCACGATCTAAACCTATACCAATTTGATATCTGTGCTTGGGAAGAAGCCAAAGCAAGTGACAAAGTTTCCTGGACTCAATAAGATTTCTTATTCGCGTTGACGACAGTAAAAGAGATTTCGTAGGATACTTGCACTCACAGTAATTATCATGCCTACACAGTAATTATCATAACTGTCAACGTGCGGGTGATGACAAAAGCAAAACCTTCTCTCTTTTTTTCTCATGCAAAACACTGAACAATATCAGCAACTTCGTGAACGCGAATCACCGCGATCATTTAACCTAAACCATTTTGATGTCCTTGCTTGAGAAGTATTCCAGAAAGAGTCAATCAAATCGCTTATGAATTAAACCTAGTCCAATTTGATGTTTGTGTTAGGGAAGTATGCCAGAAAAATTATAAAAGTTTCTTGTCCCAACAGATCGCAAATTCCTTACGGTGCACAGTGGGGCAGATTGACCCGGCGCTCGGACAAAACCTCATAACTTCTTTCATATGCTTCGTAGAGCTTTATTGTCTTCAGCAACATTGTTTGTTATAAAATTTCGCATCTTTTTGTAAATTTTAAGTAGTTGTATTTTTATTCCTATAGACGGCGTTGAGATCTAACTTTTTAAATACTGACTTTAGAAATATTGTGTCTTTAGAAAAGTTGTTTGTCCTGTAAAGTTATGTAAAGGTACTGAACATATCAAAATTGTAGGACTTACGAGAATCTAGTTATAAATATTTTAAATACTCAAACACATTTTTTAAGTATGGAGTCGAAATTGGTAGTCTGACGACCTCCTATACAAATTATCACAATCTGCATATCAAGAGTGAGTTAGTATTATTATTCTGGTATAGGGTAAATCAACCATTTGTGGACCTTTCTATATATTATTTTGAACTCGTTACGCTAAACACCCAGCCAATGGCACTTACAATATTAGTAACTTTCGATTAAGCCTAAATATATCAATTTCTGCTCCAAATCTCTATATTTTACAGATTTTTAAAAACAGATTGGAATGTCCATTTTCCTTTTATGGACCCTTGTGGTTTACAATAGAATAACGACCGGGTCCATTATAGGAATTTTATGCCGTTTTCGTTTTTGTGGTGTGGCTACACCGTTTGGTGCTACACTTTTCACTGGATAAACCAACGCTCGCGGTGCAGCAGCAGTGATGTGGTATAGGTGGGTTGATATTTTCCAATCTGCACCAGCTACACTCTCTTTTTTTCTGGTGTAGCTGTAGAGTGACTATATACAGAGTGGCGACAATGTCAAAATTGGAATGATAATTATCTGTCAGTGTCATTCCAATCGAGCAGACAACCTATCCAACGCGTATGCAGGAAAGAGAAGGAAAAACCTAGGATAAACCGCATTGCATACATTTGGGATGACTTGGCGCCACTCTGTATATAGTCACTCTATGTAGCTGGTGCAGAAAAAGTGTAGCAATGGTGTAGCACAAAAATCGAAAACGAACAGTTTTGGTGCAAAAAAGCTACACCGGTGTAGCTACACCGCAAAAACGAAAACGACATTAGTGTATTTTGCATGGAGAGAGTCCGGTAATGGCGACATTTTTTGCATTGTATATAATGGACCCACTTGTTGAAAACGCAATTTTAAAGCATTAATAATTAAATGCAGCTAAAATTTTATTAACTCAAATGTGTGCTATGTCTAGTACGTTCTGTTTCATGTCATATATCCTCAGAAATAAGAAGTATAAGCTAATAAATACCGACATTTTATCCGAGAGACCATTACAGGTAGAGGGTTTACTATATAGATTAACTTACCCTACTAAAAGGATACGAGTGGCGAGATAGGCTGTCATCGGCCTCAGCCAAATCCTGGCAGAAGGCACAAAAAATAACGAGTAACTGACAGAGTATAGCAATCTGTTCATCCTGCAAACACGTATCAACATGTTCGACTCTAAATAAACAAAATGGAGGCTAGTTCAATCGAGCTGAAAGTCTAACCGAACATATTCTACTGCCAGTTTGACTTGAAACAGATCTAATTGGGAAAAAGCTGTTTAGTGGTCGCCTTTACAATGTGCTGAATTCGCGTTATCGACTCCGATGTATCTCATAACGATAATAATGCTATGTCTTACATACACAAGCATGACTATTTAACATACAGCAGGAATGAACTTCGCACTGGCGCGCGCATTTACTAATTTGTAGCCTAAAATGCCGGAAAACATGCATTCGGAAAACTTTAATATCTCCGAACATCGCAACTAGTAGCAGCTAATTTTTTGCTTATTACTAGTCAACACCCTGAATGTTGATTTTATGGTAGTGTCAGGGCAGAAATCTGTGGAAATCTTTTTCTACACGCTATTGAAAATTGACAAAAATAACAAATATTTTGTTCTAAAACACTTCGTCAGAACAAAGCCTACTAGGAAAAAATATGTCTTAATATCACCTAAACTATTAATTTATAAACCTTTGCACGGTACCTAACCTCAACTTTGGTTTGACGTTTTTGTGTGTTTTGTTTTGATTCCCTTTGTACCACTTGATTCGTACCACTTGTTTGCGGAAACCGGAAATACCCGACTTTTACGAAGCAGGAAAATGATAACAGTTCTGTACAACATATATTTTTGTCCTTTTTGCAATTTTTTTGCTTCTGGGTCTTGCGAATAAGTAATCAAAACAAACCCCACAACACTGTCAAACCTGGGAACAAAAAAAAACGCACTGACATCTGCGTGCAATGCTTTATAATCCCTTTAATGTGAATTGTCCTTTAAAAGTATAGAATTTTAAGCAGCATGGGAGCCAGATACTAAAAGATTAAATGATATTTATTTTTTCATTTTCCAAAAAATTTTTACACTGTGTTTCACCCTCTTTAATGCCTATTGAAAACCTACTTATTAAAACAATTTATGTATATTTCTTATAGATTATGTGTCTACTATACGTAGAATATTAAGTTTGATAGAATATCTCAAATAAAAATTTTGAGGTTTTGTCCGAGCTTTTTCGGGTTCTGCCCCATAGTGCGGCGAGACGATTAAACCTAGGCGAATTTGATATCTTTGGTGGAAAAGTATACTACAGCTGTAATACTCGGTTATAATATGATTCTGTAGGGATGGGCATGTTTCCTGTTTCATTGGAAGTGTAGAAAAAGAAAAGTAAAAGATGGGCTGTTGATAAAAAGGGATTGAATTGGTAAAATCCTTTGAAACTATAAAATGTTACTATGTACTTTGATAAATGTTACATACAATATATGTAGCATGTATATATGCTGCGTATAGCATGTATACATGAAGAATCGAATGGTCACATGCATGGATACATGCTACTATCACTACAAAGAGACATACGTAATCCTGTGTCACCTATGCGGTTGTGTTTTGAACACAACCCCTCTGATTTTTTGTTTTTGGGTACAGTAGGTTGTTAGTCTAAGGTCCCCTACGACGGCAGATTCTCCAAAACAACCGTGATTACAGAATTTCCACGCACCATTTGTTCGTTAACTTCAAAGCTGCATACGATACCGTCGACCGAAAAGAGCTATGGAAAATCATGAACGATAACGGCGTCCCCAAGAAGTACAACAAAATGATTCAATCTACGGTATATGGTACACAGAACTGTGTTAGCAGTTAGGGTGGATTGTCGAGTTTATTCGAATCACTTGAGGGTTTCGATAAGCTCTCGCATGCCTGCTGTTCAACATAGCGCTATCGACGTCCAGGGCCGCAGCGAGCAAGATGGTTAGACCTGGTGGAACGGGATCTGACGGAGTCGATGAATACGACCGACCGGGAACTGCAGACGTGCACGACTCGAGCGTGACTTTCGCTTGCCCTTGATGCTTTCTCCTTTGTAACGTCCAGACATGCCAATAAGATGTTGGCAGTAGCTCAGCTAGCGTTTGACCACTGCAAGTGACAAGAATCTGTCCCGCCTATTTTTCAAGATCCATCATTCCATCATCTACGTTTTTTTTGTCAATAGTAAAGTTTATTATATTTTAATTTTTACAGATCAAATTGTAGTTCGAATCTTAAAGCACCTATATCTACCGTATTACTAGCTTTATCAATAAAATTTATATAATTTGCAATTTTCTTCAACACTTCTACTTTATTTCTACAGTTGATTCCTCTCAACACTGGCTTCATGATATCACGAAATTGGAGGCGTCTGTGTCCTAGTTGAAACGGTGCGATCGTATCCTGCAGCAGTTCCCATGCGGCTGTTACACGGATACATTCTTTAAATTTGTGCTCGAGACGTTGTACAGTATGGACAGTTTTCACCATCCGCTCTTCTGCGTTGAACAAAATGGAGCATTTCAATTTCAGTCTGAACAAAAAAGCAAAGTTACCAGTGAGCCGTTCATCTTTTGCTGCCAAAGAAAAATTACGCTACGTATTACTGCAGCATTGGTGATGGATAGATTTGTGTTGCTGAAGAAAACCGAGTGAAAAGCCCTAAGTTCCAAGTTTCCAAAGATTCATCAATTACCAATAATCGTTCTTTTAGGAACGAACATATTCTTATATGATGATGCAAAAGATGTCACTAAAACTGCTAATACTAATACTGCTTATATGAAGATAAAAAAGATTGTTGTACTCCGCTGATCACAATAAAGTTTATTGGGCCAGAAATAATTAGTAAAACAAAATATTGGGTTTGCTTTTAATTCATTTTCCACGCATTTGTTGCGGTCAATAGTGTTTAATTTGGTGTTAACTTGGTTTTAATTGCTATCGCTTGTTTACGGCAGACAAGTTTTCAATGTGACGATTATTGAAATTAACATTACTGCGGCACCGCTCGTGTTGCCGTTGGTGGTACATCACAATAAGGAATTATCAAAGCAAATAGCAATCAACGAGAAAGGGTAGGATACCATTTAGTTTCCTTGTAACTTTGTTATAGTAGAATTAAATGGAATTTTCCATCCATTTTCTCGTTGATTCCTGAACCAAGTACCAAGACTTGTTCGAAAATAATTGGAAATTATTTCAACCAATCACGAAGCGACAATTTCTAGTTAGACCGCGTTAGTTATTTTCAATTTTTCTAGGACGCGTATTGAAAATCAATAGTTTTTTATATTTTCCAATTCGATTTTCCGATCGATTGGTATAAATATTTTGGGAATCTATTAAAAATTGACTGAATTATAAGCCGAAGTATGAAAACGCGCTTTTGATGACGCCCCACTTTTGATGACGTCATTTCCAACCAGTTTCCAATTTTGATGACGTCATTTTCAACCAATCACGAAGGGAGGATTTCTAGGTGGACAATGTTCCAATGTATCAAATTTTTCAATAGTGCGCACTTAGACATAAATAGTTTTCTTCATTGGTATGGATGGTATTGGTACATTGGTACAAAATATTGAAAATCGATCGGAAAACCGTTGAGCTGTTAGCCGTAAGACGTAGTCCTACGTCAAAATTGCCCAGTTTAAACGCACCTTGGGCAGCTGAGTTTAATTCATAATAAATACCGCACTTCACTTCAAGTAGTCCTAACCATGTACAAAAACATCAGGCATTTGCTCTGCATTTGTATATGTAAAACAAAATTTTCTCCAAAAATTAATCGATTATCCCCCGGAAGTTTCAAAATTGCCTGCTTTCGATGCGTACAACGGGGCACTTAAATAACCTTGCTCCTCGGGGAATTGATCACATCTCGTTTTTCGCTTTACTATTCACGGGGGACAACACACACACAACATACACAGCAAAAGACGTGAAACGAGTCCATCCGTCATCATCGTTTCCGTTAAAGCGGAAAATTGCACTCAGCGCGCCACTTGCGACTTCAAACGGTCAGAAAATTCATCGACCATTCATCGGTCTCGCATCAGGAGCAGCGAAAAATAAGTTGGGAAACACTCGGAAGAGACGAGCAGGAAAAATGTTTGCTAAAAGTTATGTTTTTCCCTTCGGTATATTTTCTTTTCTCTGTCTCTCTTTTTCCTTTTCCAAGGCAAGTGGCTGGCAAGCAGCTTGCAATAATTTTTAATTGTTCTGAGCAAAAGGTGTGTCATTACCCAGTCTTCATCGTTTCGCCTCGGTACGATAAATGATGAATTGACGGTGGAAACTAGGGGAATAGTCTCCATTAGAAGTGCAATTGGCACAAAGACCTAACGGATTTCGCAGCTTTCCCGACACCCCCGGGCGCGCACTAATAATAATATCGTAAACAGAAGCCGGAAAAAATGTGCATTATGATAAGAACTTCGCCGGCTTACTTGAAGAACGTGACGATAATAACTAAATCACTTTCCAGCGCTACTGAGCCATCATGAGGGAGGGTTGGGAACACACCTGTGAACCCATTGAAAGCTGAAACCCATCCCGTGTGGCATGAACTGATACAAAATGTATGTTAATATGTTTCCGTTTAAAACAATAGAATGATTTAATTGTTTACACTAAAGCACCGAACAGAGCCATTTCTCTTGCATCTATTTAGTAATTATTTCCATGTTTCCACCGACCAGAAAGCGTTGCGGAGTCCGTGGAGGAGGGGCACATATGTTTTTCTCTCACCCATACCGATAAGCAAAGAAAACTGCATCTCATAGTCACTCAGCTCAGCTCGGATTACCTGCTGCTTAGTTTTTTCGTTTTAACACCCCCCCAACATTGGAATACCGAATGCGTGGTAAAGACACACAGTCATAATAATGCAATTAATTTAAATTTATTAATGGAAACATACGTTAATACAAGCAAGAAATAGAAGCGGAAACCTTTTCCCCGTCCGGGCTCCGGTAGGTAGGGGACACGTTCGGCAATCTGCCGGTGCGATCGCGAGTAGATTCTTCACTCGGGCATTGGAAGTGAACATTGCACAGAATTGTGCATTAAAGAGAAATTATTACTGTTTTACATATTATGGGTTGCGAGTTGGCACCAGTTTCCGGTTAGCGCGAGACCGCAACTTCATTTTTTAGAAATTCCGTAATACGAAGATATTACTTAGTATTTTGCACGCTATCTTCGATAGTAATTGTTGTTCTATATTAGCTGTACCCAACGTGCGTTGCTGTCAATGGTCGAGGCAGCTACCCCTGGAGGCAGCCGAGCTCACTCCTGAACCAGCTCAGAAAAAAGACGACCCGCAAACTAGCCGACCTGAAAAGCTGCAAAGTGAAGTGCCCCGCGGGAGCAACAAATGCAACAACAGGTGCAGGCCGAGCATTTATGTCAACAATTTCTGAAGTGCCAACAGGAGAATCTACTGCGTAAGCAAAAGCTGGCTACGCGAGCAACAGTAACAGACTACGAATTTTTCTAACCCATATCGAGTGTCGCTACGTGGATAACCTTGAAAATATATCCCAGATGCCGTGCCAGAGTCAACGCAACTTCATCCTAGTATGCTAGGACATCCACATGTGTTTGAACGATGGCGAGTCAAAACAACTCGATTTCCAGTAGATCTGTGAATTCATCGATCTTGGGAGATTACAATCAGTGCCAGCTTACCTGCTCTCAAATCGCATCCCGACAGCTAGTCCCGAAGAATTTGCTAACATTTTCTAGCGATCCAGAAGGGTGGCCCGTTTTTATCTCTATGTTCACGAGAACATAATTCGTCTCCAGAACTGATGCATTCCGGAAACGTTTCCGATATACAAGCATCTTTAAAAATGCTATTTGGTCATCCCGAGGCGTTCATACAACTGGCTGGTAAACGGCTGAATAATGCGTACCGTCGGTGCCTTGTGCACGTGTAGGCATAAAATAGACCCTACAGTGGTTCATAGCCTCTTATTCACCAACTCCTATTCCTACCTCCTCATGGTACCAGCCGGGATACGAGCAACTTTGGTGGAGATCGGGTAACCAACCCCGGTGGAAGCCAAGGTCGTATGCTGACAGGAAAGGAGGGCTCTTTCGAGCTTCGTTGGCCCTCCGGCGAAACAGGGGGTTGGTGTAGCAGGCTTTGCAAGCCGTTACCACCAAAAATACTAAAGCACGGGACGAAGAACAATTAAATTCTTACTGGAACAATCGGAATAGACCCACGCGACGAAAAAGGACTATGGATTGGAAACTCGGGACGTGGAACTGCCGATCTCTCAACTTCCAAGGGAGCACTCGAGTGCTCTCCGACGTATTGAAGAGCCGCAAGTTCGACATCGTAGCGCTGCAGGAGGTGTGCTGGAAGAGCTCAACGGTACGTACGTTCAGAGATGGACATACCATCTACCAGAGCTGCGGCAACTCACACGAGCTGGGTACAGCTTTCATAGTGATGGGCGAGATGCGGAAACGGGTGATTGGGTGGTGGCCAATCAATCCTCGAATGTGCAGGTTGAGAATCAAGGGCCGATTCTTCAACATAAGCATCATCAACGTGCACAGCCCTCACCTCAGAAGTACCGATGACGACAAGGATGAATTCTACGCGCAGTTGGAGAGTGAATACGACCGCTGCCCAAAACATGATATCAAGATCGTCATGGGGGATTTCAATGCTCAGGTCGGCCAGGAGGAGGAATACAAACCGGTGATTGGAAGTTTCAGTTCACACCAGCGAACCAATGAAGTGGGCCTTATCGACTTTGCCGCCTCCAAGAATATGGCCGTACGTAGTACCTTTTTCCAGCACAAAATCCATCACAAGTACACATTTATGAGCGACTTTGAGGCGGCATTACAAAAAGAAAAATACTTTCCGAGAGTATGGAAGCGTTATGTAGATGATGTTTTCGCTATCGTGAAAGAACGACACCTTTCACAAACGCTCGAATTATTAAATTCCCGACATCCTACAATAAAATTCACGGTCGAAAAAGAAGTGGATGAAAAAATACCCTTCCTAGATCTGATAATAACTAAAAAAGAGGACAATACGCTAAAGTTTGGCATATACCGAAAACCCACATCCACGGACCGCTACATAACGTCGGATTCAAACCATTACGGCGCGCAACAACAAGCGGCTTTCCATGCAATGGCACACCGCCTTGTCAGCATACCGATGGAGAAAGAGGACTTTGTAACGGAAAGGGATAAAATATACGAAGCTGCTAGAATCAACGGTTTCGACAATGTCAAAATGTCGATAAAATAATTCGTCTGCATGAGCGCAAGAGACACAAGAAAAATGTCACTACGTTACAACCGCAGAAAGATGATGTACAGCGAATCAGCATGCCATTCTACCCGAAAGCCACCAATCCGATTAAGCAACGCCTTAAACGACATGGGTATCACGTAGTGTACAAGAGCAATAATACAATACGGGATTTACTTTGTAACACGAAAGATAAAGTCCCCACCGAAGAAAAATCGGGAATTTATCAAATCGAGTGTCAAGATTGCCCGGCGATATATATTGGCCAAACTCGTCGAAAAATTAAAATCCGCGTGAAAGAACATAAAGCAGCAACCGAAAATAAACGTACTAATGACTCCAGTGTGGCAATGCATGCCATTAGCAGTGAACATGTGATAAACTGGAATAGTGCTAAACTTTTAAAAAATGTACGGAAATCATCACATTTGAATGCGTGGGAGTCATTACACATCCTCACAGCTGAGCGGCCACTGATGAACGAGGATGATGCTCCAATAGTATCGCCGCTCTTCGGCTTAACAAAGTTAAGTATGTAGCTGCTCTCATCAACATAATTAGTTGGACTCGGCCCCGTAGATGGGTAACTACTTACCCGAAACCGGTCGGCAAAAAGGTAATTTTTATACTTTGTAAGAACAAAAAGTAAAGTTGTCCAAGACATTTAAGAGTCATTCTAGTTCTTACGTTAGCACGACTACGTAATTGAAGTACACCTGGAGGTCACCAAATCAGACAGAATCATAGATCGACCACGTTTTGATCGACAGTGGGCACTTCTCAGACATTATCGGCGTCAGAGCCTATCGAAGCGCTAACGTTGACTCGGACCACTACCTAGTGATGGTTAAGATGCGCCCAAGACTCTCCGTTGTGAACAACATTCGGTACCGACGCCAGCCTCGGTTAGATCTCGCGCGGCTGAAGCAGCCAGACGTCGCCGCAAACTACGCGCATTCACTCGAAGCTGCGCTGCCGGAAGAGGACGAGCTGCACGAAGCCCCTCTCGAGGACTGTTGGAACACTATCAAAGCAGCACTTCCCATGGAGACCCATGGCGGCGGGGAAAGCGATTTCGACGGTGCAACAAACGGGGAAAAGCTGCCAGCCCCAACGATAGGCGAAGTTAAGGAGGCCATCATGCAGCTAGAGAACAACAAGTCAGTTGGAAAAGATTGCATCGGAGCGGAGCTTATTAAAATGGAACCAGAAAAGCTGGCAGTTTGTCTACACCGACTAATTGTTAGAATTGGAGGAGTGGAAAAATGGAGTTATCTGCCCGATCTATAAAAAGGGCGACAAGTTGGACTGTGAGAACTATCGAGCGATCACCTATAAAGTGCTGTCCCAAATCATTTTCCGCCGTCTATCACCAATTGCGAATAGATTTGTGGGAACTTATCAAGCCGGCTTCGTCGAGGGGCGGTCTACAACGGATCAAATATTTACACTGCGGCAAATCCTCCAAAAGGGCCGTGAATACAGAGCTCACACGCATCGTTTATTCGTTGACTTCAAAGCCGCATATGATACCTTCGACCAGAAAGAGCTATGGAAAATCATGGACGAGAACAGCTTCCCCAGGAAGCTCATCAAACTGATTAAATCTACGATGGATGGTACACAGTGCCGTGTTCGGATTTCGGGTGGATTGTCAAGTTCATTCAAATCACACAGAGGGCTTCGTCAAGGTGATGGTCTTTCATGCCTGCTGTTCAACATAGCGTTACAAGGTGTTATGAACCGAGCGGATATCAACACGCGGGATACGATATTCAACAAATCTAGTCAATTCGTCTGCTTTGCCGATGACATGGATATTATCGGCAGAACATCTATGGCGGTGGCTGAACAGTACACCAGACTAAAGCGCGAAGCAGAAAAGATTGGGTTAAAGCACAGTGTAACCACAGCACTCTGTGGTTAAAGGTAATTACGTCTAAAACAAAGTACATGCTGACCAGCGGAACCGAGGCCGATCGACACCGCTTGGACAGTAGTATATGGATCGACGGCGATGAGTTTGAGGTAGTCGATGAATTTGTCTACCTTGGCTCACTGGTAACGGCGGACAATGATACCAGCCGTGAGATTCGGAGGCGTATTATCAGCGGAAGTCGTGCTTACTATGGGCTCCACAAGCAATTGCGGTCGAGCAGACTAAGTCCCCGTACAAAGTGCACCCTGTACAAGACGCTTATTAGACCGGTTGTTCTCTACGGGCATGAAACATGGACACTGCTCGAGGAGGACCTGCGAGTGCTCGGAGTTTTCGAACGACGAGTGCTAAGAACGATCTTCGGCGGCGTACAGGAGAACGGAGTATGGAGGCGGAGGATAAACCATGAACTCGCACAGCTCTATGGCGAACCCAGTATCCAGAAGGTGGCTAAAGCTGGACGGAAACGATGGGCAGGACATGTTGCAAGAATGCCGGACAACTACCCTGCAAAGATGGTGTTCGGTCCGGTAGGAACAAGACGACCAGGAGCGCAGCGAGCAAGATGGTTAGACCAGCTGTAGCGAGATCTGGCGGAGAGTACTCGGCGTCCGAGGAATTGGAGAGCGGCAGCCCTAAACCGAGTTACATGGAGAAACTTTGTTTAACAGGCTTTGTCTTAGGACGGCAAGCCACCTAAGTAACCCAGCTAGCATTTTCATATGTATAAAAAAGGTAAAAATCAGCATTACGTACAGATATACATGCTAAATAAATCGTATTTCATGCGCAAAATGGCCATATCCGTACTATTTTGGAGGCGATATACGCCTGATTACGAATAATTTTGAGCGTTACGACTATATAAGTATTTATATAAGATAATATCCGATTAAGCGCGAGTCGCTCCGTACTACTCTACGATTTTGTGCTGAAAATCGTATGCACGTCAGTCATTATCATTATATACGACCATTGGCGTAGCTAGAGGGGGTGCCTGGGGTACCAGGCCCCCTCCAGAATTCTGTAGGCCCCCTCCAGAAATTTTTCCCATTGGAATTTTAAAACCGGAAAAAAGTTCAGTGTACATGTTCCCGCTGCGTAGATATTTTCTTTTTCACTAGCCTAGCCTAGTAACCACCCCGGGTCATGCTGTTTCAAGCAGTCGTCTCCATTCAACTCCATCTTGGACCACTCGTCGCCAATTTCTCAGTCTCAGAAGTTGCAAATCACTTTCGACCTGGTCGACCCATCTTGCACTTTGAGCCTCCCTGTTCCTGATACTGGTGCAGTTGTTAAAGAGAACTGTTTTCGTCGCACTGTAGCCTACTGACGTTCACCACCTGAAAATGGCAATCTCACCAAACAGGGCTCGCAGCTCATGATTCATACGTCTCCGCATTTATGTTTAACCCACTCCTCTTAGACGTCGCTTTCATAGGATCACCTCTCTAGTTGGATGCCGTCACATTGTCTCAACCTTCACCGTGTCTCAAAGGAACTCGAAAGTATCGCCGAAATGCACACGAAACACATCACTCGATCCAAAGCTCTGATCAATTGTAGCAAATCGTGTTCGTGCATTATCTGCCATAGCTGGTCTCGATCGACTGTATCGTATGTTGCTTTAAAATCAATAAAGATGTGATACGTGAACACGTTGTACTCCCAACATTTCTGCAAAATCTGTGGGATGGTAAACATCTGGTCCGTAATTGCGCGGGCCCTCATGAAACCCACCTGGCATTTCCCAACAAAACGTTGTACTATCGGTGACAGCCGGAGTAACAAGATGAATGAATATTTTTTTGGAAGGCACCCCCTAGGCCCCCTCCAGGGAAATTTCCTAGCTACGCCAATGTATACGACAGAAAATCAACTTGATCCCACTTTATCCAGCTTTAGTTACGATTTCGAGTTTGTTACGAGATATTTACGATAGTTTTCGTACATTGATATACGAGTTGGTGCTAGCTGGGAAGTAAGTAAGTTCAGAAATGTAGTTTGAAAAATCAAAAGACGTGCCTTTACCAGTACTGTATGCTATATGAATATGTCGGTGCGGCCACAACTAGTGGCGCTGGCACATTTTTTCCATCATTTACCTCTCGCATGACGGCGCAGACAGCACCGATACCAGAGGCACTCAAGAAATCATACACTGGTACAAGCGAACAACAACAAAATAATTACATTTCACACGTTCTATCATAAATTTCCTATTCATTAGGTGAGTAAGTGAAGAGAAGAGTGCTCCATAATAGCTAGCAAGATTCACATTTAACCTGTTTTTTCTCCTCAATTATTCGGTTGAAGGGGGCCGATTTAGCGGAGCTACGGGAGGGTTGTTGGATGGTGGAATTTGCTGCACATGACGGGTGATGATGATGTTGATGATGATGGATCTTACCTGATATGGTGCAAATGTTTGCAAGCTATACTGCTTGCTCCCCATAGTACAACCCCATTAACTATAGTCGAGGCTAAGATATGCATAAGACAGATATATATTCTGCGCTTTTTTCTCTCTCTCTCCCTGAACAGTCCCCACGGAGCTGCGCGCTTCAGGCTTATCGACGAGATAGTGACTCGCTGCCAAGGAGCGCTGATTATCTCCAGCAGCGGGAAATTAGATCATATTTTACAAGATCGCCTTCCGTTTGTTCCGTAATTTGAGAGCCGTGAGTAGATGCAAATGGTGTCGACCCGGTTTTTGATAATGCTTGCTCTTGAAGTTACAAACGGAAAGCTTTGCCATGTGGCAAGAACGAACAGATTGAGAATGATTTCTTATTAAGGTTAAAGACTTTTAACAAAGAATAATTTATACATTCAGTTGATCGTCAATAGTTCAACTGAAAGATTGCTGAAAAATTACCCCTAATTGTTCTTCACACAGAAGCACAAATGCTACCGACATTCATATGTCGTTTTTTCTTCCTTTGAGGGGCGAAACCAATCAGTAACATCATTAATTCTCGCCATTCACCTTTCCGAAAAAAATACCGAAAGCTCCACCGAAAAAGATACAGAACACTAAAGCATTTGTGTCTTAATTAATCATCTTTAGCCCTCCTCCTGCTACCGACCACGTTCGCGGTCCAAAAACGCATAACAATGATAAAAGGCGAACCTCAAACGAAACAAAACATAAACCTTGTCCTAGCTCCAGCTTGAACAAAAAAAATTGAATACCCATCAAGAAGCCCACAGAAAAAGAACCATTTTTTTGTGTTCATCGCCTGAACGCACAGCACTCATCACATCGAATTAAATGAATATTAATAATCGAAAAGTGTTACAATAATACGAAACATTGAAAATCGATCCCGTCGTGAAACGGTCATCAGCCGCAACAATACGGATTGGAATAAAAGAGCGAGCGTCAAATTTCATCGACAAGATTAACTAATTTGCCGTATCAAACCGGACCGAACTCGAGCACTCGAGCCGAAACCGTAAACGGAAACCATTCCGCTCGCTTTCCCCGGGAACATACACGAAATAAATAGAACTCCAGCTAAGGCACGGCACGGCATCGAGTATCATTCATGAACCGGTTGAAACAATATTACACTAACGTACGCTTGAAAGGTGTCGCATATCCTTCCGAACAAACCGCACCGGTGCGTGTGTATCTTGAAACTCGGATCGACAAATGAAGGCACCATGGCGGAAGTCTGACTGAATCCGTAAATTCGGACGCCCGTCGTGCGTCACCGACACGCCTCTTGTGGTAGGAACTGGAATTATTTGACCATAACTTTGTTTACATGTTTATAAAGAACGAAACTTACACGCCAAATATTCCACCACGATGCGGAGCAGAACAGAGTGAAACTCGAACACCTAGGAAAACCAGAGTGATCTGGATAAAAGATGGCTAAAGTACTAAAAATGCCAAAATCAACAGTATGTAATGTTCTAAACGGTTATAAGGAGAAGCTAGATGTGGAAAGAACTTTCAAGAAAACCGGAACCAGGGACCGAGAACTGAGGTGTGTTAAGTGTAAGTCCAATTCTGTCATCTCCATCCAGGCTATGACTAACGGGTGACAACTAAAATTTTGGAATTGTTTTCTCAAGCTGTCAAAAAAAGACAAAGATACATGAAGAAGACCTGATTTACCGAAATTAATGATGCAAAGTCCATTGTTGAAAATAAATTAAATAAAATAAATTAAATTTGAAAACGGTCCGTAATCGGCTGTTCGGCGAAGCTTACGTTTGATGTCGGAACAGGAGTGTTGTACGGCCGTCATGTCAACTTTGCGAATGCATCTCTTGTATCTACCAATCAACTGTTTGCAATTTGTGGTTCTCCGGTTATTTTTGTACATCAAGGAACTCAAAATCCCGAAGAAATCTTCGATTGGGCGCACTGAGACAGATTTCGGGTCGTGGTTTTGGGTACAAATGGGATCGAAAGCGAATGCTGCACAACTTAATTGATGGCCAAACCAGAGGGCTTGTTGTTGAAGGCACGAGAGAGAGAACGATATCCTTCTGCGTCCATACATGCTGGTCTTCCACTATCTTGCTTGCGAATAGTTGTTGCGCATCTTAGGATATGGTAAACAGTCGAAGCCGCAACATATTCGCTTTTTAAATGTTGCTCCCGAAATGCTTCTTGTTTCGACGCCATTTTAAGCAAAACTTGGCAAGCATAAACAAAACAAAAAATATTCACAAAAAGAGTAGAGAGAGAGCTAACACATACATACTCTCATTTCTCTCTGAGCTCGTTTGGTGTTGAGTATGGGGGCATCGAAAAAATTCCAAAATTTTAGTTGTCACCCGTTAGAAGATACGCCAACTATCAAATCACGCGGAAAATCTTTGTTCGAGGCGACTATAGGTCTTACAGTGCTAGTAAACATCCGAATCGGCACTTGAAGCAGAGCTTAGTGTTCGAACGCGTAAGTTTTAACAAAATTCATCGTATATATTTGGATGGACGACGAAACCGCGTGTAATGGATAAACTGGATTTCAAGCAACTTGCTGGTCAAAAATTTTACGTAGCAACTGGGCGTGGTGATGTGCCAGGCAAGTATAAGAAGTATAAGTTCGTGTTTGTTGACAAACTCACAAAGGCCATTATCACTTATCACCAATTATATCTCATTATAGCTCATGCATGCCACACAATTTGTTTTGTTTTGTTTAAATTATTATTTGTTTATTTACAAATAAAAGGCTCATAAATTTTGTACTAGATTTATGTTAGAAAATAAATGGTTTTAGTTGACCGACCGTATCAAGAATTCCTCTCCATTTTACTCGGTCCAGGGCTACTCGTCGCCAATTCG
This sequence comes from Sabethes cyaneus, assembly GCF_943734655.1. NCBI lineage: Eukaryota > Metazoa > Arthropoda > Insecta > Diptera > Culicidae > Sabethes > Sabethes cyaneus. The sequence goes on from NC_071353.1 coordinate 117,181,804, forward strand.
TTGCGCGTCTCGACTCATTCAAGTCGGCTTCAACCTAGTCGAGCCATCTAGCACGTTGGATCTCTCTATTCCTGCTGCTCCTCCTGCTAGGGTTCTTGAAGAGAACGGTGACCACTGCACAGTCGTCCGGCATCCTGGCGACGTGGCCGGCCCGCCGTAGTCTCCCAACTTTCATCAGGTGTACGATGGGAATCTCTCCAAGTAGTGCCTGTAGCTCGTGATTCATACGCCTCCGTCACTTTCCGCTTTCCGTATGTACTCCGCAAAAATAGTCCGCAAAACCTTTCGTTCAAATACGGCTAGTGCACGTATGTCTTCCGCGAGCAAAGTTACTATCTCAAGCCCGTAGACAACTACCGGTCATATTATCATTTTATACATCGTCAGTTTTGTGCGGTGGTGTGTGCCCCTTGATCGAAGCGTCTTCCGGAGGGAAAAGTAGGCTCGATTTTCAGCTTGAATGCGTCGTTGGATCTCCTCACTCGAATTATTGTCGGAGGTGACCAGAGATCCCAAATATACGAACTCATCAACCAGTTCCAGTTCATCGCCGTCAATAGTCACTCCATTTTTAGTCTGGCGTAGATTGCCTCCGCCATCCCAAGGTTTCTAGTAATGATGTCTGCGAAGGCTAGGAGTTCGCTACTCTTGCTGAAGATCGTTCCTTTCTTTTCGATGCCCGCTTGCCGGGTTTCACCTTCAAAAGCGATATTGAATAACATACCGGACAGTCCATCCCCTTGCCGCAACCCTCTGCGCGATTCGAAATGACTCGAGAGTGTTCCCGAAACGCGCACATAGCACATCACTCGTTCCAAAATAGCTTTGATTAGCCGTGTGTGCTTGTCCGGAAAACCGTACTCGTGCATTATCTGCCATAGCTGTTCGTTCGTTCAACTGTATCGTATAGTTCACGAAAATATGATGCGTGGGCATGTTGTACTCTCGACATTTCTGGAGGAATTGTCGGAGTGTAAAAATTTGATCCGTAGTAGCAAATTTACCAACATCTCAAATAGTCAACCAGTCCAAAGAAAACCTTGTCTGAGGTAAACCTCGGAAAAGGACATCCCCGAAAACCTGGCGGAGGTGCTGGTGAGCCATTGAGCCATTCGATACCGTCACGCGTTTTTGTTGATGGCAACGACCGTTTCAAGGTCCCCTCACTTCGTGGTTTCATCCGATGAGTTCCTTCTTCGTCGGCAAGCACGGTGGATAGAGCGAACAGTTAACGGGAGGAGCTCTGGTCACCTTTGTGAACACGCTATAGGTATGATTTACACTCTCCCTCCCTCGCATACTAGTTCCTGTCTTCAATTCCTGCCATCGCAACAGCCGCAGCGATTTATTTCACCGTCTATTAAAATTTAAGTATTAATATGAACTTTGTATTGCATACTTTTTGATTTCTACTGAGCCTTGTCTGTCTAGTAGGAGTAGGGATGAGAACTGTCATTAAAAATCGTTACTGATAACAATCAGTAGTTTCCAGTCCGTTACTGATAACCATCAGTAAACATCAGTAATTTTACCCAACACGGCATTGAAGCAAAAAAATTGGAAATTGTAATATTACTACTGCGTTATCCATTGTAAGTTTAGTTTGTAACTTACCAAGCGGGTTTCATTAGGACTCGCGCAACTACGAACCAGCTTTTTACCATCCGACAGATCTTGCAGAAATGTCGAGAGTACAACGTACTCACGCATTCATCTTTATTCATTTCAAAGCAGCATACGATGCAGTCGATCGAGACCAGCTATGGCACATAATGCACAAACAAGGTTTTCCGGATAAACTGACGTAACTGATCAGAGCTACATTGGAACGAAGACACACTCGAGTCCCTTCGAGACGCAGCGAGCAGACATGATCTCATCACGAATAGCTAACTCCCAAGCTTTGCAGATGAGTATTAGTAAGGAACCTTGCGACGGCCGGGGCAATCTACGGCAGACGAAAAGTGGAGTCTTGGAAGATTTGGTTTAAAATAAATGCGTTGAAGACCAAATAGGGTAAAGAACTAGTTTTAAGCAGTCTAAGCGGGTCACTGATTGTTTTACCTTATTACAAGCGATGGGTTGACTAAGTGGGGGATATCAGCATACCAATCTTCTTGTTGTCTTTAGTTCTTCAAGCTGTTACCATTGGAAGACACTATTGTTGAGCTAAACTTTTGATTTTTCGCTTTAAAAGTTGGAGCGGCGGAACCTATTTTCACCCGCAAGGTGCTTTTTTATGCAATCCTGAAATCTGAATCTTTTTACGTCCCCTTAAAAAATCCCTCGAACTTTTCCCCCTATTCAGTAAGTTCGCGTTCCTATCCGCGACCTACTAATAGGCATCTGATGCGTAATCGGCATAGCGTATCGGCATAGATGCGTAAAATGCCATCTGTCCAAATTGTTTATCGGGGCATACACTCACCGCACCGTTCGGCAAACGGTATTCGTCGTCTCTTTTATTCTCTAGTGTTCTTACGGGAAACTGAGAGTTTGACGTCTCACTCGCTGTTCATAAGGATGGTGGGAGAACAAAAGAGGTAAATATAGCAGTACAAACGATCCGACTCAGAACAGTGTTGTCAAAGCAAATAACATTGAAACACATCGTTGCTTTATTAAATCACTGAGAAAATTATTGAAAAAGCTGCCCAAGTAACAATTTCAGGCTGATCAAACGCTTTTATAGCTGATTTTATTCAACCTGTGGCTGATCTATGGTTTAGGTTTAGAAATGAAAACCTTTTTTCAGCTCTTAAACATCTAAATCTGGTGATTTTATCAAGCTTCAGGCTAATTAATAGCTGCTTTCGAAGCTGCAATGAAGCTTAGTAGAAACTTTTTTGCGCTTTTAAATAGCCAATTTGCGCAATGCTGTCAATTCTATTTTTAGAACGAGAAATTGTTTGACAATCTGCTTTTCCAGTCGCTTAATCAACGCTTCATCAACCTTTATGCAGCCAAAAAAATCTATCTTTAAATTTAAAAAATGAAACGCGGCCCTTTTTTTATTTGCTGTAAACATGTTTCGAACGCGATATTTTTAATTTCGAATAACTTTAATTCGTATAAGTAAGCTAGCTTTAAAAATGCATGTCTTTTTTCCGGGAATTGAACCCGCCATCTTTTGATCCATAAGCACTCACCGTATGATCCGCCCTATTTGCACCTGCAGAACAGACAGTGAGAATATCTGTACACCTGAAGCCTAGCCCGCCTAGCGTGAAGCAGTCGATAATGTCGATAACGGATAAGCTTTTGCTGTCAGCCGAATTGCGAAATTCTATGATCTGACAGTAAGTGTGCTGTGAGCCGAAAAAAAAACTTGGTAGAAGTTTGTAAAGCCACTTTAACACCTTTAAGCAGTCCTAAAGTAGTTTGAAAGCTGTGAGCCTAATGAAAGCTTCCACTCTACATTTTAACACCTTTAAGCAGCCGTAAAACGGTTTGATGTTTATGGCTGTTGAGAAGCAGATTGTTTAGCAGAAAAATCCGCTATTAAGCTTTTTTATCAGCTTTTGGGAGCGAACTGGTTTGAAAAACTTAAAGTAGCTTAAACATCGCTTATTTAAACACCATTTGAGTGCTTACTTTATGCAGCTTTGATCGCCTTAAACCAACCCGTAAACAGCCATTGCTCTTGCAATTCAGCTACCGTTGTTACTTGGGTGTCTTTTGTGTTGTTTTTAATAAAGAAAAATTAATTATGAACATACATTTCTCTTGAACGGTTGGTAAACGGCTAGATAATGCGGAATATAGACCCCATAGTGGTCGTTAGCCTCTTATCCAGCAACTCCGATCCCGACCTCCTCGTGGTACCAGCCGGAATACGAGCAACCTTAGCGGAGATCGGGTAACCAACCCCGGTGGAAACTAAGGTCGTATACTAACCGGGAAGGAGGTATAGTGCGTCTCGGCACTATGAGATGGCAGCCCCATCGCGAGACTCGGTAGTGTTGCCCCAGTACGGCTACACACCTAAACTAAACTTAAACTAACAACATTCAAGCATATTCGGAGCGGAATATTCGGCATCGACCTAGGCGAAGAAATAAGGACGACGAATGGAGACTCGGGACTTGGAACTGCAGATCGCTAAATTTCGCAGGTTGCGAGCGGGTGCTGATTGAACAGCTGGAACCCCGCAAACTCGGCATCGTAGCTCTGCAGGAAATCTGTCGCAAAGGAGAGAAGGTATGGAAGATCCGTGGCGGAAAGGCCCAGTTTTACCAGAGCGGTGGCGCTACCAACGAACTGGGAACGGGCTTTGTAGTGCTGGGCGGAATGCAGGATCGCGTGATAGATTGGAAGGCGATCAACGAAAGAATGTGTGTATTGAGGATAAAGGGCCGTTTCTTCAATTATAGCATCATTAACGTGCACTGCCCGCACGAAGGTAGACCCGACGATGAGAAAGAAGCGTTCTACGCGAGGCTGGAGGCAACGTACGACAGCTGCTCGTCACGGGACATCAAGATCGTCATCGGGGATATGAACGCCCAGGTCGGTAGGGAAGAAATGTATAGACCGGTGGTAGGACCCCATAGCCTGCACACCGACACAAACGATAACGGCCAACGATGTATAAACTTCGCAGCTTCCCGAGGCCTGGTGATCCGAAGTACCTTTTTCCCGCGCAAGGATATCCACAAAGCCACCTGGAGATCACCTGACCAACGTACAATGAACCAAATTGACCACGTTCTCATAGAGGGCCGGTTCTTCTCTAACATCACGAACGTACGCTCCCGTCGGGGTGCGGATATTGATTCTGACCATTACCTAGTAGCAGTACATGTGCGCTCAAAGCTGTCCACCGTATACCGGACACGTCAAAGCCGCCCTCCTCGGCTGAACATCAGGCAGCTAGATAACCCACAAGCTGCCGAGAACTACGCGCGAGTACTGAATGAGGCACTGCCTTCTTCCGAGGAGTTAGGTGCTTCAAACCTCGAAGACGGTTGGGGCAGAATACGCTCGGCCATCGGAGAGGCCGCTACCGCGGCACTAGGTATGGAGCCTCGGAGTACACAAAATGATTGGTTTAATGGGGAATGCCAACAAGCGGTGGAGGAGAAAAAAAATGCTTGGAAAAATTATCTAAGTATTGCAACTAGAGAGAACCTGGCCAAGTACCGACGAGCTAGGAACCAGTTGACCACGATCCTGAGGAGAAAAAAGCGCCAAAAGGAGGACAGAGATCGTGAAGAATTAGAGCAACTATTCCGAGCTAATGACACGCGCAAGTTTTATGAGAAGGTGAACCAAACTCGGAAGGGCTACACACCGAAACCTGACATGTGTAGGGACGAGGGAGGGAATCTAATTACAAACGAGCGCGAGGTGGTCGACAGGTGGAAGCAGTTCTTCGATGAACACCTCAATGGCGAAGTCGCAGAAGGAGGCGGAACGGAAATTAACCAAGGAGCGCCCATGGAAGATAGTCCTAGCACCTGATCTCCAAGAAGTCAAACGAGAAATCAGGCTGCTGAAGACCAATAAAGCCGCTGGGAAGGACCGCCTACCGGCAGAGCTTTATAAACATGGCGGGGAAACGCTAGCAAAGGCTCTACACTGGGTTATTTCGAGGATTTGGGAGGAGGAAAAGCTACCGGAGGAATGGATGGAAGGAGTGGTTTGTCCCATCTACAAAAAGGGTGATCGGCTAGACTGCTGCAACTATCGTGGTATTACGCTGGTAAACGCCGCCTACAAGGTACTCTCCCAGATCCTGTTACGCCGGCTGTCACTGATAGCACAAGGTTTCGTAGGGAATTATCAGGCGGGTTTAATGGGGGCTCGCGCAACTGCGGACCAAATGTTTACTATCCGACAGATCTTGCAGAAATGTCGGGAGTACAACGTGCCCACGCATCACATCTTTATCGATTTCAAAGCAGCATATGATACAGTCGATCGAGACAAGCTATGGCAGATAATGCACGAATACGGTTTTCCGGACAAACTGACGCGACTGATCAGAGCTACATTGGATCGAGTGATGTGTTTCGTACGCATCTCTGGGACACTCTCGAGTCCCTTCGAGACGCGACGAGGGTTGAGACAAGGTGACGGTCTATCCTGCATGCTGTTCAACATCGCTCTTGAGGGGGTGATCCGACGAGCGGGCATTGAAACGAGAGGCATGATTTTTACCAAGAGTAGCCAACTTCTAGGCTTTGCAGATGACTTCGATATCATTGCCAGGAACTTTGCGACGGCGGAGGCAATCTACGCCAGACTGAAAGCGGAGTCTAGGAGAATTGGGCTAAAAATAAATGCGTCGAAGACCAAATACATGAAAGGAAGTGGCTCAAAGGAAACAAATGCGCGCCTCCCACGGACGGTAACCGTTAACGGCGACGAACTAGAAGTGGTAGAAGAGTTCGTGTATTTGGGATCGCTGGTGACCGCGGACAACAACACTAGTAAGGAGATCCAGCGGCGCATCCAAGCGGGAAATCGGGCCTACTTTGCCCTTCGTAAAACGCTGCGATCAGGAAGCATACGCCGCCGCACGAAGCTAACAATGTACAAAACCATTATTAGACCGGTAGTTCTTTATGGACTTGAAGCCGTGACGCTGCTTACGGAGGACATACGCGCCCTTGCCGTGTTTGAGCGGAAAGTGCTGCGGACGATATTTGGCGGAGTACAAACTGAAAGCGGAGAGTGGCGGAGGCGTATGAATCACGAGCTACAGGCACTGCTTGGGGAGACTCCGTACATCTAGCGAAAGTTAGCAGGCTACGGTGGGCCGGACACGACGTAAGGATGCCGGACGACAGTGCGACGAAAACGGTCCTCTTCAACAACCCCACCGGCACCAGGAACAGGGGGGCCCAACGTGCACGATGGCTCGACCAGGTCGAAAGCGATTTGCGACTTCTGAGACGACTAGGAAATTGGCGACGAGTGGCCCAAGACCGAGTTGAATGGAGACGAGTGCTTGAAACAGCACGAGCCACCCCGGCTCTATGCTGCTGAAGAAGAAGAAGACATTTCTCTTGAAAGTATTGAACCACGTTTTCACCATAGGAGGTTTCAGTTAATTTCAAACTTAAAATTCTTATTTCCAGAACCGAAACAGTGTCTTGGCAACACGATAGTTCATCAGTTGTGCTGCAGCTGCTGCTACTGGTGAACAGGTTCCGTCAATTCAGAATTTGTTTTCAGCTTTGTTTGTAAACGAACGTTTGTTTGTAAACAAAGAGTATATTTGTGATCGGTACCGACGCTTGCTAATTTGTGATATTTCGCGATAATTGTGATACGTATGTGAATACTGTTAATTGCTAACCATTCGCCATCTAATTTGACACCAGAGGAGTATCAAGTTTTGCTAGTGACCAGGAGTTATAACCGAAATCAACGATGGAGCATATTTGCAATGCCTGTGCTAATACCATCCCCGCCGATGCTAATATGGTTACCTGTCAAGGTTTTTGCAAGTCAACATTCCATATCGCTTGTTCTAAACTAAGCCCCGCGTTATGGTCGGAAATAAACTCAAGTGCCGCGATTTTTTGGATGTGCAAAGCTTGCAGAAAGCTCATGGGTAATGTGAGCTTCCGCGATGCTCTTAGTAATGCTAACGCTGGGATCCAAACTGTCTTGGGCGAGCAAACTAAAATGTTTGACGAGCTGAAAAGTGAAATAAAAAATAATGCCAATATGATTAATCGCATAGCACGCAAAATTCCGTTGACTCCTTTGTCTTCCCAGCTGGCTCAACCAGTTTCTGTGACGGAAAAAAGAGCATCTAAACGCCCTCGCATTCTAATTGATTCTCATCATGACGAAACAGACTCACCACATGTGCTATGTGGACATAAAGAACCCGAGCCCGGAATGTCCCTCCCTGTTATTCCACCAGCCGCACCGCGTGCGCAAATGTTCTGGCTGTTCCTATCTAGATTTTCGCCACAAGCCACTGTGGATGAAATTTCTAGATTGGTGCAGCAGAATCTCGAAACTGATGGTCCCGTCGAAGTAACTAAATTGGTTCGTAGGGATGCCGATTTGGATCGTATGACTTTTGTGTCATTCAAGGTTGGAGTTGACTTGCGCTATAAAGAAAAGGCGATGCAGCCCTCGAGCTGGCAAAAAGGTATCTATTTTCGCGAATTCATAAATAACACTGCAATACAGCCTTTTCGGTTCGACGCCAAAGATAGCGATTCCAACACCGACAATTTTCTCACCCCGCTTGCCAGTCTTCAGTCAAGACAGTGATAACAGCTCTGTGAGTGTATCTGCAATAAGAATTGACTGTAATGAAATCTCTATAAACAAAATCATAAAGGACGTACCTGAACCTAATCCCCGTATAAATGAAATTACCGCCGCTGAATGTATGTCGACACAGAGATCTACGAAAAGAAACAGAAAGATAGATATCTATTATCAAAACATGAATAGTGTAAAAGGAACCGAACGACAGAAATCTATCTTTTTATCTTCGATAGAATTGGATATAGATATTTATACCTTTTCTGAAACTCACCTGGACCACAGTGTGATAGATTTATCACTATTCCCGCCTTGCTTCGCCGTCTATCGCTGCGACAGAAACATCTCCAATAGTGAAAAGGTATCCGGAGGAGGTGTATTAGTTGCCGTCCACAACCGTCTCACCAGCACTGAACATGCTAGGGCTGAAAACAATGAAGCAATTTGTGTAAAATTAGCAACAACGAATGGAGCTTTATTTTTGTGTTGTGGCTATATTCCACCTACCTCTAGTGTTGAACGGTATCGCTCGTTTTGTTTTTTTGTCGAATCCATCGTTGAATCAGCTGGTCCCGATGATGAGATAATTGTTGTCGGCGATTTGAACCTGCCGAATTTAAATTGGAATCAGCCGCACTGTGATTCGAATAATATATCTTACTTACCCGATCAAGTCAGCTCCCAGCGCGAGATGGTTATTGTAGATGGTTTTCTTTCTGCCGGCCTGTTGCAGATATGCAATATTCCTAACCACAATAACTGTTTTCTTGATTTGGTGTTCACCACAGCAGCAGATATCTGTCACGTAGCATTAACGGATCCATTGATAAAAAATGAGGTTCATCACAATGCGATGTTATTAACCGTCAGTGCAATCGAACCGGCAGAGTGCAAACAAGGGGTGCTCAAAAATCAACTAAATCTGAACGCAATGGATCTTGAGCGAGCTCGGTTAGACATTGAAAATATTGCGTGGGACGATTTGTTCATATCAGAAGACGTTTTTCAAGGTTGTGAGGAATATTATCGACAAGCGGAAAAAATGTCCGACTTTCTACGTTCAATAGACATTTTAAATGTTGATTGCGAAAGTGATGTAGTTGTTGAAAATTCAGTGGATTTTAATTCACTGCTATTTTATTATACCATTTTCGGCATATTTTCTCGATATTCTCCAACGATAACGGAACGGCGAAGTTCTACAAATAGCTACCCCGAATGGTTTACACCAGCGCTGGTCAATCTAATGAAAGAAAAGAGATCAGCTTTGAAACGGATGCGTCGTTCACCCTCAAGCGAAAACGTGGCAAACTACAAACAAATCCTAAGAGTATTTAAAGCGGTTCACAGAGAAGCGTATCAAGTTTACATCGCGGATATACAAACTCGCTTTAAGACTAACCCAAAATCATTCTGGAGATTCGTAAATGGCAGAAGAAAAGGATCTGGCGTTCCGGATTGTGTGAATTACAACGGTGTTACGTCTACTGATCTTCAATCGTCTTCAGAACTCTTCGCGGCGTATTTTAAAAGTGTGTTTACTGAGGTTACCGGTAATATCAGGGAATTGCTCAGCGATAATGATGAGGCGCCGTATCAACTGTCCGAAGCTTGTGTGGAACGCGGTATCTGCAAACTCGATGCCAATAAATCAGCAGGTCCAGATACGCTATCGAACAAAATTCTGAAAGAATTCCGGCAGGAATTTGTAACCCCTCTAAAAAGCTTGTTTAACGCGTCATTGGCTTCCGGTCACTTCCCAGGAATCTGGAAGATTTCGCACGTCATTCCGATACATAAAAAAGGGGCCAAAGGTGATGTAGAAAACTACCGTGGAGTTGCTATTCAATCGGCCATTCCGAAGCTTTTCGAGTCGCTGGTATATGGCCTTCTTTACGATAATGTAGCTAACCGTGTTTCTCCTGTACAGCACGGATTCTTGAAGAAGAAGTCAGTGGTCACGAATCTTTGCGAGTTCACCTCGGTGGTCACGGATTGCATCGCAAGTGGGTTACAAATGGATTGCATATACACCGATATGAGCAAAGCATTTGATGCTGTTAGTATTAATAGTATCTTAGAAGCAGTAGAAGACTTTGGCATCCGAGGCTCGCGATATAACTGGTTGAGGTCGTATCTTAAAAATAGAACTCAATTTGTAAAACTGCGCGGCAACAAATCCGGTTCGTTTACAGTGCAATCAGGAGTACCGCAAGGTAGCCACTTAGGACCTTTATTATTTGTAATATTAATGAACAAATTACCTGAAGTTATTTCACACGCAACCGTTTTAACTTATGCCGATGACGTGAAAATCTTTTTTCCCATTAAGACAATGGATGACTGCCTGAAGTTGCAGCTTGATTTAGAGCATTTTGGGAGATTCTGTGACAGTTGCGGATTAAAAGTTAATACGAACAAGTGTTCAGTGATGACATTCACTAGGAAAGTTAGCCCTGTGATCTTCGACTACGTTCACCGAGGTAGTACTATCCCGCGTGTAGAATATGTACGTGACCTAGGGGTAACATTCGATAGGTCGCTTTCTTTTGTTAGACACATCGACAACGTGATTAACGAGAGCCTGAAACTTTTTGCGCTTGTAAGGAGGTTCGGCCGTTACCTCGATGATCCGTATGCAATACTGGCAATCTACAAAGGTCTCGTCAGAAGCAAACTGGATTTCGCTAGCGTTATTTGGCGTCCGCAGTATGTAACGCATATTCAACGCATCGAGAGAATCCAGAAGAGATTTGTAAGGTTTGCTCTCAGGAATCTTGGATGGAACGGAGAAGAGCTAGCACCTTACCATGACCTCTGTTGTTTGGTGGACATTGACACGATACACTCGAGGCATAAGACAGCAGATATCGTGTTCTTCACGAACATACTCTCAGGACGAACAGCTAGCCAACCATTGACCAGGAGATTAATTTTCAACAATAGCCCAGTGACACTTCGACGACGTAGAATCTTCGATCCGCCGTTTCGTTCTAGGAACTACTCACAGCATGAACCCACTTCCCGTTTCATGAACGCCTTTAACGAGCTTCAGCAAATTATAACCATTGACATGAGCGCAAATACAATTAAACATAGGCTTAGGTTATACTACAGAGGACAACTGCTTTAGTGATTGTATTTTTATTTATATTTAACTTGTTCCTATATGTAGAATTTGTCCAATAATTGTTCGTAAATTAGTCTTAAGAAAGGATAACGGGCTCATAGCCTATATTCAAATACAAATACAAATACAAATACTGTTAGAAAATAATAAAACTTTCGGCTAGTGACAAAGCCTTAGATAAAAGAAAAAAGAGAGTGAATAATATGGTATGTGACAATGCAGTGCTTGACTTTTAGAGTGGTTGTAATCAGTGCTGAAAAATGTGATGGATTCGTTAGTAGCGAGGTGGCGATTGCCTTCAGCAGCTGAAAAATGTACGTTTTTGGACAACAATTTTTAATTCATCATATTTCTTGTCGGAAACCCAATAAATTGTGTTTGTGTGAATCAAATGTATGGTTAAGTGATTTGTGAAGATGATCCTATCAAAAGATTTTGAAAATATGAATAAAAAAGTGCATTTTCGGCTCATTTATGTTCAACTGATTAAAATAGGTGACACTGCTTAACTCGTTCCTTACCCTACATGAAAGGAAGAGGCACAAAGGAAATTAATGCGTGCCTGTCACAGACGGTTACCGTTGACGTGGTAGTGATAGTTGAGTTCGTGTATTTGGAATCGCTGGTGAGCGCGGACACTACTAAGGAGATTCAGTGGCGCAATCAAGCATGAAATCGGGCCTACTTTGCCCTTTGCAAAACACTGTGATCATGAAGTATACGCTGCCGTACGAAGCTGACAATATGCAAAACCCTATTAGACCCTATTATGGACTTGAAGCCGTGTTCGAGCAGAAGGTACTGCAGACGATATTTGGCTGAGTATAAACTGAAAGCGGAGAGTGGCGGAAGCGTGGGCCGGGCACGTCGTAGGGATGCCGGACAACGGTGAGACGAACAGTTCTCTTCAATCAGAGCTGCCATGAATACAGATATTTGTGCATGCATGAATTTGGGACCCTGCCGTTTTCTCCTGAGTATTTTATTTTCTCGATCTAATCTTTTAAATAACATAAATAGTTTATGGAGTACTTTAAAATTCAGGAACATTAGTAGAGCCAAAAATCACAGCAACTGAAATAATTGATGGGTCCCAAATTTATGCACAAATATCTGTATTTGTGGCAGCTCTGTTTTCAATGACTCCTCCGGCACCGGCAACAGACGTGCTCAACGTGAAAGTGGGCTCGACCAAGTCGAAAATGTTTTGCAACTTCTGAGATAACTCTTACGCAACTACCGAGCCAGGTTGACAAAACAACTACTGGTTGGTGACAAAAATTTGAAGACTTTTACCATTTTATCTTGCTACCAGTCTTGCGACATGTTACTAGCACAGAGAACAGATTAACAGGCTCGAAGGAAGTAATCGATTTTTTGTGTGTAAAATCTGTTGGTAACGCCCTCCAGAAATAGTTTGCCAAACGCATCAAAAAATATGCATGTACCTTTATCAATATTTCTTTGTGCTGGAGTTACATAGCAGCGATGGCAGCGACATCAAGATTTAGTTTGCCAGTTACTGCTCGAGGGGTGCTCTATTGAAGGATTACTTGTTGATTACATAAAAACCTTTTACACACTTTTTGTTAATTACCTGGTAGTCTGTTCTCTGTGTTACTAGTACACAAGGACCGAAAAGAAATGCAGAATAACGAAAACATCTTTTGTTCTACATGTCAGACACTCTTCGATATGGTGGAAAAAGTGTCACCAGTCTTGGAGACACTTTTTTGTTTTCTCTTTTGCTGCTTTGCGTCCGTAAGCCAAACATACAGCTTTCCTCCAAACAACACGGTTTTAAATAAGAAGGTTCCCAATACATCTTATTCTCTATCACTTCACCATACTATTTCAACTATAACTGTAAGTGAAAAGTGGCGAATGCATGTCATTTCTACACGACATTTTCTGCTTATTATCATTTACATATTCCGGCTAGTCTCGACACTTATAAGATAGGCACTGCCGGTACAGAAACAGTCCAGAGCAATGGTATTGGTTAAGAGTCTGACATGGCATTGCATGCTGGTAAATGTAATAGAAAAAGTGTAACCGTTTCGGTCCCTTACCGACCAATAAGTTTAAGGGGTTATATAACTGTATAAGGAGGCTTAAAAAAGTGGACTTTTCTAGAATTTTTCTAGAGAAAACTCTTTAACTGATTACAGTGAAAATTTGTATACATCTTACAGTAGCTGTATTTAAAAATATTTTGTTTTTGAAAAAAGTTATTTAAATAGCTGCTATAGGTAATCTCCTGGACTCTTCTAAAACAAGGTGTCTTGCAGTGAGCACGATATCTTTGGACTGAATCATCGAAAATCGAAAAACCAAAAAGGAATCGGTGATAAAATATATTATCAATAGATTGATCGAAGGATTTAGCAATATAATCATTTTTGATGAAATGGCGGCTTGTTAAACATAAAAAATCGATTTTTGTCATAAATTTTTGGTAAAAATAGTTATAAGAACATTTTAAAATGTATTACGGTAGATTAAGGCTGGTGTAGGGAAGTTAAGGCTATGTGTAAAAAGGTTAATATCCCTCGAATAGGTCCTTGAGGGACCTTTTGTTCTTGGACTTTCTTCCACAGACGGAATTAGCATGGACACCCGTACCCGGATCGTTTTACAATTCTGCGTTCGTTGCAGCGCGCATCCACAATCGGTGGCTATTGCCGTCGGTTTTATCATGGACATCACCAGCCAGCTTCCGTAACCGAGTCCACGTCTACCGTACCAGCAGAAAAAGCCCTGCTTCGAGTAGATCAACCGTTGTTTGCAATCCGTACTCCAATGCAATTGATAGTCCAGCTGTCGATTTTGGTGTTACGAAACCGAGATTACGTACCATCTTTCGGCCGTGGCCGAGGCCACGTTGAACGTACCAGCACTAGGAGTGCTGTGTACGGTGAAGTTATCGTCTTCAAAAGGAACACAAGTCGAGGATAAAACAAAACACCAGCCTTTGTTATGTGCAAGTAGACTATTTTTAAGTGAATATTGTTGGGAGAAGCAAAATAAATCGTTAAGTTAGATGTAAAATCCCGATTTTTAACCACAGCGATATTACCCTGCAATTTTATCTCCGCTTTGCCTTTAAATTTCGTGGTCGAACTCGAAAGGAGTTTCAGTCCTGATCGTTCAGCTTTCGTTCGCCGTGTGACCTTCGTATACTCTCGATCCAGGAGTCTTGGCAACCTTATTAGCTGTGATATTACCCGGATTAGTGGTTTGTGTCCGGCGGTTTTTGTTTGCAACGGAAACACCCATTGTATTTGGCAAGAGCCGCGACGCACACCCGTTTCCCCTCGTTTTATTACCGTTTCCCTTCCCCATCCTTCCCGCTGAGCAGTTTGGGGATGTATCATGCCTTCCAACGCTAGAGCTTCCCTAGCACGGATGACAGAAATATGTACGATATGAGCCATGGGTTAAGCTTCCTTATGATTGTATTTAATTTACGCCCTATAGAATCCGATCAAAAATTGTTGAGCTTCAGCTGTTGCTGCTTGCTCGGCTAAGGCAACGAAGATATTCAAATTCACCAAGCGAGACGCCAACAAACCGAAAAATCCATCGATTCATCCGCCAGTGAACGATACGGTTTTGGCTGCTATGCCTTTTACTGCGCATCGTCAGTCGGTCAGTGGCTTTCGTTGGCGATACATCGGCAAGCAGCTAGCTTGCGACATATCGGACAGGCAGCTTTCAAGTCACATCCGTGGCATAATTTTAAAGGCTGTATTTGAAACATTGTTTGTCTTACGGTGCACATCGTCGTCGTTGGCGACACATCGGCAAGCAACTAGCTTGCGACATATCGGACAGGCAGCTTTTTGAAAACTCGCGCGTACCGTCTACCGATTATCAGAGGAAAAGCACTATTGAACGTAGTAACAGATCATGAAAATTCATATACTGTGTGGTTTAGTTTGGTTCCTTCTTCAATCGCTCTGACACGTCGTTTTTTTTATTCTATATTAGAGTCGTTACATATAACTTCGTTAATATTTGCCGGATTAGCATGAAATTTTCTGTGTGCATACTTGATCATTAGGATACACTACGATCATGAAATAAACAGAAAATCGATTTTTCGAAAATTCTAACTGTATATAACCCTATTTATTTATTTATTTATTTATTTATTATTAAATCAACGGACTCGAGATAGCCCCAATGATTGTCGATAGTTATACAGTCAAGTGAGTAAAATACAAATGCAAAAACAGTTTAAATATAAGTCTACATCACTCGCGGTTTAATGCTCCCGAAAAAAAGCTTGCAAATCTTTTGCCAAGTATTCGACGTGACAGATGAAAATCGAATAATGATGACACTTGATTAAAAACTCGCTGCAAGCCACCGATAGCGCCGTTCATAGAGTAATTAGTGCGACGAACTGGTAGTCTCAGTATGGCACTATTACGCAGTGCTCGTGATTGCACATTTATGTTAATTTGCTCCATAAGCGCAGGGCTATCTATTCTACCCTGCAGGCAATCTGCAATAAACAAAGCTTTAGAGGCAGCTCTACGAACACAGAGAGGTTCTAAGTCAATCAGTTGACAGCGGCTTACATAACTAGGTAGACGGAACGGGTCTCTTCATGCCAACCTTCGCAAAGCGAATTGAAGAAATCGACGCTGAACTGATTCAATTCTCTCTGTACTGTTGTTGTAGTTAGGATTCCCAACGGGCGAACAGTATTCCAGGATGGACCGCACCAGCGAACAATATAGTGACTTATGGCAATATATGTCAGAGAATTTTTTTGCGATCCTGAAAATGAAGCTTAATGACCTCGAGGCTTTAGCAACAATGTACGAGATATGCTCCTTGTACGTTAACTGCCAATCCAAGATAACTCCCAGGTCTTTAATATACGAAGCACGTTCGATGGGTGTGCCATTGAGCTCTTAACAAAACAGGATCGGGTCTTTTTTTCTGGAGAAAGTGATTATTGAATACTTCTCCGGGTTCACTAACATGCGGTTCACATCGCACCAAGTGGCAAAGGCCTCCAACTGATTTTGGAGAAAGTGACAATCGTCTGTCGAACGGATCTGGGAAAACATTTTCAGGTCATCCGCATACGAGAGTCGAGGGCATTTGATAGCCAAATTAACATCGTTGAAGTAGAGCAGAAAGATCAAAGGTCCTAAATGGCTTCCCTGAGGAATACCTGAAGAGACTAGATAGCTATCGGACCTACAATCTCCAATGGCAACCACCAACTGTCGATTGGTCAGATATGAGCGAAACCAGCCCCAATATATAACTTAATGTAATTTTTATAACTGGACGACGTAACTGTATCAGTGAACATCAATAACAGCGAAACCTTACTGGTACCTAGTGATATTATTGCTTACTGATAACTATCGGTAATTAATGATAGTTCTTCCATTGCTAACATATAGCTCTCTCACGGTATGTACACAGAAGGTGTCCATACCAAAGTATGTTGACTAATGGTACACTGTTAATTTCTCTAGCAGTTTATCGGTGTGTTGAGGAGCAGCACGCCTCATAGTACAATTTCAAGTCTTATTTAATTCCAATTTCGCCTCCGATTTCAAGTTTAATTTCATGTCAAACTCAATTTCAAAAGTCGGTGCTCTCCCTTCTGTTTATGTCTGGACACGCCAGTGACGACAACCGTCTCTTTTTGGTAACCACAACACATACTTATTTCGGCTTTTAATAATCTGGTTTTGGTTTCTTTTTTTATCGCATTAAAAACTTGAATTTAAATCAATGTTTCACTACGCAAGCGAATAAATTTAGATGTACCGCTTTGTGTCTTCAATGATTTGCCAGAAGAAAAAACTCCTGAAAGTTGCTTCGTGATGATACGCAGCATCATTGGTGAGGGCATTACTATACATAGCAGATGGTAGCTAGCGTCATTATAAGTTTTCCGACTAGAGTTAAACAAAATTAACACAATCTAATTTGCCGCATATGTAATTCGAAGCATTGAGTGAGTATTCCACGTTTCCTCATTCAATGAAATTTGCCCACCCGACGAAATGCCTCTTGATATGAATCTCCTCCCACCGAAAAGCGGAAGGCGGAGACCCGCAATGCCGAAATATAACACAGCTTATTAATTTAATATTCATTTTTTCCGCTTTAAATCATCATCATCACCATCATAGTCATTAACGGATAATGCACATATAATCGAATGGATAGTTTTTGCCTTGCCGATGGGTCTATCTTGTGTAGTATTGTGATTAACCAATGACGGTATCCGAAAAAAATTACAAACGGACGCCACCGCAACCAGACGGAAAAGTGGAAAAGCCATCTGGTGCGCTACTTTTGGTGAGAAAAACTACCAGCCATATCGTATGTAAAGTTCAATCCCGTACGCAGAAATGCTATTATCGGCATACAATGCGAGACTGTTATTCCTCGTATCATAGATAGGGTAACTATCCTACTATGCTGTAGCATGTTTTAATTCAGAACCAAACAAAATAATCCAACACATGCCGAGCCGGGCGTAGAACGGTTCTCGCAGGAAGTGATCGTTATTGCAACGATTAGCAACGCACATTTTTTTTCGAATGGATGTGTTGCTACATCACACAGCTTTTGTGCCATGACTTGCGTCCGCTCGATGCCTTAATGTGTAATCGATGCGGCCATCCGCGCCGTTGTCCTACAGGCCACAGCGCAGGCGCAAGCCTTCTTTTTCCATCGCAAACACCGGTAGCTACAGCGCCATTATTGCGCTTCGTTTGAAGATCGTTTTGTTTTTCGCTTTGCACCTCGCACCTCGCATCATCCGACGCGTCACAGGGCTGGCTACTGTCGGGAATCCACAAGAGCAGCGCCAGCGGCGAGGGTCGGTGAGGTGTAGTGGATCAAGAGCACCGCTGTACATTTAAAAGGTTTTGGCGTCGTCGACCGCGGAACCTTCAATCTTCTGGCGATCGTGATAAGGCTCTCGTGGCGCGCACATTTTTTTCTCTAAATGCTGCGTGCATGGGCACCGAAAGGGGGCGTCCATTATTATAAAAACGATCACGAGCGCTAAAAGTCGATAATTTATTCATGGGCGATGGGGATCGGTAGCTTATTGGCAGGGGTCATTTTTGAAGAGATCGCTTCTATGTGGCGCACGAGATCAGGCTCACAGCAGTCCGAGATGGCACTGATGGTGAAGTGATGAGGCAGAGCGAGTGTGAGGGCCATTTGCGCCGCGGTCGGACGGAGGGTTGTAATCTATCTACACTTAGTCATGATGAAAAGAAAATCCTTTCGGCTACCGGTCTTGGTGGCGGCTTTTAAGTAGATGCTCATCGCTGCTGCCGTTAATTGATAGTGGGCGTCGCAAAAGCTGTCCAGAGCCATTTAGCTACCAGTGTTGCGGCTCTTCGAGCTGCGGCCCAAAAGGAGAAACTAGATGCTCAACACAGTCGTTCAGCTGTTGGGAACGATTGGCACAGATTTAGATTCCCCCATTAATTATTCATCCCGCTCTTTTCTCAAATGACTTTTGGGGAGCCTCGACGCTGCAACGGAGGTGCCATTAAATTGAAAAAGATCGAGTTTAATAAAACTCTTTAATTAAAAATTTTCCGCTTACAGAAAAGTTTAGATTATATATCAATAAAATTAGATAATATAGTTAGAAATTTAAAATTCAATGTTAGAAATTGCCAACAAGAAACAAGCATCAGCAGTTATCTCCACTTAACAAGTTGGTTGTCAGTATTTACTAATGGCCGTAAAGGTTGGCAGCGACGTTAGTCAGTTTTTTGGCGCAGCAATAAAACATAACACTATCGTAATTCTTTTATACCACCATCCACTACCGAGATTGAAAAATGGTGAATAAGAAAACTTTTTTGAATAAGATACTCGATTTAGAACATAGTTTTTTCCGTTTTCGACCACATTTTCTCTTGGTTAAAACGTAAAAATCAAAACAATAAAATTCCAAGATTTTTGGCTGCGGACTACTTGCTTTATTTTAGTGGTGACGATCAGTTATCGATCATGCGTCGAACGAATTATAGTCCTCCAGTACTGCCGGTACTAAGCTGTCATTCTCCAGTCCCCATGAAGACCAGCTGAACGTGCATCGTCCCTTAATACACAGATATACGGTCATCTACGGGCCTTCACCGGATAACTCGTTGTTTTTGCTTTCCCGACGAAACCGACTTCATGTTTTGCATTTCTGCCGCCATTGCAGTAGATGTGATACTTGAATGAAGTTTCTACAAAAAGGAACTCTCTTTTTCCAGAATTTGGCCAGCAAACTTCCTGAATAGCGATCTTCACTCGAAGTCGATGTACACACAAGCATGCCAGCTCATGCCGGTTCATGGAGAGTTCGGACATTCTAGGTACCAAGCCTGGCAAAGGGTGAACATGTGCATTCCATAACCTCTGTTCAACAAATCCTATCCCTACCCCCACGTGGTGCCGGCGAGGGTACGCAACCTCGGCTGTTGAAAGCAAACAGGGGCCAGGTTTGATTCTGCTCATTTTTACCATACAGAGACAGAGCAATCTGCTTCTCACAACGACCAAGAGCGTTTGTTTTCTGTTCATCCGTTTGCTCTCCCTCCGAATGATGCCTGAATACTGTTTTCTCTTATAAGCACTCATCTTGCGCAGAGCAAATTTTTTCTTCACATACTGGAGAAAAAATACCATTTGCTACGTATCCCAAAGAGAATATGGGACAGCCATTTTTGTGAACTGAAACGATTTGTTCCGTTATTTCGAGAGTAGGCATTCGGTAGTGCTCCTTTAGAAAAAGAAAAATGAAACAAAACTGACGCAAAGCAACAAAGCACTGCAAAAGCAAAAAAAAACTCGTCGCTTGTCGGAGAAGGTAACATCCAATAGGGAGAGAGTCATTCGATTCGTTTTCTGCGCTTTTCCAGTAAAATGTCGAGAATTGAGAAAATTTTAAGAGCACGGCAGAAGCCTGAAGGGGGCATTGTGGCTCCGGCCCGTCTTAAGATGGCAGCCCCCTCAGCGGGGTAAGCAACTTAAGTTAACAACATACTGTACAGGAAAATGAAAAGTTAATGAAAATGAAAGAAGAAATCATTCTGGATTATTGGCAACGATCTTTAGCATGAAAACATGAACACGAATTGGCACATGGAATTTACGCTATCACATGCCCAGGAGGACACGCTGGCTCAACGTGCAAAGGAAGATGGCCACCTGAAGCTTGAAATCCAGAGGCTGAGCGAGGTCCGCTGGCCGGGTACTGACGAACACAAGACACCATCCGGGCAAATCTTGTCTTGCTCGGCAGCTAAAGAACAGATCTGGTCAGCTACTGACTGACCTACAGAACAGCTTAAGCAATGGACTGAACATTTTGAACAATTTTTCCGAGTTTCCACTGTCAGAGACCAACAAAACCAGCAACGTATGACGGTAACAGTTCGTCGATTTAATTCCGTCAACTCGGAGGCGCCATCGTTGGATGAAATTGAAGCAGCCATCATGAGAATGAAAACCAACCGAGCGCCAGGGATAGACTGTATTTCAGCCGACATGCTCAAAGCTGACCCGTCTTTGTCCGCCCAGATGATGCATCAGCTTTTCAGCAATATATAAAAAACCGCAACTTCTCCAGTGGACTGGATGCAGGGCATGTTGGTCAAAGTCCCTAAGAAAGGAGACCTAACTGAATGCGGTAACTGGCGTGGCATCACGTTGCTTTGTATTACTCTCAAAGTACTCGTACAGCAAATTAAACATTTGCGTTACAAGCATTTGCAAAATGTCGAGATTTATCGAATTGAACCTGCATTCGTAGTCCTACGTGAGCCTCTCGTTCGTGCCCCCAGACACAGACCTTTATCTTATTTATATAAGAGGCTTATGTCTGTACCGAAAACCAGGTCTCGGACAGGACATCATAAGAGGTTTATTCGCTATGTAAGCACAAATCGATTTCTTGTACTCTCATAGAACTGCCATATGGAAAGTTTGTGAAGATTTGGTGCAAAGTTTTGTCTATCCTTTTTACTCATTAACAAACCTGTGCACCGACTTCACAAAGAGAACAAACTTGGGAAGGTGGCAGCACCGTTTCGCGCACATAGCGAATCGGTAACTAAAAACAGGTCCCTGACAGGACGTCATGCTTTAGTAGCAATGGGTTGTATTCTCAGTCACCTCACTGGTCGACTGCTGGACTACTCGATTGCTCAACTGGTTGACTAGACTGCTCGACTAGACTGGGCGATTAGATTGCTCGATTTAATTGCTCGACTGGACTGCTTAACTGAACTGCTCGACTGAACTGTTCGATTCGACTGCTCGACTCAACTGCTTGATTGGATAGATCGACTTGACTGCTTGACTGAACAGCTCGATTTCACTGCTCTAGTGGACTACTCGATTTAACTACTCGATTTGACTGCTTGACACATTTGCTTGACTTGCTACTTGACCCGACTGCTCGACTTAACTGTACGATTGAACTGCTCAACTGGACTGTTCGATTCGACTGCTCGACTGGACTGCTTGACTGGACAGCATGATTCATCTGTCCGACTGGACTGCTCTACTCAACTGTTCGATTCGACGCTCGACTCGACTGCTCGAATCAACTGCTTGATTCCACTGCTCAACTGGACTACTTGACCCAACTGATCGAATGAACTGCTTGACTCAACTACTCGATTGGACTATTTGAATCGGATGCTCGACTCAACTGCTCAACCCGATTGCTCGATACAACTGCTCGACTAGACTACTAAATTTGATTGCTTGACTCAACTGACAGCATGACTGATTCGACAACTCGACTTAAACTACTCGATTCAACTACTCGACTGGACTACACGACTGAACTGCTTGACTCAATTGTTTGACTTAACTGCTCGACTGAACCACTTGACCCGACTGCTTGACTAAAGTGTTCGATTCGAGTACTCGACTGAACTGCTCGACTGGACTACTCGACTTAATTTCTCGACTGGACTGCTCAATTTAACTGCTCGACTCAACTGCTCGGTTCAACTGCCCAACTCGACTGCTCGACTCAACTGCTCGGCTGGACTGCTTAACTGAACAGCTTGGTTTAACTGCTCGATTTGACGGCTCGACTCAACTGCTTGACTTCTGTCTGAATCGACAGCTCGACTTAACTGCTCGATTCAACTGCTCAACTGGACTACTTGACTCAACTGCTCGACTCGATTGCTCGATTGAACTGCTCGACTCAACTGTCCGACTTAACCGCTTGACTCGACTGCTTGACTAAACCATCCGATTCGATTGCTCGACTAGACTACTCGATCCAACTGCTCGACTGGACTACTCGACTTAACAGCTCGACTGGACTGTTCGAGTGGACTGCTCGATTTAACTACTCGACTCGACCACTCGATTCAACTGCTCGACTCAACTGCTCCACCCAACAAGCAGATCAGTCAAGCAGACTGAACAATGCAATGAGCAATGTGCCCAGACTCGTAAATGTAAATGTACCCGTATATATGTCGGATTTAGCTAAAGCTAGGTTGAAGCTACTCAAAATGCCCTTAAAGTGTTCAAACTCAAATTTTGGGTAAAAATTTAACCAATTTTCGCTACTTGCTACCGATAATTGAATTATTCTCTCTAACATGTTGGCATCGAAAACATGGCTGCCTACCAGCTACTTTGTGACCAAATTTTGAGTGAAAAACTACTCAAAGTCTGAGTTTGTACACATTAAAGGCATTTTAAGTAGTTTTAACCAATTTTTAGCTAAATTCAACCAATTTACGGGTAAACTCATTTAAGAGTGCAGTAAATGATCTTTATGTGCCAAATAGAGTGACGACAATGTCAAAATTGGAATGATAACTATCTGTCAGTGTCATTCCAATCGAGCAGACTACCAATCCAACGCGTATGCAGGAAAGAGAAAGAAATATACGCATTGCGGACTTTTGGGATGACATGTCGCCAGTCTGTATACAGTCACTCTAATGCTAAACCGTTATCGAATATGTGCATGCAAAAAATTTGCACATACTATTCATATGCGTATAATTTTTATGTGTATAACTGCACATACTATTCACATGCGTCTAATTTTTATC
This sequence comes from Sabethes cyaneus, assembly GCF_943734655.1. Classification (NCBI taxonomy): domain Eukaryota; kingdom Metazoa; phylum Arthropoda; class Insecta; order Diptera; family Culicidae; genus Sabethes; species Sabethes cyaneus. Next base: position 117,205,270 of record NC_071353.1, read on the forward strand.
TGAGAGAGATTCGCGAAGAGGGAAAATTCTAACGTCAAATGCAGCCAGTACGATCTGTCAAATGCAGCCAGTCGTTATCGTTGGCCCAAAATGGAAAAGTATTGATAATTCTCATAAGTTTTTTGCCGGTGTTTTTGTGAAAAACACATTCGGAATTGAATTAGTCTTGTTTGTCTCAATTGTAAACTAACATTTTTGCAAAAACTGAAATACCCGTAGGCCAATATATGTTATTATAAAAAGCACACTTCACACGTCCAATCAGATGTTCACGCACAAGTTTGAATTATTTGTCCGAAAATGAAAGCAAGCGTAATAGGAAGAAGAAGAACAGCCAAAGCATGACAAAAGAAGACCGTATTCGCGACTCTCTCTCAGATTTTTATGAGTATTTCTGGGAGGACTGTGTTTATATGCGGCACATGATAAATCATGTGGAATTTCATATGGAAATTTACTATTCTATGTGCAGAATATTTTGAGTGTATGAATCGGTTTGCGGCAGACAATGGAAGATAGAATTAACAAAAGGGCGAATGTCGCAAGCGTAAACAAACCGAGTGAGGGTTGATTTTTCTATGCTGGTAGGGTTGCCAAGTGGCCGGTTTTTGGCCGGCCCGACCGGTTTTCCACTTGCAAAGCCGGTGGCCGGTCAATCCGGCAAAACGGCTTATGAAGCCGGATTTGTACTTTATGCCTGATTTGTTATATTCTGATTGTGATTTGTTTTCTGATAAATTTATTAGGAATCTTGAGCAGTCGATTATTGAAGATAGCCAGTTTTGCAGTGATAATACTTTACTTCAGGCGGTAATATACATTAAATTATCCACTAGCACCAGAAGCAAGTAGTTGGCACTCTGAAACTATCTATCTTCAATAATCCATTCGTTGTGGTTTCGACTGCGATGTCCTACCGTTCGCTATCTCCACAGCTGACTGTTTATCCCATTTACACGGGAAACTGTCAACCGACTTCCGGCGACTACCCAAATAATGTCATTAACGCGCATCACACATTCCAGGCAAATTCTGTCAATATGCAAATATGCTGACCTCCCCCGCCCCCCGCATTTTTTGAAGGCAGGACCGACCGGCCGGTTTTTGTAATTTTCAGACTTGGCAACCCTATATGCTGGTCCAGCAAAAAGTAACTCTCACCCGTTTTGTTTACATTTGCGACATTCGCCCTTTTGTTAATGCTATCTAGAATAGACCAAATCATCATACCGTCAATTGACAGATAGTGGCGCCCTTGTTTACATTTAGGAAAATTTTCCTTTTCGTTTATAGCGAATATAGCGTGTGTTTTAACATTTTACAGGCATAATGGCGTTTTAAATTCAGTCATAATGCTGTTTAAACAACAAACTTGCCGTTTAACAGCTGAAACTTTTTTATTTTCTGCGGTCTGTTTGTAAACAAGGGCGCCAGTATCTGCCAGATGACGTCACCTTGATTTGGTCTATGAAGTAATTTGCGGTTTCGTCATTAACAAGAATGACATTAGCTGTGGATCGGTTATGTTGGAGTGAGAGGGGAGCGAAGAGTGGAGGAGAGGATCCGGGTGTTTGATATTTGATGTTTTTGATATTATTCCTACTGCAAACAGCCTCAGCGAGGGCCCCAGCTAATGTCAAAAAATCTTTATATATGTGCGTGGTGGAATACTTCATAGACGGTTCAGAGCCACTCACACTAAAGAGCCATAAAGCTAGGCTACACTCAAAAAAATCGACACGTCGCATCCACGTGAAAAATCATGTGAAATTCTGTACAGCAACTTACGTGAACTTCATATACTAGTTAATGGGAAAATTGATAAAATTTACCGGGATTGCACGTAAACTGGTTAGTATGAGTGCGAGTTACCAACAATTCACGTGAATGTTACATGAAAAGTGTGATAGATGAGAATTACCTATGTTTTCACGTAAACTTGTGCTGATTTTTTTGAGTGTATAGAATCAGCACAGTGGAGATAATGTTTTTATTCAGTTAAATAAAATCCAATACGACCATAAAAACTATTTGTTTCAGTTTCCGGCTATGACTCGCTTTTATGTACAACATCTTAGAGCAATATTATGCAATATAAGAACTCAGATAACTAATACAAAGATTAAACATCTTCGCAAACACTGACCAATGGAATGTATCTGCAGTTTTCTGAATTCTGAACACACATTTATATTTTCCGGGTCGTAAGATTCGGGCTCAACTAGTGCTTTTATAAAACCTTTTCTACTAGCATAGTTCAAACGTTCTTAATTCTTGAGCCAAACATAACAGAACAAAAATAAATATAAAATAGTAATCGGCACTGTAGGAAACAAATTATTTGCCATTATTTTACTATTATTGCCAATAAAATTATTATCATTGACCTAATGATTCGTGCAAGAGTGCAGTCAGTGCTGTGATCCGCAACCGGATGTGAAATACCACTAATCCCCGATATTCTCAATGAAACATGAAGCGCCTGTCAAAATGTGACTAATTAATCGAAAAAGGCGCGGAAATCAAACATAATTCCATTCATTTTTTTCCTAATGCCGTCCACTCGGTCGGTCGATCGGTCGGTTCGTCAACGAGTCAAATTGTGAAAATAAAAAACGTCTTGACATGACAGGACCGCCAGCACTGATCTCATCATAGGTAGTGCCGAGTGATGCCGAAAACGGATGAAATTCGAGACCCGGTCGTGTGTGTGTTTGCGCCCATCTGAAGTGTACCTATTACAGAATCATTTTTTTACTCGTAATTGGACTAGGTAGACCGCTTGTGTATACTCCATTCATCCCGCGGGGATTGATCGACGAAATTTGATCGCTGAGACAATTACACACTCTTATTGCCCCTTTTTATATGGTAATTTACAAAGCTGTGGTCACCATCAGCTTAAACTCTGATGGGAACAGTACCTACGAGTGAATCCTTACTAGAGCGAGCAGCACACCATTCATGTGCTTGTCAGCAGCCTTCAATAAACCTTGACTATTTCTTGCGGCCAACTTCCGGTTGATCGGAAAATTCTAGTCTTGATTAAGATATTTACTTCGTGCTCTTATCCATTAGTCTGCGCCTAAGTGGGACGACCTGTTGGGCGTCAATTTCGCGCTAATTTCAACAGGCGACACTTAATTCGGCACTGAGTGTCTCCACACGATCACTCGCTGGGGGGTCCAATCGCTCAAATCGAGGGTATTCAAAATTTCGTCATGATCTGGTAATGGTAGTGGCGATGCAACGATGACGGTTAGGACCACACCTGTAGTGATACAGACAGACGACGATCTTCCCTGGTGGACCTTATGATCTGATTTAAAGAGCAGTGTTTTTTTTCGTTTACATTCTTGTGCTGTACGTACGAGCTGGTATTGTCACCCTACCGGATTGACCGTGCTGTGCGAGACCTGCACTGAGGCCGTGGAACAAGAAGGGCAAGCAAAACTCCCGCCAAGATATTCATTCATGTAAAATTAATTGGAAACCGAGTACACAGATTTGAAGCAGATCGTTGGATAATTTTAAATTAAAGTTGTCTAGCAGTAATTTTTCTATTCGATTCTAAATGAAATTTTTCGGAATGGTTTTTTGAATTATTGCTAACCTCAATTTTTACCATTTACTTGATATTTGAAAAAAAAAAAAAGATTTTTTTCGTTCATACGCAAGCTGCTAGTCATCAATCAGTAATCTGTGGTCCATTCTAAGGATGAATGAAGCCGAAGGCGATCGGAAAAATCTCGAGTGTAAAATTACCTTAGTTAGCTCCCATGGGGATGCATACGAATTCCGTCGTCCGTCGGCTGTAACTGCTTCATTGCGTAATTGAGCTGTGCATTGTCGATCCTCATGCTATACCAGTGGGAAACTGGAGCTGTTGCTCTCAATATAGCAAGTGAAAAAAACCCAAAGACACCTTGTAGGTATTTGCCGTTTGTCATTCGATCCGGTACGTTTCTAGTCGAATGACTCGTGCATAAAAACATTCTGCCCTTAGCTATCTTCTACTGCAGGTGTTTCACTGTAAGGATTGATTGCTCAAATGATTCCTAGTATGGAAATAATCAAACAGATATTATCGAAAATGCTGTCGCTGGAGTGGTGTGACTATATATTGATATGCCGCAAATCTATGTCTGCCATGGTTACTTCCTAAAAATAATAGCACTATTAATCCAGAGTACTACAAAAACGTATCTTGCGCCTGAATTCTACCGAAATCAACAACCACTTCCCAGCCGAACGGAATTATGTGTGAACTAAAGCGAACTTACAACACTTTCGAAACTAATTTAGAAAGCAATTCAGTCTCAGGGAAAACAAACCGCCAAGCCAGCAACTGGAAGCTGGAAGACTATCCATCGTTCAAACATTGATTCTCCCTCCCTCTCTCTCTCGCCTTCAGAATGGACACGCATAGAGTAAATGAAATTGAAACGAAATTTCTGGAATTCTTCACTCCTTCCATACCCGGAGGCAGCGGAAGCAAATTGACCGCTCATTAACCGCTTTCAACTGAAATTAACGACTCGCACCTTGACCAAGGTTTTTTTTTCTTTACTTCGGCGGGATGAAGGCGCAGGAAGGAAGCTCACGAGGAAGAAGCTCAAGTGTGGCGCCATCCGAGCGGCAGCGCCGCGCAGAGCAATACAAAATGCCGACCAATCATCTACCGACGACCGACAGTCGTCGGCAAATTGTCGGCAAGAAAAGAGTGAGGCAGGTTATGCAAATTGAGGAAAAACAGCTTTTTCCGATATAATGGCAATTGAGGCATTCTCTTTCTGCGCCTTCTACCAGCTCCGAACAATGGGCGCCACCAAGTTAAAATTCGGAATTCTCGCAGGTTACGTTTCGGCAAATTTTCCGAAAAATTGAGCACCTCCCGGAGGGATCATTTCTTCGCAGTCGAAAATTTTTGCCAGAGACTACAGCCCTGCTGTGTGGAGCAGCTCAAACAAAAAATCCGATAAAGCACCCGGAATCAATAACCGAAGCAGACCGATGGCAGGGGAATCGAGAGTTCTTCATCTAGAAATGATTTTCTCTAATTTGGCCATTATTGGTGCACTTCCTTCCTCCGAATCTGGCTTCTGAATGGAAGCTGCTGTGGGATTCCACCAGAACCGCGCCGATCGGAACTGTCCGCAGTGGCCACCTTTCTAATAGATCATATCTATATATGCGCTCTCTCGCTCTCTCCCCAAGAACTAAATCGATTTTTTTTGCATCAGCAAGCTATGTACTTTCGAAGATTGAAACGAATTTGACCGGCTGACTGACTGACTCCGTACGCACTGTTTTTTGTTTTCTATTCTTTTCTGCTGTAACAGCGCAGATAGGTGCGGAGTAGGAAAAGTGGGAAAAGCTCATAGGAAATTGGCTTCAATTGAAGATAATGATGAGAACTTTTAGATAGGAGAAAAAAGGTTACTTACGCACAAATGGTACCACTGAATGTGCTCTGGCTCTGGATGGTATTTACTTTGCAACCTGATCGGGAAGAACTGCACCAGTCAGTGCTGTCTGATCATGGTTATGGAAAAAAGGCAGCGCTAATTGACCCGAGCCCTCGATTGCCGCGCGTAGCTGTTGAAAGGCTTTGAAGTGGTGGCTGCGTCGAAAGCATTACACTTCGATTTACCTTTAAACTATATCTGTTGAAAGTGAGAGGTGAGTAGTTCCGGTTGATTTTCACCCATTTGTTTCGAGCTGTTGTTCTTAATCAGCTGCCCAAGGTTGTACTTCCGGAAACGGATTAATAGGCAATTTTAAATCGACTTTTTTGGAAGTTCGGGAATAAACCAAGATTTTAGTCACTATCTACTAACTGTACCTTGCCTGCGTGCGTTGCTACGCAACCAATTGAAAGCAAATTGAATGTAGCGTGCTGGATATTTACGTCTACATTCCTGCCACAGAGACGAAAAAATAGCATTAGATTACAACCAACTTTTATGCGAATTGCATTCAAACTACCTATAACATATTTAACTAAATTGCTGGATTTTTACCTTTGTTATACAATATAACAAAGGTTTAGGAATTGGTCGAAAAACACGAAGTCGATCTGAGGCCCGGAGGGCCGTGTCACATATACCAATCGATCAGGTTCGACGAATGAGCAATGTCTGTGTGTGTGTGTGTGTGTGTGTATGTGTGTATGTGTGTGCGCTTCAATTTTCAATCGCCTATTTCTCGGAGATGGCTGAACCGATTCGTCTGCTATAACTTTTATTTGAAAGGTATTTTTACCTAGTATATCACTATTAAATGGTTTCGTGGTCTGACTTTTAGTTTAAAAGTTATAAGCAAAAATGTGAAATTTACGTGACACGATTTTCTCCGTAACCACATAACCGATTTCATCGATCTTAGTACCAAATAAAAGCTCTTACTATTGCTAAACTTCACGCCAATTTTTATTGAAAACAAACAAGTGGTTTGAAAGTTATGCTTAAAAAACCAGTTTTGACAAGGTTCAAATGATCGCCTGTTTCTCAGAGATGGCCTAACCGATTTACGTGCTATTAGTTTCATTTGGCAGGTAATATAGCCGGATAGATCACTATTGAATGGTTTTTTGATTGGATGTTTAATTTGAAAGTTATGAGTAATTCAATACACCACACCAAAATTAACAATAATTTATAATGATTTTAACCAATAAAAATAACCTAATTTCAATTATTTTAATATCAAACGAGAGGTTTTCACAACGAATATATATGCAATATTTCATAAGAATTGGTTTTGCCGGTCAAAAGATATTAACCCTTGAACATACGCGCCAACTTTTGTAACACGGTTACTCGCGCGCACAATAGCCCAAAACCAAAGAAAACGTGCGCACTAGAGTTTTGACTAGGAAAACTTGGTTTTAAGTTTATCGAACCTTTAGAAGAGTTTCTTGAAATTGAATGCTGTATCGTCTGGTAGAATTTGAGTATTGATTAATCCCCCTAAAAGTGAAATAAAAAAATTATTTTCCTTCAGTTTCAATATAACACATTGATGTGTTCTGCAAAGTTTTAGAGCATATTATTACAAGAAATTTTGCTGAAGACAGTAACCTTCTATCTCTTCAACAAAGAGATCTTATTTATTGTATATGAATTTGAAAAATCAGTTTTTCTATTTTAGCTCTTTTTGTAATTGTTGTATGACTTGTTCATGTATTACAAAGTTGTATAAATAATAAAAATACACAACTTTGCTGAACATAGTATACCTCTATGTTTCCTTGTTTACAAACTGTAGAACTTTGATTATAAAAAATATCCTGATTTTGACCCCGAATTACTCGACTACCAACAGACGGATACATTTTAAACATTTTACATTTACTGGTAGTTTTGCTGCACACAGACACCATTTTCCATATGAAGAAACGAAAGAAAATTCCAGTTGGGGTCAATTGCGGTACCGCCATCCGGGGTGAGATTGTGCCACGGGGGTGAGATTGGGCCAAAAACCAAAAATGTTTATTTGTGAAAATTTATTATATTTATACAAACAGGTGACCTAAATTCAAAATGATGATGAAAATAACATATTTATTCATAACTTAGAATGGAACACAGATAATATTAGCAAACTATTTAGCCTAAACAGGGTTTCAAAGTTCGCGATCAAAAATACTCGGAAATAACGCTTGTAAAAAATGTCCCCCATAAACCAACCCAAACAAGAAATCGCATCAACTTGCAATTATGAAGGTATATAAACTAATCATTTACAATGTTTTGAAAGGTTATTATGCGTTGGATAAGTTTTGATTACGAAAATAATATTTTTCGAAACTTTGTACTTTTCGACCTTCACGGGGGTGAGATTGTGCCAAGCTATAGTGAACGATCCAATTTGTGGATTTCACATATACAACAAAAGTACGTCAGTATACACCCGTACACTCACATCCTTTACTATTGAGCACAATATTTTGACAGATTAGATTGCATCATCCATTTTGGAGCAAACAGCATCATAGGTCTGGTCAATAATTTAAACTAATTTGTACTTTTTCTCAGGAAATCTCAGATGCTTTTAATAAACACTCTAATATAAGACGAATATATTATACCGTGTATGAACTGCCAGTTTTAAGGAGGGGGAGGTGGGTGTATAGGCCACATGTTCTGCGGCCGCGGGTTCTCGAACGAAGTAATGGCTACTTTTGTTAAATGATCAAATAGGTATGCCTCCTTAAGATACAGCCCTTCATATATCTCCCCCTTGTTAACCCTAGAAACGCTTCTGACTATATAAAGGCTGTCCATTGACTGCAAACTCATTTTTAATTATTTCAGACTCCCCGGGTTATTTTGGTTGATACTTTATGTATGATGCGTTGTTTTTGGCCGACCCTTTGCCCGTAATAGTCCACTTAGTTCACGGACAGCCCCATATGAACTACTTTATACTGGTATTTATGTGTATTGTTTATAAACATGCTAATGTTCACTGTTTAGGTTTTTAGCTTAACTTTGTATTTTTGGCACAATGTCACCCCCTAGAAGGGGTGAGATTGTGCCAAAGTTCATGCACTTCCAGTAAAATTAGGTTTTATTGTAATAAAACCATCTCTACGGTAGCTGTTAATTGAACAATTTAGTATATATTGACAGGTTTTAAATCAACTTAGTTCCTAAATTGTGCGTATACTGAGCTAAAGAACAAAAACATATGCTTTTTTGGCACAATCTCGCCCTGGATGACGGTACACCTCACATGCTACTTGCTTCGTTTCTGTGATGTCGGTTTATTCTAATCTATTTTCCTAACAATTTAAAGTAATAATGCATTGAATAATTCTGACATTTTGCTCATAACAAGTTGATTGAAGAATATACGTTAGTATATACGTAATATACGATTTGTAACTATATAACAATACGGCATTCAAAAACCTACATATGGTGTACAAAATACAACAACGTGAGTAACTGAAGGGTCATAAAAATTGGTGAAATTTATTCAAGAAAACTTTATTGTTGTGAATCAAATAGAATGGCGTTACAGGAAATTATGCATAGTTCAAAAACCTATAAACTAGACCTTTACTACGCAATGTATATGTTAAAGAATAATATTTCAGCTTACAACTTACTCAGCAATTTCATGAGAAAAGAAACTATCAAAATTTATAAGTGCTTCTATTTGCTTCAAATTTTGTAAACTAATTCAATTTCCAAAAATTTCATGTAAACCAAACGTGTCGATTTCTATCTCTAATTGCAAGTAAGACGGTATAACAAAGGTTCCTTTCACCACTAGGTGGATTAAATCAGGTTTTTTCCCTATCCAACGGCATATTGCTGATGGAATTCCATGCATTAATGAAAAAAAGTGATTGGTGTTTAAAACTTTTCATTCCATCGTTACAGTTCCGTTTTGCCTTTCTGCTATCTATATCTATAAAAATGGATTTCTGTCTGTCTGTCTGTCCCTATGTTCCTTATAGAATCGAAAACTACTGAACCGATCGGCGTGAAAATTTGCATGTAGGGGTTTTTGGTGCCAGGGAAGGTTCTTATGATGGTTAGAGATCCCTCCCCCAACTAAGAGGGGGAGCTCCCATACAAATGAAACACAAATTTCTGCATAACTCGAGAACTAATCAAGCAAATGGAACAAAATTTTACATGTGGGTGTTTTTGGAGACAAGAATTTTTTCTATGGTTAATTAAGACTCCTCCCCACTGTAGGAGGGGGAGCTCTTATACAAATGAAATACAAATTTCCTCATAACTCAAAAACTAATTAATCAAATGGAACCATATTTGGCATGTGGGTGTCTTTGGAGGCATGATTTTTTTAATGATGGTTTGAGACCCCTCACCCCTGTGGTAGGGGGATAAGGACTCTCATACAAATAAAACAGAAATTTTTGCGTAACTCAAAAACTAATCGAACTTGAGAAATTTTGGACTATTTCAAAAAACATTAATCAATAACAAGACCATCAAAAACTATCAATAGTAACATTAAATAAATCAGCGCGAGACGGCCACAGGCCGCGAGTGTTGTCGGCGACCTGCCGTCGGAAGCGCCGACCACTGCGGGGGCAGCCCCCCGTAGAGATCACCTCTATCTAGGTTTATTTATTTTCCTAGATCTACTGACCTCTATTACTTTCCCTCAGTTGGGTCACCCTTGCGAAATGGTACTTTCTACGAAAAGATTTTCCGTGAAATGGTACATCCCGCGTAAGTTTGTTCGTGAAATTGTATTCTGCGAAACTCTATATTCCGCGTTATAGTCAACCGAGAATTGGTGTTCCACAAAACGGTATTTGGCGAAATGGTTTGTAATAATGGCGAATATTTAAATGCTATCTGCTTTATTTTATCAGGTTAAGCAATGGGGGGTGTTGTATACCTTACTGTGAGGAAAATTTGTATATTAAAACACCCATGAACTCCCCAGAAACTTGCAAAACTCGAGATTGTGACAAAGGTCATCCGAGATTCACGATTTATGTACAATACCATTTAATTTGTGGCAATACGAAGTTTGCGGATCAGCTAATATTTTAATAAGTAAATCGAATTGATAAGCACTGGAAATCATGTCGATCCTATTTCCCATTCTCAAGCATGTTTATGGCACAGCTTTTGCACTATTCGACCTCATCTTGTTTTCCTAACCCTCTAACGGGATACATTGTAAAAACGAAGCGATAAGCTAATAAGTATCTTTTCATGAAAGTACATTCAAAAGAAGCTTAAGTTTTGATTTTCATGCAAAAATAATTATCTGAAGGAGCGTCAGCTAAGAAATAGTTCCATTTCTCTTTTTCACATCTAATGCTTTGTTTAGTTATTTTTTCTAATTCAGATATATTGCAAAATGGAAGCCACGCAAACTAATAGTAAAATTTTGAGATTAATCATTTTTTTGTAGATATCCTTTTTCTTCTAAAGCGAAATATAATAATAATTTTTCTGAACTCTTGTTTTTCAAAGATGCTAACTTTTGAACGCATGGTATTAATATCAAAATATCAAAAAATCTGCTATGAACACATATTTCATATTGTCAATTCAAAACAAGTTTCGTATGTGGCTCTAAAGCCCGAATGTTAAGGCCGTCTGTAGACCCGTTAGAGGGGTAGTTTCTAATTTTATATATCTATTCATTCAAGTCTGCAAAAATTATCTTTTGTGTTTACATTATGTTTCTATAAATCACGTAAATATTATAAAACTAAGTAAGGTGTTCATCAAGTAACATAAATGACGCTTACAAGTAGTTCTGCGCCAGGGGCGGACTGGGAGCCAAAGGGCCCACCGGGCCTTTGACATTAGGGGCCCAGTTTGCAATATTCTCATGATAGTAAATTAACACAAAAAACGACATCTACTCAAAAGACATCAGCGTTACAAGGCCAGTAAATCGAATAAATATGGGCTCTATTTTGTAAGTCATGTCGTGCAACTCGACTCGACTCAGGCACTGTCGAGTGTCGAGTATCGGGAGAACGGGCAGCATAGCGGCTCGATGCTCGAAACAAAACAAACTCCGTCGTTATTAGGACCGAGTTACCAGCTTTTAGCGTGTGCGTGAAATTAGCGGTTCACGGTACTGTAGTTTGGACGCATTTTTCTTCCACCCAATCTTCGCTACTTTGAGTTTTAGCTTGTTCAGTCACAACCACAGATGCTGTTCTATCGACAATATCCATTTCATTGGGAAAGCAGACAAACTAACTAGATTTGCTGAAGATTGTGCCTGTGTGTTGCTCCTTTCATAACATCCTGTAACGGCATGTTGAACAGCCCACATGAGGGACCATCACGTTGATAAAGTCCCCTGCGAGGTTAGAATGGCCATGATTTTACGGTCGATGGTATCATATGCAACATTGAAATCAATGAAATAATTGTGCGTTGAATTATGTATTCATGGACTTTTTAGAGGATCTGCCGCAGCGTGAATATTTGATTTGATTTGCGTGATGCATGATAGGATGTCAATAGTTCAATATATATGAGTAGCTTACTGCGTCTACACGTCAGAACAGAACAGTTCATAGTGCAGGCGATTCCCGTGTCGAGTTATAGCTATCCCTGGGATTCAACTCTTGGATTCTCCTACAAGAATCATGCTTCTATAAGCAAGGCATTCTGTCCGAATCCTCTGTAGAATTTCTTCACACGATTCTAAAGTGAGGAACCAAAAGGACTCTGCGCGAATCCTTTTGGTTCATCCTGGTAGAGCTGCGGAAAAAAACCCACCGTCTAAAAACGCCAGTACAAAGAGCACGTGCTCGCCAGTCCAGAGTAGAGGTTCGTCAGCAACGACACAGGGAGTTTCTACAAAACGGTCAGGTGCAAGAATTTTGCCATACCCGTGATGTGCATTGATAGTGCTTACTGACAAAACGACGGTAGCAGCCAGGTGGAAGAGTATTTCCAGACGCTGTTGAATAGAGAAGTAAACACGAAGATCAGCAGGTACAGGATAAGAATTATGAGCGACGGCCTAACTGTGGAGCCACCAACACAGGAGGAGGTCAAAAGAGCAATCAGTGAGCTGAAAACGGTAAGGTTGCTGTAAAGCATGGTATCCTGGCTGAATTCACCACCTCATTGTCAGGAACAGAATATGGGAGGAAAATAACTATCGGAGGAAAGGTTGATAGGCCTCATTTCCCAAAACTTTAAAAACGGACATCGACTTGAGAGTAAAAACTATCGAGGCATTACGTTGCTCAATTTTGCCTATAAGGTGCTCTCCTTATCCTGTGTTTTAGACTGAGTCCGTTAGCTGAGTTCTTCGTCGGCGAGTATCAAGCTGGTTTTCATGAGGGTCGTTTCACGATGGATCAGATATTTACCCTGCGTCTAGTAACTGACGAGTTCCGAGAGTACAACTTGCAGACTCATCATATTTTTAGGATTTCAAGGCGGCATACGATTCAGTCAAACGAAATGAGCTGTGACAGTTAACGCTAGGACATGGTTTTCCCACAGAACTAGTTACGTTGATTCGTGTGACGCTAGATGAGTAAAAATTATGAGTCAGAATAGCATATGAGACCTCACGTGCTTTTTGATTTTGCGGATGACGTCGATATCACCGAAATCAAAAGCAGAGCAGCGAAAGAAGCCTTTAGGTCATTTATTGAGAAATTGGGACTTACCATTAACATCGCCAAAACGAAGTACATGGCGTGGAAATCCAAATGGTGTTGGTTTTGAAGAGGAACTGAATATATTTTGGTATGTTCGTGACATGTGACAACGATGTAAGTTGCAAAATAAAACAACTAATTGCAGCTGCGAATTGGCCTTTACGCAGGCATTACATTTTGTAGCTGAAGTCCCGTAGCTTGCAAATTCGCATAAAACTGACGCTCTAGAGAACACTAATCCTCTCGGTGGCCCTTTGCGGACATGAATCATGGACGCTAAAAGAAGCTGATCGACGAATTCTTGGGGTTTTAGCATAAAATTTGGCAAAATACAAAATGGAGTGTAGCGCAGACGCATGAACCACGAGCTATACTAAGAATGCAAATATGCTGTTATAATGAAGATAGTACAGTGTGGCAGTCTGCACTGGGCTGGTCACGTGTCTAGAATGTGCGACGAAAGAGTAGCCAAAATTATTTTAAGCACAGAATCAAGAAGAGGCTGTCGACTTCGGAGTAGACATCGCACTGATAGATGTGCGCTATCGAGAATGATGCACGTTCAGCTGGTGTTCGAGGGGTTTGAAGAAAGGTAGCCCAGGATTGAGTACTGGAGCACCATAATTCATTCGGCGCAGGATCGATAACGGACCGTCGCCACTGAAGTAAACTGAGTATGGAACTTAAGCCGACAGTTCAATATTTATAAGTAGTCAAATAACTGCGGATGAAATACTAATTCTACTTTTAAATACTCATAATTGAAGCTGGTAATATTTTCGGAGCTTGAACCCCAACAGCTCAACTTAAATGATTTCATGAATCATGGGGCCCCAGCAATTGAACATTCGTGAGTCGTAGAAAAAGTTCAATCGAAAGAGAAATTTTGGTTCAAAGTTCGGGGCCCCAACAGTCCCATTTGAAGATGAATTTTCAATCATCAAATCGTATGATTTCATAAATCATGGGGCCCCAGTAATAGAACATTCGTGAGTCATAGAAAAAGTTTAAATGAAATAGAAATTTTGGTTTAAAGGTCAGGGCCCCAACAGTCCCATTTGAAGCTGAATTTTCAATCATCAAATCGGTTAATTTCATGAATCATGGGGCCCCAGTAATCGAACATTCGAGAGTCATAGAAAAAGTTCAATTGAAAGAGAAATTTTGGTTCAAAGTTCGGGGCCCCAATAGTCCCATTTGAAGCTGAATTTTCAATTATCAAATCGGTTGATTTCATAAATCATGGGGCCCCAGCAATTAAACATTCGTGAGTCGTAGAAAGAGCTTAACTGAAATAAAATTTTTGGAAAATCTCATTTTGTGAAACAACGAAATTTTTACTGGGGCTCACCGGGCAGTCCGCCCCTGTTCTGCACCCAAGGAAAGAAAATATAATTATTGTACGCAATACGTTGTGAGTTTGACTGGCAAATAAGGATTCTGAGGAATACATAACGGATATTTAAAAATATAGTCCAGTTAATTATAGATGTTCCTGAGAAATTAAATAGTGATTTTTGTGGCAGTCCGCCTCCACGCAGATCTAAGTCAAATGATGACGGTCGATGGCCTTACCCGGAAATGCTTCATGTACTTACTGAAGCAGCTAAGCTAGGAGGTGCGAACTAGAGCGCCTATTCTCCAGGTGAGAGGTGGCGCACACAGCGTCTGTCTCGTAACGGGTGGCTGAATATGAAATGCTGAATCCCGCAAGCTATATCTAAGATGGCAGACCCATCAGTGGGATGTAGGTATCGCGACCCCGGTGAGGTAGTATACCGAAAACTCAATTACCACAAACAACGAACAAAGAAATTCAGGACGGAACAATCGGTATAGGTCACGGCAAGGGACAAGGAAACGATTAAGGGATAACGATTGGAAACTTGGTACCTGGAATGTCCAAACTCTCCATGAACCGGCACGGGCTGGTTTGCTTGCTCGAGAGCTGCATCAACTCGGAGTGGAGATCGCTGCTATTCAGGAAGTTCGGTGGCTAAATTCCGGAGAAAGGGAGTTCCGTACAGTAGACCCTATTGCAGGCACTTCTTTCAAATACCACATCTACTACAGTGGCGGTAAGAAAGCAGAACATGGAGTCGGTTTCGTAATGTTGTGAAAACAAAAGCACCGAGTTATCCGGTGGAGGCCCGTAGGTGACCGACCGACAAATGATAAATCCGATGATGTCAAAGACGAGTTTTACGACAGGCTTGAGAAGATCTATGGAGAGTGCCCAAAACACGACGTGAAAATCATCATCGGAGATGCAAACGCGCTGATCGGGATGAAGGAATTCTTCCGTCCAGTTATTGGAAGACAAAGCCTGCATCTGTCGAGCAATGATAACGGTCTTAGGCTCATAAATTTTGCCGCGGCCAGAGGGATGGCTATCTATAGCACCTACTTTCCACGTTTGAATATTCGGAAACACACCTGGAGGCATCCAAATGGAGACTCTAGCTCTCAGATCGATCATGTCTTGATTAACGGTCGACACTTTTCGGATGTTATCGATGTACGGTCTTTTCGGGGACCAAATATCGACTCTGACCAGTATCTCGTAGTGAGTAAGATTCGCGCAAGGCTGTCGAACACGGCGAAAGCTAGCACTGAGAGGACGCTGCGTTTCAACATCCAGCGGTTAACAGCAGACGGCGTAGCAGTGGAGTACGCCAGGAAGCTTGACCAGCGAATCGCAGAACAGCAGGTAGAAGGAGAAGATATAAATGGGCTGTGGAGGAACATCCATGGTGCCATCCAAACAGCAGCGAGAGAGGTGGTAGGCACGACGCGTGGAAGACAGCGTAACAGCTAGTTTGATGCCGAATGCCAGAGAGTGACAGATGAAAAGAACCAGGCCAGGAGTCGCATGCTCACTGCGGCAACGCATTAAAACAGAGAGAAGTACAGAGAGACTAGAGCTGCGGAAAAAAGAATCCATCGTCTAAAGAAACGCGAGTGCGAGGAGCACGTACTCGTCGGCGCAGAAGAGCAATACGCAAGCAACGACACACGGAGTTTCTATAAAACGGTGAGATGCAGAAATTTTTCCATGCTTGTGATGTGCAATGATAGTGCAGGCAACCTGCTTACCGACAAAACGGCGGTAGCAGCCAGATGGAAGGAGAGGTAAATGCGGAGATCAGCAGGGACAGGATAGAAATTGTAAGCGATGGTGAAGCTGTGGAGCCACCAACACAGGAGCAGGTTAAGAAAGCAATCAGTGAGCTGAAAAACGGTAAGGCTGCTGGGAAGGACGGTATCCCGGCTGAACTTCTAAAAGCGGGGAGCGAGCGGCTGTACGAAGCAATTCACCGGATCATTGTCAGGATCTGGGAGGAAGAACAAATGCTGGAGAAGTGGTTGGATGGCCTCATTTGCCCAATTTTCAAAAAGGGACATCGAATGGAGTGTAAAAACTATCGAGGAATTACATTGCTCAATTCTGCCTACAAGGTGCTTTCCCGTATCCTGTTCTGCAAACTGAGACCGTTAGCGGAGTCCTTCGTCGGCGAGTACCAAGCTGGTTTTCGTGAGGGTCGCTCCACGACGGATCAGATGTTTACCGTGCGTTAGTTGCTAGACAAGTTCCGGGAGTACAACTTGCAGACACACCATCTGTTTGTGGACTTTAAAGCGGCGTACGATTCAGTTAAACAAAATGAGCTGTGGCAGATAATGCTAGAACATGGTTTTTCGACGAAACTAGTTACGCTGCTTCGTGCGACGCTGGACGGATCCAAATCATGCGTTAGAATAGCGGGTGAGACCTCAGCTACTTTCGTGACGTTGGATGGACTGAAGCAAGGGGATGCACTCTCTAACCTGCTATTCAACATTGCCTTGGAAGGTGCATTACGAAGGGCAAACGTGGAAAGGAATGGAACTATCATCACGAAATCTCACATGCTTCTTGGTTTTGCGGATGAAGTCGATATCATCGGAATCAACCGCAGAGCAATGGAAGAGGCCTTCAGGTCCTTTAAAAAGAAAGCGGCGAGATTGGGACTTACCATTAACACCGCCAAAACGAAGTGCATGGTTGCTGGTAGGGAATGTGGGAGCCCAAGTGGTGTTGGTGCCGAGGTGGAGATAGATGGGAAACGTTATGAAGTAGTGGGGGAATTTATATACCTTGGTACACTCGTGACATGTGACAACGATGTAAGCCGTGAAGTGAAACGACGAGTTGCAGCTACGAACCAGGCTTTCTACGGATTACGTAGCCAGCTGAAGTCCCGTAGTTTGCAAATTCGCACAAAACTGGCGCTCTTCAGAACACTAATCCTCCAGGTGGCTCTTTACGGACACGAATCATGGACGCTAAAGGAAGCTGATCGGCGAGTGCTTGGGGTTTTTGAGCGTAAAATTCTGCGATCTATACTTGATGGCAACATGAAAAATGGAGTGTGGCGCAGACGCATGAATCACGAACTGTACCAAGTATACAAATATGCTAAAATAGTGAGGGTAGTGCAATGTGGCAGGCTGCGGTGGGCTGGACACGTGACCAGAATGCCCGACGAAGGAGTAGCCAAAACTATTTTTAGCAGAGAACCAGGAAGAGGCCGTAGACTCCATGGCAGACCCCGCACCCTGTGGGTGAGTGCTGTCGAAGACGATGCACGTTCAGCTGGTGTTCGTGGGGATTGGAGAACGGCAGCCCAGGACCGACGGTACTGGAGGACCATAATTCGTTCGGCGCAGGATCGGTAACGGACCGTTGCCACTAAAGTAAAGTAAGTAAGTAAGCATGTGTATTACTTCTGAGCCGTTGTGTGCTGTTGACCGACAAGGTCTTCTGTTGGTTCCTTTTCCGTTGTTTATGCCTGCGTCTAGCTTTGTCTTCCTTTTTTTCCTGTAGACGACGGGAGCGCTGCTTGGAATCGTATGAACTCCAATCCGGCCTCCAATGGCTTTTGTTTCCAATAAAGCGCCAGACGGAGTTTGGTTCTTTGTTATTTGATTCCTTGGTTTTGTCTGGAATTATGACGCAGGTGGTTTTTTGAGTGATTTGGGTAGGCGAAGTAGCGATTGTCTTTGCTATTTGGACAATTTGCGATTTGACTTCGCATGGCCGAATTGCACGACTGTGGCTGAGGGATCGAAGGCTTCCATAATACCAACTTCAATGGGTCCCGCGTGAACTTCAATGTAGGATGTAGGATCTAGCTAGACTTTGCTTTATTTAATTTGTTTAATTTTGAATTTTTTACGTAGCTCGTGCATGTTCATGGTAAAATTTATAAAGTTGAAATAATCACAGAAACTGAAACCTATTGAAATATAATCAAAGCAAGAAGTAACGTAGTGATAATAAGTTTCAGTTCGTTCGGCTGCTCACCATCGACCCTTTTAAGAAAGTTGTTAGCAAAGGGACGAAAACGTATTTAACGACGATACTGTTTTCATTCAGATGTGAAATTTATTTCATTCCGGTTGCTGTTTTTTTTTCACCGGAGTATTCTCACGAGAATTTGCACTGTACAAGATTGTTTTGTCTGATAAAAATATTTTTAATTAGATTTTATTTGAAACTCTCAATCAGCCAAAAAAAAGTTGTTTCCGCAATACAATGAAACTTGTACGGAAAGTTATAATGTGAGTTAACAATTCTCTACGATATTTAGTCGCCACTGGCAAATCAAAGTTTCTTTCTTTAAGGAAGCGACCAGATGCGCGACCAAACTGTAGCTGGCACTCCGCCGTGTGTGTTCGTTGACTAAAGTGCGTCTGCATTGAGCAAAAGGTGACGATTCCCGACGTGTATAATTCGGTCACCATCGTCCGGCGATGACATGTCAGACCTGTTTGCAGCATCACAGTGCGTGCGGTGATTAATTGCTCGTGATATGAGTTATTGGTTGGAAAGGTTTGAAACGATTCTCGGTATCAAGCATGCATGTGTCGTATAAGGCTCTGACCCTTGCCGCTTCTAGCAGGGTGAAATTGGTGGTGACATCATTTTCGACTGTAGAGGTTACTTACTTTATGTTTTACTCGTGAAGAATTGAACTTAAGAAAAGAGTTAAAAACAATGATTTTGAACAATGTTTCCTATCAAAATATAGTGATTTTGGAACTGCTGTAAAAAATGCGTTTACTTTTTTGGGAAACAACAAATGAGTATGTAGACATTGACGTACTCGGCCCGAAATAGCAACCTTCACTCCAGGCTCTTGAAGGCACTGTGATTAGTCGCCAATCGTAACTCATCACGCTTGAGGCTTCCGAAGGTAGTTTTATCATTCAACCGCTGCACAGACATTTGACGATGGATGAATGATGATGGTTTTCATTAAACGTGATACGTTACAATATTTCATTTACAAACCATAATTGAGTGATCGACCTTTCAGGCTTCATTTGCTCCTTCTTTCACACTTGTTCGCAGCCAGTCCTGTGCCTTGTGCGTACTGGCATTCACAAGCGATTGAATACCTTCTTGAAAACTATCACCAACTAGCCATCTTTAGCGAATAGTTCAAGTGTGAAAAAATCTAAAACAATTATTATTAAATACTTCTTTCAATCAATTTAACTGTAACCAAACTGGTAACGAAATCGAAAAGATCATCGTCACTTAAAAACAAGACAACCCTAACAACCAGTTTATGCAATCGCCGAAAGGACGATTAGCCTTATGTTCACCGGTTTCGATCCCTGAAGATAAAACGATCCAAAAACAACATACCCAATTCTTCCTACAACACACATCTCTGTTACGCACTCTTGGGTCGGATCGAATTTTCTAACGGCAAACAGCGAAAAGGTTGTTACTGTTTGCGATCGATTTGTCCTCCTGCCCTGTCAGCCAGTTTGCAGTTTGCAGGAAGATGCCTATCTCCCCTCGCATCGCTTGTATCAGAAGCTTTCATCGTCATCGGTGCTGTCAGTTGAGCCGACGATAATCCACCGCCGCTGCTGCCGCCTGTTGAGGGGTGACACTGTCATGCCACTGCACTGCACAGTACGTAGGTTAGGTACATACTTGAAAGTTGATTCAGTGCCTAATTGTGCCACTTTATGGTTGGTTGTTCGGCACTCGCATGACGGCGACGGAGATGCGTATCATGCAAACATCAAGCATCCTTTCAAATTCAAATGCGTGTCATTTGATGGACTGGCTAATATGACGAGCCACTTCTCGGTTTGGCACTGTGAAAAAAGCCTTTCCGAGATTACCGAATGTACAGTAAATTACGATAAGCACTGTACCTACTTCTTTGACTCCACTGCTGGGAGGAAATTTCATTGTGCAATATTTAAACAAAATCCATCCTGGAACTAATTTTTGTCCTCATTTTTTTGTTCGTGCATAAGAGCAGACTTGGATTAAAGAAGGTGATAAGAGGATTTGCCACTGGTGGACAAACGATTGCCGGTGATGCTAGTGCCGGTCGGTGGTTTCCGCTTTCGGAACTATCTACCGAAATGGATCTAAATCTTTTGGGAAGCGGAGCACCATCTGTGTAATGCGCGTACTTAACACTTTCCGGCACGTATCAGCCCTTTTTCCCCGAGAGGCGGCGGGTAGATTTCTACTGTGTGTGTTGCTGAACAAAACACGGGAGGTTGGTATCTTACGGAGATCATTGAACATACATAAATTTCGACAGCTGATGAGCTGATAGAGATGAATCGAAACAGTGCGTAGGTACGGTTGGTTTCTAATTTGAAATGAATAGCAACTAATCGGGTAATGGGTTTTCCCCTTTTTCTGTATCGAGACTTACAACTGTTTACAAAATGATACTGTAGAAAACAATGCCATTCTACTTATTGGTTCAGATAATATTACTTACTTACTTAATTGGCCTAACGTTTTAGGACAAGGCCTGCGAAGTATAATTTCTCCATCTGTTTTGGTCCATGGCAACTGATCTCCAGTTCCGCGGGCACTCAGTGCTCGCCAGATCTCGCTCCACCTGGTCTTGCCACCTCGCTCGCTGTGCCCCTCTTCGTCTTGTTACTACCGGATTTGATGCGAAAACCATTTTGCAGGATAGCTGTCCGGCATTCTAGCTTCATGTCCTGCCCAACGTATCCGTCCAGCTTTAACCACTTTCTGAATACTTGGTTCGCCGTAGAGACGCGCGAGCTCGTGGTTTATTCTTCGCCTCCATACACCGTTCTCTTGCACTCCGCCAAAGATGGTTCTTAGCACCCGCCGTTCGAAAACTCCGAGTGCTCGTAGGACCTCTTCTAGCAGTGTCCACGTTTCGTGCCCGTAGAGGACAACCGGTCTAATTAGCGTTTTGTACAGTATGGACTTTGTACGGGGGCTCAAATTGTTCGACCGCAAGTTTTTGTGGTGTCCGTAGTAGGCCCGACTTCCGCTGTTAATACGTCTTTTAATCTCACGGCTGGTATTGTTGTCCTCTGTGAGCCAAGGTATACGAATTCGTCGACTACCTCGAACTCATCCCCTTCGATTACCACGGTACTGCCTAAGCGGGTCATGTCGCGCTCGGTCCCGCCCGCCAGCACATACATAAACTGTACTTCGTTTCAGACGTATTTATCTTCAATCCAATCTTCTCTGCTTCGCATTTTAGTCTGGTGTACTGATCTTCCACCGCCTCAAATGTTCTGCCGACAGCATCCACGTCGTCAGCAAAGCAGATAAATTGACTGGATTTATTGAAAATCGTGCCCTGCATTTCGATCGCCACTCGTCTTATAACACCTTCAAGCGCAATGTTGAAAAGCAGGCAGGAAAGACCATCTCCTTGTCGAAGTCCCCTGCGAGATTCGAATGGGTCCGACTATCCACCCGAGATTCTCACAAAGCACTGGATCCCATCCATCGTAGCCACGATAAGTCTAGGAAGCTTCCCCAGAAAGCCGTTTTCGTCCAAAATTTTCCATAGCTCTTGTCGGTTTACACTATCGTATGCGGCTTTAAAATCGATGAACAGGTGGTGCGTGGGGACTCGGAATTCGCGACACTTCTGGAGGAACTGCCGCAGGGTGAAGATTTGGTCCGTTGTAAACCGACCCTCCACGAAGCCGGCCTGGTAACTTCCCACAAAACTCTTAGCTATTAGGGATAGTCGATGAAAGATGACTTGGGACAGCACTTTGTAGGCGGCATCTCCTCATCTCCGGTCTTTCCACTCCTCCGGTAGTCGTTCCGTATCCCAAATCTTGACAATCAGTTGATGCAGACAGCCGGCCAACTTGTCCAGGCCCATTTTAATAAGTTCCGCTCCAATGCCATCCTTTCCCGCTGCTTTGTTGTTCTTCAGCCGTTGGATGGCTTCTCTAACTTCCCTTATCGATGGGGGTGGTACATCTTCGTTGCTTGCTACACCAATGTGGTCACTTCCTCCGCTATAATGGTCTTCCGTTTGCACGCCATTCAGGTGTTCATCGTAGTGCTGCTTCCACCTTTCGATCACCGCACAGTCGTCAGTCAAGATACCTCCATCTTTATCTCTGCACATTTCGGCCCGCGGCACAAAGCCTTTGCGAGATCCGTTGAGTCTCTGATAGAACTTCCGTGTGTCGCGAAAGCGGTACAGCTGTTCGAGTCCTTCGCACTCCTTTTCCTCTTGGTTGCGCTTCTTCCCCTTGAAGAGTCGGGTTTGCTGCCTCCGCTTCTGTTTGTATCGCTCCACATTCTGACGGGTGGATCTACGCAGCATTTGTACCCGCGCTGCGGTCTTCTCAGCCAATATCTGCTGGCATTAATCGTCAAACCATTCGTTACGTCGATTCGGTGACACACGGCCTAGGACGTTCTCCGCTACGCTGTTAATGACTGTTTTCACGGCATTCCAACAGTTCTCAAGAGGGGCTTCCTCCAGCTCACCCTCTTCCGACAGCGCGGTTTCGAGAGATAACGCGTAGTTTTCGGCGAGCTACGGTTACTTCGGTCGCGCTAGATTATACCGTGTCGGCCGCCGGTATCGTATGTTGTTTACAACAGATAGTTTTTGACGTATCCTTACCATCACTAGGTAGTGATCCGAATCAATGTTAGCGCCCGGATAGGTTCTGATGTCCATAATGTCTGAAAAGTGCCAACCATGTATCACAACGTGGTCGATTTGCGGTTCTGTCTGGTTGGGTGATCTCCAGGTGTACCGATGGTAGAGGTTATGCTGGAAGAAGGTACTACGTATGGCCATGTTCTTGGAGGCGGCGAAGTCGAAAAGTCTTAGGCCGTTTTCGTTCGTTTGCGGGTGAGCGCTGAACCGTCCAATCACCGGTTTGAATTCCTCCTCCTGACCAACCTGAGCATTACAGTCCCCGATGATCATGTCTTGAGCAGCGGTCGTATTCACGCTCCAACTGCGCGTAGAATTCGACTTTGTTATCATCGGTACTTCCGAGGTGAGGGCTATGCACGTTAATTATGCTTATATTGAAGAATCGGCCCTGGATTCTTAATCTGCACATTCGGGAGTTGATCGGCCACCACCCGATCACCCACTTCTGCATCTCGTCCATCACTATAAAAGCTGTGCCCAGCTCGTGTGTATTGCCGCAGTTCTGGTAGATGGTATGACCATCTCTATACGTACGTACCATCGTTCCTTTCCAGCATACGTCAATCTACGATTGGCCCACCATAAGACGGAAGCGGTGATGATCAGTAACCGTAAGTCGGCCTTAGAGACCAAAATAATCGTTGGAGGGCAGATGATTGTCTCCAAACGAAGTGTGAAGTACCTGGGTGTTATGGCAGACAACAGGCTGAACTTCACCAGCCATGTGGATTATGCTTGTGGTAAAGCGTCAACGGCGGTTACTGCGCTGTCCAAGATCATGCTGAACGGCTATGGTCCTAGCAGCAGTAAGAGACGCCTGATGGCCAGCGTTGTCATGTCGGTGCTACGGTATGGTACATCGGCATGGGCCCCGGTTTTGGAGAGTAAGCGCAATCAGGCATGTCTGAACAAGATGCTCAGGCTGTTGGCATTGCGCGTTGCGTGCGGCTACCGTACCATATCGTTGGATGCGATTGGGGTTATTGCAGCCATGATTCCCATATGCATACTTCTAGGTGAGGACATCGAGTGCCATAGACAGAGGAACGTCAGGGGAGCTAGGGACAGAGTTAGGCTGGACCCTATTAGGCGTTGGTAGGCGGCCTACCGCACCGCGGGATCGCACCGATCACGGTAGGTGGACCCATAGGCTGATCCAGAACATATCGTCCTGGATCGGTAGAAGACATGGAGTGGTAAACTTTTTCCTTACCCAGTTTCTGTCGGGACATGGATGCTTTAAGAAGTATCTACATACGCGTGGGTGGGTAGGCTCACCCTTTTGCCTCGTTTGCACGTATATAGCTGGATTTGCCCGGACTACTTTTCTTTCGCGTTTAGATAAACACCGTTTTTAATCGCACTACCGACCGGACGGTTCGGCGTGTCAGAACGGAATCCCCTTTATTTTCCTAAATTTTTTCCACAAAGTTATTTCAGACAGACCTCACGCTGTCCGTCGAGCTTCCCTCTCGCGCATACATTTTAGCCCCTCGCGCGGGAACTTTGTTTTTGTCAACTCGAACAGTTCCGCGCTTCTTTGTTTACCTTAGTCGGCAATACTGCAATAGTTCGCGCAACAGCGGATTTGTTTTGGAAACTGTTCGTTGCCGTAGGTTAAGAAACTTGCGCGTTCGTTCACCTTAGAATGCGGTGGAAACGCGACAATTGTTTTCATTTAAGTATTTTGCCCTACCGACGCCGTCGCTCGATCGAGTCACCGACCTGGTGCGGGTAATCGAATAAAATGTGGAATTTATGTTCTGAGCCGACCGGGGTTGATTCATCCGGGTTCGGCCAGATGAAAATGCGTGCCTGTAGTGTTACAGAGGGAAATGAGGGTCGCTTCACTCGGTTGCCGAGGAAACGGCGGAGCATGTGATGTTTCACTGCCCGCGTTTCACGACCACTCGGCGGGTGATGCTTGCGGTCGTTGGGGAAAACACCAACGCCGACAACATCGTGCAGAGAATGTGCGCTGAGCAGCGCGCATGGGGGGCCGTCGATAGGGCGGCAACGGACGTGATAACGGAGTTGCAACGGCTAGAACGTTTGCAACGACAGGGCCTGACATAGCTTAGCTAGAGTCAGTAATGGCCTGAATGGGCAGCCCAGGCACTAGGTGAAGGGTAGTGGCGGTATGAAGTGACAAGGGTGTTGTGTGAACCCATGCACGCAATGGATATGTCGGAGTGCTTAGCCACGTCCTCCCTCCTGAAGTAAAACCTAACGGTAGTTCCGGGAGGGGTTCAGGAATGGGCAGCAGGAGAGTTTTTAGTAGGTAGGCGCTTGTTGGCACCTTGCGAATCCTATTCGGCACCGTGAAGGTGCTATGAAGATTTTCTTCCTGCATAAACAATATAAAAAAGCATACCTCTTCACTTCTTTAGAAAACAGGAAATTTAGAGACCGACAGTTCCATGTTCCTAATTTCCAATTGTTAGTCCGTTTTCGAAGCCTGGTTCTTTGCCGATTGTTCCGATTCGAGTTATTATTATTACTTACGGAGTCCATTGCTTTGATTTTTTTAGTGGTTCAGGCTTGCAAAGCCCGCAACCAATCCCACAGTATCGCCGGAGGGCCAACGTAGCTCGAAGAAGCCCTCCTCCCTTGTCAGCATACGACCTTGGTTTCCACCGGGGTTGGTTGCCCGATCTCCACCGAGGTTGCTCGTATCCCGGCTCGTAGCACGAGGAGGTAGGGGTAGGAGTTGCTAGGTAAGAGGCTGCGGAGTCTGTTTTAAGTCCAATGCACAAGGCACCGATGGTACGCATTACCCAGCCGTTTATCAGCCAGATTAATGGTTCAGATGATATAGTGGCAAGAAAAGCATTAATTTAATTTTTTTACTTTACAAAATTTATTTTGAGAATTAAATTACAGTAGGATTTCGTATTTGGTAACAAATGCATGTCACCTAGGCAGCTCTCCGTATCTCTCTACCTATACCTATACTAGGCTAAAACGGGATGCAGAGATTTCGGTATTATGGCAGTCCCTGACTTCCCCAACCAACTGATTACCAATTATTTTCTAAGAATACGCTGGATCTCTTCGAGAGATTCTCTCGACATGACAAAGCCGTCGCATCATTATTCACCACACAAACAACCGTGCTTACCCTCCGGACTGCTTCATTTCAATCTATGAAATGTATGCATCAATTTAATAACGTTATCTGGCTTTTATTGAGCAACACTTATTAACACACTATCGACTAGCGCTCAGTGCAAGCTAATTGCCCCAGACCCGTACGGTTAGAGAAAAGAGATAAACAATCCTACTATATGCAATAAAATGCCGCAATGGATCAATCATTGATCTGCTTCGAAAGGCAGGCGGGCAGGCAGTTTCGAAGCCCACTTACAGAGTCAGTAACTGACAAACGTACACACATGCTCGTACAGAAATGAAGCCAAAAGAAAAATCACAGCTAATGTAAACATGCTAGTTTTGCCAAATCATCTTCTGTCAATAATACTTAAGCAATTTTGAACAAGATGTTCGAGTCGCTTCCAACCAAGAGCGATCGATGATTATTTTCCACTTTTTTCTCTGCCGCCGCCTTTGTGGCCCCACTCAACCTACCGATACTCGCCTAATGAAACACTAAATTGAGTCGAACAGTCCGGTTGCGCTACAATGTTGTTCTGTCGCTCATAATATGGAAATGGTATTGATCCGATCCGGCTCCTGCAGCACGTTCCCGAAATTCAAAACTCCCGAGACCTGTCACTTTAGGATTGTGCGAAGCACCTTGAAGATCGGCAGGTAAAGCCAATTAACTTCGAAACTCAAACCCGGACAGCGGGAAAACGGCGGCACTTTAGAGATGGGCGGGAACATTATTAACATGAATCAATTTCTTCATCAAATACATATACTGCGCCGGTGCGCTTTCTGCCTACTGATGACCCTTGATAGCCACATCGCAACCTGGTAGAAGGATTATGGCGGAGAAAGGAGGCAGCCGAGCAGAGTTAAATTTGTCTGCCGAATCGGATCACTTGGCTGCTATAGCAACCGGTTAATTGTCTGCGTTCATATTTTTATCATATTTTTTTTTCGTTCGTAGTTCCATCCCCCACAGCTCAGGCTCCCATTATTCGTACAAGAGAGAAATGAAGTGGCTAATGGGACCTCTCAACTACCGTCGCCCGTTTTGGTCCGGGGTAGATTCGAAACGTTCAACCACCGCCGCCGTGCCGGTTGGCGGCATGATCAGCAGTTACAGATGAATGTATTATACTGCCCATAATGGGTCAGCCGCGAGTAGCCGCTGAAAGCTCGCTTGATGGCAATTGCGACCTAATGGGCTGCTCACGAGGACGATGATGATGACCGCACTGCATGCCGGCGCGGCGCGATGACGAACGACCGTTTCCCACAGTATCGGTCAGTGCGGCCGATGGTGTCCTTTTACAATGTATTATACCAATTGAATGAGCAATGGGAATTTCTCTGAATTGGGAGTCACGAGGATTAATTTTTGCTAAGTTGCTAATAAGGAAAATTGCAATGAGGGTTGTTGAGCGGCAAAAGTATTGACGTTAATTGGTTATCTACCTGCAGTCATTCTTTGTAGGATTTATTTCAAACTCCTCGGATATCAAGCCGAGAGGCTCTGCTTTGGTGGAATATTTGAGTAATACCAACCCTAGTATACTGCCGTGAATCGCATAACAGTCCCATTTTCTATGGAGTTTCCTATATAAATGGGACTATTATGCGAGTCACGGTAGTGGACTCAATATTAGACCAACCTCCTGTTTTGTTTTCTTTTCCGGAGATCGAGGCACCATATAGATCACGGTAGCATATGCTTTGTTACTTGCATCGGAAAAAGCATGAAGTTCTATGTTGCTAAACGTCTTAAGCCCAGAGAAGTAAAATCTAGAAACTCGAATTTCACACAGCGCTAAAGTTTGTTCAAGCCATTCGGTCCATCTTGAAATCAGCCCGTCAGGATGTTTTTGATCCCAGCCAGTTTATCAGCGCTGCAAATCTTGAAACAATATTTTTAATGAACGATCACAGGACTGAGTATACAACGTGGATCGAAAATGCTCATCATAAACTGTAGCAATTGGCGCTTAGTCGGAACATCGATACCGGAACAGAAGTTTTCTTCTAGTTTCGGAAAATCCAGTTTGAAACCGTCGCGCTCATGTGTGCCTATAACTCATCGAATCAGTTCAATTGCTTCATCTTCGGTGTTAGTTGAATCCAAATAATCGTCCACATAATATTGCTTTTCTATTGCTCGTTGCGCACCAGGAATCTTGTAATTTTTTAGCGTTGAGATTCTTCATGAACTGTGCAATTGATAGGGATGACGCGGCTGTTATACATAAACATCTGGTGGATCAGTGCGGTTCATTGCTCTCCAGAAAAACAGCCGAGAATCTTGATCCTGTTGTCTGATACGTATCTGATGAATATTTTCTTTATGTTTGCGATGAATGCCACTTTTTTCTGCCTTCTTCTCGTCAGGACATCAATTAACGGTGGAGCACAGTCGGGGCCCTTCAGGAGCAGATCGTTTAGCGAAAATCCATGTGACTTAGCTTTAGCATCCATTACCAAACGCAATTTATTAGCATTAACGAGACTGAAACGTGGTAGGAACCAAGTATTTGCTGTCTTACGTAGTCCTTCGGCACTCAACAGAACAACACATATTTCTTTGTGGTCATCAGCCTTAGTATGGATATTGAAAATAGGTTTTGATTTTGGAAAAGATCCTAGTTGATGCTCTTTGCGATCTTTTCAGCCGAATATTATAGGACTCATACTTGCCAACTGGTTTTCCATTTCTTCTTCCAACCAACGAGAAAATGCTTCAAAATCGACGATATTTTCCTCTCTCTACAGCATAGCCTTGTGCCCTATCTATATTTGTTTGCTGAAGACGGCTATAATTTATCAGATAGATGTGAAATGATTTAAGGGTTCATCAAGTACATTTCAGCCTTTATATTTTTCAAAGCTACTGCTCCAATCATAAATCACAATGTTGAAGAACGAGCGGAAGGATTCAATGTTGCCGTCCCTCACAGGTTCAAGATTGCAAGAGTTCTGATCTGTGAGCAACCACCCACTCAGTACGCCCAAAATTAGATTTCAGCATTATCATGTCAACATTTACAGGTGCAGAAAGTAATGATTCTACAGTTCTGCGAGTTTTTCCT
The DNA here is from genome assembly GCF_943734655.1 of Sabethes cyaneus. Classification (NCBI taxonomy): domain Eukaryota; kingdom Metazoa; phylum Arthropoda; class Insecta; order Diptera; family Culicidae; genus Sabethes; species Sabethes cyaneus. The sequence continues at coordinate 117,234,609 of NC_071353.1, forward strand.
TGTAAGGCAATATTCAGTCTTCGGATCCCAAGCAACAACGTGAGTTTTATTGTTCCTTTATGGCAGTTTTCAAGACCAATTTTGGTCTTAAATGCCATGACAAGAGTGCTATAAAACTCAAATTGCTACTTGGGTTGTTATCTCTATCAGTAAGCTTACTATCGGCGGAAGATGTTCTGAATTCATTTTCGAAAATGGGCCAATCCATAATATTCCCGGAAAATTGCGGTAAATCTTTGATTTGATGACTTTGTGAAGCTTTGAAAGCTTGAGATAAAACGTCGTTTACGAGCGTTAGGTGCGTCGTGCGTCGTTCATGTGCGTTAGTAATAGGTATAGGTACGGGATCAGGTCTAACAGCTACAGTTGCTGGTTCAGGTTCTTCATTATTAAAAAATCTTTTCTTTTTTTAGAGTGGTTTTAACCCAAAGGGTCATTCACCACTCAAAAAATCTTGTTTGGTTCACCCATTCCTGTACACATTCATTAGAGCTACGCATGCAACGCATGTTCTCGCTTTCTTTTCAGGTATTCGGTAGTTTTCTGCTCCTTTTTCAGTTCCAGATCTGTCTGAATTTTCAGAGTTTCCAGCTTTTGTTCAGCCAAAATTCTGTCTTGTTCTAATGGCGAGCGCAGTATTTCTTCTTCGAATTCATCGACTATCTCCAAAGGTTGAACTTGTGAAATGATCGACGCATGACACCGGGGATTCCGAGATTTCTTGCAAACATTTCCCAAAGATACGAAAGTTTTCTGGTAGCCGGAGACTGATCGTATATCGATATAGGAAGTGGCGTTGTCTTGATGAATATTATATTTTACAGATGTTTGAAAACGTGCGCCATCTTTAACAAGAGTTCGCTGCATGGTTACACCAAGGCAAGGGGTTTCAACACAGTAATCTTACAGTTTCTTCGGGATTGTTCCTGCGTTGCACCTTTCAGATCGACGCCGGTTATTATCCACATAAACTGGGAAACGGTGTTCGAAAATAACTATTTTTAAAATCAAGGATAACAGTTTTATTGCTTGTAACTTCAACGATAGTTGTTAAGCGAATGCAAACCTAATAAGTCTTGGCTGGCTATAATTTCCTCGATAGATTAGAAACACTCTCGTCTGCTCGACTGTTCGAAACAGATACCCATCGATCATTCCATATGTCCGCCAACGTTTCACTCGCATATTGGAAATTTCTCGCTTCAAGTTCCGGATCCTTGGTTTTGAGCTGTCCGTCCAAATGTGATCCATGATAGTCATGTGGGAGTACCAAACGTGCTACTGTGTTACCTGACTCACTGCGAATATGCGTTGTGTTCGCGGGATCGTGTTGGTTCGAAAGGTTTCGAAAAATATCGCCTTTGTATCGAAAATATCGTTAATTTTGATCACTAAAAATAACGTACTTAAACGTTATATTTCAAGTGCGAGTAGTACGCAATAATTGTATTGTGAAACTGAATTGTTATTTATGCAACTTTTTACAAATTAAATGCTATAACAAAAGCACAACTTATAAAAAATCGTTTGTTATCGATATTGCCTGCATATGCGTTATAAACGAATAAAACGTATGGTTACGTTTTATTTCAATAATACGCATATTCGCAGTGAGTCAGGTAAAACAGTAGCTCCTGGGATTTCTTGAACGAATAGCAACGAACGTTAGTCAACTGTACCGGACAGCTTCACCACGGTCAAGGATAGGTTGACCTTGAGCTTGATTTTATTGGGCAACCCGCAATAAGTGCTTCATAGCTTCAGTTCGTTCCGAGAGGGTTTTAACACTTCGGTATTGCTCGTCCTGGCGCTTCTCCTCAGCTGCTGATCCTGCTATACATTGCTATATCCACGATAGCTTTAAGCAGATCGGGCTGGCGTTCTTCCACTGGCGATCGCCCGGCCGAGCTGTAGGGTGTCAAATGATCCTTAGCTTCGGGAATATGAGCTAGAATGTTTTACATAGATTGTTTCTTCTCATCCCGGAATCGCTGTTGGCGCTCTTGGCCCAGCTCTTTGGTTCTCAGTTCCACCTCCTTCTGTTCTGCTCAATTTCATTTTTCTTTCATCTGTTAGCAATATAGAATCTTCCATTTTCCTAAGCTTAGCTTAACAAACTAATGAAATGAAATTCAGTCATTTAGAATACTGCAGGTATTTGCAATATGAGAATTGATGTTCGCGATTTCCGTTTTCAGTTTTTTCTAAACATATTCTGGTCGTTTAGTTGGTGGTTTCAGTTGATCATCACAATCAGCTTTTCCCGTGTTCTGCGGTACCTTGGCAGATTCCCGATGTGTATCAGTCACTGGAATAGCTACATCCTTCTGTTTGCTTTTTTGCAGAGTTGCTTTTGTTTGCATTTCGGAGAGCTTCACAGAAGTAAACTTATCTTCATCCTGGGATTTTTGCTTGCTGCTTTGAGGATTAGCCTTCACGATAGCGTTGAAAAGTTCGTTTTTATCCAATTTGTATCTCTGCGATCTGAACGCTGAACCGTCAATGACGTGACCATAAATAAACAAATAGCGAATTTGTTTATCCAATCCAGGTTGGAACCGGATGAATTTTTTGTGGTCATTTGCTCCTATCTGACAGATAAAATTCATCCAGTTCCAACCCGGATTGAGTAAACAAATTCGCTAAAAGCGTTCGCCGTTTTCACACTCGCCTATACGCACACAAACACACATGGTTCACATCATTTTCGCAAAGTACATTCACAGACACTAGTGCAATCATCGTTGAAGCTTCCCAGGTAACCAATAAACATGTCCAATGCAATTTAAAAGCAAACCAATAAGCATATAAGTTGCCTTAAATGCTACTTAAATGCTATTTTGGCAAAGTATGCGGCTAGTTTACTGCTAGCCCTCTTAGAGTGCTGACATTGCTTATTTGCAGCTAGTTACCGACAAGAAGAATTTAAATAGAATTGTGGATGCCAATTTACAACAGTTATGCAGTCAAAAGGCTGATAAACAGCAACCTGCAGTATAAAACGCCAGGGATGCTAATAAACGATTGATTTACAGCTTATACTAATGCTTAGTGGTTACCTGGGTTTCTTATAAGAAAGAAGTGGTGCGTGGATTTGTTCAGCAAAATTAATAAGGCCTTTACAAATATTTTTTTAAGTTTTTGTCCTTCGGATGGTGGGCAACTACACACTTAAAAAAAAGCACCGAATTCGGTAAAATTTTACCGAAATCTAAACAGCTGAACGTTACATTATTTATACTTCCATTATTTATACTAATTACATTATCTATACTTCCACTTTTGTTTCGTGCTAGAAGCGTACCGTAACACGTAACACTCCGTAAACTCTTTTTTCGTGTTTCTTAGGCTGTAAAACTCGGGCCTTTGAGATTAGGGACGCCAGTTTGCGATATTCTCATGATAGTAAATTAACACAAAAAACGACATCTGCTCAAAAGACATCAGCGTTACAAGAACAGTAAATCGAATGAATATGTGCTCTATTTTATAAGTCATGTCGTGCAACTCGACTCAACTCAGGCACTGTCGAGTGTCGAGTATCGGGAGAACGGGCAGCATAGCGGCTCGATGCTCGAAACAAAACAAACTCAGTCGTTATTAGGACCGAGTTACCAGCTTTTAGCGTGTGCGTCATATTAGTGGTTCACGGTACTTTAGTTTGGACGCATTTTTCTTCAACCCAAGCTTCGCTACTTTGAGTTTTAGTCTGTTCAGCCACCACCACAGATGCTGTTCTATCGACAATATCCATATCATTGGGAAAGCAGACGAGCTAACTAGATTTGCTGAAGATTGTGCCTGTGTGTTGCTCCTTTCATAACATCCTGCAACGGCATGTTGAACAGCCCACATGAGGGACCATCACGTTGATAAAGTCCCCTGCGAGGTTAGAATGGCCATGATTTTACAGTCGATGGTATCATACGCAACCTTGAAATCAATGAAATAATTGTGCGTTGAATTATGTATTCATGGACTTTTTAGAGGATCTGCCGCAGCGTGAATATTTGATTTGATTTGCGTGATGAATGATAGGATGTCAATAGTTCAATATATATGAGTAGCTTACTGCGTCTACACGTCAGAACAGAACAGTTCATAGTGCAGGCGATTCCCGTGACGAGTTATAACTATCCCTGGGATTAAACTCTTGGATTCTCCTATAAGAATCCTGCTTCTATAAGCAGGGTATTCTGTCCGAATCCTCCGTAAAATTTCTTCACACGATTCCAATATGAGGAATGCCTGAGACTCTGCGCGAATCTGGTAGAGCTGCGGAAAAAAGAGCCCACCGTCTAAAAACGCCAGTACGAAGAGCACGTGCTCGCCAGTCCAGAGTAGAGGTTCGTTAGCAACGACACACGGAGTTTCTACAAAATGGTCAGGTGCAAGAATTTTGCCATACCTGTGATGTGCATTGATAGTGCTTACTGACAAAACGACGGTAGCAGCCAGGTGGAAGAGTATTTCCAGACGCTGTTGAATAGAGAAGTAAACACGAAGATCAACAGGTACAGGATAAGAATTTTGAGCGACGGCCAAACTGTGGAGATACCAACACAGAAGGAGGTCAAAAGAGCAATCAGTGAGCTGAAAAACGGTAAGGTTGCTGTAAAGGATGGTATCCTGGCTGAACTTCTAAAAGCGGGCAGCGAGCGGCTGTACGAAACAATTCGCCACCTCATTGTCAGGAACAGAATATGGGAGGAAAATAAATATCGAAGGAGTGATTGATTGGCCTCATTTCCCATAATTTTAAAAACGGACATCGACTTGAAAGTAAAAACTATCGAGGCATTACGTTGCTCAATTTTGCCTATAAGGTGCTATAAGGTCCCTATCCTGTGTTTTAGACTGAGTCCGTTAGCTGAGTTCTTCGTCGGCGAGTATCAAGCTGGTTTTCATGAGGGTCGCTTCACGATGGATCAGATATTTACCCTGCGTTTAGTAACTGACGAGTTCCGGGAGTACAACTTGCAGACTCATCATATGTTTATGGATTTCAAGGCGGCATACGATTCAGTCAAACGAAATGAGCTGTGACAGTTAACGCTAGGACATGGTTTTCCCACAGAACTAATTACATTGATTCGTGTGCCGCTGGATGAATAAAAATTAGAAGTCAGAATAGCAGATGAGACCTCACGTGCTTTTTGATTTTGCGGATGACGTCGATATCACCGAAATCAAACGTAGAACAGTGAAAGAAGCCTTTTGGTCATTTATTGAGAAATTGGGACTTACCATTAACACCGCCAAAACGAAGTACACGGCGTGGAAATCCAAATAGTGTTGGTGTCGAAGAGGAACTGAATATATTTTGGTATGTTCGTGACATGTGACAACGATGTAAGTCACAAAATAAAACGATTAATTGCAACTGCGAATTGGCCTTTACGCATGCATTACATTTTGTAGCTGAATAAAACTGACGCTCTAGAGAACACTAATGCTCTCGGTGGCCCTTTACTGACATGAATCATGGACGCTAAAAGAAGCTAATCGACGAATGCTTGGGGTTCTAGCGTAAAATTTGGCAAAATCCAAAAAGGAGTGTAGCGCAGACCCATGAAGCACGAGCTATATTAAGAATGCAAATATGCTGTTATAATGAAGATAGTACAGTGTGGCAGTCTGCGCTGGACTGGTCACGTGTCTAGAATGCCCGACGAAAGAGTAGCCAAAATTATTTTAAGCAGAGAATCAAGAAGAGGTTGTAGACTTCGGAGTAGACATCGCACTGATAGATGTGCGCTATCGAGGATGATGCACGTTCAGCTGGTATTCGAGGGGTTTGAAGAAAGGTAGGATTGAGTACTGGAGGACCATAATTCATTCGGCGCAGGATCGATAACGGACCGTCGCCACTGAAGTAAACTGAGTATGGAGCTTACGCCGACAGTTCAATATTTATAAGTAGTCAAATACTTCTACTTCTACTTTTAAAGGTACTCAGAATTGAAGCTGGTAATATTTTCGGAGCTTGGACCCCAACAGCTCAACTTAAATGATTTCATGAATTATGGGGCCCCAGCAATTGAACATTCGTGAGTCGTAGAACAAGTTTAATTGAAAGAGAAATTTTGGTTCAAAGTTCGGGGCCCCAACAGTCCCATTTGAAGCTGAATTTTCAATCATCAAATCGGTTGAATCCATAAATCATGGGCCCCCAGCAATTGAACATTTGTGAGTCGTAGAAAGAGTTTAACTGAAATAAAAATTTTGGAAAATCTCATTTTGTTTAACAACGAAATTTTTACTGGGGCCCACCGGGCATTTGCCCAGTTGGCCGGTGGGCCAGTCTGCCACTGCAGTAAAGCTATAGTGCAGCACAATGGCGAGACTATCGCTACATTGCTACTGACTCTAACAGCATATGACGAGCAGCTTGTTAGACCAGTGTCAAATCTCGAGAATAACTGGGAGCTCCATGGTAAACATCTCATGGATAATCAGCAATAATTGCAAGAATTGATCAATATTTAAAATTCCATGTTTTGGTATGTGTGATTTTTATTGTATTTCTATATTCAAACTCAAACTGGAACAGGAAAATATTCACCTAGCACAAAAACAAGGCTCCCACAGGTTCCATTCCCCCGTGGTCCCCAACCCGTGGAATTCAAGCCCCACCACAGACGGTAGAGTAGAGGCACCGGCTGGCTACTGTTGTTGTAACTTTGTTCACTTGTCGGTGCGTTGCGGTTTTGCGTAAGCGATTTACCGCTTTCCAGTATGATCCCCGGTAACTTTTTTGCTCATCTCCGGCACCCACCACAGAGCCGATGATGAAGATGAGGATGATGATGATGATGATGATGGTTTATTAGTTTGTTAGCTCTCGGATTGACCCGCAAAATTTATCTCCTTTCTTGTGCTTATGGTAGCGGCGGCGGCAGCAGCGGTTTCGAGTGGCGCCACTCGGTTAATAACAATCACATTTTCTGTACCCGATTCAATCTCGGGTTGTTTGTCTTAATTTATTTCTGTAATGCGAATCATTACCCCGTACGATTGAAGGTAAAGAAAAGAAAAGAAGAGAAAAAAAAAACAAATATTTGCACGAAGAGTGCTGCTTTTTGTTCTATATGTACAAAACGGTGCACGTTTCGATCGGAAACGATCTTGCGGTCTTGCGGGGGTGTCGGCAACCTATTTTCGGGCTTTCTTTCTTGCAGGCTGCGTTAGTCCGCTGTCGAATTCAGACATGTTTACCATCCGTGAAGCTTGAGCGTAGCCGGCCAGATCCTTGTTGTGCTGGCGCTGATCGTTGTCAAATCCGTGACGGCGTTTGCTTGGTCCACTAGCAGCCTTCGATATGCTAGTCCCCGCAGTCGGAGAACGCTTTGTCGATTTTGGTTTTGAGCGGTTATTGCTAGTAGGTCTAAAAACAATTGTCATTATTCGTATTCAAAATGATTAAATGTGTGATAAAACTTCTTACCCCTTTCGAAGTCCTTTACCAGCAAAGTTTCGAGCATTTTTCTCTGAACCCTTCTCCTCATGAGAAACAGACTGCTGCCGCACCAGTTGCTTCGGTGGATCCCGAAGTCCAAGGCACTTAGCGTAGTGACCCATGTTGACTGCTTTGATGGCAAAGATTCGCCGCAACTGTTTCGGAAAGTTTGAATAGTATCGCACCCAGGAAACGAATGCTGTTAGAAAAGTACAGGAAGAGCACAGAAGAAAAAAAAACAAGATATTAAACTCCCATCACTCTCGAGTCAAAAGCCCCGTAATCCCGGGTTTCATTTTCGTATTCAATTGAATTCGTTGAGTACCTGAAAACAAGATGCTCTCGAGAGTACCAGCAGGGAAGCCGGGACCACCTCGAACATAGACGATGACTAGCAATTATTATGTCATTTGGACGACTGCGACGACGGATCGCATAGCACCGAGAAGCAGCGGAAAAAGGGGAAAAAGATTAATCAAACATTTTCAATTGACGCAAATTTGAATAGGAAATTGTTGTGTGAGCAGCACACTTCTTCAGACTCAGTTCGATAGGGTGTGCTGGATTAGAGTAACGAATAACTTCTAACCTTGAACTGTTAAATTTATGTTTGATTCTATGGAGATTGAAAGTTTATGAACAGCCTTTCTGTTCAACAGTGGAAATTTATTTTGTTTGCGATTAGAAAAATACCGTTTTGGTAAAAACTAGGAACCACCCTAAACCACCGGGTGCCTAATGGGATTTGAAATAGTAATTGTGTTCGGTGGCTAGAGCCAGCGGTACGGTGCGCGCGGTTCCCGATCTAGAAACTCTTCTTGACTTCGGCTCTGAGTGCACGTAGGAAACGATAATTAATGGAAGTTACATTTAATGAAGGGAAATATTTTCCACTTTGGCACCATCGAAGACCCGGGACGGGAGTCTCTTCGGAAATCTGTGCGTTTGACGACTTGCGGTTCGCGAGGAATCGATAAATCGTCGGCCGCGTCATCACCGGCATCCGCAACAGTAGTGCAGTGGTCGGCTGGCGGCGAAGTGGCCTTTTCAAGTGGTAATTGAATTCTTACCGGGATCGAATAGGATTTTTTCTCTCCTTGCGTGTACCGCACATTACACTCAGTCGTGATTGTTTGTGGGATTTCGAGTCGTACGTACTGGGGGAAACGAACTAAAGAGGTCATATATCAAATGGGTGAGAAAACGGGGGTTTTCAACTACGATCCGGAGGAAACAGAGCGAGCTCCCAGCAAAAACTTCCTTAATGGATGGTTAATGACTGTGAATGGCTTCTAGCCGACCGGGCGGGCTGTGATTGTATGGGGGATTTCCGAGGATTTGCTGTTTCTGTGAAACAATGTATTCTCTCTCGTTGAGTGGATCTACTTTTACACTAACGAAATGCATGTGAAACTAAATTATATTTCCGCTGGACATGCTGAGCGTTCTGTTTCGTGGGAAATGGCACCGAAGGAATTATTGTACCTTTTGATTAATTCAGCCTTCTTTTACACGATAGCCAGGCCGTGAATTTAGAGTGCTTAATCGTATCATACGCATTCTGTTTGACCCTTTACTTCCTTAATATTACTTTCTATTTGTAATAGAAATCAAAAACTGCATTCGAGCTCAACTGCAATTTGGTTCTATTTTGGGAAACAATTGCAATTTTTAAATTTATAAGTACAGTACCGCCCCGCTAATCCGACAAATTTATACCCGGATTAGCGAATTTTGACTCGATAATCCGACAGTCAAACTGACGTCAGTGTGAGTTTGAAATGAGGTTTTGTTTACATCCATACGTAAATAACTCCGGAAATTTTTGAAAATATTTGTCGTAAGTACGCAATAATTATGTTTTATACTCAGTAATGCTCAATTTCGTCAACAAAATACTTTGAAATCAGTCTATTGAGAATAGCAATGAAAATGTTATAGCCATGGCAAAAGTTAACGTAGTTAGAAGCAGCACCATGTACCATTTCCATTTAGTTAGAAAGAGTGCCATTCTGACTTTAACGGAGACGCCAAACGAAGGTAGTGTTCGATTGAAAGAAGTCAAGTACAATACTTTTTAATTCGGAATTTTCCGGATTAGCGAGATCCGGACTATTGAGTCGTCGGATTATTGGATGTCGGATTAGCGGGGGGATACTATATATTTGATCTCCTCACTAATTTTTAGGAGATATTTGTTTTTAATTTTGATTTTTTTCTTCGCAAACAAAGTGAATCGAAACGATGAAAACGTTTATTGTCTCTCAGCCACTTGTACATCTATTATTGTAACGAAAAGCAATAAAATCCTTTTCCTTCATTTGAATGTGTATACTTGTAATCTGTCTCCTTTTTGGCAATCCCTATAAGGCGAGGCAAAATCTTTGTTACATTTTTAAGCCTCCCCCTTGTTAATGACCGCCCAATTACCCCCTTTCAGAAATCCCCTCGTCATCCAGCTACTTGCGCACCGTCTCGAAAAACTCGATGAGTTGTGGGAATAATTCAAGGAATTACAAGCCGAAATTGAGTGCAATCTTCAATTTTGTTGAATGAAGTGTTGCTGTATCTTTTGTAGTTACGGTGCTACATACAATGGTAGTACCTCAATAGTAACTAAATGAACGTACAGTGACTCAAACTCGAATTCGTACGGCACATGCAGATTTCGTTTTTCTACGATTAAAAGTTTAACAGAAGTTTTAGGGACATGTTATTCAAGTAAAATCATAGTGTCAGATGTTAATTTTAAGGTATGATATCTGGTTTTGGAAAAATGGTTTCTATTTATCTAAAAAAAATATTATAAATCAGCGTATGAAAAAATCCACTCAAATCCATATCCGTACGGGCTTCGAATTAACAGTTTTGACTTCGCAGATGTGGCTTAATTTCAAAGATTAGCATTTAGTATGGTATCCTTTGCTTATTTCAACTGCCTTTAGTAGTTTTGGAATGCTGTCTACCAGTTTTTTCATGTATTCGGTGGAAATTTGTTAGAAATTTGATGGTTTCTAACTTTTTTGTAGAAATATTCCAAAAGGTTTTCAATGGGATTGATGTCTGGAGATATTGTGGGAGAGTATCAATAAGTTTTAAGCAGTTGTAAAGTAACCGTATGGGTTTCTTAAGTGCTTTGTGCTTTGGCTGATAGCCTCGGTAAAATTTGAACCTCTGACTAAATCCCATTTTGTTGGCACTTGGCTTCAAATTTTGCTTTAAAATGTCTAAAGACATTTTGATTTATTATGCCATCGATGAAGACTAAATTGCTAACACCTTTAGCCGTAATCCACCCGCTTACCACCACTCCACCTCCACCCCAGCCGTGTTTAACCATCGCTTTCAAATTTTTTACATTTAGTTCATCGTTTGCCTTTTCCCAATACAAAACGACGACCACGGTAAATGCGATACTGTCATCTCTGACAGAATGCAAAGTGCATTAAAGGGGCATAGGTAGTACCTTTTACACCATATTTTTTGCGTTATTTCAAATATTTTTTTTTCTCAATAACGCGAAAGGTGAATCGAATCGGTTTTTTTTGCATTTAAAAGATTGCAATTAATACTAATATTTACAATTTTGTTATTATATGGTAACCTCTTCCCCTTTCCCCTGCGGCTCCTTGAAGATGACTATTAAAAAAACATGAATTGCGGTACCATGGATTGGCGCTGTGGGGCTTATCAGAATTAGAAAATTCCAAAACGACATGAAAGTATACTAAATTATCTCGTGTTTGACCCATCCTTTTTTAAAATTCGAACGCACAAAATGGCGGATATTGAAACATAAAAATAATGTTTTTAGTCGAAAAAATTGACTTTAAACATTTCCAAAAAACACAAAAATTGCAATATTGAAAAAAGGATGGGTCAAAAACTAGATAATTTTACTGGCTTTGAAACAAAAAAATGAAACATGAGAATTGCTTGAGCCGTTCTTGAGATATTTATGGTACCTACTTTCAAAACCTGGTTTCGAGAAAAACGGTGTTGGAAGTTTTTATTCGTTGTGTAATCGTTTCAGACATGCGCGGTACAAATAGCTGTAACTTTGTCAATTTTTGGAATTCATCCAAACGGCTTCAAACACATATGGTCAAAGTATTAATCTTTCGAAATAATCGTTAAAAAAAATTTGGTTTTCATAAATTGAAAATGTACTACACCCCCTTAAACTTCACATTATCATGGTGTAAACGCGAGGGATTGAACATATACATCGAAAACAATAATTGTGTCATTTACCGAAAGACGTAAAGTGTCCTTCACTGATCTAAAACTAGGAGATATTCCCAAGTAACAATTCTAAAAGCACTTGGTTTTAGTTAAATTTTATCAAGGTTTTATTGTGGTATTAATCATTACCTCTGGTTGTATTACGAGATTACGCAATACCAAGAGTCAAAATACACTTTTATAGTTTGCTATAGAAGGAAAATAAAATTGTTTACAAAACAACCCAAATAATAATTCTAAGTTTTATTACATACGTTCCTCCAGTGGTTTTCATGATCAATTTCATAAAACCGCTAATAAAACTATGAGCTCCACCAGAACTTCCTGATGACCGCTATAAAACTGTCTTCTAAGCAAGTAACTCACTCTTCAGAAGGTTTTTATAACCTTTTTAAGAACCAGGTTATAAGCTCAAGTAATCGTATCACGCTATGCTAAAATCAGTAATAAAACCAGTAATAAAGCTTTACGCTTTTCGCTCTGGTAAAAAGCTAAATCAGCTTTGTTACCTTCAAAATACAGCCGTCAGCAGAAAAGTTAAAGTTTTATTGTCAGATCATCCTGATCGATTTGGTTTATACCAGCCATAATAAAATATATTATAGAATATTTATTAAATTTTGAGCAATCACCGTTGGTTTGAAGCATATGCGGATTAAATTTTATCGTGCTTGTTGATATAATAGGTGGATAAAATCATTGGTCGTTTTAACAAAATGATCTGATTTTCGGTTTATTAGATTTCGATACTTCACCTATACAAAGGATCGAAACTTACCGCGACTATGTTAACTTTGACGCTTTAGAGTTGGAAAATGCCACTCATTCCGTTCATTGGGCCTATTGGTACTCTGTTAACGAACCCGATGAGTTAATGGAATTTTTTAATAGTCAACTTAGACGAATCCACGACCAGTGTATACCTTTCCGGACAAGCGGTGGTCATCAGCGCACCAACCTGTGGCTCAATTATGATGTCAAGAAGTCAATGCTGGAACGAGATTTAGCTTACAAAGATTGGTTGAATGCTCCGTTGGAGTCTAAAACTCAAGCGAGACAGCGTTATAAAGTACTGAGGAATCGGGCAAACGCATTGGTCAGAGCCTCAAAAGAACGCTACCTCAGCCACTACTTAGACGAAAGGATTCCTGCAAGTACTCTCTGGAAACGGATTAATAACCTTGGTGCTGGAAAGGAACAAATGTCAGCTGACTGTGAATTAGACCCTAACGAGATAAACTGGGTGTTTCTTGAAAGTTACTCGAATAGTGTACCCCAGGATGGACACAGACATTCTGCTCTTGCATCTCCGTACAGCTTCTCGTTCTGCCAAGTACAAGACTGGGAAGTGGTAAACGCAGCATGTGACATGAGATCAAATGCAATCGGCATCGATGGACTGCCGATAAGTTTCATTAAGATCGCCTTTCCGTTAGTTCTCCAACATATTACCTACATTTTCAATACCTTAATAGAATCTTTCACCTTTCCAACGTGTTGGAAGCAAGCTAAAATCATTCCACTCCGTAAAAAACCGCATTTGAACACGCTTGCAAATCTCAGACCTATCAGTATTTTGTGCTCAATATCAAAAGCATTCGAAAAACTGTTGAAGCAACAAATGTCAGTTTACATAACTGAGAACCATCTATTATCCGATTGGCAAGCTGGTTTCCGAAATGGCCACAGTATAAAAACAGCAACGCTACGCGTTTATGATGATTTAGTTGCTGCAACCGACAAAAAAGAGTCTGCTGTATTGCTTCTCCTGGACTTTTCCAAAGCGTTCAATACAATCCTGCATCGCAAGTTATGTTCGAAGCTTGAGACGAAGTTTAACTTTTCTTCCAGTGCACTAAGCCTCGTGGAATGGTAGCTCTCCAGAAGAACTCAAACAGTATATAGCGGTGGACTATGCTCTGAGGTTGACGTAATAACCTCTGGCGTACCACAAGGATCGGTAATCGGGCCCATGTTATTCAGTTGCTATATCAACGATCTCACAACAGTGCTAAAATGGTGCTCAATACAAATCTATGCCGACGATGTTCAACTGTATGTTAGACGTTTTGGTCCGTGTGCTGATGAGCTTATTAGAATGGTGAATGAAGATCTTGCTGGGGTAGCTGATTGGTCTGATAGGAATGAGCTACACGTGAATCAATCGAAAAGTAAGACTATTTTCGTCACAGGTCGCCGTCGTAACGCTATTCGCATCGAGTCGTTGCCTGCTGTTAACATGAAAGGACACAACATTGAATGGGTAGATAGCGCCGTGAATTTTGGGTTCGTGTTTCAAGCTGACTTGGGGTGGGACGCATGTAAATCCTACAGTCAACTCTATGAACAGATTGCGAGTTGCGCTCAACAGCTGTGTTCGTTTCGTCAACGGACTAAACCGTTACGCAAGAGTCAGTCATCTCCAACATAACCTAATAGGATGTCCGTTGAATAACTTATATGCATACCGGTCCTGTGTCTTCTTATGGAAACTGGTCAAAACGCAGACTTCACCAGCGCAGGGTGGCAACTACCTGGAAAACCTGGAATTGTCAGGGAATTTGAAATTACCTGAAAAAACCTGGAATAATCAGGGAATTTTTCAAACAAACCCCAATGATCGAATCATTGAGTAATCGAGAACACTTAGAAATAGATGAAGAAGTACGGCACACAAGCGATAGATTGGGTTATCGATAATTAGCTCAGTGTTTTGAAAAGGGCCTTATTCTGCGAGGCAAATGAAGTGATATAACAAATTTAGTTTGCACTCACTTTGCGCGTTTCGTTTGGCATTAGTCAAGTCGAATCGAATGTCATTGAAGTTTCAGGACGGACATTTTGTGACACAATTTGCAGAACATCGAAGTAAATGCCAGTGGTACCGCAGTGAAATTCGGTTTTAGAGAAAAATGTTCGAGAAATTCCACTGACTCACGGCAGTACATAAACTTGCCATACTGACTCTATATTGGACCCGGAAGAGTAAACCCCGATCAATCCATGCAAAGTGAAATAAGCCGCGTTGGTCAGAAAGTAGAACAGCCACCAGTGGTAAAGCGAAATTAAAAATTAGTTCAATTAAACTGCTTTTTTGCATGGCTTGTGGCTCGAAGAACGAAATTTAAACATATGAACATTTCCGCGTGGTTGGCAGAAAATCACCACGGCGAGTTCGAGAGCTAGCCGCAATGAGCACTAAAACTCCGCTTGCGCCTGAGTTTGTGAATAAACTTGCGCGGGAAAAAGAACAGATTAGGAACTTACGGGAGGAGTGTAATTTGCTGGTCAGCAGAATAAGAGAAAGTGATTGAAGAATTCGCCTAGGGAAATAGAGTAGGTGAGGAAATTTTTCTCAATACCTCGTAGATTGATAAACAATTCAAATATCAATGATCGAAACACTTTTTCAGTTAAAATTATATCGCAATATGAAACCTAGAATTTTATTAAACACCAGGAAAAACCTGGCAAAATCAGGGAATTTAGTTTTTCGTATCCAGTTGCCACCCTGCAGCGCTTTTCCAAAGATTGACTCCGTTTCAAAATCGTCGTTTGCAGAACTTTATCATTCCACTGAACAACACGGCAGGCTACGCAAGCTTAATGTTCGTCAGAGGTGTGGTAAATTGGAATATGATGCCAACAACAATCAAGCGTTTCACTTCGGAAGCAAATTTCAATTTCTGTTTTATCAAGGTATTATAAAACGGTAACACTATAAAACTAACAGGTTTATTGCGGTTTGACAAAAAACCGTAACCGTAACCTACCACAATAAATTTGCCAGGTAACTCTTTTAAAGAGTGTCCCTCATTAAATTGCATCACAGAAAAAACGCTGTAGAAAATTGTCCATTGAGTATTTTCTCTTGAAAATTTGCCTGGAAGTAGTTTAGGGTGTATTGTTTACACTGATTTTTATCGCTGTCAGTTTTTGAAAAAATGAAAAAAATGGCGTCACCCGAAAAGCAACGTCGCGAATTGATTTTGCTCAAGCACCTAGAAAATCTTCAATCTACCCCCAATAGCAAGAGAATTCGAAGCGCAATATCAGGAGTGTTGCGGAAAGGGGATGAACTGTCCTGTATGTTATTCTATATCGGGCATCGAAACGAGAGGAACGATCTTCAGCAGGAGTAGCCAACTCCTTCTAGCCTTCGCAGACGACCTCGACGTCATTACTAGAAACCTTGCGACGGCGGAGGTAATCTACGCCAGACTAAAAACGGACGCTAGGAGGATAGGGTTACAAATCAAAACGTCGAAAATCAAATACAGCCAGAATTCGTTAATTGGGCCACGATTATCGAGTCGTGTTCGTTAATTGGGCTGACTGACAGTTTCCTGAGGGGTACGCAAATTATTTTTGTCTCTGATTTTGAACTTTCGTGACTCGGAATACATATTGAAAACCTGGTTAAGTTTAAAATTGGAGTAAGTAAACATTTCGGGTTGCTGTCTATGCATTCCAGTATGATGCTTAATAATCGACTATTGATATGACTAGTTTGTTTTTAACCAAACAATGGCTGTATCGTCAGGAAGAACAGTGACAAAACGCAAATATCACATTACCTCTAGCTAAAAAGTTAGACGTAATCCGTAACGTTGAATCCAGTGGATTATCCCATGAGCAACAATAAATATGATTTTGAATCGCATTTCTAGACCCCCCAAATGATTCATTTTGACAGAGAATTTTGACATTTCCGCCCAACTAGCGAACGCCCAATTTACGAACCGCCCTATTTATTTATTTATTTACTGGTCTTCGACTATGTCGCACAGACAGTTCTTAATATAGATTTATTCTAAGTTTAAAGGTACTTCTGGTTGCATTGAAATCATAACAGTCAGGCACAATATTAAATTCACGAGAACACACGTCAATTGGATTACTTCGGGCGAAGAGAGTACGATGTAACGGCAGTCGAAAGAAATCCGCTCGTCGGGTATGCCTAGATGGTACGTTGAAACGAACTTGGCCTAGCAGCTCCGGGCTATCAATATTACTTTCCAGAAGATCGTATATAAACAAGCGTTGCAACATAGTTCTCCTGTTGGTCGAAGTAGGTAGGCGTACAAGAGCACATAGGTGTTCATACGAAGGCAGACGAATTGGATCATTTCAGGGTCCATATCATAGCATTCGCAGAGCATATCAAATGAAGTGACGCTGGATTTGTTCAATCTGGTTGATATGGACAACATGGTAGGGTGCCCATACAAGCAAACCATATTCCAGAATGCTGCGTACGATCGCACAGTAGAGCGACTTCAGGAAATAGATATCGTCGAACTGCTGCGTATTCCTTTTAATGAAGCCCAGCATAGCGTAAGCCTTAGCAGTAGTAACTGCAACATGCTGAGCAAAACATAATTTGCTGTCCAAGAGAATGCCCAAATCTTTAACAGAATTGACTCGGGTAATACTGACAGTTTCCATTTTATAATCAAACAAGATTATGCGTCTATTTCTGCAAAATGATGACGTTGCATTTTTGAACATTCACGTCCATCCCGTTCAGTGAGCAATATACAAAATGACGATGTACAAAACGCTAACTAAGCCGGTAGGCCTCTACGGACAGTAACAGTAACTGAGGCAGTAACTTTGCTTACGGAAGACATACGTGCACTAACCGTATTTGAACTATTTTTGGCGGAGTACAAATAGAAAGCAGAGAGTGGCGAAGGCGTATGAACCACGAGCTACAGGCACTAGTTGGAGAGGTTCCCATCGTACACCTTGCGAAATCCGTTCTCTTCAAGAACCTCACCGACACCGGAAATAGAGGGGCCCAACGTGCTAGATGGCTTGACCAGATTGAAGCCGGCTTGCGTGTGTCGAGACGCGCAACGAATTGGCGACGAGTAGGTCCTGGTCGAGTACAATGGAGAAAAATTCTTGATGCGGCAAGAGCCACCCCGGCTCGACACATCTATTTGCTTGGTACAAAATAAAAGGTACTAGTCAAAGGACAAATACGTTCGTACATCAAATGTAAATTTTGGTCGAAAAAAGCAAAAAATGCAAAGAAACAACTCTGCTTAATTATATTCACAGCAAAAAGTTGGTAAAAAATACTTTTTACTGCAAATTGGAACTGTCCAAAAATAGGAACATAAACAATGATTACAAAAAAATATTTTACATATATTCAATTTCATTATCTATGACCATTATCATTTCTTAAATATGTTATAATGTTACCGCTTGATGGCAAAGAAAAAGTTGTAATTATTATTTGTAGAATTATTTTTTATGGTTTTATTTCAGAATGAAATAACCGTTCAGAATGTGGTGATTGCACCTAGAAATATTATAAAAATGAATATATTTGCATCAAATTCTGCGATTGAGCTATGACTTATATCTGCATGAATAATATTACATGCTGACAATTTTGAAATCCACGAGTGTTCAGCAGAAAATAGCTTTTTGTTTAACATCACATCGTTAGTTCAGTGACTAAGCGGCAGCGAATGAATGACGGACAATCCATGTGCTTTTGATTTTAATTTCTTTTTTAAACTCCTAGAAAGGAACCGTTAAATGAGTAAACATGGATATTGCTGGCTTAGTTGGTTGCGAGGTACGATGGTGGTCTAACAAGTCAGCCGTCGTATGTTCGAATCTCGTCTAGGCGGTGCTGCTAGATAGAGTTAGTAGGATTGTTGCATTGACCCCGTAACTGTCCTGTACTCTAATAGCCGGCTGTGAAGTCAAGTCTTAGAAAAAACGTTCAAGCCTTAGCTTTTTTGGATATTGCTATTTATATTTACAGAACGTTCGAGATCATAAACTTATGAGTTATGAGTTGTAGTAGAGTATTAAGAAATTTCCTCGAAAGGCGTGATAGGCGCTGCGCGGTGCTAAAGCGTGACACGGTACTACATTTCTTTCTTGCTGTCTCGTATAGCTTCACAGGAAAATCAAGAATTTATGCCCAAATTATACTTATTTTACATAAGAATCGGCAGATATAACGCCAGGTAGATTTTTATGCCGAGCAGAATTAGATCCACTTTCAACATTACCGTCGGAATTAAATACGAAAAATATTTTGCGCAATCGTTGTCAATGTTTTACTTCTTGGTACTTGAACTGCATTGTTTTCTCACCAACGGTCAATAATATGTCAACTACAAATGCTATTAATATACCATCCTTTTCAGAAGAGCATCCTCATTCCCATTTCATATCGTATCGAATTGCACACTATTAAGAACGGCAAGGATACGGTTATACGCGTACAAAAACTAACCCGAAAATTTCATTCCCCGTACTGAGGTGGTGACGTGGTGGTGTATGTACAACTTTCGCTTGTCTGCTATTTTATTGCTCTTGTGTTACAATTGGTTTTATGCATTATACTCTTAATTTTATTTCCTCCCCTAATTGGAAGAGATATGCGCCTCGCTGCTGCGCGTCTACGTTCCCTTGCACGTTTCGCACTAACCGCTTCCCTGCGAGGGAGCGTTCTATGCATATTCAGATGAGCCCAAGGGAAGGACACGTCTTTTTCGGATGCTTCAATAACGGTTTGCCATTGATTGAATCGAAAGGTAAAAGCTGACCTGACACAGGCGGAATAACCGATATACCGCATTGAACTTTTCGTAAGGAAAATCCGGATTTGACTCAACGTCGATTGCCACCATCGAATCCACCCCATCAGCTGAGTAATAATCAGCAGGGAACACTTCTGTGTAGATTATGTGTGTTTTTAACAGTAATTAAATTCACCAGAAACAACAATAAAATCCGAGCTCATTGAAGTGGTGCTACCGTTGTATCGCTTCCCGCTTCTTCCGAGGGGGTGAATCGCACAAATGGCAGTCGAGTCTATTGCTGGCGTTACGTTACGTACTACGGAAAGCTAGCCAAGGGGCCACCCACTGCGCCAAAAGTGCCAAAGCGAGAAATGGGAAAATTATTATCTAACAATAAAATAATAATTCTGTCTCCGCCGCTCCGATTGTGAATTATTGAATAGCTTCATTCGATCAGCTACTAGTAAAGTTCGGTTCGGCCGGACGCTTCCCGTGTTCAGCTTTGGGCATTGTGTTCTGCTGAGTACGGTTACTGAACACAATTTTAGCCCTTCGGGCGGCGAACGGGCTTTCACCGGTGTTCCGTAAATGTGAACATTTGAAAACAATCGACGCCGGTGCGAAGTTTGCCCTGTGGCGATTTTCTTTTGCGTTTTATACAGAACATCGAAAGTGGGATTCTAAGCAGAAGAAAGCATCTAAATGCTGAGTAACAATATCGGTTCCTGTCCCGCTGGTACTAACGTTGTTGTTGTAGTTGTACTGTTGTTAATGGGATAAATTTAGCCGGAAGGGAGAGCTAAATGTGTGCTACTGAAGTTAACCAGATTTAGCCTGTTTCGAAGCGAGAGAACACAGCGGGAGCCCTTGTCGAGATGTTTTACGACCTGGTAACACCATGTGGCTAATTGCACCATATGAAGCCAACTAATTCGAGACGTGTTTTTTTTTTTGTAATCTTAACACGACTTCAACGGATTGACCTGTCTTGAGAGAGATTACAACTAAATAGCGTCACACTTTGTTGTTCGCGGTCAGGTAAAGAAATTACCCAGAACACGTTGATTACCAGAATAGCTTTCCTATTGATGGCGATAAATCAAAACTGTACTATAAATCACAAATTGGACAACTATGAACAAGCATTTTTTAATTTTGCTTTATTTTATTTTACTTAGTTGGTTTATAGAATTTACCAATCCCTGATTTATTTAACATTATCACAGAACCCCGTAGATAGACTCTCAGAAGGTAAGCCTAGCTATCCCCTGGGAAGTCAAACACAAATGACCATAATTTAGCACAGCAAGTAGTAAAGCTTATTAACCGAAATTCCGCAAATTGAATTCCGAACCATGGTCTGATACTGGGAGCCGTTAGTTAGTGGTATTAATCCGACTCACCCACTAATGCAACAATGCCACACAAGCCAACAAGCCAGTCATAGTGTCTGTTTTGAAAATCTAATTCCGTTTTTCCTTGCCAAGTCCCGTGCAACTTCGAGCAAGGACCGGCTGCGATAAATAATATCAATTAATTGCGCCCGGTCATTCTATCCCTAGCCAATTGGGTTAGCCCCAATTGGGAACTTGCAGCAAACACAAGCAGGCACAGTCTCATGATTAGGGACAAATAACGATGATTCCCTTTGTTCCGAAATAACCCATGCCAGCGGAGAGCTAGATGGGCAAAGGCAATTGAATTTTGCAACAGGAAGTACATTATGCCAACTACATGTGATTAGAGTGTGATAATGCCTAACTCAATCAGTTTGATGACCGATCTATTGCAGTTCGGTCACCAGCTGGTGATAAAATTTTACGTCCACCGAAAACGGGAAGCTTCCTCGTTGGTTTTGTGAGCGAACATGTCGATATTCGTAACTTACCTTTACAAGCCCGACCGTACAGTTCCTTTTCCGTGGCTACCAACTTCTCGTATCGGTGCTGCAGCTCGATGGATGCTTGTTCCCGGTTTTTGTGTTTCCGTGCTGCCGGTGCATTCAGCAGTTCCCCGATTCGACTGAATATTGGGTCCACCTTTTCCTCGAACAGTTTTATCTGTTTGACGGCTAAATATTTGGCGAATTCCACTTCCGAAGGTTCCAGGAACAGCACAGCCTTACCGCTTTGTCCGGCGCGAGCCGTCCGACCTACACGATGAACATAGTCGGCTAGTATTTGTGGCGCGTGATACTGGATTACTAAGTCAACGCTGGGGACATCAATCCCCCGTGCAACGACGTCAGTACAGAGCAAAATTGCTGATTTGGAAGAGCGAAATTCTCGAAACACCGAGCTCCTTTCAATTTGTGTCATTTTTCCATGCAGTTTAAAAAAATTAACATTGGGCAGTAGGACCGCTTCATCTCCATTTTTGTCTTGCTCCGATTCAGATTCACTGACATCATCATCTTCCGAATCATTTTCATCATCCGAATCTGGTTTCTTTTGCGTTAAAACTTCCACCATAACGTCATAGTGATAATCTACTAGATCTTGAGTGGCGAGAAAGACTAGGGCTTTGCTGACTTTTCTGTTTAACTCATACGCTAACAGTCCACTAAGGGTCACTAATCTTAACTTTGGAGGAATCACTAGATAGCTTTGCCGTACCGTAGCAGGGATTGTTATTCGTTCCTCTAAGTCTTCCACCCGTATGCTATCAAACTGCCGCTCCACCACAATGTCACTCGTATCCACGTAAATCGGATCACTCAGAGTCAATCCAGCTAATTCTTTCACCGACCGCGTTAAAGTAGCAGAAAGAAGGATCGTTTGAATGCCGTTCGCTTGATCCTTCTCTTCACCAGAATTTTTAATCGATTCCACTATCTGCTTTATATCCTTCTCATAACCCAACTCCAACATCCTATCTGCTTCATCCAGAATCAAATATTGCACCGAATTTAATTTCATTGATTCGGTGTTTTTAATATGATCACAGAAACGTCCGGGAGTTCCAATCAAAATATTCAACCCGGCTCGCAGTCGTGCCTTTTCCGCCTTGCGCTTTTCTCCTCCGCACAGATAACCGGATACGATCCAGGTGAATGGTTTTAGCAACTTAATAAACAGCTCATAAGTCTGCAAGGCAAGCTCCCTTGTGGGAACGATCACAACCGCCAGTATACCATCGGTGCGGGTAATTCGCACCTCTTGTGAATGCAACTTCTCCACAAGCGGCATTGCGTACGCTAGGGTTTTGCCAGAACCGGTCTGCGCCCGTATCAGCACGTCTCGTCCTTGAAGGATGTGTGGAACGGAAAGGTTCTGAACCACCGTTAGGTTACGAAATCCAAGCAAATCGGCTATGTTCTTTTTCTGGTGCGCATGAATCGCCAGCGAATCTATGGCAACATCGCTAAAAACTTTCTCCGTCAAGGGATGCACTTCCGGCAAATCCACTTTGGGCATTTGCGTCTTCAACCGATCGAACATATTTGCTTTTCGGTTGGTTTTGATTTTCTTGAACTCATCGCTGAGAGAGAATTTCGATTCGGATTGGGGGGTTTTCCGTTCTGGTTTTTGTCTTACTTTTAACTCTGGCTTCACGTGTAATTTGCTTTTCTCTATTTTCGCCGGTTGATCAGGGATCTTTTGAGCAACATTGGTCTGTTCAACGACAGGAGGCTCGGCGGATTTTGCAGTTTTCGTGGTACACGCTTGTGTCGGTACAGCTCGTTTTCTGGCGACAATAGCCTTCACGGGCTGACTTTTGTTAAACACCATAGAAAAAGTTCCGCCGCTATCGGTTCCACCGAAAGTTTTTTTCTTTTTCTAAAATAACAAACTAAACATTGCATTGAATTTCTACAAACTATGATAGGATTTATATACCTTCTCCTCCTTCCGTTCGTCGTTGGTAATAAAATTGCTTAACATTATATCCATCTTTGCTGCTATAGTAAAACAAAATCACACAGAACAAGACGTATTTCACTTTCGTTACTTAACAAAACTAAAGAATTAGAATATTAACCGGTAGAACAACCAGAACCAAGCCCAACTTGTACTAGTAAAAGCAAAACAAACGTACACACTATACACGTGCTGAGGTAGCGCAAAACAAAACGTCAAAAATTCCAACACACTCATCGCGCTCTCGCGGTATGAGAAATATTGCTCTCACTCTCCCACAGTCACCAAACGTAAAAACATTTGTACATGCATAAATTTGGTATAGTTTCTTTGCATTATAAATCTTTATTCCGCCTTGAGAATTCCGTATGTTGAATTTCACTTCACACTCAATATTTTGAAATATTTTCTCAATCTACCTTTTTCTTGAATAAAAATATAAGTCGATTATTTGGTTTTCATTTGAAAATATTCTGCAATAGGTCTCGTCTAATATTACGTAATGTAGAAAGCGGTGGATTTTTATTTTAAATTGTTATTAATTTTTTGGAGACGGGGCCTTAAACGATACTGCCGAGCGTAACATCTATACCTATAAAGAAGGATTTCTGTCTGTCTGTCTGTCTGTCTGTCTGTCTGTCTGTCCTGTGTTCCTTATAGAATCAAAAACTATTGAACCAATCGGCGTGAAAATTTGCATGTAGAGGTTTTTGGGGCCAGGAAAGGTTTTAGTGATGGTTAGAGACCCCTCCCCCCACTAAGAGGAGGGGCTCCCATACAAATGAAACATAAATTTCTGCATAACTCGAGAACTAATCAAGCAAATAGAATCAAATTTGGCATGTGGGTGTTTTCGGTGACAAGAATTTATTCTAGGGTAATTTGAGACCCCTCACCTCTTTATAAGGGGAATTATAACTCCTCTCCCCTTTAAGAGGGGGGGTTTCCATACAAATTTCCTCATAACTCGAGAACTAATCAAGCAAATGGAACCAAATTTGGCATGTGAAAGTTTTCGAGGGCAAGAAAATTTTCTATGTTGAATTAGGACCCCTCCTCACTTTAAGAGGGGGGGCTCCTGTACAAATGAAATACCAATTTCCTCATAACTCGAGAACTAATCAAGCAAATGGAACCAAATTTGGCATGTGTGTGTTTTTGGAGACAAAATTTTTTTCTATGATGCATTGGGACCCCTCCCCACTTTAAGTGGGGGGGGGGCTCCTATACAAACGAAATACAAATTTCCTTATAACTCGAGAGCTAATCCAGCAAATGGAACCAAATTTGGCATGTAGGTGTTTTTGGAGGCAAGAATTTTTTCTATGATGAATAAGAACCTCTCCCCACTTTAGGAGGGGGGGCTCCTATACAAATGAAATACAAATTTCCTCATAACTCGAGAACTAATCAAGCAAATAGAACCAAATTTGGCATGTGGGTGTTTTCGGTGACAAGAATTTATTCTATGGTAAATTGAGACCCCTCCCTCTTTATAAGGGGAATTGTAACTCCTCTCCCCTTTAAGAGGGGGGGCTTCCATACAAATTTCCTCATAACTCGAGAACTAATCAAGCAAATGGAACCAAATTTGGCATGTGAAGGTTTTCGAGGACAGGAAAATTTTCTACGGTGAATTAGGACCCCTCCCCACTCTAAGAGGGGGGGCTCCTGTACAAATGAAATACAAATTTCCTCCTAACTCGAGAACTAATCAAGCAAATAGAACAACATTTGGCATGTGGGTGTTTTTTTTGGTGACAAGAATTTAATCTATGTTAAATTGAGACCCCTCCCTCTTTATAAGGGGAATTGTAACTCCTCTCCCCTTTAAGAGGGGGGGCTTCCATACAAATTTCCTCATAATTCGAGAACTAATCAAGCAAATGGAACCATATCTGGCATGTGGGTGTTTTTGGAGGCAACCATTTTTCCCATTATGAATTAGGACTTCTTACCTTTTTAGGAGGGGGGGGGGGCTCCCATTCAAACGAAATACAAATTTGCTCATAACTTTAGAACTAATCAAGCAAATGGAACCAAATTTGGCATGTGAGAGTTTTAGATGGCAGAATTTTTTTTCTGTGGTGTATTACGACCCCTTTCCCTTTTAAGAGGGTGGGCTCCCATACAAATGAAATACAAATTTCCTTATAATTTGAGTACTAATCAAGCAAATGGAACCAAATTTGGCATGTAGGAGATTTTTGAGTTTTGAATTTATTTTATGATAGTTAGAGACCTCTCACCCCTGTGGTAGGGGGATATGGACTCTCATACAAATAAAACAGAAATTTTTGCGAAACTCAAAAATTAATCCAACTCGAGAAATTCGAGACTCTTCCATAAAACATTAATCAATAACAAGACCACAAAAACTATCTATAGTAACACTAGATCATTCAGGACGAGCCGGTCGCGAGTGTTGCCGGTGACCCGCCGTCGGAAGCGCCGCCCACTGGGGGGCTTGCAAAACTCGAGATAGTGACAAAGATCATCCGAGATTCATGATTTATGTACAACACAGGTTAATTTGTGGCAATACGAAGTTTGTCGGGTCAGCTAGTTACAGATAAAAATATCGAAAAAATAAATTCGGCATCAACTTTTCAAAAGGGCCTAACTGCAAAATCTAAACAAACCGAGTGAGAGATATTTTCTGCTGGACTATCGAAGCGGAAAATTACCCAAAAACTAGTTACCCGATATTTGTGAACTAAATTTAAATTCTTAAACGGATCACAAATAAATACTTTATTCACAATTTTAAATACGATATCAAATAATTTAGGAGTCACAAGTTTATGCATGCACAACTTGGTGCTTTAATTCATCTCTCTCATCCCTCTTTGTTGGCTTGTCGCTCTCGACGATTTCGCTGAATCCCTGTGACTGAGAACATATAGTAACAGCACAAACAGAGATAACAGAGCAACAAATCAGACAGTTCTCGCGTCACTTTTCATTTCGTCCAATGTAACAAATGTAAACAAATCCGGTTTATCACAACAAATTATTGCTCTTTTTAAACTCTATGTTTTACAAAAACACCTGCCCAAATAGAACTATTTTGAGGTTAAAAAATTAGCATTATCAAAATGTCCAATGTGCACATTCGAATTACGGATGACTGACTGTTACTTCGGTCGCTCTCATCTGATGTCCAAAGTGCAAAAAAAATCAAAACAAACCCAATCTGTACATTGGACGTTTAGCAAGTGAAAGTTTTTTTTCGCATTATTTATGCATTTTAAGTGAAACAAGTGGCCTAATATTGAAAAATAGCCTCGAAAATAGTGTAGCACGGCAACGCACGTATTTTACGGTGATCTCGCTTAATTTATGTGCAATAGCCTGGAAAAATAAAAGCGTCCAAAGTACAGTATGAGATGGTAAACAGTCCAATGTAACTTTTTCCATAATAAACCAAAACTGCTTAGTTTTAATTAGATTTTTAAAATCTCCGTTAAATATTGAATGTTATTATTCAACAACCACGTTGAGTAAATGACTGAAAATTATTTCATTTTGAAACAATTTAATGTTTAATTCGAAGAACTTCGATCCCGTTTTTCTCAATATGGTGGAATTGTTACATTGGACGAAATCAAAAGTGACGCGAGAGTTGAACTTGAATGCAGGGGCTTGCGATGGGTGCCATGTTTTTGTTGCCAACATCTCAGCACATCTCGACAAGGTTGGCAGCAAATCTACCTGTCAGACGGGCGCTATTTCTTGGATTTCTTGCAATAGCGCCCTTCGTTGAGTGGACTGTCAAACACCGTTCGTTAAGATAGGGATAGCACTCCGCTGTTTGAATGGCACGAATATTTCGAGAAACTCAAAATCGTCACTACACGGTAAAAAAATATCACGTTGAAGTGAAGTGATTTACCTTTGAATTAGCACTACTTGCCAAACATTATAATTCGAAATGAAAATCTATTGAAAATGAGTCAATACAAAGCACGATGAAACCAACAAAAAATCACTTCAATTTCGAGTGTGCTAGGGTAAAGAACTAGTTTTAAGCAGTCTAAGCGGGTCACTGATTGTTTTACCTTATTACAAGCGATGGGTTGACTAAGTGGGGGATATCAGCATACCAATCTTCTTGCTATCTTTAGTTCTTCAAACTGTTACCATTGGAAGACACTATTGTTGAACTAAACTTTTGATTTTTCGCTTTAAAAGTTGGAGCGGTGGAACTAATTTTGAACACACCGAACCCATTTTCACCCGAAAGGTGCTATTTTGAGCAATCCTGAAATCTGAATTTTTTTACGTCCCGTTAAAAAATCCCTCGAACTTTTCCCCCTATTTAGTAAGTTCGCGTTCCTATCCGCGACCTACTAATCGGCATCTGATGCGTAATCGGCATAGCGTATCGGCATAGATGATTTTACGCATCTGTCTAAATTGTTTATCGGGGCATACACTTACCGCACCGTTCGGCAAACGGTATTCGTCGTCTCTTTTATTCTCTGGTGTTCTTATGGGAAACTGCGAGTTTGACGTCTCACTCGCTCTTCATAAGGATGGTGGGAGAACAAAAGAGGCAAACATAGAAGTGCACACGATCTAACTTTAGAACAGTGTTGTCAAAGCAAATAACATTGAAACACATCGTTGCTTCATTAAATCACTGAGAAAATCTTCGAAAATTATTGAAAAAGCTGTCTTTTGTGTTGTTTTTAATAAAGAAAAATTAATTATGAACATACATTTCTCTTGAAAGTATTGAACCACGTTTTCACCATAGGAGGTTTCAGTTAATTTCAAACTTAAAATTCTTATTTCCAGAACCGAAACAGTGTCTTGGCAACACGATAGTTCATCAGTTGTGCTGCAGCTGCTGCTACTGGTGAACAGGTTCCTTCAATTCAGAATTTGTTTTCAGTTTTGTTAGAAAATAATAAAACTTTCGGCTAGTGACAAAGCCTTAGATAATAGAAAAAAAGAGCGTGAATAATATGGTATGTGACAATTGAGTGCTTGACTTTTAGAGTGGTTGTAATCAGTGCTGAAAAATGTGATGGATTCGTTAGTAGCGAGGTGGCGATTGCTGAAGAGCAGCTGAAAATGTACGTTTTTGGACAACAATTTTTAATTCATCATATTTCTTGTCGGAAACCCAGTAAATTGTGTTTGTGTGAATCAAATGTATGGTTAAGTGATTTGTGAAGATGATCCTATCAAAAGATTTTGAGAATATGAATAAAAAAGTGCATTTTCGGCTCATTTATGTTCAACTGATTAAAATAGGTGAGACTGCTTAACTCGTTCCTTACCCTATATGTTTTGATTTTTGGACTGTCAAATGAATTGAAAAAAAAAGCTTGATAAAACTTAATTTGTTCAACAAGTTTATTTATTATATTATATCAATATAATGTGTAATATAATTTACCATAATGAATGATATTTTAACAGTTATCCACGATCACCGATACTGGGATGGCTAAATATTATAGAATGCAGCTACGGGATTCATGTCTGTCTTCATCTGATCAATTCCGTAAACTAAAAATATTTAATTTAATAATTTCGACTACAGAGATAAATTCACTATACTCACGCTCCAAAATATCAATGATTTCAAAGGAAAACATGGTTTAATCTGCTGATTTTCTGTTTTTTACCTGACTACTGTAGGTTGCACTTTTGTTTCGCAAGCCTTTGACATTTACGAACTGCAAAACAAAATTCATTTTCAATGGATGAAAACAGTCATGCAGATGGTGTTTTCCATTAAATACTTTTCAACGGTAGAACTCTTTGTTAAAAAATAGAAATCTCTTGAAAATCAATGCTAAATCACTTCAATTTGCAGTGCGGCGTGACAAATTGAAGCAAATGCAAAAACACTTGAAATAAACGTGATGATTTTTTACCGTGTATAAAAAAAAAATTCCTTAAATGTGCCCATTTTACGATGTATGGAAGATGCTATATAATTATCTATCTTCAAAAAAATTTTATATTTTATATTTTTATATTTTTTTCAGTATTTTTTTATGAAAACTCAGAAGATTTTCTAAAAGTAGGTCCTATAATTTTCGAGTCATATTACGGCTGTAGGGCGCTATATCTCTGCATATAAGGGTTGATAGGAGGAAATGCTTATCAACTTAGGGACGATATTGGCACGCTTCTTCGTGCCTGATTTTTAATTTCAGGTACAGTGGGATTTCGAATTTGCCATGCTTCGATTTTGGCAACACAAAATATTTCACTTCCAAAAATATGCTTAAATATCGGTCGGTTTCCGCCACCCCATCTCTATAAGGTTTTGCACGGGCGAGCATAACCTCACTTCTTTGACGTCTATCAGTGGTTTGTTTACATGGACTTAGAACATGGGTTAACATGTTGACACTGAATATTGCTTAAAGGCCTTAACGGCAGTCAGAAAAGCACAAAAACTGCCATTCCGAGTAGTTTGGAAGGCGACACTGTTGGATAATACGCTTTTAAAACGTTTAACTCCAATTTATGCATATCGATTTCGCCTAACAAATAGTAAACAAACCACGAGTGGATGTCAGATGGGTGAATTGCGTTCATTCCGGTTCATTCGTGACGTCACCTTGCAAAACCTTATATAGAGCTGCAGTGAACGTCAGCGACAGCATGTCCTGGGCTCAAAATTTGACAGCGGGCCCAAATCAAGCTGCTGGCAGTCGAGTGAAACGATTTGATGAAATGCTATCTCAGTTTCTCACACACGAGATGTTGGCGGCGAAAACATGGTTGCCTGCCGATCGGGTGGTTTCCGCATACAAGCCTTAAATGATGAAAAAATGCTGCCCTCAGTGTGTTCATGAAAACAAGTTTGCTGTTATACACTGAGAAAACTTTTCGTACAGTTTCTATGTGTTTCACACACAGATTTTTTCCATGTGCCCAGTAAATGAACTTTATGTGCCAAACAGTTACCATTTATGTGTTTTTAAAATTCACCTTTAAATTTTGCACATACTATTCATATGCATATAATTTTCATGTGTACTTCTGGGCGGATTGTGTTTATATGTGGCACATAATAATCATAAGGATTTTCATATGGAAATTTTCCATTAGTTATGTGCGGATTATTTTGAGTGTAGAACGTTTTGAACAATCATATTTTTATTGCCGTAGGACCAGGTTTTACCGTACGTTGCCGAAAACTTATTTGCACCGAACGGATGGCTCTTGGCAGACTTTTTAAATATAAAATGGTTGCAATCGGTGATTAATAATATTTAGTCAATTTCTAACGCATTTACATTCAATTTTTGACGTAGGACTACGTCTTCCTGGAAGGTAGCTCTTATAGGGTGTCATTCCAAAAAATCTCTCTAAAAGTGGTCAGGTTTTGAACGCTAATAGCTTCAAGATCAATTTTCAATATTCTTCTAATAATAGGCCCAAATAAATTAAAGTATGGATTCTTATTGATGTTGAACTATTGAAAAATTGAAAATAATGAACCTATGTTTTACCAGAATTCTCGCTTCGTGATCAAATTGGAAATACGTTTTCACGCTTCGGCTTATAATTCAGTAATTTTTCAATAGATTTCTAAGATATTTACAATACTTTCGGAAAATCGATTTGGAAAATAATGACAATTTTAGAAAAAAAATTATTTTCAATGCGCGGGATTGAAAAAATGAATTATTTGCATAGTTTTGCCTTCCAACGTCAGTGCTACCCAAGCACGGGTGACAGAAATATATACGATATGAGCTATGGGTTAAGCTTCCTTATGATGATTGTATTTAATTTACGCCCTATAGAATCCGATCGAAAATTGTTGAGCTTTAGCTATTGCTGCTTCCCCGGATAAGGCCACTGTTCGGAATCGAGTTGTGATTGGATCGAAACGCCTTTGATAGTTTAACTAATGTTAGCTTCAAAGCTAATTTATTCAATTAATATTGACTGAGATTTTATAAATGACAAAACTTAGTGTTCAATTCTCGCAACACATGCAACAACATTATTCTACCAAGTGGCGTCGCCGACAGCAACGAAGACATCCAAATTCACCAAGCGAGACACCAACAAACCGAAGAATCCATCGACTCATCCGCCAGTGAACGATATGGTTTTGGCTGCTATGCCTTTTACTGCGCATCGTCAGTCGGTCAGTGGCTTTCGTTGGCAACACATCGGCAAGCTGCTAAATTGCGACACATCGGGCAGGCAGCTTTTTGAAAACTCGCGCGTACCGTTTACCGATTACCAGAGGAAAAGCACTATTCAACGTAGAAACAGATCAAGAAAATTTATTTACTGTTTGGTTTAGTGTGACTTCGATTCGTTTTGATAAAATAGATTCAATCAATTCATGGATATAACTCCAAAATCGGTTGAGGATTGAAGGTATACAATGTTACTACTGTGATGAACGTTGCGTATGTAGGTTGTATGTATGTAGAATCGTATTATTACAAACATGGATACATCCTACTATCGCTACAAAGAGACTTACATAGTCCTACGTCACCTATGCGGCCGTGTCTAGTGCACAACCCCTCTGATTTTTCATATCAAAAAAGGGTCTAGATTTTGGCACGGTTTCGATTTTGTTACCGTTTGCATATTTTACCTCATATACCACATAGGAATAACAATGCGAGAGAACGTGTATATGTATACGTGTTTGTATTCAGCATGATTTGCATCGATTAGTATGTTGCTATAAAGTCTGAAATCCCGTCCTATAGGGTAACGACACCAGTTTTCGCCACTTTTATCGGCATAAAATTGGAAAATCGAGATTTACTGCCATATAGTTGCATGTAGATGAGCAGTTTCAAGCACACAATAAGCAGAAACATTTTTGCTATGTTTTGGGATAAAAATTAAGACTAAATGCTTGAAGATATAGTTGTAAATGTAAAATTTGTGATGCCTGTTCAAGCACCAGTTTTCGACCCCTCAAGATCCAGTTTTCGCCACCCCTAAAAGCATCGTTTGTGGCATGTTTTAGTCTAGAAATTCATTTATATTTAAGTATGTTTCAAAAACTTGAATCAATTTTCAGTTGAATGAAGCAAAGAAAATGGAAATCCGTTGAGAAATAACCGAGATATGGTAATTTACATGAAATCAGTATCAGTAACGTCTATCTCTAATTTGGCACATGACCGAAATCGTATCAGCATGGGTGTCAAACTTCAAGATTTCTTAACTTATTGGCACTGAGAGCTTTTCCAGTTACACGGCTTTCTATGGCAACTTTGTAGCAGGATTCAGAGTACCCCGGCGGAAGTGCTCATTTTAGGATATATTCGAAATCATATCAATATGGGAGTCAAATTCTATGGTTCTGATATCCGTAAAACCTTAAAGTTCACGACCTACATGATGCTATAGTTTCAGTCATTCCAAAATGGCCATAGACAGTATTGGCAATGTTTTAGGAACTAATTCACGGAAATGGTTACTTTTCATCAGTCGACTGCGACTGATCATCTGTTCCAGTTCAAAAAATATAAATTCAAATGAATTTTCATACCTAAAAACGTAAATCAGTTTTTTTTTAATAATTTCCGATATCTTTTAAATATTCAAGGAGAATCAGAGAATATACCCCGGCGAATGCAACCGGCTGACCAATTGATTATTTTTCCAGACTCTGTACATTTATTTATTATTTATGAACTTGCTTGGTCAATTTATACGTAACTCGACAAAAATAGCATTAATGAGAATGTATCTCTATCTTTAAGTAACAACAAATAGGGAAATCCAGCGGTGTATTCAAGCAGGATATCGCGCCTACTTTGCCCTTCGCAAAACGCTGCAATTAAGAGGCATAAGCTGCCGTACCTACCTGATAATGTTCAAACCCCCTATTAGACCGGTAGACTAGGCTCACGGAAGACTTACGCTCATTTGCGGACGACATTTGGCGGAGTACAAGTTGAAAGTGAAGAGTAGCGGAGGTGCATGAATCAAGGGCAACAGACACTGCCTGGAGAAATTACCAATGTACATTCGGCGAAAGTCGGTACGCTCATGGGTAAATGAAACTTCCAAATTTTAATGTATAAAGTCTATTGGTTAACAATTATTTTACATTCATTAGTTTCTTGATGATAAATTTTGTCAGTTGCAAAAGCATTGACAGGTTCACTGAACTGCCTTTGTAAAACGGATGGTTTTTATGTTTGTGAATATGATGGTACGCTACGAATATAATAAATCGCAGAATTTCAAAAAAATAGTGTTGCATTAAAATTTTCTTGAAATCGCCACATTTTATGAACATGGTAGAAAACAGGAAATAATAAGTGGACATTGCTTTTGAAACGCAATCGCAAAAATCTATTAGACTTTCGCAAAGATCTATTAGAAATGATAGTAGCGCTGCTTTTACAAACGTAAATGAAAAATGCTTTCTGATCCATTTAATTCTAGTTATCTTACATGTGCTGGTAAAATTTGAGTTGTCATATTAATAATAAATTGTGTACATTTAAAATACATTACATCTAATCTTTGTAATCAAAGAAAACTTGGCTTGAATTATTCAAATAAATTAAGCAAAGCAAATTGTTAGAGTGCAGGACAGTTTCGGTGTTACCGTTAGGATCATATTATTTTTTTAATTTTTTAATATTCATATTAACATTATTTTTCTTATCGTCCAGATAGTCTAAATCACATAGCGTTTTTACGAGATAGGTAGAAATGACGACGGACTGGGGTCAGTCCCGGCGTAGTGGTTAGCATTCACGCCTCTCGCGCCGAGGACCCGGGTTCAAATCTCAACCCCGCAGAAGTCACAAATGACCCAAAACTGGTTAAAGTGTCTATAATCTAAACAAAAAAAAAGAAATGACAAATTAATTAATGTATCTAATATCTATCCATCAAATTTATATCTGATAACCTTTACGTCCCCGACATCAAAAGTGAAGGTACTTTCAGTTACACGTAAATTATGGTTCCATTTTCCCGGAGATATTCCAGATCGCGGTGGGATTTTTTTGATGTCATAAGTAACAGATGAAATAAAATTAGAAATCTGTTTAATTGACAGCGGAAAAGTTGTCCATTTTATTTGTAGTCACTAATAATGACTTTTACACTATCCTGTAGAGCGCTGGCTT
Organism: Sabethes cyaneus; assembly: GCF_943734655.1. Taxonomy (NCBI): domain Eukaryota; kingdom Metazoa; phylum Arthropoda; class Insecta; order Diptera; family Culicidae; genus Sabethes; species Sabethes cyaneus. The sequence goes on from NC_071353.1 coordinate 117,268,843, forward strand.
ACGCGTCACTCTCCGGAATATCCGTAGTCGGTTCAACCGGAACTCAAAAGTGGTCATTTAGTAGTCTCTTCGAAAATATGGCAAATGAGGTATCACGTATCACTAAAGTCACGAGTTTGGTCAATTTTCATAGGAACGGAGCCTTTCTCCGAAGAACCGCGCTGAGAAACGCGGACTAACACGCTTTCGGACGAACAGCGTCACACGCAGTACCTTGCAAGTCGTCGTAAGGGCCTGCATAGTGTCGTCGTCCTGAAAGTAAAAAGACGTTAGACTAAAACTTCTCGGTCGGTGGTTTCTACAGTAGGTGTAGGAAGAGGCACAATTTGTGTGTCTAAAAATAGAACAACCCATGTCGCGCTATGGTTAATAAGGGGGGTTGTGCAGACTTCTTTTGTCCAGCGCCTCTGTGGTTCAAAGGTACACGGGTACCAGTGAGCGACACGCCCTGGCAGGTGTTGTGGGTTCAAATCCGGTTATAATCTCTGATTACAGCTTGGTTCGACCCATGCACCTTCCAGCATTGGACAAAAGATAGGAGTCACAACGACAACTTGTTAACCATAGCTACCTATTACCCCCCCCCCCCCTTCCTTTCCACCCTTCCCCTTCGTTCCCGAAAAAAAAAAAAAAAAAAAAAAAAATCCTTCTTCATTACTTTCCCTTACCGTCCCTTCATCAATTGTAGAATCATCGTTTCAAAATAAATATTAATATATGCCTGACCGCATTTCAAGGTCATGACTAAAGTCACGAGTTTGGTCAATCAAATGAAAGGTTTTTTAACACGAGCTCTTTAGTGTATATTTGGATGTATTTTGAGTTGATCTGTACATTCTGGAACATCTGGGTCGAAAACTGGGTCACCTGCATAAAATGGGAACCAGTTTTCGCCAGCTAGATTTTTCTAGAAATCCAGTAAATAACCAATAGTTTAAGGTTTATTTATACACAATCGCTGAAATTAATAAATAAACGATAGGAAAAATCTTTAAGTTTTCTACAGTAACCACAAAATATATTGTTTTTCCAACAATTATTGTTTCTCATCCATAGCTGTACAGCAGAAAAAATCATCCCGATCTGAGAACACAAACTGAAAATAATGATAACTTAAGTTGTACAATTATCAAAGTTTTGGAATCGTATTTTATTGGTTAAGTATATAATTTTGTTTAAATCAATGAATATGTTATGGCAAAGAAATTTCCGCCAGCAAAATCAAATGGGCAAAACATCTCGTTCCAAATAAGTCGAACGAAATAAAGACTCGAATGAATATATTTCTAGCAGCAGAATGTAACGCTAGACGAGCATTTGCTCTTTTGAAGTAGGACTACTTCTTTGATGTCTATATTGGGGTGCACTTTACAAAAACGAAAAGGGAACATGTAACGAAAAGTGGTTATGGTTTGCACGCCTATAACTCAGTCATCCGTCAACAGATTCTAGAGATATTGGTATCAATCGATTGGAAATTTTTCAAAAAATCCATAACAATACAATAGATTCCATGTTTCCCAAACAGACGTTTAATAATTGAGAAAATGTTAGACTATATTCATTATTTCATTATTTTCATGTTTTTGCCTTCCCACGCCAATGCTTCCCTAGCACAGATGACAGAAATATATACGAGATGAGCTATGGGTTTTGATTGTATTTAATTTACGCTCTATAGATTCCGCTCGAAAATTGTTGAGCTTCAGTGGGTGTTGCTTGCTCGGAATAAGGCATCGAAGACATTCAAATTCACCAAGCAAGACGCCAACAATCCGAAGAAGCCACCGACTCGCCCGCCAGCGAACGATATGGTTTTTGCTGCTATCAATACCCAGTAAAATCAATGGATCCTCGCTGCAAGCCGTTAGAAGTAAATCGCCGCTAGCCACAATTGTGACGTTCCAAGGTTGGACACATTTGTGGAAAAGGTTTTGAAATTAGCTGTCGAAAAGCTGGTCCAAACAAAAAGAACAGGCGCTTCCGATTTGTTCAAGGTTGATAAAACGGACAAAAACAATATCTTTGCTAACTGCTGCAAAGGCGGCTCCAATTAAAGCTGTACTACTGGAGTAAAGATGCGGGTGCCCCGAACAAAAATCTACTAAGCCAATGAAAACCGTAGCAAAGGCACCGAAAGCCCCAGTCAAAGGAAATCGTTCCAGCGGAGAAGGTGCCCGAAAAAGACTGTTGCCTAGATGTAAATTTCCTTGATTTGCATTACTAATATCTGGTAGAAAACAATCAGTTCTTTTAAGAACTACTGAATAAGAAGTATACGAAGCAGTTAAATTGATTTTTCTCACATTTTAAAGTGATGTTGGCAGTTTAGTATGAGCGTTCGAAGTATGAGCCCGTCAGAAATTACATGTTTAAACTGTATTAAGACAAACACAACTGTGAGTGCACGTCTGCCATGCTCGTTGCCGTGCCATCCCTGTGTTCAAACAATGTACGGAGTACGGTTTCATTGTACCGCCTTTCTTTCGTGTCTATGATTCTCTGCCCTACGTTGATCCGCCTTTGTTACAACTTGCTGCCATTTGCTCTGGTATATAATCAGAAGTAAGTCGGCAAACGGCATCATTTTTGCATTGGCATTGGTACGGTGCAGAAGCAGAACAGACAGCAGAGAGTTGCGATTTCCCTCACTGGACTCGGCAAACTGGTAAAATGCAGCGCAGCGGCAGCAGCAGCAGCAGCGGCAGCGGCAAAGGCAGAGCAGCGGATCATTGTTTGGTGTAAAGTGCGCCGAACGCGTTGGTACCGGAGCATCGATCTGTTATCTGCTATATTAGAATATTTGGTTGCGGGAGCGGAAGAGCTTGAATCAATGGAAAATGCTCTGTCCGGTAACCATTGTCACCATTGCCCTGGGAGGTGCTGTTTCAAACATTCAAGCCATTCTGCTGGCCGGATTTTCAACCACATAATTTACCACAACACGTCCTTTTTAGGACGAACGAATTTGTTTATGAAGAGATGAAAATTTTCTGCATACTAAATTTCTTTACTTAAATTTCCAAATGTCGCTGATTCTTTAAATCATGAAGAATTTCTTCTGATTTGATCTATAAAACGATACATATGTGGTGACTCACCATGCGGTCTTCTAACTCATGACGTTGCTTTAATCTTATTTTTGCCTTCCCACGCCAATGCTTCCCTAACACGGATGACAGAAATATATAGGAGAAGAGCTGTGGATTAAATTCCCTTTGAATCAAAGTTTGATTGTATTTAATTTACGCTCTATAGCAGCGGTTCCCAAATGGGGGTTCGCGAACCCCCAGGGGTACGCCAAAACTTTAGTTCGCTTCAGAATAGTATAGGGAAATCCGTCAGGGGGTACGCGAAGCGAAAAAAGGTTGGGAACCGCTGCTCTATAGAATCCGCTCGAAAATCTTTGAGCTTCAGCTGTTGCTACTTCCCCGGAATAAGGCAACGAAGACATCCAAATTCACTAAGCGAGACGCCAATAAACCGAAGAGTCAACGGATCTTCGTTGCAAGCCGTCTAGAAGTATATCGCCGCCAGCTACAATTGTGACGTCTCAAAGTTGGACACATTCGTGAAAAAGGCTTTGAAGTTAGTTTTCAACAAGAGAAACCTGGTCCAAACAAAGAACTGGCGCTTCCGGTTCGTTCGCCTACCAAACTTGCTAGCGAGAAGCAAGATTACTAAGTCAATGAAGACCATAGCAAAGGCATCGAAAACTCCAAAGCCAAAAGAAGTTCTAACGGAGAATGCGGTCCGAAAAAAGCTGCTGCCAAGCAGTAAATTTCTTCGATTTGTATTATTAACAGCTGCTAGAAAACAATCAGTTCTTTTAAGAACTACTGAATAAGTATATGAAGCAGTTGAATTGATTTTGCGAACGGCATCATTTTCGCGTTGTTTGGGTTACAAATAATAAGAGTTACGACTTTATCTCCCTGTCCGGATCCGGACACGGCAAAGGTGGTAAAACTCGGCAGCAGCCGATTATTGTTTGGTGTGGAGTGGAAATTACGCCGACCGTGTAGGATTCGAAACATCGATCTATTATTGTCAATTGCAAGGAAAATTGTCCAATCAATAAGTGCGCAATCGCTCATAAAAGTACTATTTTAGCTTAAATCGTTTCGGTCTCTTCGGCGCACTTATTGCTTGGAAGATAACGAAAAAGTGCGCCGAAGATCGAAACGATTTAATGCAAAATAGCATTTTATGAGCGATATCGCACTTTGGATGGTACAATTTTACTTGCAATTGACAAATAAGCTGCTATAATAGAATATTAAATATGCTAGAAAACCCAAAGTTTGGTCGCGGAAGCAAAGGGTTTAAATTGGTGGGAATAGTGATGTCCGAAATTTTCAATTATTCGATTACCGATTAATCGGTGAGCCTTGTCTGCACTAATCGATTAATTCAACTATTCGTGCTAGAGAGCTTTCTGACAGCTCAAGCACCCACACTAGCGAACACGAAATACGCGTGTATATACATGATGTTTACCTCATTTTGGGGAACAGCTGATGCTGGAGGAACAAACCGAAAAATAGCGATTACTAGTTGTGTTTCTCCGTTTGCCACACTGCAGAGCACATATCTCGGTAAAATTTTTCATCCTGTTCCAAATTCATGCACATATTTTGAAAATTTGCTGGTGTTTAAGCCAGCGGAAGACGAAACTCATTCTGTACCTTGGTGACAAAGGAATGTATCTCTTTTGTTTACTGTTGTTGTTTGCCTCATTTTCAAGCGCCAATACACACATAACTGGAAAGGTCTAGTGGTCTTCGATTAGAAATATTCGCATATTTCTTTGCATAATTCGATTAATCGAACGATTATGAACGATTACCGAGCATTATTCGGGGAGTATACGTACTGATTGAACTATTCGATTAATTCAACTACTCGTGCTGGCATTATTCGATTAAAAATTATTCGAATATTCCTTGTGTTATTCGATTAGTTGAATTAATCGAACGATTAACGGACATCACTAAGCCCATCTGAAGGACGAAAGTTGACAATGGACACTACGAGTCAGAAATTTGAGAATTAGAGATTGATGAACGGACCTTTTCAGGTCCACCATATAAATTAGCTGAAGAGTTGAAATTATGAATTTCTCACATGTAAGAACACAATTCTTTAATGCGCAACTTGAGCATCTATATATGAAATTCATACAAAAATCGCCGGCTTTAGCATTGGGAGACGAATTGCGCTACATTCGTAGTCCTACTTCAAGCCTGCGCCCGTGCCACTAGGCATGGACCCTTATACTTTTTTGATGCTTGTTGATGTTAAGCCGACTGATGACAGATGTGAATGTTTCAAACATTCAAACTTCTCACAGTGAGCTAAGTGAAGATGTCGGGACAACGGAAACCTGGTACAACAATATCTCTCCGTGAACGAGACCAGAACCAGAAATGGAGTTGACCAAATCATATACTGCACTCTTGCGATAACCTCCGGAAATTCGTTTCCCCCAGGTATGTGCCGGCGTTGAACAGACTTGCAATTGATTAATAAGCAAGCAACGGTTTGCTTAGTCATAGCCATGGTGATGAGAAAAACTACAAGATATACAGTCCTAAGGGTTGTACGAAAGGGAGAAAATATGGCACAAAGGCAAAAAATTATGTTTTATTTGTATGAGAGTCCTTATGCTCTATAACCACAAACCATCATAAAATAAATGCATGCCTCCAAAAACCCCCACATGCCAAATTTGGTTCGATTTGCTTAATTAGTTCTCGAGTTATGAAGAAATTTGTGTTTCATTTGTATAGTTAAAAGACGGATGGGTTTCAGTTCACCATAAAAATAATTGCTGCCTTCTTAAACCACATGCCAAATATGGTTCCTTTGACTTGTTCTCGAGTTATGAGGAAATTTGTATTTCTTTTGTATGGGAGCCCCCCCACTCATAAAGAAAGGAGGGGTCTCAATTCACCATAAAAAAAATCTTGCCTTCTAAAGCCCCCACATGCCAAATTTGGTACCATTTGCTTAATTAGTTCTCGAGTTTTAAGGAAATTTATGTTTCATTTGTATTAGAGCCCCCCCTCTGCTCTCCCTAAAAATGCTCGCACCCCCTCCAGAAAATTGCTGGTCATTTTATCTATCTAAAGATATAAATTGTCCAGTTTCGTTCAGTAGTTCAGTAGTTATTAGTATTTGAAATCTTTCATTCAAACGTTACACTTTTATTTTCGTTTTCACAAAGTGCTACCCAGTCCCAGTATAGTAAACAGAGACGTAGCCCTACGTCCAAAAAGATAATCGTTTAAACAATTTGCTTGAAAAGCGGAAAAATGGGTCGCTTTGGCCTGTTTTCTGCGGACTTCCCGTCTCGTCTAGCTCAATTTACACTCGCAGACATCCCGTCTTGCCTAACTAAATTTACACTCAATTCACTTCAATTCACTGTTTTAAAAGTATTTTTACAATTCCTTGTAAAACAGCAAATTTTTTACAAAACCTGATGAAAATTTAGTAAATTTTCAATCGCAATCTAGCTAAAAATTTAATTTACTGAAAATTATTTATGAAATACATATACCGCAACTGACGTTTGTTTTCATATTTATCACCATATCAGCAAGTAGCGCCACGGCGGCAATTTTTACTCCAATTCGTCAATTTAGGGTTAACCAAATCTCTTCTGACAGCTAACTCAAAAGTTTGGAACAATAAGTTTTGCTACAAAAATAAATAAGCAAACTGGTACGATGAACAAGAATAAATTCCAACGACCAATTCAGGAACAAAAGAATCGCCAGCTTTAAATTGTGATTCATCTTATCAAGAATAACTTCGTTAAAATACACATTAATTATTCTGTTATCTACGTGTTCGTACGAGACTTCTGTTTTGATTAGATTTTAGTGACTGCTGGAGTGCTGGGTAAAACTGGTTAAAGGGAAGGGGTAGTTGGGCACTTCTTCGATACGGTTTACTTTCAGGACATCAACTTCGTATAGGTAAACCAGGAATGAATGACCGGGTCGAATTAGATTACTACTCTTTAGAACCGAGGCCAATGCAATCACAGGTGTATAAAATCGTCTTTGGGGTAAGGAAAGCAAAAATGTGCTTGCATGTGATTGGTTGAAAAATTAAAATAAAAAATAATTTTGACTATTTAACAACTGAATATTAAAATTGCTGGACATTCTTTCTATCCAACGATATATTGACGATTGAATTCCATGCAGCGATAGAAAAGTTAATGATGTTTAAAATCTTTTATTTAAACGTTTTACTTTCGTTTTCACAGAGTGCTATCCAATATAATAAATAAAGACGTAGAGTAACCAACGTATTTTGGACCCCATCAGCAGCTGTACATAATTTGGACACTTACAGCAAAATCAAATGGAAGTGTCCAAATTATGTACAGCTGCTGATGGGGTCCAAATTAGGTTGGTTACCCTAGTCCTAAATCAAAATCTTTTCTTGGAAGCATTTCACATGAAAATATATGTATTCGATACAGTTAACTTTTATCCAGACAAGTCATCAGTTGACAATTGGTTTACTTAAGTTAATTAAAACAGCCGTATTGTTTATGTTACGGCACATCTATAATCTATAATTATCATCTATAATAACATACTATTGAACCTTCGTGTAATTAAAGTCACATGTCTTTTAACCAATTGATATTTTTCTCTAAGAAATTCAATAACACGTTCCACATAAATACGAACTGTGGCAATCTTCCTCGTATTCTCAATGTCAATTGCCGATACTTGTCCTCCATGTCTCAAGAATGCCGGAATATTCAAATTAGTTTCCTTTGCCGCACGTCTTCTTCGATTTGAAAACCAAGATTTGCTAATATGACATCTTTCTCCATCACGTTATCCACAAACCCAGATGTTTATGTGCTCAGAGTTTTATCAGAAGCTCTTTCTCAGAACCCTCGGGAAACATACATGATAAAACTAGTAGAACAACAGTCAACAGTGATTACTATAATATCACTTCCAAACACATTCTTGAAACACTCAAGAGTGTGTTTCTGAGAAGTTCTCTATGGCCAGTACGCCATGTTTTGAAAACGTTATATTGCGTTTAAATAGTTGAACAAAACTATTGCGATGTAGTTGACAGACAAACCTCGTTTAGAATACATATAGTATTTCGAAATAATAATCAAATCTTTAGTTTTTAAATTCCCATTAAAAATCCTTGCTCCTTACTAAGGTAGAATGGTGCCTATAAGTAAGATTCAATGGCAGAAAAGACCATTTCAACGGTCTTGTGATCATCCAATCCGGTATCAAATTTTATTTTATCAAAATTTTCCGGTAGAATCCTCATATCAACCTTTGTCAATTTTGGTGCTCTTAAAATCTTCAATCTCTTCTCTCTCTGCTCTTCGATCGTTTTTAGCATTTTTTCAATCATGTCACCCTGATCCATTTCTATATTTGCGTTTGAAAGGCTGTTCTCCAATCAGTCACTCGAATAAATGAAGCGAAAGATGTGTTATCGAAAGCGCCTTCAATTCTAGGAAAAGCACAAAGTGTAAAACGAGAGTTAATTGCCAGATTTTACAAGCATCATACGGAAATATTCTCAACGTTGATATGTCCCGTCAGGAGCGAGATCCGTGGCCACAAATGAGCTGCTGCATTGCACACAGTCATTAGGCAATTTGTTACGGATGATACGGCTCGGTGATTTTTTTCCACAAATCCGACGGCACTTTCGAGTTGGCACGCTTCTTGTATTTGTCACAGAATGACGCATTTCCTTCCCTCTTTACTACATCTCTATGGTTACATGCACCGCTTAGTGACATCGGTTCTATTAGTTCTAAACAGTACGAAGATTTGAATACGTAGCCAGACGTTCGGTAGTGCCAAAATACGTCCACAAAATGCTGGAGAAAGGAAATGAAGGTTATAATAATAAATGTTTATTTTCGCTATCACATGGTATTATTGAAACGCCGGCACAGTGCACAGCGTAGGCATCCATTGTCCTCTGCGCTCGCTGATGTCCTGTTATCCGTGACCGTAGCTGGCGAGAATCACTTGACGACGACTAGCTCTAGTCGCAGGTCAACGCATATTATATGGACTGGCTACCAGAGCTTACAAAAGAAGCTGAATAAATACCATAATTTAGTGACGCGTGGCGGCGTTTTATGCCAAATCAATAGCGGAGTGTGTCGGCTCTTTCATGATGATACGACAATTATTAGTTTGTTTTGTATTGTAACCGACAGCCAAACTGGAACTAATGCTCGGGTAAACTTCTGATCTTTTTCTGCACCCTTTCGAGGATGACTTTCCGCTCTGACGGTATCGTGGCGTAGTAAAAGGCTGTACATGAATCGTTGCTTACTCTGGAAGCGTTTTAAAATCCTTTTAAGGATAATAATCAATAACCTCTGGGAAAGCCGCCTATTAAAAATTCATCATAAATCAAAGAATCGGCCAAGCACGGCATACATTTAAAAGCATGTGTAAGCTAGGGAAAAATCAGGAAAACAAAAATCAATCGGCAAATCCCGAAAAAGTGCCATCCATTATCTGATTTGCAACATAAAAGGTCTACATTTCATTTGGAACTTCGCCGGTTTGTTAAAAGTTCATCAATAGATGTTTATCTTCCGTATATCGCTCCCCTCTTTATTGCTTTGCTGAAATTTGCGGATTGCGAATGGTTCAGTGAGTAATCGTTTTTCGAAATCGATTGGCAAATTTAAAATGAATGGATATTTTTTTTATGTTTTCTACGCTTTGACTAATAAATTCGGTGTTTTTTAGTCGTAGCTCAAAATGAACGTTATTTAATAGCGTACCACTTGGGATAGAAATAGATTCATTTTGAACATTATGTTTTTGGTTCTGATTATTTGTAAACTTATTGAACCAGACAATTTGTAAATCATGAATTATTTCATAATCACTTAATTATAATACATATCATAAAATTTAAAAAATTTCACACAACCACAACAAAAAAATAGGAAAATTGAAGGTTAGAAAATCAAATCCTTCTGCACCTTGAAACATAAACATTTCATTGCGTTCTGCACTCCATCAAATCTGTTCTCTCAAAAAGTCAGAAGGGTCAAATCCGGTAGGTAAACACAATAAACCGGATTGATGTACTTATGATGATGATGATGATCCTGGCCGTCCACCGTCTTTGCACAGCTTCCAGCATCCCGTAAGAACATGTATTATGCTTCGGTCTGGGCCGTATATCCCACATTTAAGAGGGTGTGTATATATAACCTTTCACACTTATATGGAATTGTGGTGTATTTTTCACTTTTTGCCATTTTGCCTTTCGCTTCCTGGGAGAAATGGCTACGGGTTCGCTTAAAGGATTTACGTTTGGCCCCTAGTGGAGGGATTGCGACGCGCCAGCCTGGAACCGAGCCATAAAATTGTGCAAAACCAAAGAGCATTTTCTCTATGACGTGCGAGAAAAAAGCGAGAAAACACGATTCGTTTATTATACAGATATGAGACAAGCGGTATTGATGGTGATTCCAGGCAAAAGGATTTGTTGGGGATTTGAAGGAAGAGAGCTTTTCATGCCAGAACAAAAGGGACGACACCACAGCATAAAAAATCATCGTCTTTTTAGGGGAGGCCGCTTGATGTCTTTGTCCAGTAAAAGCCGCAAGCAGTGTCAATTTGAAACTGTCGCTATGAGTCAGCGAAATGGCAGTTAATATTTCAGATCCAATTTTCTCATTCTCATCCTATTCATGGGCAGTTACGAAACTATTATCCCTACAAATCATAGAACGGAGCAAGGCAGAGGTTGTTGATTTTGACGTTACGCAATGCTGGGCTATTATCGCATAATGTGCACCCATTTGCTACGCTTTTATGTTTGCTTAAATTTTGTTTACTGAATTCTTTTCACGCGACATTACGACCGGAAGCGGTGACTGTGACTGCAGTGGATATGTGTGCGTCCGTCGGAGTTCGGAAACTGCGAATCTGCATAAGACCGAAACTCGGAACGGAACCGAGAACCGAGCAGAGCGGCACAAAACGTGCAGTTTCGATAATATTTCCGGTTTGGCTTTCGGTTCGCATATACGGGAAAACTGTTATTTTTTTCTCGGCATTGACAAAGAGAGTCAAAAGGAATCACCAGCGGAAGGGATGTTTTATGGGTATGTTTATTCTTTTGCACAGGCTTCGTCTGGAGTTGGCATAACTGGAGAAAATTTCTTCGTTTCCGGTGCACATTTCGTTGTCTTGGTCTGGACTGATTTATGGATTCGGAAGAAGTTTGGAATATAAATTGTCTATTTGCTTGGCTATTGTTGCCTACCCGATTCAATTAGACGATTGAGGTTTGTTGATCCGGGTGTTCATTAGAAAGCAAGACTCAAATTAGTCTTAGAGGCAGCATATCCTACAAATTATTTTTTTGCCCCCCCGATTTTTCAAGCCAATTTCCAAGGGGGGGGGGGGGGTGACAAAAACTTTAAATATGATTTGCAATGGCCTAATTAGTGTAAAACCCCAGTTTTACTTTAACTACTTGACTGGGGGCGAAATGGGCACCCTTAGGTGGGGTCAAACGAGCACTATGTCGCATTAACTAACCTGTCAGTTTCTTTGTTTATAGCGTCAATGCTTGTTTACAGTGATGGTATCAATATGCCAAGAGAATCCGGAAGACATAATTGGTCAAAAAAGGCCTTGCAAGTGGCCTTGACCACTTTAAGGCGAGACCGAATATCCCCAAACAAGTCGCCAAGTACCACGGCATTCTGCGGCAGACGTTAGCTCGGTATGTGATGCTATTCAGCTTTTTACGAGCCATAATGGCCGACGAGTTCGTAATATTTGAACAGCTTTTTTGACGTTTCCCTAATACATCGCACGTTTTCTTTCCGGGCGTTCACGGTAAAACTAAAGGAATGTACGGAAATAAAACGTGCGATGTATTGGGGAAATACAGGGGCTTGCGATGGGTGCCATGTTTTTGTTGCCAACATCTCAGCACATATCGACAAGGTTAGCAGCAAATCTACCTGTCAGACGGGCGCTATTTCTTGCATTTCTTGAAATAGCGCCCTTCGTTAACCTTCCTAATGCATTAGAAAAAAGTTACATATTATACATTAAGGGTCGAAAACGACCCAAGTTTTGAAATTGTTCTCATTCATCCATTTTCAATCCGAATTTCGTTTTCTTTACCTCGTTTGAAAGCTATGGCCAAAAGCTAGCACCCAAGGTATGTTGGGGAATATTTGTTGACTGATGGCCACTTCTGCGTCGGTTCCGGAACACCCACTACCAGGTCCCGGGGAACATTTTTATATTTTGAGATAATTCATTTTGCGGCACATCAAATCACATTGGCTTGATAAAATAAGACTAGTGGAAGTACAATGGGGACATTTTGGACTCGAATGGCCACTTCCCCATCGGTTACGGAACATCCGGTACCTGGTTTTTGAGTCCATTTTTGAATTTTAGGATGATTTATCTTGCGACACGTCAAATTACATCAGCTTGATAACGTAAGACTATTGAAAGTATAATAAAGACATTTTGAAGGCAAATGGCTACATCAGCATTGGTCCCGGAACATCCGGTACCCGGGTTTTGGGGCCATTTTTGTATTTTAGGATAACCCATCTTGCGACACATCAAATAACATCGGCTTGATTAAATAAGACTGATGAAAATAAAATAAGGTCATTTAGAAGCCAAATGGCCATTTTACCATCGGTTCCGCAACATCCGGTACCTGGTTCCGCGGGATATTTTTGGATTATGAAATAATTCATCTTGCGGCACATCAAATCACAACGCCTTGATCAAATAAAACAGTTACAAGAGCTATGGGGACCATTTGAAGACAAATGGCCATTTCATCATCGGTACCGGAACATCGGGTGCACGGTTTGAGAACATTTTTGGATAGGATAATTCATCATGCGCCACATCAAATCACATTGGCTTGATGAAATAACACTAATGGAAGTACAATGGAAAAATTTTGGAGCCAAAATTACCATCTCACCATCGGTTCCGGACTATCCGGTATCCGGGTTTCGGGGACATTTTTGAATTACAGGGTAATTCATCTGCCCCGAGTTACCCCGTTTTACGGTTCATTACAAATACCGGGTACCGGATTATATGCGACTGACGCCCCATTATACTTCCATTGTTGTTATTTTATCAACGCGATGTGATTTGAGGTGCCGCATGGTGAATTATCTCAAAAGCCAAAAATGTCCCCCGAAACTGGTACCGGATGACCCAGTACCGATGGTAAAGTGGCCATTTGGCTTCTAAATGACATTGTTTTACTTCCATCAGTCTTATTTTATCAAGTCGATGTGATTTGATATGTCGCATTATGAGTTATCCTAAAATACAAAAATGTCCCCAAAAACCGGGTATCGGATGTTCCAGGACCGATGCTAATGTGGCGATTTGCCTTCAACATGTGTTTATTATACTTTCAATAGTCTTATGTTATCAATGAGATGAAATTTGACGTGCCGCAATAGAAATCATCCTAAAATTCAAAAATGGACTCAAAAACCAGGTACCGGATGTTCCGTAACCGATGATGAAGTGGCCATTCGGGTCCAAAATGTCCCCATTGTACTTCCACTAGTCTTATTTTATCAAGCCAATGTGATTTGATGTGCCGCAAAATGAATTATCTCAAAATATAAAAATGTTCCCCGGGACCTGGTAGTGGGTGTTCCGGAACCGACGCAGAAGTGGCCATCAGTCAACAAATATTCCCCAACATACCTTGGGTGCTAGTTTTTGGCCATATCTTTCAAACGAGGTAAAGAAAACGAAATTCGGATTGAAAATGGATGAATGAGAGCAATTTCAAAACTTGGGTCGTTTTCGACCCTTAATGCATAATATGTAACTTTTTTTGCTGTGGCTCTCCTAGATGTCGCTGAAAGCTGAAACTCCCCCACAATGCTAATTTTCCAAAGTTAGGAAAAGTCAGAAAATTTCAAGTCTCTAGCTCGTACCGTTACTGAGTATCAAGCTTTGTAAGTATGCCGATGGGTCGAAAACGACCCCAATGCACTAGGAAGGTTAAATCAGCCAATAAGTTAGGGTGCTCATTATGCCCCTAATACCCCTAAGCATTATGAATGCTATTCATCTGGTTTGGGTTCCTGGCCATTCTGATATAACCGGATATTAATGTGCTGATGAACTAGCAAGATCTGGGGCAGAAAAGTCGGTTTTCGGTCCGGAACCTGCTTCACCAATTGAGGCATGTTGGATAAAACAAAGTATTCGATCTTGGTTTTCATCAGAACATGAACGTTATTGGAGAAATCTTGAAACTTGTCGCAAAACGCCTTGTAAGAAGGTGACGAATTTTTTTTTGCAGGTCTCTAAGGTACATTGCACTGTTCTTGTCAGATCACTGACTGGTCACTGCAGACATAATTATCATATGGTGTGATATTGCCTCCGCCGTCCCAAGGTTTCTAGTAATGATGTCAAGATCGTCTGCAAAGGTTAAGAGTTGACTACTCTTGTTGAGGACCGTTTCGATGCCCGCTGGCCAGATCACTCCTTCAATAGCGATATTGAATAACATACAGTCCACACTCTTAAATGATTCTACCTGTAAATAGGTCGGATTTAGTTAAAGCTAGGTTGAAACTACTCAAAATGCCCTTAAAGTGTACAAACTCAAACTTTGGGTAAAAATTTCAACCAATTTTGGCTACTTGCTACCGATAATTGAATTATTCTCTATGACAAATAACGCAATTTTAAGTTCCTACTACCAATTTTTTGGTTGAAAAATTACCTCATTCGTTTCCTTGCACCTTTGCTATCTAAACCATAGCGGACGTGATTGAGTGAGCTGAAATTAGTCGTATTTAAATCTTGGTGATATTCCCTCTCATATCATAGCTACTTGTCCTGCATTACCAATAGGGTAGAAAAAGACGGCATCCGTTAGGTGGAAGAGGGCACGAATAGTGGCCGTAGAATAGCAAAATAAAAAGTCAAGTACAAACGGTTTATCAACACTTACGGCTCGTTTTAATGCAATTGACTAAATGCATTATATTGTTACGTTATATGCGCATATATTGCTTTCGTTAATGCCGATTTACGTTAATGCTTCTATGCATCAACAATGTTAATATACGTTTTATAAGCATCAAGATTGCTAATATACAAGAGTTTGGCACCAGGGATGCAGAATTATTACCAATATACGGTTTTGGATTAATGCTTATGGTTACTTGGGTACCGTAGTCGGATTCACATAAATAATTTTTTTCAGTCGTACTTAGTTCAAAACTTATGGATTTGTGAAATAACTCAGCAAACCAATAAGCATTAGTATAAGCAGTAAATTATTCGTTTATTAGCATCCCTAGCGTTTTATACTGCAGGTTGCTGTTTATCAGCCTTTTGACTGCATAACTGTTGTAAATTGGCATCCACAATTCTACTTAAATTCTTCTTGTCGGTAACTAGCTGCAAATAAGCATTGTCAGCACTATAAGAGGGCTAGCAGTAAAGTAGCCGCATATTTTGCCAAAATAGCATTCAAGTAGAATTTAAGGCAATTTAAATGTTACTTGGCTTGCATTTAAATTGCATTGGTAATGTTTATTGGTTACCTGGGAAGTGATGCAAGTGAAGTGAACAAATCAATAATTTTCTCTTGATGTTTTATGACCCCAAATTTTTTATATATTCATTTATTTCATAAGTCCATTACCTGTGCCCGCGTACAAAACTTTACAAAGTTTGCAGATTCGACCCAAATCTGGGTGATAATATTGATATTAGCTCAATAGCAGAATTAAAAGAAAATTTTCATATGCTTCAACAATTTTCCTCCTGCTAACAAAAAGTTACCGGTTCATTTAGCGGCACATACATTTAGCGGAAGCTAACAAAAACGCTAGTGGTTTTAAAAATTAGCGAAAACGCTAACCTCTAACCAAAATGTTAGCTGAGCTTGTTAGCGGATTAGCAGAATTGTGCCCACCTCTGGTGAAAAGCCTATTGAAATGCTATGTTAACCATATTTTTAGCGCTTATTTATTACAGCATGGATGAAACTTACATTCAAGTGGGAAAAAACTTCGATATAATTGTTTATCCACGCAGATAAAAATCATCTGATGACCTGTTCCTACTTTGGAGAGTCCCTCGTCACATGATGCTTCCCTTGGAAATATTTCATGCAAGCTTTCACATATTGAACGACTTTTTGTTTCCAGTCTCAGGGTGTTTGAAAATTCGCATTTTCTAGAGTGACTATATACAGAGTGGCGACAAGTCATCCCAAATGTATGCAATGCGGCTTTTCCAAGGTTATTCTTTCTCTTTCCTGCATACGCGTTGGATAGGTCGTCTGCTCGATTGGAATGACACTGACAGATAATTATCATTCCAATTTTGACATTGTCGCCACTCTGTATATAGTCACTCTAGCATTTTCTATTCTTCAACAAATGCTTTTCTAAAAAGCTGCAGCTCTTCAAATCGCCAATTACCAGACGCCTGGGTGTATATTCCGGCCGTTGTGTGAGCAGCAGCAGCATGTCGCGCAATAAGGACAAAGCTTTTTCTTTAACTTCCTACAAAAGCTTTGAATGGGTGCCATCTCTCGGCAAATAATAAATATCGATGTGCCTTTTCATTTCTTAGGGATTATATATAGTTTACGTAACATGTAGGGTTGAAAAATATCTGAACAGACTCTCTGTTGGAGATCATTTAAAAATAAATTAAAATCAGAAAGAATATTAATGTTCTGCGGCTGAGGTAGTCTGACAGGCACCAGTAATCAGATAAATAATGCCTAAGCTGTCGAATATGAGAATAGTGCTTCCCGATTCGTTCGAAGCAAACTATTCTTATACAAATGCAGGATACGACCGTAAACAAGAATAAATGTGAATATCTAAAATATAATTTGATAACATTTATTAAGTTAGGTTTAGGTGCATACTGTTTCACCTTATTCGCAGCGAATATACGTTGTCTTCAAGGATCCGCGTGTTCGAATGGTACATAAAAACATTGGCGGAACTAGGGGAGGGCTAGGGGGGGCTAAGCCCTTCCTAGAAAAGATTTAGCCCCCCCTTGAAAAATTGACTAAGTTTTTTAATTTTTGAAAAACCAATAGTTAGATAACTATAGGTACGAAAAACTTCAGAGTAAAGTTTATTTGCATGACTGTTATAAGATTCCAGGCATTAATGTGCATTAAATTTTAATATGCCGACGAAATAAAACGGTTGAAAAAAATTCTGAGGGCTATAGCCCCCCCTAGGAATGAGCGCTAGTTCCGCCAATGCATAGAAATATCGCCTGCATCGATTTTTTGTTATTTTGATTACTGAAAAAAACGTACTCAAATCACAGACAAACAGATGAGACACTAGCGTCAATTCCATCGTTCTCTCAAAAAACACTCTTTTTCTAAAAAGCATGTTTTGCAATATGACCAATCGCCACGCTCGAGTGTTGCTTTGAGTTTTTAGTATAGAACTAATGAAATTTAAAAATCTTAAGGTATAAAACCTTACAAGTACAAGCTACTCCGCAACATGCATAATAGAGGGTGCTAGTGTGCAAGAAACATGTATAGTACGATGGTTTTTGAAGGATTTTATTCTATATGTGTGATGTCAGTTCGCCAATGCTTAAATGCTATATTTCAAGTGACAATAGTACGTAACGTTTTTGTTTTTAAACTTGTTAGGTACTTGTGCAATTTTTTACAAGTTAACAAGTTTTACAAGTTATACGTATTAGCTGGATATGCGATATAAACGAATAAAATGCAAATATAGTTTTTATTGCAACACAACACTTATATTCGTTGTAAGTTCGGTAAGATAGTAAGAGTTATATTTCTATTGATCCCAGGGGCACATGCGGTTCCGATAAAGTAAGAACTGATAGACGAAAGAATGTTCAGCTCAGATTTAGAATACGGGTTAGAAACCTTACAGCAATCCAGTGCTATGCGCCAAGAGGTACTGTATCGACGATACGCTTGCGCCATGGCACGAGTTCAACGACGAAAGGAAAAGTAAAAAGTGGGTGAAAAGGGCCCTTGTTCTTGAATCTCTCGAAGCTCGGAACTGCTTCGGTGGGACTGTCGACAAGCAATGAACCGGCATCAAAAATGCCTTCATCACGACCAGCAACGAAACATTAGGCAAACTGTGCAGCGGGCAGAGGGAGTAGATTTCGAATGAAGCTTGGAGGATGATCGACAAGCGGAGAGAGACGAAAGCCGGTATTGAGCGAGTGGCGAACCAGAGCGGCCAAGATATGCCGCCTTAGTGGTGCCAGAATGCATACTAAGATGCCGCTGAAGATACCAAAAACAGACTCATCTTTGTCCGATCTCGACTCGACTCAGATAATGCAACTGCTATTCAGTAACATATGGGAAAGCGCTGCTTTAAACGGTGCAATCCTCAACCGGATCCAGGAAAAGAACGACGATACTCTTCGGCGGCAGCAAACTGGATTCCGTGCTGGCCGATTATGTGTAGACCAAATCATAGTGCTCCGCATTGTATTAGTTCAGGTCAACGAATTCCAGGACTTTCTTCTGCAGGTGTTCGTTGACTTTGGAAAAGCGTATAACCACCTCAACCACTAAAACATCGGGGGCGTAGTTAAGCGTAAAGAAGTTCCAGATAAGCTAGTTCATCTTATCGAGGCTCAGTTCTGTAGTATATATGTCAATGATCAGTAAATAGTCAGTAAGGTTAAAAGGTAATATGGATAACAATAAATTAGAGTGTACGGTTGGACTGCTCGAAAATCGGCAGATTGGGAGCACGGCTCAAGTATTGGCGCCATTTCGGCGGGATAAAAGCCAGAGCAGTGACTTCAAGCCCATGGCAGACAACCATGTTCTCGCCGCCAACATCTCGTGTGTGCGAAAATGAGATAGCAATTCAGCACTGCGTTTCACGCAACTGCCAGCAGTCTGATTTGGGCCCGCTGTCAAATTTTGAGCCCCGGACATGCTGTCGCTGACGTTTACTGCAGCTCGATATAGAGATGTCGATGGGGTGAATGACTTAGACTGAGATAGCGCAATACTGATACCACAGAGAACAGACTACCAGGTAATTAACAAAAAGTGTGTAAAAGGTTTTTATGTAATCTACGAGTAATCCTTCAATAGAGCACCCCTCGAGCAGTAAGTGGCAAACTAAATCTTGATGTCGCTGCCATCGCTGCTATGTAACTCCAGCACAAAGAAATATTGATAAAGGTACATGGATATTTTTTTATGCGTTTGGCAAACTATTTCTGGAGGGCGCTACCGACAGATTTTACACATAAAAAATCGATTGCTTCCTTCGAGCCTGTTAATCTGTTCTCTGTGCGGAAACTACAAGTTCAAGGTGTTTTCATGCAAGGTGTTGCACAATAACTTCTTGTTTGATCCTACAAAGGATACTGCTGGTGTGAGACAGGGCTGCGTATTATCACCGCTGTTATTTCTCATCGTTACGGATGAGTTACTACTTACTAGTTGGAGCTATTTACAGTAGACCAAACCGATGATTGCCTTGGAAACCTCTAACGATGGAACAGCTAAATGATCTCGATCTAGCCGACGACATTGTCTTGTTCGCAATAATGCCGTATCAATATGCAGACCAAGTTAGATGAGCTCTGTGAGAGCTCTCAGATAGCAGGACTCATAGTCAATGTAGCAAAGGCTACATTGTAGGAGCAGATATCTGCAGAAAAACACTCGACTGGAATACGCAGGGACAACAAAGAAGTGGTAGACTGCGCAGTGAAGATCTCTGATCTCACCACTTTGCTCTGCCAAACCGGCGGACGTGGACCAAAAGTAATAAGTACCAATTGAACAACGTAGGTAGTCATGACAATCGAAGGGAAAGCAATGAGATTAAAAAAGAACAGCTTATAGCCCATTACTCTAACATGATGATAGCAATCAAGCATTTTAGACGTATATTAGGAGGCTGGCACCTTGAGTTCAAAAACAACCACGCGCTTCCTTTTTTGTTGGAATACATGGAAGCATCCTGTTAAACCCGGTTGAGCTATTTGGTACGATAAGGTATCAAAAGATTGGTAGAAGTAACTATCTAGCTAGAATAGTTTCATAATACTAGCACAGACTAACAGACGTAACACTTCGAACATATTTTCTAACAAAACATCGTTTCAATGACGCCCCTAAAACTTGGAAAAAACACTAGCAACACCTGGTGCCGTCTACGCGCTACGCAGAGTGCGTTGCTATAAATTTAGCAATGCTATTAATTTACTTGTATATTATCAGACAACTGCGCCAGCACAGGCGAGCGACGTTCTCGCGCAGCGACTGTTCACAGACTAACAGACGTAACACCTCGAACATATTTCTAACAAAACATCGTTTCTATGACACCCCTAAAACTTGGAAAAAACACTAACATCACCTGGTGCAGTCTTCGCGCTACGCTCAGTAAGTTGCTATAAATTTAGCAATGCTATAAATTTACTTGTATATTATCTGACAACAGCGCCAGTGCAGGCGAGCGGCGTTCTCTCGCAGCGACTGTTGTTTGAGTCTTGGCTTAAGCGAAAATTTGAAATGATCGTTTTTATTGACGATGGAATGAGACTCCAGTGTTACGTCTGTTAGTCTGTGGACTGTTGTTTGAGTCTTAGCTTAAGCGTAAATTTGAAATGATCGTTTTATTGGCGATGGAATGAGGCTTCTGTTACGTCTGTTAGTCTGTGATACTAGCGTCCTCTGATTCATAGTACTTTAGAGTAAATTAATTTACGCCTGAGATAAAACTCTAAAGTACTATGAATCAGAGGACGCTAGTATCACATACTAACAGACGTAACACTAAATTATTCTTATAAATTGATGGGGTCCTGGTGGGATGGAAAGGAATGTTAGTCCAATACTTGTTGCTACTAAAGACCAGGGAATCCTCTGCATCTTGATGGGCGGAGCTAGATGGATAATGTAAGTATGTAGGCATCAGTCATATGAGACTAACCAGGATATTCGAAAATTTTCTTTTAAAGCCAGTAACTACGAAAATTAAGATATAAAAAATACCTTTTTAACAATTTTAATATAATGCCAATGGTGCTCATATACAACCATAATTTAATTTATATCGAAAAATACCATGCACATGCGAGATTTACGGCTCAAAACCTACGTAACAACTTGAACTTATCCGCGATCAGGGAAATCAGGGATAATGAAACGAGCCAATATAGTCCCTAAGTTGATAAGCATTTCCTCTTACCAACGCTAATATGCAGAGATATAGCGCCCTACACACTTGTTAGTAACAAACTTTAAATTTCAAAAGAGAATGGTCAAATTAAATTTTAAACTAATATCACTTTCGTTTTCAGTTCCATTATATTCTACTGCATAATAGAAGACATTCCTTCAGTTATAGGAATCCACATACACTTTAGTTTGTAAGCACTGCCAAAGCAATATAGCAAAGATATTGTATGAATTTTTAATCCACCTCTTTCCAATTTGGTCAGCTTGGGTGACATTTTGAACCACGGTCCAGTTCGAGTAAGCTGACCGGATAGACTATTGGAATGAGTTTTTCCAGATTGTTCACAGGCGGTAAAAGAAAATCTCTGTACTCTTACGATCATGATTAACGAAGTGTAGTAAACTATTTTTTTATATTACTTGTGAAGAATTCAGCTAAAAATTACAGAATTTAAAATTATTCAATCTTAAAATCGTTGAAACAGAAGAGTTACAGCTAACGGAACGATAAAAACTGCTGCCACTAGGCGTCAAGCTCTAATTGACTGCTCTTCACTCGAAACGTATCCAGGAAAACAAATTTAGATTGTCAAACTTTTAAATTGTTCATCCTATTTTCAACGCTGTTTTCCGGATTTGCAAACGTTGCGAACGTGAACCTGAATATTTCGTCCCTTGTGAACCAGCATCCTTCGTACCGGGGGCGGCGGCACATTGCGGTGCTACGAAGCTCGACCCTCGACGATTCCGCCGAACCATAACCCATGCCATGCGCCATGACCGGAATATACTTTCCATAACATAGGAATTTTTAACGATTTTAATGAAGCTAATAATTTAAACGCTCTACGAGCGTAGTTTCCACTGTGATCACCTGTTTGTCACCCACAATCAAGCGCGAACCACAAGCAAGCAAGCGATGGGACACGGCTGCACCTGCCTTGGCTCAGCGGCGGTGTCTGCTTTTCTGTTAAGTTGATGCTGAAAGGACTGGGAATGTAGCAAAAGTTTCCACATGTATAATTGCACAGCTACCGTTGCATATTTTATGGTTTGTTTTTATCCCCCTGGATGCAAATTTGGCGCAGTATCACAATCACGTGTAACCGATCTGAAATATTGAATCCATCTATCTTTAAAGTTCAATTATTACACATGAGCCAACGGAGGGTTTTTTGAGTTTTAC
Source organism: Sabethes cyaneus (assembly GCF_943734655.1). Lineage (NCBI taxonomy): Eukaryota > Metazoa > Arthropoda > Insecta > Diptera > Culicidae > Sabethes > Sabethes cyaneus. Next base: position 117,291,323 of record NC_071353.1, read on the forward strand.
AATGAATTTCATGGGACAGCGTATCTATACACTGAACCATCGCATGCGAAGAAGCCTGGATGGCCCCAATGGGTGGATTATAAAACGCTCGAGAAACTTATTTTTGTGTAGAACCAGAGAGGCTGACGGAAACAGCACACAAAGTGAAGGTGGTAACGAAATGCTAATATTTAACTTTTTTCGAACAATTCACACGGGAACTCTCGAAGGAAAAGCATTGCTATAATGGGGTGGCTTTGCGGTGGTTTGTGAATTGTGGATAACAAATTTGTTTGTACACAACACCTATCAGGCAACAGCTGGAAAACTCTGCGCGCAGTGGACGTGACAGCTTGGAAGAGTAGGAATTGTAGACGGAAAGGGGGAAATATTCTTGCGGTAGGTCCGACGCTTCGCGTGTCGAGCCGACTCGCGCATTATCGGCAGGGAAAACTGAACCGGCGAGGAAGATACCTGTACCTTTGATCTATGCACACGTCCCGTTGAAAGGCGAATCATGGTTGTTAACCTTGCCAAGGAGCGAATAAGCAAGCACTTGTAAAGAGGCGTCTGACGAAGAAGATTTATTCTTGATTGGGATAGGGCCAGTATAGTTGACGGGTTCTCGTCTGAATTCTGTTTACCTACCTCGTTCATTATGAACGCGCTTCGTTCAAGCTGTAGTCTGAAACATAAATAATGTATCTCATTTTCTGACGTCACATCATATACTGAGAGCAAAAATGAAATACTTTTAAGTGTCTAATGCGTTTTTTCTTTTTCATCAATCAAATATCTCGGCTTTTGAACCTGTTTTTTATAGAGAAAGTTTCTTTTAATTACGTAATCTTTCCTCCTCAAAGGCTGGCAATGAGTGAACATGTGCAAATCTACCACATCTGTTCACTAACTCCTATCTCTATTTCCACGTGGTGCCGGCTGTACGCAACCTTGCTTGTTGTACGCAGACAGAGAAGGGAGAACAGTGGCTCCCGCTCACTCTACGATGACAGCCTTCCCTTGCTATTCTAGGGACCTTACGCTAACAACCTGCTGTATCCGAAAATTGAATACGTTACAGAAAACAGAAAAACAGAATTAGCATGAAAGTCCTTACCCTGCAGGGTAAGCTGTTTTGACTAGCAAGGGAAGCTAGCCGCCTGAAGCTTGAAATCCCGGGGGCTGAGCGGGTCCGTTGGCCGAATACTGACAAACACAAGATGCCGTCCGGGCACCGGGTTGCTCTACGCTGGCACACGAGGTGAAAATTCTGCTCGAGAGAGTGAAGTTGAATTTCGACTGAGCCCAGGAGCACATACGACTCCACTGACTTGGGAACCGATAAACAAAAGAATAATCGTGGCCAGATTAGGAACCTTACTGCAATCCAGTGCTATGCGCCAATTGATCTAGCCGACCTGCAGAAGAAAGAGAGTTTTTACAGCCAGATGCACAATGTTGCTAAGAAAATCCCGAGAGGGACATTCAAATCCATTTGGGCGAATTCAACGCGAAGAATGACTCAAACAACGCGGAGCTTGAACGCGCCATGGGACGTCATGGCCTTGGAGAGATGAGCGAAAACAGAGTTTTGTGATAATAACATGGTCATTGATGGATCGCTCTTTTCATATGCCGACTGGAGAACTGGAGAACTTCGAGGTGAAAAAGGTCTTTGTCGAACAACGTGAATCCCGATCTTCGGAGTTGTCATCTGGCGGAACTGCCGAAGAGCAATAGACCGGCATCAAAAATGCCCTCATCACAACCTAAGCCCTCAATAAAGTGCGCAGCGGGCAGAGGGAATGGATCTCGGTGAAACTTAGAAGAAGATCGATGAGCGGAGAAAGGTGGAAGCCAACATTGAGCGAGCACGAATCAGAGACAGCTGCCCTTCAACGATAAACCTATATACGCCTGTATAGCGACAAGCTTGTATACGGGACAAGAGAGCCTGGACAAACGGCTCAACCGAGGAAAGAGCAACCGCTTGTTGTACGGTATTTCTCACCACCTTAGTGATGCCAGAGTGTGTGGAACAAGATGTCGCTAAACTGCTAAAGGATCGAGGTGATCACTTACTGATTGACCGTGCAGAACTGCTTAAGCGATAGACAGAACATTCCGAACAACTCTTTTGAATTTTAAATGGCAGAGACCAACAAAATCTACAGCTATGACGCCAATACTTCATCGTATTAATCACGTCAACTTTGAGGCGCCATCAGTGGATCAAAAATCAAGTAGAAATCAAGAGTATGATATAGATTAGAGCGCCAGGGATAGCTGATCCATCTTTGTCAGCCCAGATGATGCATCAGCTGACAATATCAGCTGAGCAATATATTGAAAACGGAAAACCGCAACTTTTCCGGTGCAGTGGATGCAGGGCATATTGATCAAAACCTTTAAAAAAGGAAACCGAACTGAATGCGGTAGCTGGCGTGACATCACGTTGCTTTGTGTTGCTCTTAATATACTCTGTCTGTAAGGTAGTCCTCATCCAGCGGTGGCAAACTGGATTCCGTGCTGGCTGATCACGTGTGCCGCATACCACAACGCTGCACATGATATTGGAGCAAATCAGTGGACTCCAGGCCTCTCTTCTGATAGCGTTCGTTGTCTTTGAAAAAGCGTTTAACGGACTCAACCACGAAATTACGAAAGGAATCCTTTAACGATGGAAGAAATTGTCTTGCTGGCAGCTGGCATGGGCAAAACACTGAAACGAGCTACACGGTCGGTACCCTTGCCTAAAACGTAACAACAAACCTAATCTCGTTTTGCACGCCGTTCGCGTACAGGCAAGCAAACACGAAGCGTAGGAAGGATTACACCGGTGGCGTTGAATTTGATATATTTTCAGTCCCAGTTTTCAATGCTGTCTGCTAGTACAATTCTGAGTGCTAACTGAAATCGGGATCCACCGTAGGCGAGTATTTTCTTGCTTCCAAAACACGCATGGAGGCGCTTCATACTTAATCCAATTGGCCATGTGAGTGTATGAAATAGAAAAGGGAATACAAAAACACAACGCTAGCAAAAAGACCAGTTCACGCTGATCGTCCAGCATATGCCCGAGCAACTGTTACGAAGTAAATGAACGCAATCCCGAGTGTTTCCGACGTGTTAAAACACCGTTGTCTAAAAGACTACACTGAAACGGGTCACGGGTGCTTTTCAGAGCATGCTGTTTATTTCATTAGGCACGGTTGCAGCATACTCAAGTAAATTTCGTGGGGGTTTTCAAGTGCGGTATGCAGTATGGTTCAGTGTTAAGACATGCCTGGCTGTGGCTGGCACAAGTTAGATGACCAGCTGGCAAATGACTAAATAAAGCGTACCGTCGTCGGTGCCTTGTGCAGCTGTAGGCATTACCAAAACAGACCCTGCAGTGGTTCACAATCTCTTATTGAGCAAGTCCTATCCCTACCTCTTCATGATACCGACCGAGATATGAGCTACTCTTGTGGAGATCAGGTAACCAACCCCGGTCATGATTGGGAGGAACGTGTAGCTCGAGCTAAAGATGTTGAACCCCAGTCGAAGCCAAGATCGTATGCTGACAGCTCTTTTGAGTTTCGTTGGTCCTCTGGCGAGACAAGGGGTTGGTGTCGCAGGTCTTTCAAGCCGCCTAATAAGCAATGAACGATAAATGAAGAAAATCGGTCTGGAACAGTTGGAATAGACCCATGTGACGGAAAAGGACTATGGATTGGAAACTTGGGACATGGAACTGCCGATCTCTCAACTTCTAAAGGAGTGCTCTCCCTCGTATACAAGAGCCGCAAGTTCGGCATCGTAGCACTGCATGAGGTGTGCTGGAAGGGTTCAGCGGTTCATATGTACGTTCAGAGATTGACATACCTGTCGTGAACCGAAGCGATTGGCTTGCGTTCATCCACTCTTGCTATTGCTGCTGCTAAGCAGTAAGTGGAAGGGTCCGCGCCGCTGGTGGGTATTAGCCACCTTTAATGCGACGCTTTCGAACCCTACGGTATTGCTACCGATTATCCTTTCTGCTGCTAGTGAATCTTCGCTCCTGTTGCTGCGGCAGTACCTTTCGGTCCGAAAGGCGTCCGGCTGCCCAGCTATCGGTTTAGCCACTCCTTTCTGCCACTGCTGTTGGCTGCTGCCCCATGGTCCAAGGTGGGATGATCCTCCAGTTGTTGCCTCTCCGAAGTTCGTCACAATCACAAGAATGAGCATTCGTACGAGTATCGCTCGGCAGCTGTAATACTTTCCAATTGACGCGCTGTTGCCGTATTGAACTATATATTTTGCATTGACAGTGTTGTCAGAACATATCAATGCGAACATGTTTATTATTATTTTGTATTTTTTCAAATGCAATTCTACATGTTGATTTATCGTTATTTATTATGTTATTCTTATCTCCCACAATACCATCTACCAGAACTGCGGCAACACACACGAGCTAAGTACAACTTTCATAGTGATGGGCTTAAGAATCAAGGGCCGGTTCTTCAATATCTACGTATACAGCCCTCACCACAGAACTACCGATGACAACAAGGAGGAATTCTCACGCAGTTGAAGTGTGAATACTTACCGCTGCTGTATCAAGATCGTCATCGGGGATATCAATGCTAAGGTCGGTCAGGAGGTGAAACACAAACCGGCGTATACCCGCTGACCAACAAAATAGGCCTAAAATTTATCGACTTTGCTGCCTTGAAGATCATGGCCGTACGTAGTACCTTCTTCAAGCATAGGTCTATATAAGTTCACCTAATTAGACAGGATCACAGACTAACTAAGTTTTGATCGACTGTCGAAAGTTCTCAGATCGACGTAAGACCGTAAGATCCTACCGTAAACGCTAACGATGATCTGGGCCACTACCTAGGGATGGCAAAGATGCGCTCAAAACTCTCCGTTGTGAACAACATTCGCTACCCATGCCAGTCTCTGTTAAATCTCGCACGGCTAAAGCAGCCAAGCGTCGCCGTTAACAACAGGCATTTACTCGCAGCTGCGTTTCCGGAAGACAACGAACCGAACGAAGCTCCTCTCGAGTTGAGCACAACGAGGACCAACACGTCGAGATAGTGAGCTTACAGAATGAACATAGTGGAAAACTAGATCAAAACACGATGCTGCTGTGTGTAATTTTAACAGTTCAATATACCTGCGAACAGGGATGCCACATATAATTCTGTGTTTTTTGTTGGAAAAATCTTGCCATCTGTACAGCGAGGAAAAATTTCTGTGCAAAAATCTGTCCAATGCAAAACAATGAGAGCGAAAAAGACGGAGAGTCATTTTGCGGACTATTTCCGTTTCTTTCACTCTCAGTGAAAAGCTCAAAAATCTGTTTAATCTGTGTAATTTGCGAAAATCTGTATTCTGTGCATAGAGTTTCTGTACAGGCGATTTCTTTCAAATATCTGTTAAACACAGAATAATCTGTGCATGTGGCAAACCATGCCTGCGAAATGCAAGAAGAGCATGGATAAAAAAAACGACGCAAAAGGCCAAAGCCATACTAGAGCTTTACATATTGAGTGTAAAGAAGTAAAAGACAACGGAAAAACATTTTCACTAAACAAACTCTTTCATATACAGTGGTAACCCGATTTTGTCACTCCCCGATTTTGTCACCCCCGATTTTGTCACGTTTTTGACCCGATTTTGTCACGTTTTTTACCCGATTTTATCACGCTTTTGATTTATCAAAAGCTTAGTTTGAAAATCATTTTCAAACATGTCAAATGTGTTAAAACACTGTGAAAAGAACTGTGTTGATTATCGTGCAGTTTCCACAAAAGTGGTTTCATATCTCCACAACTATAATAGCTAGAAGGTCATTTTCTTTCGCAAAGTTCTTTATAATAATCTTCTCAACAATTTTGTAGAACATTGTTTTGCTCTATCTCTTACTACTTGAAAAATAAATTTTGTATCTTACTTTTAGGGGGGTTAATCAAAGAATCGTTCTTACCATAAGAAAGAGCTTTTTACGCTGTGAAATTTCTCAGAACATAGTTAACCAGTATAATCAACCATTTCGGCGTAATTAAAAAACGCGTGTTTTCATACCTGTGGGTTGTGCTGTGAACAGGTGACAAATGTCCACAGAGAGGTAGAAGGAAGTGCGAAATGTCCTAAAAGTGATCAGAATGAAATATATGTAGTTCGTTCTAAGTTATCTGCAAAAAAATTAAAATTGAAAATATACCCGATTTTGTCACTGTCCCGTTTTAGTCACCCCTAAATTCATCATGGGGGTGACAAAATCGGGTCATTACTGTAATAGCAAAGGAAACTGTTTTGAACAGTGAAATGAAAAAACAACAGCAACAAATACGATTATTGAAAACAACGGATTCCCAAACTAGCTTTCAAGAAGAATTAATCCCAGCAACTGTAGCAGATTAATTACCACACCAGCTGAGCAATATGGAGTGCGTAGTTAAATGGTAATTGGCATTGCTTCCAAAGGATTGAATGGAATCAGAATTAGAAACTGAAATCAGCAACCTGAACGAAATTTTGAAAAATTTAAATAAAAAGCCAAAGGAAAGAAAATACCTATAGGAGACTCTCAAGAACAAATTATAGAAAGCAAAGGAATTAGTCAGTAAAATGCATAACTTATTTTTCGATAAAAAATAAACATTAGTACTACAGAACAAAGTTAATCGCATCAACAAAAACTTTAAGTAATATAGTTGCGGCTTTAACCGTCCTCAAGTCAGTTGTGACGACAAAAACATAATAGCTGGCTATACAAATAATATTATCTAAACTAGAAAAAAGGCTAGAACAGCCGTGAAAGATGTACCTACTAACATAAATGCTATAATAAATAATTTAAATGCAAAATGCAAACAACACATTTCACCAGCTGTGTTATTAGCAAAACTGAAAGCAACCCGGCAAAGTGGGGTATTCAATAAATTCTCTGATGAATTAGAAGAATTGACAAGCCGGCTGGAATCGGCATACATAAACGACCAGATTCCAACTGACATAGTATCAAAAATGGCAGACAAAGCGGGCATAAAAGCTTTAGCCAAAGGATTAAAGAATTAAAACCAGTGGTTGTAGAATTCGCGAAAAAAACGCTTATTTGAATCAATGAACATCCCTCATGAACATACACTATTCGTCTGCCACGCCGATAATGCATCCTTCGGCTTTGAATCTCATCACGAATATAACCTCATCGTGAACATCGGAATTCGTTCAAAAATTGGATATTGAAAATTGAGCGTGGTCGAATTAGTGGGTTTAGAATACTTGGGGACGCCGGAAAATATTCAACATAGTATCACCATAAAAAGAGATTAGCTTAAAGTAGTGTTAGTTACTTTCGAACCAGCAGAAGGTGTTATTTCGCACTTTTGCGTAGCACACGATTTCGTACATTCAGCGATGCTACACTCTTAAAAGATTCTACCCGTTACTAGGTCGCATTTAGCTAAAACTTGGTTGAAACTACTCAAAATGCCCATAAAGTGTATAAACTCAAAACTTTGGGTAAAAAATTCAACCAATTTTAGCTACTTGCTACCGATAATTGAATTATTCTCTGTGACAAATAACACACTTTTAAGTTCTTACCATCAATTTTTTGGTCGAAAAACTACTCAAAGTCTGAGTTTGTACACTTGTAAACACATTTAAGAGTGTATGAAGTGTGAATGTATGTGGCTCATCAGTTATAGGCGAATTGAACCATTCGCATCTCTGTTTTTCTCATGATAAAACCGTTTGGCGATGCTCGGCGTATATATTCATTTTGCGAATTTTCCAATCTATGACTATAACACTCAACTGATTAAAAAATCAAGTATAGGCAATCGGTAGATCTGCAGAACACGATAGCGAACCAACTATAAACTCTAGTATATTATATTATAACGAAAGACCTCAATATAATAATAATAATCAATTTCATAGGGTACCTTACTCACAACGAAGTGGATACCAACAAGGTTGGAGAAATAATCCACCTTGGCTTCAGCAATATACAAGATACCCACAAAGACCATTTTACCAAAATCGGAATAGGCAAAACACACCAAATCCAAATCAAAACCAAAATGCAAACCAAGACCGGAATCAAAACCGACCAAACACTAATAGAAACAGTTCAAACCGAGGTAAGTCTATCTGGCTTCCACAGGTAGAGAGCGCAATAACAGATGGTAATTACAAAACGAGGATAGAACGGTCCTAGCTTCTAACTATCAACTTAACTGCAGCAGATTTTATAGGACTAGAGACTGCAATGACAAATACAAACATTACATTGATTATAGGTAGTGGCGCAAACGTATCACTATTAAACCTAAACAAGGTTTATTCAGATAAGCTGGTAAACACATCAAACAAAATAAACTTAATAGGCATTCTGAGCAAGAAACTTTAGGTACGGTAGATATCGAAATAAGCTTTGAAAATGGATTAAAAACTAAACACATCTTTCAATTAGTCTCTAGAAACTTCCCAATTCAAACGAACGAAACCTCACAGACATACCAGACTTCATTCACAACGAATTCAAAAATCTAATAAATCAAATTATTCGAACATCTTTTGCTTAACAAACGACATACTTTCAACCAACAATTTCTATACTCAAGAGATAAACGTGACAGACAATATCCGCACATACATTCCAAATTACAAACAAATCCACTCGCAGACAGCAGAAATTTAGGCCCAAGTTAACAAAATGTTAAGGGAAAACATTATCGAAGATTCAGTTTCTTCACATAATTCACCAATGTTACTTGTTCCAAGGAAGTCGCAGACTTCCGACAACTCGACAAAAAAGTTTTGGCTGACAAATTTCCACTTCCGAGAATTGACTCGATACAAAATCAACTCAGCAGATCAAAATATTTTAGCACTCTTGACTATGTTGACTTATGTCAGGTTTTCACCAAATACCATTGACCCAGAATCTAGAAAATACACAGCATTTTCAACACCATCAGGCCATTATCAGTACAATGCGCGAACGCCGATTGGATTGGACATCAGACCTAACAGCTTGCAGCATATGATGACAATAGCCATGCCCGGACTATCACCAGAACACACTTTCCTATTCAAAGACGACCCTATCCGCTTATCGGTATAGGTTGCTCGATCAAGCATTATTTGACAAATTTAATAAAAATCTTCGACCGACTTTGACATTACAAACAAAAACTAAATCCAAGCAAAAGTTTTTTTTCAATCAGAAGTACCAAGTACCATACCAAGGGCATAAAATCATCGACCAAGATATTTAACTCGACGATGTAAAATTTTCACCAGTGAAAAATTTTCTCAATTTTAACAAATTCTGATGAAAGCAGAACAAGTCTTAAAAAAACTGTTGTTTAGAATTTATGGAAAGGTCTCAAGGTAGCTTCACCAATCTGCTCTCAAAACAAAAGTGTAGCAAAAACGGTTTCAAAAATTTTCGAAAAGGAACTAGTACATGCATTTTGAACAAAAGCGGAGCATTTTTAAATTTCTGATTATCCTTATTTTATGAAATTACTGTCTAGTCCTGGACAGTGAGACTGGTTGCTTTCCGAAAAACATTTCCTGTTAACCGTGTTTTTCAAACTAATCAATCTAAAATCATTCCAAATGTATGCAACTGCCAGCCGGAACCCTTCGCGGTATATGTAGTGTACTAGAAAAAGGATTTGCACCGAGCAAAAACCTACTCCCGCAGATTCAGGTTCAAGAGGCAAAGAAACAAAGTATTCAACGATGCATACAATGTGTGTACATTGTACCGACATTCTCCACTCCCAAAGCTACGTAGGCGGAAAAACTCAACCGGTACACGAAAAACCGTGATTCTCTAGCCAAGCACCGGAAAATTGAAAAATTGTGGATTCTACCGTAATAGGTAGGGGGAAGTTGAACGAACATGTAAATGAATACAACGTAAAAAAGAAAAACAATGCCTAACCATAGTAGCATTTAGTACTCGAGATGTCACCTCTATAAAACCTGCCGATAAGTTACCTTTCTCACCTATGCAATGTCGTCGTCTTCATCGTTGATGCCACCATACTAATGTCGTTCATAATTTCGATAAGCCAGCAAATAGAGAGCCTAAAGCAGAGCAAATCCCGCCGAACATCAGCCACCCAGCCATTACCATCCACTACCATTGGTGCAGGTCGGGTCAGGCGCCAGCAATCGGCAAAGTGATAAAAGTACACCACCAGAAGAGGCACAAAGAATTTACGAATAAATTAGATCGAAAAGTGTGATACGGCTTCAGTTCGCCGGTAACCGTCGAACGGTGCGGAACCATCGCCAGTGTTCTCGTGTTTCATGTGCTTGTTGATCACTATTAGAACTGAAATACACGCCGGATAGCCTCACCAGTATCCTTTTTCGTTTTGTTCTGCTACCCCTTTTTCACCGGAGGGAATTCCCTTTCGAGGAGAGTGAACGTGTCGCTTCGTGGATTTCGACGACAAAGAAAAGGGAAACCGTGACGGATAAAATTCATAATTCATGAATTAATTAAAAAAAGTTCTTCAAGTGAACATGACTTTCGTCAAGTGGATGGTGCCACCGCTGAAGCGGCAGATAGTGCTAGGGCTGGCAGTTTTCCTTTTCAGCAGTGCCATCCAGGATGTATCAAGTTTTAGTAAGTTTCCCCGAATGCACGCGAATGCAAGCGAAGGAACGAGGTGGCGGGCAATAACTTTGGAAGCAAGTAAATGTTTAAATTGATGAATGGGTTTTCTGGTGCAATTAACGACAAAATCAGCTGCGGAGTTGAGTTCCGGAAACGGCTGTCAAATATTGGCACTGGATATTGCAAGAATGTAAATCTACTTTCACCTTCACGTTTCGGGGGTGGAGCGCAAAATTTGCTGGCTTGATTGGATCGGAGTAATTGAATTCGGTGAAAATTGTTAGTTTACCATGGTGATTCGTCGGCTGCCGCCGGGTGATCACGGATATGGCGTTTGAGTGATGGGTTAATTTCTGCTAAAATTGACATTTTAACCAGTGGCCCTCGGGCAGCGTGCTTCAGCTACCGGGCAAGGCAGCCCCGTTGAAGTGAGGCACTCAATGCAATTTAGTAAACCGATCATCCTTCCATGTCTTTGTGGGTCCATCCGAGCATGGAAGATGGAACGGAATCAACATTGGTTGGATAATATAGATAACGGCTATACAAACAACAATTAGTTGCGAAAATCCCACCCCTGTTTCCTTAATCTTATATTTGCGTATTTTTTGTTTGGTTACTTATTTATGTATTCATTAATATCTTTATTAATTATTTATTTAGTTATTTTATTAACTTTATTTGTTCTTTATTAATTTTTATTTTTATTTAAATTTAATTTGCCAGATCAAGAAACAAACGTCCTCTAAAGCAATTTTGCTACAGACTACAGGTACAGGATAGCGGACTCCCTTCTCCAGAGAAGATAGGCGCTTCGAAGAGTGGTAGACAAGTGCGGCAGAATATGCTCGGTCATCGAGGAGGCCGCTACGGCACTAAATAAAGAACCCGCGCGTACACGAACTGACTGATTTGATAGAGAACACCGTCAAGCGAAGAATCACCGTAGATTCTATAAAAGGATGAACCAAACTCGTAATGGATACAAACCTACTGTGTTACCTGACTCATAACGAATATACGTTATATACGGGGGAGGGTCTCGTAACTCACAAACTTTGTGGTTTTTCGTTTAATTGATCATAAATTCGAATAGAGCATATAAATATTAACTACATAACATAAGAAATTACATGTTTACTGCAAAAATAAAAGCATGAGAGATTTTAGAATTTCGGAAATAGGGATGCGTTATGAGTCAGGTAACACAGTAGTGCTCATGTGGGTAAAAACCAATAGGGAAACCTGATCACAGTTGATCACGAGACGGTTGACAACAGGTGAAACGTGAAAGCAGTTTTTCGATTTTCAATTATTCGATTACCGATTAATCGGTGAGCGTTGTCTGCACTAATCGATTAATTCAACTATTCGTGTCAGTGGTGTTCGATTAAAAATATTCGAATATTTCTTTGATTAATTCGATTAATCGAACGATTATGAACGATTAACGAGCATTATTCGGGGATTATTCGTGCGGCATAGTTGCGCCACACAGAACAAGAATAAAACCGAATGTCGCACGTCGATTATTACGGTTTTCAACTGCAACAGCAATACTAATTAAAAGTGCTAAAATGTTCTGAAGGTTTATAAGGATAACATAGGTGCATAAGAAAATAGAGACCGTGAGCTGAGGCGGAAGACATTGAGGTGTGTGAAGTCCAATCTAGGCGTCTCCATCCCGGATATTTATGACTAGAAAATACAATACAAATTATCAAGTGACGTGGAATATGCTCGCTCGGGAAGACTCTAGCTCTTATAGTAGACCAACCTCGTGTTTTGTCATGACCTTGAAATAAGGTCTGCCATATAATTGCCTATTCCTCCGTCTACTGTAGTCAAACCAGCTAATGAGAAATTTAATCTAACGTCCCGTTTAAAAATTTTACATTGCAACTAGACGTGGTGACGTGCCTGGCAAGTATAAGACAATGCTGACAATGCTCATTTGCAGCTGATTACCGAAGAAGAATCTGAAAAGAATTTTGGATACCAATTTAATACATTTAGGCAGTTAAAAAACTAACAAACAGCAACGTGCAGTATAAAATGTCAGATATGCTAATAAGGGGCTGATTTACTGCTTATGGCAATGCTTATTGGTTACCTGGGTTATGTTCGTCCCTGATTTAACTATAGCTGTCACTACTCTAAACAGGGATGGAAGATCAGTGATTTTGATAAAATCTGTGAGTAATCACCACACGCACAGATCACGATCCGTACAGATCATGACAAACAGTGAATCTTTAGCGTTAATCACAACATTTTGTTCTCTAAACAGTCTCAGCTGTCGATCACAGTGTTACATCTTATCTAACTGCGAGAAAAAGGTCACACATTTAGTTTGTATTGTGATTCATACGATGTACACAACCAATCGTCTGTATCTGTTATATTTCTCAACGCAATCATGCAATGAACATGATCTGACATGAGGTTTGTCTCTGATCTGATCGCTTCTATGATCTTGATCACTAGAAGCGATTTTTTCCATCCCTGCTCTAAAGTGTTGGTAGGTGGTATGCAGCTAATAATCGTTTTCGTGCCAAAAGATTCGAATTGTCAGGAGTCCTATTGAAAAAATTTTCACTATTGTTAAACGAGTTCGACGAAGCGGAGGGCAGTCACCAGTGCTAAAAAATGCGTTCAAAGTGCAAGAAACATTCTGATTCAGTCGCATCTTCAACTGTGCAGAGTATATTGAGCTCTGTTACGCAAAAAGTTCAAGTTTTATCAGAACCAAATACAACGATGTAATACTATGGCGCTACATAAAAATACTGCAATCCAGCCATTTATGAGTTTTTGCGGCACTCCAGTCTCGATTTGTGGGTTGTGCTTTGCGTCTAGCTCCAGATTAACTTTAAACCAGGCTTTATTATCAAAATTTCAAAGGAAATTACCCGAAAAGTCCGAAAAAAGGTCAAACATTTCACTGTTGTATTTAAAACTACATTTATATTTTCCCTCAATGCGCCCGTCGTGTTCTTAAGATTTTTTTACATAGAAATCACTCATCACTACGAGGAGTTACCAATTTTGAACACATTTTCCATATTGTCGGTTTGAAACAAATTTCATATGTGGCTCTGAAGCTCCAAAAGTGACGGCTGTCTTCAGACGGACCTTTCCGTTAGAGGGTTAAGATTTCATGAAAAATAATTTGACGGCTTCGTTGTGCCGAGATGTGCGGCTTACTCAAATCAATGTGCCGAAACTAAGTAAATGGTGTCCCACATCAAATTGCATCACGGAAGAAGCGCTGTAGAAAACTACCTAATTGACCGATCATTTTCAAACTTTCAGACAATAAAATCTAACCCATTAGTAAACTTTTGGCATATTTATTTTATTCAACTTCAATACCATAACTGTATGCTCGCACTTTACGCATAACTCTACTCAAAAAGTTTTGTAAAACATCAGGCTACAGCTTCTTCTGTACGGAAACCCACTTTTTCTTCATGTCTTCCTCAGATTTGTCCTCCTTGGCTTGCTTCATAATAACCCAGTATTTTTCGATGGGCCTTAGTTTTGGTGCGTTGGGGGCGTTTATGTCCTTGGGTACGAAAGTGACTCCGTTGGCTTCATGCCATTCCAATACATCCTTTGAATATTGGCACGAAGGTAGATCAGGCCAGAAGATTATAGGGCCTTCGTGTTGCTTCAACAGAGGAAGCAGGCGCTTCTGTCTATAGACACTCCTTGAGGTAGGTCTGCCCGTTTACAGTCCCGGTAGTCACGAACGGCGCGCTCCGTTTGCCACATGATGTATTTCTTGGCCAAATCATATACTTCATGGCAAACTATGAAAGCTTCTGCATCCTTACTTCCTTCTGAACATCGAACTTAAGCTGGATAGTGAGGTACAGTAGCCCCGGAAACTGCCAGGAGTCCGCCTTGACGTAAGTCTCATCATCCATGATGAGAGAGTTGAGAATTTTCCAGGTGTTTGCGCAAAATAAATTCGCGACGTTGCTATTCGGGTGACGCCATTTTTTTCAATTTTTGAATAACTGACCGCGATAAAAATACAGTGTAAACAATGCACTCTAAACTACTCCTACTTAACTTTTCAAGCAAAAATACCCAGTGGGTAATTTTCTACAGCGTTTCTTCCGTGATGCAATTTGATGTGGGACACCCTTTACTGTACGCAAAGAAAATGAAACACACAAAAATGGTCGCCAAGATTAAATCGGATTTTCATAGTCATTTGTTCATAGAACAAATGCCTGCCTCTAAAAACCCCAACATGCCCAATTTGGTCGCATTTGCTTGATTAGTTCTCGAGTTATGAGGAAATTTGTCTTTCATTTGTCTCTACCCCTCACATCACATTTATAATATTTTAATATTTATAGGCAAAATTTGGGAAATCGATGTTCAAACCAGCCACGTAGCCAGGGGGGTGCCCTGGGGGCCTTGCACCAACCTCCCCCCCCCCGAAATATTTTGGCTTACATTTAAAAACAAATCAATGCCGAATAACAGTACACCAAGCTAAAACTATAGCACAAGTATATTTTTCATGTTGAGGAACATTCTGCATGGACAAAGGCGACGAAATAAAGACATGGAATGGAGACTTGATACCTGGAACTGCAGATCGTTAAATTTCGTTGGTGGCGATAGGGTGCTGCTCGATTAGTTAGAACCCCGAAGGTGTGGAGGATCCGTGGCAGTAAAGCCCAATTTTTCCAGAGCGGTGGAGCGACCAACGAGCTGGGAACAGGCTTCGTAATGTTGGGCAAAATGCAGAATCGCATAATGGACTGGAAAATGATCAACGAGAGGATGTGCGTGTTGAGGATAAAAGGCCGTTTCTTCAATTACACTATCATTAACGTACACGAAGGTATACCCGACGACGAGAAGGAAGCAACGTACGACAGCTGCTCATGATAGGACATCAAGATTGTCATCGGGGCTATGAACGCCCAGGTCGGTAGGGAAGCAATGTATAGACCTGTGATCGGGCCCCATAGCCTGCATACCGACACAAACGACAACAGCCAGCGATGTATCAACTTTGCAGTTCCCGAGCACTTTCTTTTCCCACAAAGATATCCACAAAGTCACCTGAAGATCACCTGACCAACGAACTTCGAACCAAATCGACCATATTCTCATCGAGGGCCGGTTTTTCTCGAACATCACAAACGTATGATCCCTATCGACTCGGACCATTACCTAGTAGCAGCACATGTGCGCTTAAAACTATCGACGGTTTATACCTCGCAACAAACCCGCTCTTCTCTTTTAAACATTCGGCAGTTAAACAACCCACCAGTTGTCGAAAACTACGCGCGCGTATTGGATGAAGCTATGTCTTCTTCTGTGGAGCTTGATGCTTCGACCCTCGAAAACGGATGGAGTATGCTACGCTCGGCCGTCAACGAGGCAACCACGGTGCTAGGAGTGGAAACATCGAATGCATGAAATGATTGGTTTGACGGGGAATGCCAACAAACGATAGAATTGTAGGAAAAAAGAGCTTGGGAAAACTATCTACTCATACCCACGAGAGAGAATTTGGCCAAGAATCGACGAGCGCGGAATGAATTGACCATGATCCTGAGGAGGAAAAAGCGCCAGAAGGAAGACAGAGATCGTGAGGAGCTGGAACAACTATTCTGGGCTAATGACGCGCGCACGTTTTACGAAGAGATGAACCAAACTCGTAAGGGCTACACACCTAAACCTGGCATGTGTAGGGACAAGGGAGGGGATCTATTCACAAACGAGCGCGAGGCGTTCGATATGTGGAAGCAGTATTTCGATGAGCACCTCAACGGTGATATAACAATAGGAGACGCAACGGAAGTTAACCTCAGAGCAAGCATGGAAAAAATCACATCAAACAGCATTCATTTTGAAATCATCGACGAACCTACTCATCGTAAGGTTTTAATCGCACTGAACATCTCTGTACAAAATTACGCACTCATACGAACGAAGCAGAACAAGCAAAGCAAAGGAAAATATGCGACAGCGTTCGTTGGTGGTTTTGTTCACGCGATGGATCTTTCGTGTGGTGTGTTCATTATACTACGAACGCTTGGGAAAAGATTCGCTTTTGAATGCATTCACTGAGTCGCAAAGAATCGTTCAAAAAAAATTCGTTCGAATGTTTCTTCCGCGATCGTTCGAATGTTTCTTGAGCGTTCGTTATTTATTAACCCCTCTATGCGGTCGGCATCATTTTTAAGCCCCGCAAAATTAAATTAAATAATCGTAATTTTTAGTGTTTTCCAATATTGTTTCACCAAATTTGGAAATTTTCTCTTCATAATCGCTACAGATTGTGATTATATGTCATTCGGTTCTGGATAGGGTTGAGATACCGGGCGTACCGGAACCGGGAAAACCGGTAGTATCGGCTGATTTTTCAATACCGAAATACCGGTACTGGCACGGGAGAATACAGGTTGTTTCGGTACCGACCAATGATGCAATTTTTCTAACATTCGTCCACAAAAACAAAGACGAGTAATAATTTTTGCAAATTTTGGAAACTGCGTGGAATGTTTTAATAAACCATTATAACGAGATTGGCGAAATCGTTGGTAAGGGTCCGCCGAGCGTTGGTTATGCGAGTAGAACTGAAGGAAAAATTTGAAAGGCCTGCAGAAGCACAAGGCAGTGGCAGCTTGAAGGGACTCGATTAGGCCCGTATTCCAAAAAAAAAATAGGTCATATGAATTCACTTACAGTTGGATTTTGATTTTGGCATGGTTCGATTTTGGCATGCCTCGATTTTGGCAACAAAAGTATTCGTTTTTGGCAACACAAGATATTTCACTTCCAAAAATATGCTTAAATATCAATCAGTTTCCGCATACATCCCTTAAATGACGAAAAATGATGCCCTTAGTATGTTCATGAAAAAAAGTTATGTGCTTTCGAACAATAAAATTTTTATTGCCGTAGAACTACGTCTTACCGCAGGGTGTCAATAACTTATTTGTACCGGACGGATAGCTCTTGGCGGACTTTTTAAACATAAAATTGTTGCAATCGTTGATTAATGATATTTAGTCAATTTCTAAAGCATTTACATTCAATTTTTTCTCGTCAAAAAAGGGTCTCGATTTTGGCAACATAGGCAACACGCATTTGTTGCCAAATTCGAAATCATACTGTACTTCGAAACAAAGATTTGAAGAACAAGTATTTGACTATATGCTTTACGATACCTTGTGTACAGTCTGTCCTACGATGATAGATTCAGAGAGAAGATTTTGGGTGTCAGGCAATTTTGTTACAAAGGCATGGAGAATAGTGTATTGAATATTCTGTGCATCTTAAAGTCGAATTTTTGCAACCGCTAATTTTATTTAGAGTCTGTTATCTTATCTACACCGGTAGTATTATTTCCGGTTTTCGGACATTGTACTGCTAAAAATAATTAATACAGTTGGATTTAAAATTTGGCAACAAATGCCTGTCGCCTATGTTGCCAAAATCGAAACCGTGTCAAAATCGAGACCCTTTTTTGATATGAAAAAATTGAATGTAAATGCGTTAGAAATTGAGTAAATATTATTAATCAACGATTGCAATCATTTTATGCTTGAAAAGTCTGCCAAGAGCTATCCGTTCGGTGTAAGTAAGTTTTTGACAACCTGCGGTAAGACGTAGTCCTACGGCAATATAAATATTATTGTTCGAAACATTCTATAACTATAACAGCTAACTTTTTTTCATGAACACACTGAGGGTATCATTTTTGCGTCATTTAAAGCATGTATGCAAAAACTGACTAATATTTAACCATATTTTGTTAGGGAAATATTTTGTGTTGCCAAAAACGGATACTTTTGATGTCAAAATCGAACCATACCGAATTCGAAATCCTACTGTGTTTCGAAAAAGTTTATCGACCCGATCCCCAATCGATTAACTTTACCGAGAGTCTACTGTACCTCTAACCGTCACAGCTATCCAGCAAAAATCACTTTAAAATTGTTTTACTTGATGCCATACGTGACCAACATCGATCGATAACATGATAACATGAAATAAAATAATTTAATTTTTAGATTGGTCACACAAAGCCCGCACGACTAATTTGCATCATTTCATTTTTATTTAGCCTGTTAATGATGAGCGATACTTAAAACATAAAACAAAAATGGCAGGATTATTCCGTCAATACCATTACAAAATCTGCTAAAATATAAGTTTCAGTTAGTGCCTTAGTTGAAAAACTGCATTGAATGTTCCTTGCATAGCTACGTATTGCGCGGTTTGCGCTTTACCAACAGCAAACATTCTTCTATTTCGTTCAGTAAGAAGATCGTTGAACGCATTCATTTGGATTCGCAATCATAGTTCGCAGATGATTCTTTCCAACACAATCTTTTGATTCAAATGATTCTAAATGAACCTCGATACAAACGTTCCGATCTTGTTTGAATCATTCGCATTCTTCCTGCTGTAGGTCGGCGATTCATCGGTGAATTAACTCTGTAGGGTTCTATTCGAGAGCTTGCATGCGAGGGAGAATGATTGGAAGCAATACTTCGAAGCAAGCAATATATTCACCAAAAATAATGTGAGTGAATGAATTTTTCCATGCTTGCCTCGGAGTGCCTACAAACGACAACAGCGTACCGGCTCCCGATCTCAAAGAGATTCGGCGAGAAATTCGTCAGCTGAAGAATAGGATTATCGGTCTGATTAGCGCTTTGTGCATCGTCAGCCTTGTGCGGCGTATGCTTCTTGATCGAAGCGTCTTGTGGAGGGAAAAGTAGGCTTGATGCGAGAGTGCCAGAAGCTATGCAGTTTTTAAAAATCCTGTAAAACATTCTTCTCACCAGCAAACTAATTAGCAGAAATCATATTGTACGCAAACTTATGAACACCATCCCAAGCAACCATGTGAGTTTGATTGTACTCTTATGGTGGTTTTCATGACCAATTTTGGTCTTGAATGCCATCATAACAGTGTAATAAAACTCAAATGGTTACTTGGGCATTAGTTACTTGTTAATTGTGTTACTTGAATACTTAGTTAAACAAATTAAAATTATTTAATTCGAAAGAACATTCTGTAACATAAGCATTAAATGTATTTCTTAAACAAATGGTTTTCTGCATACTAACTTGGCCTCCCTCCAGAGGCGAGTGAACTTCTTAAGTTTAAAACTTCTCTAATAAAAAAATGACTTGACCCCCCCCCCCCCCCCCCAACCGAAAATCCTGGCTACGTCACTGGTTCAAACATCAACGTTTCGATTTACGAAAGTGACATCGTCCATTACAATTAAAAATGAACTTGACCTTTTTTTAATTCTCACTTCAAAGCAGACTAATTTGGGAAAAATTTTAATTTTTTGTATAAAATTAAAATGTAATATCAATATGTATTGTGTTCTTCCGACAAAATAATATCAGCGTATCTCAGAAAGCTCAGCACCTAACAATGTTGGTTGAAAGTTACTTTCATTCAAATAAGTGAAAAAATAACCTGCAACAATTCTAAAATACAGCGAGTAACAAAATTCCTCAGCTGCTTATAACTTGCAGGTACATCGCTTTTGTTGTGATAATTTTTCGTCAGTAAAAAGAAGCAGGCCCGACATAGCAGCAGTATATGACATAATACCCTCGCGAGTGCTATTTTTTCGAAACGGTATAATGTTTTATCCCATCTCATAACAACGACACCAAACGGAATGCACATTGCGCAGTTCTGGCATCGCGCGAAAACCCTATACAAAAACTTGGCCACCTAGGGGTATTAGGGGCATAATGAGCACCCTAACTTGTTGGCTGATTTAAGCACCCAAAATGACTGAATTTTTAAAGTGTCGTCATTGCAAAACATACATTCACTATCGATAATGAAAGGCATACTGTTAACAAATTGAAAAATAATTGGCATGATGACGAAAATTGCAATTTAATTTCATGCTTCAAAAACTAAAAATCGGTCAGTGTGTGGGGCACAATGAGCACCCCCTGGGGCATAATGAGCACTCTTGTAAACACATGCTTGAAGGGTGTATATAAGTACAACAACCACACACACACACACACACACACACACTCACACACATGCATATACACATACATACACACATACATACACATATACACATACATATACACACCCATACATACACAAACATAAAACGTGTAAAAACGTCGAAAAAACTATTGACCGCCAGCCGCTTAAAGCCAATTGAGCCGCAGAGGTTGCCTCTGGAGCACACAAGAAATGCTTCGGATGACGCTTAAGCTAGCTATGTTTTAGTGTTGAAGACATAGGCTTTTCCGTTTCCCTCTGCCGGGTAGTAATACCGTAGCATCGAATCTCCATATACAAAATATGGACCACCAGCTCTTGTTCTTCAGCGGGAATGAAAACAGTTTTGAAGGAATCAATTTGGTCCACCTCCTGCCCCGAGATTGCCCTTTCGTATGGCCCCACATACCGAGCTAACATCTGCCGCAAAATGCCGTGGTACTTGGCGACTTGTTTTGTGGATATTGCGTCTCACCTTATAGTGGCCAAGGCCGCTTGCAAGGCCTTTTTTGACCAAATATGTCTTCCGGATTCCCTTGGCATATTCATACCATCACTGTAAACAAGCATTGATGCGATAAACAAAGAAACTGACAGGTTATTTAATGCGACATAGTGCTCATTTCACCCCACCTTCTTCTTCTTCTTCTTCAGCAGCATAGAGCCGGGGTGGCTCGTGCTGTTTCAAGCACTCGTCTCCATTCAACTCGGTCTTGGGCCACTCGTCGCCAATTTCCTAGTCGTCTCAGAAGTCGCAAATCGCTTTCGACCTGGTCGAGCCATCGTGCACGTTGGGCCCCCCTGTTCCTGGTGCCGGTGGGGTTGTTGAAGAGGACCGTTTTCGTCGCACTGTCGTCCGGCATCCTTACGACGTGTCCGGCCCACCGTAGCCTGCTAACTTTCGCTAGATGTACGATGGGAGTCTCCCCAAGCAGTGCCTGTAGTCACCCCACCTAAGGGTGCCCATTTCGCCCCCAGTCAAGTAGTTAAAGTAAAAATGGGTTTTTACACTAATTATAGTGTAAAATCAAAACTTCAATGAAGGCGAAATTTGAGATACAATGTATACATCATGTTGCAGTGTGCACTTGATAGATTCAGATATTCAAATGATCGTAAAAACTTATTTGGTAGTGCACCAAAATTATAATTTTTTCAGCGTCTGAGAACCTAGTTAAGTTTTTTAATATAACTTCGTGTTTTAAAAGTAGAGATCACTCATTTTTTGATAAATTGATGCTGTAGTACCTACAGCAGTGTTTCGCATGCCATATGATGTTACAAAATGCGTACTTTCGTAGAAAAGAGGGGTGCCCATTTCGCCCCGTGTGCTCATTATGCCCCTAATCCCCCTACATTCAAGTCTAAGATATTCCTTCCTGTGAAATCTTCTATTTATATTGCATACAGAAATGGAAGATAGAACACGATGCTCACCCCAAGGTCAGTTATCCTTTCTTCATTAATAATGAAATAAAAGAGAAAGTTAAACAAAAGCGCGCAAAATGAAGCGAAGCATCTCGCATGTAGAGTGCTCTCCGCTGCACCTAACCGAGTCTCGTGAAGTAGGTTAAAATAATGAGCATGTAGTGCCCCGCTGTTATGCTGCTGTAAGGATTACGGAAGCAGCTAGCTGGATAAAAATTAACATTGCCTTCCGAGAAGTGTAGAAGTGAGCTGCGGAAAAGGATGGCAGAGTGTGAGAAACAAAAGTCTAAAAAATGAATGATGATCAGAACGTGATGGAATATGATGACACTGCTTCCCGCCTATCATCGATAAGCATGGTTTCGGAGAGAAGAAAGCGGCTGATGGTTGATGAGAATAGATGGCTTCGGTGATAATGTAGTGCGCGCCTGAAGTTATGCATCTAAAGTAGTACCAGCTACTGCGGACTGGATGGCAGCAGTGAAGTGTGAGACCAATCATTCTTCCGCCCATCAAGAACGATGGGGACGGGGTTGCTTGGGGTAACGTTGACGCTAAAATTCCTGGAAGGGAAACTGCTGAATGAAGAAAAATATGTACAAAGGAATTTCATTTGCCGCTGTTTGGCTCTATAATACTAACCGCCAAGAATGTTGAATGCGTGTTGGGGAATGTTCTTTTATTTCTCACCCAGTTCCACCTGCTAGCCAACGGCTGGGATGGTAGGACAGAAAAGCAATGATGCTGGCTCCAGATTCTAGCGCACCAACTGTCACCCCTATGACGCGCGGTGACGAACAGGAAGGAATAAATTCTCTCACAATGATAGTGTGGTACAGCGTGACCGCATCCCATGGCCGAGAGGTTGCACAACAAACATTAAAAGACCAAACCTGGGTTTCGAAATTCGCCACACAGGCAAAAAAACATACTGCCCATGAGGATGATGATGATGATGATGCTGCTGGTACACTGCAAGTTGCTACTGGAACCGTTCGAAGTGGTTGGCAGCGTGGGTAGAAAACTTCATTAAATTGGATTAACGGCTTGAAATAAAAAGGCGTTAATTACTTCAGTTAAGGTAATTGGCGGAAAAGCTTTGACTGATGTTACTGCTCATGGTTGTTTTGATTCTGGAACCAGTGAAGAGATTATGGAAAGGATTTTTCTTAGGAAATGTGTGTATCCACCGCAGACGGCTTTTGGTTTGCAGAATATATATGGGTCATTCCATCTTAAGAGTTTGCAATCGACTACTAAGTAGCGGTTTCAACCAAAGTTGGTATGATTGTTCATTCCGATCCCACAACCAATTTTCTAAAATTTTATGCCGATTGATCAATCCCCTTAGCAGTGTCGGTACTTCTTTTTTTTTAATTTTCAAAAAATCATTTTTCGGTTTAAATAATTCTGAAACAGTCAAACTTTGGGAAATTGGTTATGGGGCGGAATGAACAGCTATGCCAACTTTACTAGAAATCACTGATGATCGATTGCAATTTTTTGTTAGCTTTTTTGGTCACTTGAGATGGAATGACCCATACGGCATACCGAACAGACATTTTATTTGAAGAGATGTTTATTCAACCATTATACAGCTAATATCCAGTAAACAAGCGCTTGATAAATTGTTATTCAACAAAAATGTTTGTTGGGTATACGAGTAGTTCTCGTAGTTCAACGACGTCACTATTATAGGGAACTCAGACAACCGCGGGAATAATACGATGAGAATCAACGATGCATTTAAGCTGAAAGCCGGGGCTACTGTTTCCTCCCCAAAACGTTTCGATCAACGAGCATACACCACCGCACAAATCTGGCGACCCAAATAACCGCTAAGCACTGAATTAAGCTTGAAAGCTGCTCTATATTTGCAAGTTACATGCTGCCAGATATAATTCAGCATTGTCAATGCATAGCAGCTTTAAAACAGTCTTCTCAATGCATTTGCCTGCTGTTGGGTTTGAACCCGGGTGTTCCACGTTGTAAACCTATCCCGATCCACTGCGTCAACTTTGTCGTATACAAGCGATGTGAATTTTGCCAAAGAGTTGTTCTTAAGTAAAAGTTCGTTTTAGAACTTGCAGCAGCTTTATGCAGCGCGAGTTAATTATAGAACATAAAGTGAGATACCGTGAATTCGGGTGAAATTGATCACTTTTTGGAGTATCGATCACTGTACAGTCAAATTTCGTTAATTGCCCTAAGCTTATCGCCGATTTTGACAAAAACCCTAATTAATTAAGCTGAGCTGTTTTCACTAACAGTTCAAGTGTTGTTCATGTCATCTTTTGGCTTAATCAGATCAGCCCGGCTAACGAAAGTTTTTGTCAAAATCGACGATAAGCTTAGTGCAATTAACGAAATTTGACTGTAATCTCTTTGACTGTAAATTTGACTGTAAAATTGGAAAATCTCGGGCGCTGAGACCAAACCAAAAGGCAAACACTTGAAGCGGTATAATCCACGATGAGTAATGAAAGTCATCACATCTCGCGTTTCACTATCCAGCTCCAGCAAGAAAAATGCATCTTTGATGTCCAAAACACTCCAGAGCTTTCCTTTTCCCATTCTCATCAAAATATCATCGATTATGGGCATCGGATGTCGATCCCTGATCACCGCTTGGTTGACGCGCCGCAAATCCACACACAAACGTATACCGTACCCCCGTTCGTTTGACCATTTTTAACTTGAACACTTTTTAATTTGAACCCCGCTGGTTTGCACGACGTGCAAATTTCTTTCTGGTGTCCCACAAGGATCAGTTTTGGGGCCGCTACTTTTTTCTCTTTTTATTAACGATTTGCCTAATGTATTGCAATTTTGCAAAATCCATATATTTGCGGATGATGTTCAAATCTATTATTACTCGTCGCAGCTAGAAATTAATGAAATGGCTCGGCTTATAAATAATGATCTTGCTAATATATTCTCATGGTCTGAGAGAAATTTACTTCCTATAAATTCCTCTAAAACCAAAGCCATGTTCGTAACACGAGGACAACGTCCAACCGTTTTGCCAGATGTTATGATTAATAACGAAAAAATTAGCTATGTTCCGAAGTTATCCGTTTTGGGGGTAATTTTCCAACAAGACCTAGAATGGGACGATCAGGTGAATGCTCAATGCGGTAAAATTTACTCGGGATTACGTCATTTAAAATTGACTGCATCTATGTTACCCCTTTCTTTGAAGCTAAAACTATTCAAGTCTCTGCTGCTTCCACATGTCAACTATGGAATAGAATTAGTTCTAAATGCCTCTGCTAGAGCCATCGAGAGACTGCGAATTGCAATAAATTGTTGCATCCGCTGGGTTTATAAGCTAAATAGGTATTCAAGAGTTTCACATCTTCAAAATGCACTATTAGGTTGTTCTTATAGCAATTATTTCAAATTGCGATGCTGTGTAACTTTTCACAAAATACTTCAAAATGGACCAAATTACCTACGCGAAAAATTACAGCTTTTTCGAAGTTCACGGGTGAGGAATTATGTTTTGCCTCGTTATACGTCATCACACTATAGTGGTACCTTCTTTGCACGTGCAGTAGTCTGGTGGAACCAACTTCCTGCTGGAATTAAAACAATCAATACATCTTCACGGTTCCGTCACGAATGCATCGAATGGTTAGAAGGAAGGAATTAGGTCCAAGCATAATAGTAGTTATAAGAAAACATAGTTAGTATTAATGTGGTTGTCAAAGTCAAAGTCCGATTGTAGAAATCAATAAGAATTGTTCTTAATCTACAAGTATAATAAAATAAATAAAATAAATAAAATAAAATTAAAAATGGTTCAAATGTCATTCTCAACATGACATCATTTGTTTATGCAGACAATGCACATAAACACGATTTGTTTGTACTGACCTAGCTTGTTTAATCGGTTTCACATTTCGTTTTCTTAACGATTAAGATAGAAATCCGATCGGAAAATGCAATATTCGCACTTGCAACTGCCAACTAAAGCAAACCACCAAAATAATAACAAAGAGCAGGGCGGCCAGTTTACACAGGCTTCAGCATATTTCGGGTTACCAGTTGTTCAAATTAAAAAGTAACCCCGTTAGTTTGCATGAGGAATCGTTCAAACGAACGGGGGTCCACTGTATCACCATTTGTTTTCTTCGCTACCTAGGACAGGACGTGCCATCTGACTTCTTATTAATACCGCCATCCCGATTGAATATTCTTTGCTACACTCTGCACCACTGTTGCCTGCACATATTATTTTAAGAATAACTTCGTTTGCCGAACAACAGCTCCCGAATACGTCACAGTTTATGCGACCAAAATCATGTTTTGCATTTCATTTTGAAAATTAAAATTCGTGTACGAACACAATTAATGATGAACCAAGCATAGAACTACGAATTACACAAGAAATCAAAATTCGGAAATGATAACTTATTGTCGTATTCCCACTAATGAGTTTCAGCAACACTGAAAGTGATACCGCGTTATATTTTCCAGTCAACGGTTGCTCGTCGCTTTCAGCCAATCAGAAATTGGGCCAATTTTGGGTCAACGCCGCGGTTAACACTTGGCACGTCCTGTCCTATAGTTCGCTACCACCAATGGCGAAACCCACGTGGCAGGTCCGTTTTTCACTTTGATGATATCCCTCATTAGTAACTCATCCAGTTTCTTGTTTACAGCAGATTCCATAGGAATCGGAATACGACGCAAAGGTTGAAAACCAGGTGTAATATTTGGATTCATTTTAATATGAACTTGTATATCTGCCATCTTGGAAAATGGCATATTTGTGTCGTTCTGATTCATGAGTAGATTTACTACATTGCAAATCTTTAAAACACCCAGTTGTTTTGAAGTGGTGTCGCCCAATAAGTTGCGTTGTCCACTCGGCACTACGAAAAATTCCGCTACGGCTGAACGAGATCCAACTCTAACGATGGTCATGAAGGTTCCTAAAATCTCTAACGGATTGTCACTACCGTAAACTTTCAAAATTCTTGTGCTCCCTCCTATGCATTCTTGAACGCTCACTTCGTTATCCTTCAGGAAATTCCACGTTTTAAGAGTGACTAGGTTCGCGTCCGACCCAGAATCGATTAACATTTTTGTATCAACGCCTCCAATCTCACAATTGATTACATTCGTGTCGTTTCCGGAGTGAAAGCTGTAGTACACTCTGTCTGAACATTCTGTCGAAGACTCATCATTTGTAGGGTTTGTTTGTGTGACATCAGCAACAACTCGAATTTTGTTCGGGATTTGAAAATTTGAAAATGAATTGGAACGCTTTCGGCAAAACTTCGCAAAATGATTCGGTTTCTGACATTTGAGGCAAATCTGTCCTTTCGCTGGACACGAAGAAGCATTTGATATGTCTCCATACCGTCCGCGTGCAAAACACATTACACTCAAGTCTTTTTTTACACGGTTTGTTTTTTTCGATTACTCGAAAACGGTGCAGCTAAGGAACTATTTACAACCTACGTGAGGAATGTCGAGCTACTCCCAAATGTATTGAGAAATAAATGAATGGTCTCTAAGTTACCCCGTTCTTAATACTCAAAAAACTAAACCGTGTAAAAAAAGTACTTGAGTGTATGCTGCCCTCGCCACCTTTTGGGCCAACCGAGCCAAAACGTTTGACGAAACGACTTTGCTTGCGAAAGTTTCTAGCTTTACTTTGCTCTTGAATCTTATGAACGTCCAACGGGTTGTCATTTAGAAGCGCATTTCCACTATTTAGCTCTTTTTCTTGGGTTCGAACGCTTTCTATTAGTTCACCCAAAACTTCAATTTCAGAGAGGGACTGATCTCGTTCCAGTATCTTATGGCGAAGTTCTGACGAAGCAAACCTTCAACAATTACGTTGATCAACATGATTTCTTCCATCACCTTTCTAATCTCAGCCTAATATTTGTCCAGACCACAATCCGTTAATTTCTGCTGCAAACGCAGTACGAAATTTGCGAAGCGTTCATTAGCACCTTACTTTATGTTACGCAATTTGTGTCTCTCGAGCACGTCTTGCTTGCGCGGCTTAAAAAATGCATCTAATCGCTCAACTGCTTTATCATACCATGGTTTTTCTAGCAAAACTACTGGAAATTCCTCAGTACCTTCTAGAGTTCGATAAACCTTCTGAAGTTGAGGTCCGCCTAGGTGCAGCCATCTTGGCACGCATAGTTTTCTGATCTGTGATGCCATATGAATCAAAGTAATATTGCAAGGATCCCTTCCAATCTTGCCATTCTTTAGCCAACTTTGCATTCTCGATCTGTTCACACTTGAACATTGGCAAAGGACGGCTTTCATCCATCTAAAAAAATCATGATTAAGTCGGTGCAATCTCAATTACATGATAACTGGTGAGCTACTAATTAGAAAAAAAACACTCCTTTCTAGGCTCTCTAACTCTAGATGATTTACAATACATGGGCACTTTAGCACCAGATATTAAAATAGTAGCTCTTTGTTGAACCCGATAACTGAATAACACAAACATATTACTAAACCCTCTAGCACTAGCTCTCAGACACTTATCGTATCGTATATTTAGGCACTATAGCCCCAAATTTCAATAACGTTATTTCGTTAGATGACATTTATAGCCTTACCCAGGTAACCAATAAGCATTTCCAATGCAATTTAAAAGCAAGCCAATAAGCATTTAAGTTGCCTTAAATGCTACTTAAATGCTATTTTGGCAAAATATGCGGCTACTTTACTGCTAGCCCTCTTATAGTGCTGACAATGCCATTTTGCAGCTAGTTACCAACAAGAAGAATTTAAATAGAATTGTAGATGCCAATTTACAACAGTTATGCAGTCAAAAAGCTGATAAACAACTACCTGCAGTATAAAACGCCAAGGATGCTAATAAACGACAGATTTACTGCTTATTTTAATGCTTATTGGTTACCTGGGTAAGATCCACCACCTAAACATCTTTCCACCCAAGAGCAAACGTTTCATGATACCTGGATCAATCAAGTTCAGTTCTATAAATAATCATTCTATAAATAAACATTTCTATAGTTACAAGCTACAACGCTGATTAACAGTCGAATAGAAAAATTTGTCGTGAACTTTCACGCTGATTAAAAGTACGATCGGTGCTTTCGTTGAACTTTGTCAAACAGAGTTCAAAAACAGTTTCTTAAGTCCTTAATGTGAACTTGAAAGTTGTTTTGAAGGGAATTAAAAAAAATTGTTTTGAACTTTTTAGTTTCTAACAAATATCTAACAAATCTAACAAATATCGGTACTTAAGTTCGGTTTACACGTATAGTTCCATATAAAGCAGCTATAAAGTTCCGCGGAACTAAAAGTGAACCAAATATGAACTTCTGAGTTCGTTTTTTAAGCAAAATTCGAACTTTTGGTTGCTTGGGAACTGCTCTTCAAATAAAATGTTTGTTGGTTAGCTCTGGCATCGTTACCAGCTATGTCAAAGGGATTTGTTCGATATAAGACAAAAATTGTCTTATATCGAGGATGTTTTATAACGAGGCTGTCTTATATCGAGGTATCCCTGTATGGATTTTACGAGGCTCACGGAATACGTACGCGCCCTTGTCGTCATCGTACGCCTGACAAAAGTAGGTAGGCGGCGATGGACCAGCCACGTCGTAAGAAAAATGGTTCTACACAACAACTCCAACGGCACTTGGAACACGGGGGTGAAGCGAGATTACTGGAATAGCTCCAAAGCGACTTGCAACTACTACGACGCTTGTAAAATTAGCGACGAGTAACCCAAGATCGAGTTGAATGGAGATGACTGCTTGAAATAGCACGAGCCACTCTGCATCTATGAGGAGGATGAAGGAGACGACGAGAATCGTACAATTAGCCGATACAATACAGGGGCAGACTGAACTGCGCTCAGGATTTTCTGCTCAGGTTGCTAGTTTCCCTTGTAAGTTAAACCAGCTTGCCCAGCTGGGCAAAGTTTACCATATTTCTTGTTCCGATTCGTGTCCATGTTTTCATGCTGAAGGTCATTGGCAATAATCTAGATTGATTTCTTCTTTTATTTTCGAGTACAGTACGGTGTTATTCCCTGGTTCCCGTCCCGTAAATGGAGCTGCCATCTTAGATGTAGTGGGCGGAAATCATGTTTTCGTATTCGATATTTCGTAATTAAAATATTAAGTGTACCGCAGAGAAGAAACTTAGGTTCTTGTGCGTTAAGAACTTCTATACTGATTAATTTAAAATTCTGCAGTGCTAATTCTATTGCTCGCTATATGCACATCATATTTTAATAAAAAATCCTTGTTTCTTCCCTTCATCTGCGTATCGCCAGACATCTCCTCAGCACAGATCCACACGCTCAACTTGGACCATCATAAGCTGAAGCTGACGTGGATGATGGACTGGTACCGGAAGGAGGTCCTGTTCCACGCGCAAAACACTTTCCAGCATGGGCGGTACAAATTCTTCGCGATCGGGTTCTCGCCGCGAGGCGAACTCAAGCGAACCGACCTGTGTGTGTTCTCCACCAGCGGGGCGGGAATGTTTCATCAGGTGCTGGATACATATACCTCACGAGACTTCAATCGGCTCTACGCGGACACAACGCAGGACTGTTCGGTGATGCGAATCGATGAAAGCTCGATTGCTTTCCGGAGAAAGTTCGATACCTGCGATCCGCAGGATGTGGCCATCCATGGTGGAACCATGTATGTGGTGTGGATGAGAGGGAAAAAGGAATTGGATTTTTCTACCAATTGGACAGTCATGCCGACAATTGGTAAAGCAGATCGTGGCGTGTTGCCAGTGCAAATTTTAAGGGCGGATGTGATTACAGTTCCGGAGAAAAAGTCAACTGTCAAGAAGGTGGAAATAGCGTTGAATCAAGCGATTATACCAGCCGTCGAAACCACCTATTGGTGTAAAGTTCAGCGACTAGAATCATGGTTGATTGCGAAAAAGCATCACATTGTACAGTTTGAACCAGTTATCACGAATGAGCACGTGGTTCATCACATGGAAGTATTCCAGTGCGTTACTGATTCAGTTCAGGATATACCAATCTACGAGGGAAGCTGCGCTGATATGCCACAAGAGGCGAGGGTTTGTAATAAAGTTATGGCCCTCTGGGCCATGGGAGCTGCAGCTTTTACATATCCACACGAGGCGGGTTTGCCGATTGGCGGGAAGAACTTCAATCCATTCGTACGGCTGGAAGTACATTTCAACAACCCTGGGCTGAAGACAGGCATCGTCGACAGTTCTGGTATGCGGATTAATGTTATTTCCAAGTTGCGAAAGTATGATGCCGCCATTATGGAGCTGGGATTAGAATATACAGACAAGATGGCGATTCCACCAGGACAAGTAGCTTATCCGCTTACCGGTTACTGTATAGCTGAATGTACTCAGGTGGCGCTGCCACCAAGTGGTATCACCGTATTCGGTTCCCAATTACATACTCATCTGCGAGGTGTTCGTATTTTTACAAGGCACTTTAGAAAGGGCGTTGAATTGAAAGAGCTCAATCGGGATGACTTTTACTCTCACCACTACCAGGAAATTCGTCAGCTGCGTTATCGACCGAAAGTTTTACCGGTAAGTAAGATCGGCTGTTCCTAAAAGGTTTAGTTAGGATTCAAATTTCATTTATTGCTAGGGTGACGCACTCATGACGACTTGCTACTACGACACCCGAGGCTATGAAACCGCAACTCTGGGAGGATTCTCGATTAGCGACGAAATGTGCGTGAACTACATTCATTACTATCCAGCGACGAAGCTAGAACTGTGTAAAAGCGCCATTTCCGAAAAATCGCTGTACAACTATTTTAAATATATGAAAGAGTAAGTGCCAAATGTTGTTATCTTCAGTCCACATACCTAAAACATGTGCTTTTATTTTCCAGAGTGGAACGACAGTCCTCTGTACAACCCGATGGTGCTCGGTCGGAAAACTATCATGGTATTCATTGGACAAAAACTCGAGCCGATCAGTTGTTCGAATACTATTTAGAGGAAC
This sequence comes from Sabethes cyaneus, assembly GCF_943734655.1. Lineage (NCBI taxonomy): Eukaryota > Metazoa > Arthropoda > Insecta > Diptera > Culicidae > Sabethes > Sabethes cyaneus. Next base: position 117,323,393 of record NC_071353.1, read on the forward strand.
CACTGAGTATGCAGTGCAACCGATCGGACGGCTTACGCTTCGAAGGTTTCGAGTGGGAAGGAGCACCCATTACCGAGTTTAGTCCACCGCGCAGCACGCTCAAAGAAAATTGCCCAGTGCCTGCCGAATTGAATTGGTTTAAGCCACTTGAGGTGGGAAAGTGTGATGTTTTTGGAGAGTGCATTTATGCGGAGGAGAAAATCAGAGAATAAACCTGTAGATAAAATAGACCCGGTACAAAAGTTAGAGACTATTCTGAATCGAAATAAGTGTCTTTAGTTTTGTTTTCTGCACTAAATAGTTCTCACAAATAAAACGATTTGTATATATCTTACACCCTATAAAAACTTTAATTTATTTTATGCCCTCTATCGATATGGATGAACCTGATTGGCCGCCTTGATGTTGGTTTTGATACCAGATGGCATTTTGCCGAGGGGGCCAGCAGAGGACGGACTCATCGGTGAGGGCTGTCGAATTGCCGGAGGTATCATAATTCCTGCTCCCGGCACACCGCCAGGACCAACTGGTATATTGAGACCATTGCCGAGTCCAACGGCAGCTACCAGTGCCTGTGTGTCAGCCATCGAACTGGTCTGCTGAATACCAGGTCGAGATGACGCTTCCGTGTCCCATTCTTCCTTCGCCTTGCTAACAATGTCCCAAACATGCGAGATAACTTTAGTGTACTGAGCTACTTGTTTTAGTGCCGTCTCTGTTTGCAGATTGTTTGCTTTCGCTTCGTGAGCTGCCATGCGTGATTCGGCTCCTGGGTCAGGCTTCGTACGAAGATAGTCAGGAACTAGGTCATGTGAAAACACCGGAATGCGACCTTCAGTTAATTGTAGCAGAGCTTCATCTCGCTCTGGCGTCAGCAGCAGAGGAAGTACCGTCAGATTACGAAGCGGAGTTCCGATCTCCGATGACAATATTTTGGTAAGACCGGTTAACTGCAAAAACATAAAAAGAAAAACGTCAGCAAACTAAAGATAAATATACCACGTACCCATACATGACTAGAAATCAGAGCGAAATTATCCAGGAAGGTCGGCCAGTTGATAGTTTCGTACTCGGTTTCAAGCCGGTGAATCATTGCTCCGATGGAATGCTTCAAGTCGTTCAACCGATTGAGAACGGCTTCCAGTAGCATATCTAATTGCTTCTCTTCGCGCTGCATTGTGAGTAGGCTTTACACAATAGTGAATGAATTAGAAGAAAAATAAATATTCGATCAATAAACCGTAAAATTCGAAGACAAATTTCCGATAGAAACAATAAAATCGTATTTCGCAGCAAGAGCAAATAAAACAATAATAAACGATGACAACATATTTGACATTGACATTAAGCTACGAACATGCCCTGCGGGCAGTAGCAACCGTGAGCAAGTCTAGTGCTCCCAGGAATTTTGTACACGGAAAAAAATCTGTACGCTCTATATGAAGAGTTTTGCAGTTTTGCCAAGGTCTTACCACCCCGGTGGCAACTATGACGTTTGCGACCAAAATAAGTGAAGCTAACATTGGCTGGATCACTGGATCACGTGTGCATACAAAAGAACGAATCACACGGTATTTCTGCAGCACCAGAAGTAATTTTCGTTGGGTTATCTATCTATCTCATCTGAAAAATTACGTATCCAGCTGTCCACGAGCGATAATGGCGGATATTGAGCACAAGTGGGCACAATCTTTTGACATTAATTGGAGGAGCATCGAGTTCGCCCTGACGGAGTTACTATGGATACATTCATGATTGTTTGTTGTTCGAATGTAAAAATGTAAACATAGTTTAATTTTGCAGATCAGCTGAAGTGGAACATAACTAAACGGATTCAAACTTTTATAGTGGTTTGCGGCCATAATTTGCTGAGGGCACTGGCTCAGAATACTTTTTCACAATCGTGCGAATTAAACATTCGAAACATTACACATTAACGCAAACATTAACTTCATGTTGGTCGAGCCGTTGTCAAGTTTGCTCTCGAACAGCGTCTCGACTTGATAAGAAACTTTCCGTTGCGTATTTGGACATTCTCCTTGAAATTTGCGAAAACTGCAAAGCCACAATGCATAAAACTTGTTTCCGTTCAATTATGTTCCTCTTTAGCTGATCTGCAAAATTGAACAATGTTTACATTTTTAAATTCGAACAACAAACAATCATGAATGTTTCCATAGTAACTCTTTCAGGGCGAACTCGACGCTCTTCCAATGAATGTCAAAAGATTGTGCCCACTTGTGCTCAATATCCGCCATTATCGCTCGTGGAAAGCTGGATTCTCTTGGCTGAATTTAAATTATAATTACAGTCGTATTTCGCTGGTTGGGCTTCTAATACTTGGGCTTCGTTTTAGTTGGGCCTTCGCTAGTTGGGCTATGGCCCAACTAAAACGAAACTGGATGTCAGAATTGGTAGTCAAGTTAGAACTGACAATCACTCGTCAATTCTTTTAAGGGGTAAGCAGAAGCGTCTCAACTTGTAATTAGCATTAATTTTCAATAATCATTTTTTGACATTTTCGCAGATTATTTAAAAAAGAAAAACCTCCGCATATTACCCATTTCGATTTAGCAAACTTCGATTAGTTCAAGAAATTCAAGTCGCGTAGCTTCGCTACATTGTTCTCAACGTATTGAATAATTAAACTCGGCTAAGTCTACGGCTATGCAAATCCACTTTAATACATCAGCTTACTTAGGTCTCTTTGAAAAAGTAGCTTTTGTATACGGCAGACTTCGCAGCTAGAGTGCAGAACTATTGCAGTGCTTCTTAGTGCAATCCTTATTTAGATATCTGGCGTAGTAATATATTCAGTTCAATAATATGTATATTTATGTCCATTTTATACCTGTTCTTAAAACAAATACCGTGGACCCCCGTTCGTTTGACCGTTTTTAATCTGAACACTTTTTAATTTGAACCCCGTTGGTTTGCACGATGTGCAAATTAAAAATGGTTCAAATGTCATTCTCAACACAACATCATTTGCTTATGCAGACAATACACATAAACACGGTTTGTTTGTACTAACCTAGCGTGTTTATTTTGTTTCACATTCCGTTTTCCCAGCGATTATGACAGAAATCCGATCGAAGAATGAAATATTCACTGCTTGCAAGTGCGAACTAAATCAAACCACCAAAATAATAACAAAGAGCAGGGCGGCCAATTCATACAAGTTTTAACATATTTAGGGTTGCCAGTTGTTCAAATTAAAAACTAACCCCGTTAGTTTGCATGAGCAATAGTTCAAACGAACGGGGGTCCACTGTATTATCATTTTATGCTTCAAACGAACAAGAATCCGATATTAGCTCAATATCGTTTCAATGTTTTACAAAATTGCAACACCTACAAAAAACGATGCAGGCACCCCTCGTTAAATCTTTCCCTTCCGTCAGTTGGCCCAACTAACGAATCACTTTCACTAGTTGGGCCGAGGTGGTGGCCCAACCAGCGAAAGACAGCTGTTTTTCTGGAGGGCGCCACCGACAGATTTTACACACAAAAAATCGATTACTTCCTTCCTGTGCCTGCTAATCTGTTCTCTGTGCTATTTGTTTACATTGTTGCGCCGTAATCGCGAATCACTCCGGAAATGTCAGCAATCTCTATTCTTACCTGAGTTTTACCCGTTTTACTCAGCTAACTGGCACCTTTATCTTATTTGCTTTGCGATGACAAGGGCTCACATCACTGTGGGCTCAGGAGTCGTGGGCCCCACTGACAGCTGAAGAACTAACTGAAGAGTGGCAAATATCCAGCTTTCCACGAGCGATAATGGCGGATATTGAGCGCAGGTGGGCACAACCTTTTGACATTCATTGGAGGAGCGTCGAGTTCGCCCTGACGGAGTTAAGCCCCAAACACAATGCATACGGATTTCACTACGTTGCGGCAAATTGACAGTTTTTCCATGGGTTTTCTGTCAAATTTCCGCAATTGGGTCCTAAAGCCCTATGTCGTTTTTAGCTTGAATCGATGAGGTTAGGGTTAGGAACACATATTTTGATATTCAATTTTATATTTTTAGGCTATTGCCGTTAAAAACCAAGGGGTCGGACATTCAGCACATAGTGCCCCGGCACCGCAGGGATATCAAAACGTCACACCTCTAAAGCCTTATAAAAATAACATTTATACGGCTTTACACATCTCCGGTTCAATTTTACATATGATATGGGAGCACTACCAGTTGTCAAAATCATCTCGCACGGTTGCCAGATCTATCAGATTTTAACGAATTTAACAAATCTTGTAGTTCGGCACTTTCTGTACAGCATCGGCACTGTTCGGTTCGTTTCAAGTCGCCTAACATAAAAACGGCTGTGCCGAGTGACCGACCCCTTGTTAAAAACCTTTTTTTTAATTTTGTGAAATTTTGAACAAAAAATAAACATTTGGGCAACCTTATATAGACAAACTATAGTTGTGCGCATGGTTGTGTCAAGCGGTGTCTAGACAACACGAATTATAAAAAGAAACCATAGTATGTCTTGAAATGTCATGGAAAACTTTTTGTTTACCTTCACGCTCATGTGATAGTGTGTCAAAAAGTCAAAAGTTGCAAAGTCAGGAAATGGCTTGGCAATCGCGACCTAAAACATTTTCTGAGTTTACAGCTCATTTTCCGGTTCCGGTCATCTTAGTTTAATTAAGGCCTTTGTCAAAATCAGCAATAAGCGTAGTGACTGCACTTGGTCACAGCGTGAATGGCTTCAGTTTTCGGATGCAACACCCGCCATCGAGATGCGACCGTGTTTGGTTAGAAACGCACAGAAATTTTTGGTCTGCCGTTCGCCCTACTGCTGATTCACGTCGGAGTAGCAGAACATACCAATCTGATTGATAATACGGTGCCAGTTTCGGTTGGCGTTTTTTTTTTCATACTGTTCTGCGGGGTCGATTGTACCGAGATTATACTGTTGGCCATCAGTTTGACATCGTTTAGTCATTCTTAGCGCAAACTAGATTTGGACAAAGTCTAGCACCGTGAATCGATGGATTGGAATACATTGCCCGAATCAAAACTTTTATCCGATAACTAGTACAAATTTGATGTTCCACTTCCTCACGACCAGCAAAACGCAGACAAGCACAAGAGACAACTGCGAAGCTGTAACTGTCAAAACGATCAGCTGCCCTACTGTCAAACCAGAGTTGCCAGTGAGAAAAAGTTATCATTGTTGCCAGAAACATGTTATTTTCGTTATGTCAAGGAAGATCTCTAATGTCAAGGGAGAATAAATTACAATATTTTTGTTTTTTAATTTTTTAGTGCTCTGCATCTTTTTTAAAAATAAAAAACTATACTCTGGTAATCATAATGGGAAGCTTTATCGTTTCTTCTAAAAAAATCATCTTTTTATCACAAATTTTAGGACCCAATTGTTTGTTGTTCGAGTGTAAAAATGTAAACATTGTTTAATTTTGCAGATCAGCTGAAGTGAAACATAACTGAACGGATTCAAACTTTTATAGTGGTTTGCGGCCATAATTTGCTGAAGGCGCAGGCTCAGAATACTTTTTCACAATCGTGCGAATTAAACATTCGAAACATTACACATTAATGCAAACATTAACTTCATGTTGGTTGAGCCGTTGTCAAGTTTGCTCTTGAACAGCGTCTCGACTTGATAAGAAACTTTTCGTTGCGTATTTGGACATTCTCCATGAAATTTGCGAAAACTGCAAAGCCACAATGCATAAAACTTGTTGTCCGTTCAATTATGTTCCTCTTTAGCAGATTTGCAAAATTGAACAATGTCTACATTTTTACATTCGAACAACAAACAATCATGAATGTATCCATAGTAACCCCGTCAGGACGAACTCGACGCTCCTCCAATAAATGTCAAAAGATTATGCCCACTTGTGCTCAATATCCGCCATTATCGCTCGGTGAAAGCTGGATATGAAGATAGAACTAACAAAAAGGCGAATGTCGCAAGCGTAAACAAAACGAGTGAGAGTTGATTTTCCTATATGCTGGCCCAGCAAAAAGTAACTCTCACTCGTTTTGTTTACATTTGCGACATTCGCCCTTCCGTTAATTTTATCTAGAATATGATATCTCGTTTACGCTAACGCTAACATGTTGGCATCGAAAACATGGCTGCCTGCCAGCTACTTGGTGTTACGGTTTTATCTGAGAGTTTTACTATTGCCCGTTTCTTTAGTAACAAAACGCGCTGCTCACTTTTTTGTTAGCTTGAAATCGTCGCAGAAAGAATCTGCTTGACTGTATGTGAGTTATAAGTATATATAATGCTTGTCTAGCACGTAAGCTATTGATCTACTTGACAAAATAAACGACATTTGCCCCTGCGACGATTCTGGCGACGGTTATAATTCATCGCGTACGGAAGGGTGGGAAATTGATAATACTCTGCTCTATAAATTCTCGCGTCACTTTTCATTTCGTCCAATGTAACAAATGTAAACAAATCCGGTTTATCACAACAAATTATTGCTCTTTTTAAACTCTATGTTATACAAAAACTAATAGAATTATTTTGAGGTTAAAAAATTAGCATTATCAAAATGTCCAATGTGCACATTCGAATTACGGATGACTGACTGTTACTTCGGTTGTTCTCATCTGATGTCCAAAGTGCAAAAAAAATCAAAACAAACCCAATCTGTAAACCGGAGATGGTCAACAGTCCAATGTAACTTTTTCCATAATAAACCAAAACTGCTTAGTTTTAATTAGATTTTTAAAATCTCCGTTAAATATTGGATGTTATTGTTCATCAACCACGTCGAGTGAATGACTGAAAATTATTTAATTTTGAAACAATTTGAAGTTCAATTCGAAGAACTTCGATCTCGTTTTTCTCAATATGGTGGAATTGTTACATTGGACGAAATTGTTAAATTGTTGTTAAATTCGAGGGCTGCAACTTCCAAGATCCCGGACGCGATCATAAATAGAAAATATCGATAATTAAATATCGATATGTATGTTAATTATGGATGAATAGACCTTTCCAGTTATGTGTGTATTGGTGCTTGAAAATGAGGCAAACAACAACAGTAAACAAAAGAGATGCATTCCTTTGTCACCAAGGTACAGAATAAGTTTCGTCTTCCGCTGGCTTAAATACTAGTAAATTTTCAAAATATGTGCTTGAATTTGGAACAGGATGAAAAATTTGACCGAAATATGTGCTCTGCAGTGTGGCAAACGGAGAAACACAACTGGGTGGTTGAGCTGTCAGAAAGCTCTATTCGCGTTGACGAACGTAACCTGCTGCCACCTCCAAAAGTTTACTGTAGGGGTGAAGCGGAATAGGAATTTCTTAAAGAGCGCAAGAGATCGAAACATTTTGGCAGATTTTCACCCACACGTACATACGGGCATTTCTATGAGTGCGCAAGAGATCGTTTAATGCCGTCAACGCGAATAGACCAAATCAAGGTGACGTCATCTGGCAGATACTGGCGCCCTTGTTTACAAACAGACCACAGAGTCCAAAAAAGTTTCAGCTGGTAAACGGCAAGTTTGTTGTTTTAAACAGCATTAGGATAAATTTAAAACGCCATTATGCCTTTAAAGTGTTAAAACACGCGCTACATTCGCTATAAACCAAAAGGAAAATTTTCCAAAATGTAAACAAGGGCGCCAGTATCTGTCAATTGACGGTATGATGATTGGTCTTGGAGACCAAAAATCATCATACCGTCAATTGACAGATACTGGCGCCCTTGTTTACATTTTGGAAAACTTTCTTTTCCGTTTATAGCGAATGTAGCTTGTGTTTTAACATTTTACAGGCATAATAGCTTTTAAATTTAGTCCTAATGCTGTTTAAACTCGGTTTAAACAACAAACTTGCCGTTTAAACAGCTGAAACTTTTTTGGGCTCTGCGGTCTGTTTGTAAACAAGGGCGCCAGTATCTGCCAGATGACGTCACCTTGATTTGGTCTATAGACCAAATCATCATACCGTCAATTGACAGATACTGGCGCCCTTGTTTACATTTTGGAAAATTTTCCTTTTGGTTTATAGCGAATGTAGCGCGTGTTTTAACACTTTAAAGGCATAATGGCGTTTTAAATTTATCCTAATGCTGTTTAAAACAACAAACTTGCCGTTTACCAGCTGAAACTTTTTTGGACTCTGTGGTCTGTTTGTAAACAAGGGCGCCAGTATCTGCCAGATGACGTCACCTTGATTTGGTCTATAGACCAAATCATAATACCGTCAATTGACTGATACTGACGCCTTTGTTTACATTTTGGAGTATTTTCTTTTTCGTTTATATCGAATGTAGCATGTGTATTTCGTATTTTATAGGCATAATGGCTTTTATAATTTAGTCATATTGCTATTTAAACAACAAACTTGCCGTTTAAACAACTGAATCTTTGATGGATGCTGCGTTTGTTATGTAAACAAGGGCGCCAGTATCTGCCAAATGACGTCACCTTGATTTGGTCTATTGCAAAATATCGATACCATTGGCATCCCTATATGAATTGTCAATGCCATATTCCCAGCGGGGTGCTATCCGTTTCTTAACGAACGGTGTTTGACAGTCCACTTAACGAAGGGCGCTATCAAGGTTTGTCAAGAGAGGTTTTCTGATGTTCAAATTTGTTTTTCACCCCCGCTGGTTACCCTTGACGATCACCGAAATTTTCAATGCGAAAACTGTTGAATGTATAAACAACGTCGATGGTTGCTAACCAATCGTTCCGCGCACTTCTGCTCTACAAACTGTGAAAACTAGATCACCTATTTTAACTCACCTTGGGCGCTATTTCAAAAAATGCAAGAAATAGCGCCCGTCTGACAGGTAGATTTGCTGCCAACCTTTGTCGAGATTAGAGTGACTATATACAGAGTGGCGACAATGTCAAAATTGGAATGATAATTATCTGTCAGTGTCATTCCAATCGAGCAGACGACCTATCCGACGCGTATGCAGGAAAGAGAAAGAAAAACCTTGGAAAACCGCATTGCATACATTTGGGATGACTTGACGCCACTCTGTATATAGTCACTCTAGTCGAGATGTGCTGAGATCACGGGAATGACACTTCCAATACCAACCTATACAAAAAAAACGTAGCCAACATACACGCTTAGCCAGGGCTACTCAGTGACTGAGTTGAAACTACTCATTTTTTAATCGTTGTATGGGGCTGTCAAAAAATGAGTAGAATTGCATATTGTCACTGTGCAAAAACTACTCAAAATTGAGTGTTGCCGCAATCAGATTTTTTCGCGAAAATTTGTTGTTGATTTAACGCTTGTTCGCTCTCGTTTGTTTTTTTTTTAAATTTTTTAAAGTAGTTACTGGTTTATTTTTGTGAACAAAAGTGAACGCAAGATGCACGAGTCATCAAACTTTTTAAATACTGCTGGTGGATGTTCGGTGCAAATCGCGAGTTGGAGCGGTTAGAGCTGACTGTTTAATTACTGTTGGAGATGACCTTGACCTGCTTTGGACTGCAGCAAATTCATAGATGTGCTGCTGCTGATGAAACGGACAAGAGAACATATTGTAAGTGCCGGTGAGATTGTTTTGAACTTAATTATTTCACATAACTACGATGTTCTGCGTGCTAAACGCAGAATCGTAAATTGTATAGTTTTAAATTTGACTTTTTATGTTTTACTAATTTAATTTTGCAGAGGTGTGCACCGCTAATCAGCTAACCGCGAATTAGCTAACGAATAGTGTGTTCACTAGGTTTTAAATGGGTTAACGCTTCCAATTAGCTTCCACTAAATAAACTTTAGTTAAATAAGTACAGCAAAGTTTCGTTAATTGGTGGTTCGTTAATTGGGCGGTTCGTTAATTGGGTGTTCGCTAATTGGGCTATGTGACAACCTGAATGTCAAAATTGTATGGAATTTTCGAGTTTAGAAATTTCTAACAACTGTCAGTCGGCCCAATTAGCGAATCAGCTGGAGTGCAGTCGTGGCCCAATTAACGAATTCAGGCTGTATAGGATTTTTTTTGGAAATAATGCAACTATCTATTTATATCAATTATATTTACTCGCATCGCGACCGCCAATGGTCAATTTTATCATTTTTTCCATCTCATGCTTATTTTTGTTATTATTTTGAAAATATTTAATTTATCGGAGGCTTCCAGAACTTTCTTTTTTCTTTACCAGCCGAGAGCCGCGGTGGCACTTGCCGCATCAAGAATTCCTCTCCATTGTACTTAATCCTGCGCTACTCGTAGCCAATTAATTGTGCGTCTCGACACACGCAAGTCGGCTTCAGCCTGGCCAATTCACATTTCCGTTACTCATTTGACTTTCGGCAATGAATTTACCCAAGCGATATAAATGTAACAAGTTGCCTAACGGGAAGCTGACAAGATCGTTTCATAATCGAGAATGCCGAACAGAAGAAGAAAGCCGCTGTCGTATCGGTGGAGGGGAATGCTGAAGCAGCGAATTTTTTTGGCTAAATTGGCGATGACGGTTTTGTAGAAATGCGAAGAATTGAGGCTGCAGAGGATATCGCGAGGTGTTGCCTATATGCCAGTCGGCCAAACGACACTGCTTAATTTGACCCAGAACAGTGACGTCAGAGAGGAACCAGATGGAAAGCAATTCAGTTTTTGATTGATTTAAATGTTTTAAGATCTGTTTTGTCAAATTATCTCTTGTTTATTTAAGCGGTTTTCTTATTATCGTATCTATTTTATAATGATTACTAAAAACAGTTTTACTTATTTGGGTGTCTGGCAAACGATATTCGCTTACAAAGCCAATTAAACCGTGAAGGCTGCGCTTTGATTTTTGAGTGGCTTCTACGATAAAAATTAAATATGCATTTGTTGGTAATCTATACCTATAAAAATGGGTTTCTGTCTGCCCGTATGTTCCTTATAGAATCGGAAACTACTGAACCGATCGGAGTGAAAATTTGCATGTAAAGGTTTTTGGTGCCAGGGAAGGTTCTTATGATGGTTAGAGATCTCTTACCCCACTAAGAGGGGAGGGGGGGCTCCCATACAAATCTATACCTATAAAAATGGATTTCTGTCTGTCTGGCCGTATGTTCCTTATAGAATCGAAAACTACTGAATCGATCGACGTGAAAATTTGCATATAGGGGTTTTTGGGGCCGGGGAAGATTCTTATGATGGTTAGAGATCCCTCCCCCCATTAAGAGGAGTATCTGCTCCTAGACAAATGAAACACAAATTTCTGCATAACTCGAGAACTAATCAAGCAAATGGAACAAAATTTGACATGTGGGTGTTTTTGGAGACAAGGATATTTTCTATGGTGAATTGAGACCCCTCCCCTCTTTAGAAGGGGAATTATGACCTCTCTCCCCTTTAAGAGGGGGGGCTTCCATACAAATGAAATACAAATTTGCTCATAACTCGAGAGCTAATCAAGCAAATGGAACCAAATTTGGCATGTGAAGATTTTTGGAGGCAAGAATTTTTCCTATGGTGAATTGGGACCCCTCCCAACTTGAGGAGGGGTGGGGCTCCTATATAAATGAAATACAAATTTCCTCATAACTCAAGAACTAATCAAGCAAATGGAACCAAATTTGGCATTTGGGGGGTTTTGGAGGCAGGATTTTTTTATGATTGTTTGAGACCCCTTACCCCTGTGGTAGGGAGATAAGGACTCTCATACAAATAAAACAGAAATTTTTGCGTAACTCAACAACCAATCGAACTCGAGTAATTTTAGACTCTTTCAAATTTTTCGGGAATTCTCGGACAAAATTTCAAATTAAAACACCTAATATGCTACACGCTATGTCCGAAGGTACTTATTATTTAACCGGCATGCCCCACAGATTTCTCTTCACAGGATGTTAGTATTAGTCAAAACAATTAATTCAATGAAGGTCTTAAAATATTTTATCTTAGGTTTTTTGCAAAATTCAATTTTTAAGGTCATTTAGGGGTCACCCCCTCTCTAGTGATCATATCCGTTGTATTCCACCACCTCCGATTTCAACCAAATTTGGGATAATTGCTCATTTCGACCCCACATTCATTTTCTCAAAGTTTTGTACGGATTGATCAATCCCCCTTGCAGTGACGCTGCTCCATTTTTCTCAGATTTTCGAAAATACTCATTTTTCACTGCATGTCACTGCAAGGGGGATTGTGAATCCTGTGAAGAGAAATCTGAAGTGTATGTAAATTAAATAATAAGTACCTTCGGACATAGCGTGTGCTAACGTCACCACCACTATAGCACAGAGACTATAGTTTCCCAACTAAATGACTCTTTTGATTTGCACACTGATAACCTTTGGCTCCTCAGGCGCTAGTATATATAAGCGTGACAATAGCGCCAGAAGCTAGTTGTTGTGAGTTTATTGTAGAATTTTATGCGTCTTTAGCGACAAAATCTCTATAGTTTCTCAACTAATTTGACATAAGCTTTATCCTAGTGGGGATCTTTTGCTTGAATGTCTATTCTCTGTGTCTAAACATTGCTTCCTTGCCGACCTGGGCGTTCATATCCCCGATGACGATCTTGATGTCCCGTGGTGAGCAGCTCTCGTACGTTGCCTAGAGGTGCGTATAGAGCGCTTCCTTCTCGTCGTCGGGTCTACCTTCGTGTGGACAATACATGTTTATGATCCTCCATTTTGCCCATCACTACGAAGCCCGTTCCCAGCTCGTTGGTCGCTCCGACGCTCTGGTAAAATTGTACGTTGCCGCCACGGACCCTGCATACCTTTTCGCCTTTGCGACAGTCCTGCAGTGCCACGATGCTAAAATATCGGGGTTCTAACTGATCGAGTAGCACTCTGTCGCCACCGAACGAAATTTAGCGATCTGCAGTTCCAGTTGCAGTTGCAGTACCAAGATTCCATTGCATGTCCTTATTTCGTCGCCTTTGTCTATGCCGAATGTTCTGAGTACAATTTTCTTGACTCTTAGTTTTTTAGATTTAGACACTACTAGACGGTACTAAGGCCTACGCTACCAAGTCTCGTGATGGGGTTGCCATCTTAAAGTGTCGAGACAACACTGTGCCTCCTTCCCTGTTGGTATACGACCTCTGTTTCTACCGGGGTTGGTTACCGGATCTCCGCTGAGGTAGCTCGTATTTCGGCTGGTATCACGTGGACGTAGGGATAGGAGGCTAAGCACAAGTATGGGATCTGTTTTGCGCTTTATCCAACCATTTACCATCTTTTACCATTTACCTTATGCGTTCATAAGATTATAAAAACCTATTATACCAAGCTAACAAAACTACTAACCCATTTGAAACCTGACGAACGCACTATGCGCTAGCTAGTTCGCTGTTAGCTGATTAGTAGTGCCCACCTCTGTAATCTTGCATCAATTTCGAATACATCAATTATTGCACACGAATATCAATAATAATTTATATGCATTATTTATTAACCAAGCTTTGCAATGAATGCACTCTCATCATTTCTTTATGTATGTATTGGTTTATTAAGCAACTACTTTACTACTTTTGTTTTTTTATTCTTACACATCTTTAGTAGTTGGTACGTCTTTCTATTTTCAGGGAGCAGAATAAGATATTGTATCCTTGGCCTATTGCAGCCTGACCTTGGTTATTACCACAAATTTTGCCCGGAATTGTTTGGAATTGATCATTGGCGGAATTTGCGCTCATTTCTAGGGTCAGCAGCAGTCGAACCGATCGCCCTTTTTGTAGATGGAACAAACCATTCCTTCCATCCAGTCCTCTGGTAGCTTCTACTTCTCAAAAATCTTGGAATTTATCCAATCTATAGCCATTGCCAGCGTTTCTCCATGTTTATACGACACTACCGGTAGGTGGTCCTCATGTTCATGAGCATTATTCATTGGGGTGAAAACGACCCAAGTTTTGAGCTGGCTCTCATTCATCCATTTTCAATCCGAATTTTGTTTTACTTGCCTCGTTTAAAATATATGACCCAAAACTGGCGTCTAAAGTAAGTTGGGGAATATTTTGTTGATGTTGACTAATGGCGACTTCAGCGTCGATCCCGGAACAAATGATGAAATGAGACTGATGTACAATAGGAACATTTTGGAGTCGTATAATATACGGTTCCCGACGAGGGGCAAGACACTGTCGAAAATATATTACTTTTCCCTACGGAAATATTTTTCCAACCTTAATACCTTTCCCACCCATAATATAACCGAAAACCCTATAAAGTTACATTTATTTATACATTTATAGGGTTTTAATAGAGCCTAATATATTAATATTATGATAATATTATGAAGTGTCTTGCCCCTCGGTTCCCGAGTTTGGGATGATTTTAGGCTACATAAGTTATTTAATTTATTAATTTATTAATGAATCGTAAAACAACTGCTTGTTTCCAGGCATGATGGGGGGAGGGAGTTTAATCATTTCTTACGTAAGATTTTCATGCACGAAAAAATAATGAAATCACATCACATTTTTTAATAGCAACTCATACTCATACTTGTTGCAAAAATTATTAAATTGATAAGTTAAGTTGTGAAGTGACGAAATCCTCCATGCTGCAAGGAAATGCCTATAGCAACCTGCTGAGTATTTTAGCCTGGCCCTCTCAGGGAAAAGGCAGTCAGCCTACATGTTGCAGAGCCAGCTGATATCTTCGGTTTACGCTATCATTCCAACATATTTTGTTGCAATTGCTTATCCCATTCCCGCACGGCAGCCGCAAAATCACGTCACGAGAAACATTTTTGTTTACAAGTAGTTACAAGTAGTAGTAGTAGTTTACAAGTTCAACTAATGTATAGCATCTGACTACCAGTGCTACCAGTATAGTAAACAAAGACGTAGTCCTACGTCAAAAAGTATTGCCTCCTAAACCCCCCACAGGACAAATTTGTTTCCATTTGCTTGATTAGTCCTCAAGTTAAGAGCACAGACAAACAGACATAACACTCGTTTTCCATTCTTCGTACCGATTAAACCGTTATTTCAAATTTAGGTTAATTGGGAATGTCTCCGTTTTGGTCAAATTGGTGCTTTTTGACGAAAGAAGTGGAATTCCCCATAAAAAATACTTGCTACTTCGATGGATACCCATGTTGCTATTTGATATTTGGGAATGTCGATCATAGATGGTGCTAGTGTTCAGGCTATATGTTAGGTACGATAATTATTGTTGATTTTTCTTATAAGAGTTATGTCTGTGTTAAGAGGAAATTTGTATTTTATTAGTATGGGAGCCCCCTCTTAAAAAGATGAGGGGTCTCAATTCACCATAGAAAAATTTCTTGCCTCCAAAACCCCGCACATGTCATAGTTGGATCCATTTGCTTGATAAGTTCCCTAGTTATGCAAAAATTTGTGTTTCATTTGTATGAGAGCACCCCGGATTAGGAGAGATACGGTTCTCTAATTATCATAAGAACCTTTCTTGGCCCCAAGAACCCCTAAATGCAAATTTTCACGCCGAACGGCTTAGTAGTTTCCGAGTATATAAGGAACATACGAACAGACAGACAGATAGACAGAAATCCCGGTTCGGTTTCATTCAGTAGTTTAGTAGTTATTATTGTCAATTGCAAGGAAAATTGTACCATCTAAAGTGCGATATCGCTCATAAAAGTGCTATTTTAGCTTAAATCGTTTCGGTGTCTTCGGCGCACTTTTTCGTTATCTTCCAAGCAATAAGTGCGCCTAAGAGACTGAAACGATTTAAGCTAAAATAGCACTTTTATGAGCGATTGCGCACTGATTAATTGGACAATTTTCCTTGCAATTGACAATATCATTTGAAAGATTCATTAAAACGTTACACTTCTATTTTCGTTTTCACAAATTGCTACCCAGTATATGTAAACAAAGACGTAGTCCTACGTCAAAAATGTCACCCGAAACAGTTACCGGATGTTCCGAAACCGACGCTGAAGTGGCCATTAGTCAACAAAATATTCCTCAACTTACTTTAGGTGCCAGTTTTGGGTCATATCTTTGAAACGAGATAAAGAAAACGAAATTCGGATTGAAAACGGTAGAATGAGGGCAAACTCAAAACTTAAGTTCAAATAATGTGAAACTTTTTCCGATGTTCGTAATGCATTACATTAATTTACAAATTAATTACAAATAAATATTCATAATAATACATCATACTAAATTAGATATTTTAATTGAAATAACATATTCGAAATGAGTATTTTCTAACCATTTCCTTCAATAAAATGAGTAGTTTCCACCCATTATTCTAGTTAATTAAACTGAGTAGAAACTACTCTGTTTTGACAAAATGCCCGGTTACTCAAAAATGAGTAGTTTCCACCCATTTATCCAAGTAAATAAAACTGAGCAAAAACTACTCATTTTGGAGAAAATGTATGCCTACTCATTTTTGAGTGACAGCACCTTTACTCATTTTTGCGTACCCACGGTTTTTCCGAAACTGAGTAGTTTTTTACTCAATTTTGAGTAGCCGAGGTTGAGCGTGTAGAGCGGGCCCAAGCTGACAGCTTCATAGATGGGCTCAAGCTGACAACCGAGTCGGATGTATAAATTGTTAAATTTTGTTAGTTTTAGTTCGATTTTAGTCAAGGTTTTAGCATCACATAGCCAATTTCAGGCAGACAATTAATGCGAAATACGTGAAACTGTGAAAATGGTTAGATAAATTCGTTTTGTGAAATCGCTTTGCGTTTGCCGCCTTTTTCATGTGAGCAACGAAAATGTGACGTCATATCAGCCCCCTGGCTGAGATGTTGGCAACAAAAACATGGCACCCATCGCAAGCCCCTGCACATTCCAGTCCAGGGTCCAGCTGTAAATGTCAAATTGTCAACAAAGTCAGCTTCGCCCTTTAGCTTCATTCTGCGGTCCAAGAGCAGCATTGTGCAAAATAGTTTATTATATTCATTTTTTTCCTTGTGCATTCGTGGATTTGAAGTGAAGAATTTCCGTCAACATTGCCAATCCATGCGCGCTCGATGACGATGACGATGGTGTTATTTATTGGACTGTCTTGAAGCGACGTCAGACAAGCGCGACCTCGAAACTACTTCGTCAATCAGTCATCAGTGGTTAAAGTGCCAGAGGAAAGCTAGTCAGTGGTAGTGATTTATTCCAACAGAGCGTGAAAAATGTCTTTGTAACCGCAGGAGTTGCAGCAGTAGACACAAGTGTGATTCATTTTTGACTTTCTCCCCATTCCATTGGCCTACTCATCGAAGGGATTAGGAGCGATGGATAAAATGGAAGAGATTAAGTACAAGGTGCTTGATCTAATCAATAAAAAAGTAAGTTTGTTTTGTATTTTTCTGCGAGGGAATGAAAATAAAAATAATCGATTTGTTTATCCACAACGTAGAAAGACGTGAAAATTCCCAAGATGGGCTTCACCGATTATTATTCGCAACAGCAGCATCATCAGACACCACAACAAAAACATTCCTCTCTGTCAGGCAGAACAGCTGGTTCGTCCGGACGCAATTCGACGGCGTCTGCTTCCCAGCTAGAACTATACTGTCCGTTTGATGATGATGCGGATGATCGATCGAGCCGCGATGTTACCGATAAAAACAAACTGTCGGACCAGGAAGTTCTCGAGTCTACTGAGGCGATTTACTTCGATGGCGGCAGTAATACTGGCCTTCACGAGCTAAAGGTGAAAGTTTGCTGTTTTGCAACCTTTCTAAGGCAGTGCTTATGCTAATTCTTGTTTCTTTTAGAAATTATCTGAAGCGGATCAGTTGCTTAACTGTTCAAGCATTGAAGGAACAATGGGTGTATTGAAACAACAGCACAAGGTTATCTCGAAAAAGGTTTTGCAGTTGATCCTGGAACAACGACCGGCTTGTAATGCTGAATTCCAAAGAATACAAGAAACGGAAACTATGTTGCGTGATACGATTGATGTGTGCCGTACTACGAGGACATATTTGAACGGTTCAAGGAAGCTATTGACGGCAACTAACCTGGAGATATTGGCGGCCTACAAAAAACGCCAAACTCTTCAAAATCTCCTCAAAACTTTGAATGCTCTAAAAAGTATGCGTTCGATTGACCAGCGATTACAAAAGCGACTTTCCGATGCGGACTACGGAGGAGCGATCGCAATATTGCTGGAGAACAAAAATCTATCGGAGCGATTCCAGCAATATAAATGTGTTGAGTCGCTTGCGGCAAAGTTGCATGATACGCTTATGACCAGTGAAATTCAGTTGGAAGGTGTGCTGAGCGAAATTCCTACTGCATTCGATGCCAAACGTTACGCCAAGCTACAGGAAGCGTACAAATTACTGGAAAAGCAACTGTTGGCGATGGATCAGCTGCACATGAATTTTATCTCATCGATTCACACGGCTGCCTTTACCGTGCTTAAGCAGCACATGGAGGCGAGTCTGGAGCAGACGAAACTAACATTCGAACAAATGTGTGAGACCGTGCCAAGCGAAAAGTACATCCACTGCCTGACGGATTTATGTCGGGCATTTTGGAAGATTCTAGTTTCCTACTATCAGGTTCGAAGCTGGCATCAGAATCAAAAACTTTGCGAAAAAGCGCAACAGCCGGTGAATCCAGATGGAAACTTTCACGAAGAGTATATTCAGCAAAAGCTGGAGAGCGGACAATTTCGGTTATGGAATGATATCCAAGCTAAGATTTGCATGTTTATTGGTACAGCCAAGCTGAGCACGCTGAAGTACGAGTATTTTATTCAAATTTTGGCAATTGTTCAAAGGCTTAAAAAGGTTGGCATTGAGTTTTGTGACGATCCGTCTGCTAAACTGATGGAGCATATGCAGCGACAGAGTGTGGATTTTTTTCGTCGTTATCATACCACTTGTTTGGAGGAGATAGGCCTGTTTCTTGATCACGAAGTGTGGGTCCCTATTAACAGCTTCACAGACGTTAGTCAGCTACAGGAATACAAAAATTTTAAACACGCATTGCACAAAGGACAAAATGGTCACCCAACTTATCGCAGTGGTGGCAGATTGTCGAGTCAAGATAATAAACCTATTGATTCGCTCGCACTTACCAACGTCCAACCGGCCATAACTAGTACTTCTTCGTTGCACTCGCAGGACGAGAGTTCTCTGTATGGATCATGTGGGTACTTTTTGCGTTTCACCGAAATGAGTTCCCCGTTTGATGGTGGATTCGATTGTACAATGCTGGAAGAGGACATTCTCGCTGGGATTGCCGATGAATCGTCCTATTACTACTCGGAGGATAGCAGCGATAACAACGAGACAGAATTCGATGGCAGTCCGGAAGCCAAGAAAGTCGCCAAATCATCGCCCACGAGTTCGCCCAGCAATAGTTTAACCGTCACTAACTCCTCTCTGACCGTGCTCCGTTGTATTGGTCGCTATTTATATTTCTGCAAACTGCTGCATGCGATCGCTCCCCACATTGTTCTTTCCATGACCGAACTGATCGACTTCTACGTATACGCGGTACATGAGATTTTTTCCCGTGATCTACCCGTCCCGAGGGATAACCTGTATTCTTCAATGCTAAAATGTATTCTGTCCCGCATTCAATTAACAATCGTTCCCAAGCTTCGCAAGTGGCCCCCATCAGACGAAATGATTGCTGCAGATTTATCCGATCCGGACGCTATGTTCGGGCTACAGAAACGAATAGTCGCTGCTGAGAGCTGTCTCGGTCTGGTCGGACAGTTCCGGCTACTGGAGGAGTACTTGGGTGGATTGTTGCAGGTTACCGATCCGGCGGCATATGGACAATTGCGGCAGTATTTAACGGAAATGGTGCAAGCGGTGCCCGACATTAGGAAGCCGATTTTCATGTGCGTTACGGCACGTGTCGTCGATTTGCAGCTGGTTTTGCAGGCGATGAGTAAAGTCAAGTGGGACATTAATCACGTAAATGTGCAGCACAGTTCGTATGTCGATACGATGAACAGGGTAGGCCGTCCAGGCATATTATGATAGGACAAAACATTAAATTCAAGTGATTGTTTCGGTTTTAGGGAGTACAACACTTTGCTATGCGTATGGAGGACCTGTCTGCTCAGCAGATGAGCCTTCCGAAGGAGGCACTGTGGGATTGCTTTGCGCATGTACTTACGCATCTGCTTGTGGAAGGGTGAGTATTTTATAGTAAAAAATTTATAGAAATATTCCACCACATTTAGCTAACATTCATTGCTCAAAAGATAGGCGCGTTCGTCCTCCAGGAAGGGTGACTCAAATAGCGCCTGTATTGCAAAAAAATGTTAAAGAATGAGAGAACGGTTTCTCGCGCTGTTATATTTTCTACAACGCCTGTGCAATGTTGACTTTATCTCGGTATATCTCAGGATTCAGGCTGTCAGCTTATCTTGGCGCACATGTATATTGCATATAATTTCACTTGCAGAACGGTGGACCATTTTCCCAGTGAAATAGCTTCCTTTATTGCGCGACCGTAGACTCCGGAACCTGTGCACAGGGATGGTTCGATCACTTTGACTCAATTTTGATTCATTTGATATTACCGCCTTAACGGGGCTAAATTTGACAAAGTTATATATGGGACATTTGTAGAATAGCTTATTATCTATAATTTTGCTGCATCAAGTTTTACTGTATCTTTTGTAATTACAGCACTACAATGCTAGTATCTTATTAGTGACTAAATGAACGTTCATTTAGTCACTGATGAGTTACTAACGTTGTAGCACCGTAACTACAAAAGATACAGCAAAACTTTGTTCAGAAAAATTGTAGACCAGAACTAGTTCTACAAATGTTCTGTATATGACATTGTCATATTTGGCTCGGCTGAGACGGTACTGTTAAATGAATCAAAATTGAGTCAAAGTGATCGAACCATCCCTGCCTGTGCAAGCCCCAATTTTTGATCCATTTGTAAAAAATCAGATGGTATCGGATGGAAGAACGGGCCCTCCATTGTTCCATATAGCGCGATCTGTTTTAATTACACTGTATGGAACATCCATGTTAGGCTGTGCCAGACTGCCATCCAGTCAGAGATTGTCGCTACTAGGGGGACTGCCTTAGTACGCAAAGGTGGCCAATTCGCTCCCCTACAGCTACCGCTACCAATAGTAGCTACTATTCCCCTACCGTCCCTTCATCAATTGTAGAACCTTCGTTCCGAAAAAGTAGTATAAAGAGCAATTGTAGCAATTTATCTACAATATTATTGAAAAAAGTATAGTTTTAGCTTTTGTATTTACGGCGCTATGGGGATGCTACCCTGTTGGCAGTAAAAAGCAATTAAATAAATTAAATTAAATGTTAAAAAGAGCACTCCTTTGCACTTGATTCAAATTATACACCACCTTATCTCACTGTTTCTTCATCACTCGCGAATATTGAAGCGTTAGAACTATAAAAAAATACGAAAAATAGTGGGAGTCTTCGAATTACTTGTGCGCATCTACAGGGTGCGTGACAAATTTTTGCAGTAAATTTCAAATAGCAATTTTTCATGTTTGCGAAGTAATATTCAGATATATCTGGCAGCACTGAATAGCTTATATTGCTGGGTGTTAGTAAACGAAGTAAACGAAGAGTGTTGAGTAAACTGAAAGATATCGAAGCAAGAAAATAATCGTCGTTTTATTGCGCGCCCGAGCAAGCGTAAAGGAGATAGTTCGGTCGGTAAAAGTGTAGGAAAGAACAGTGTACTATAAGAAGAAGGCTTGGGAAAATGATAAGTTTTCCTACACATCTGCCTGGCAGGCATACAAGTGCCGCTCCATTACCGCTGAACGGAACAGAGTCAAAAAAGTGGAACGAATGATCAATGAGGTCCATGGCTCGGGAAATCGGGTGTTCGGACTTATCAATTCGGCGAGTAATGGCCAAAAACCTTGGTTATAAGCAGTGTTGGGCACCGCAAATTCGCTAATTCGCTAACCGATACAATTTGCTCGATAATCGTGGAAATTTCGCTAATCACTAATCGCAAACTGCAAATTAACAGTTACTGTTTATTTCTGAACATATCGCAATAACTTGCATTGTAATCTATCGGTGTACAAATTATTTGTAATTTACATTTATTACATGGCTTTTCTTAATTTACCTAAGATCAAAACCTATTATAATGGATAAAATGCTTTACAGTTTATTAATTTTAAAATAGACAGCGGCATTTTATTTGGAATCATGGCCCAGTAACATTTCGGCTAGTGTGAGTATAAATTATAAAGCATAACTAGCGTTTCTCGATTGGTCGGTTAGCGAATTAGCGGTGCCCAACACTGGTTATAAGTCGTATGCGCTACGCAGAAGACAATTTATGAATGCTACGACCAAATCACGGCGATTCGAGAAAGCTAAAAAACTTCTGAGTCAGTGGAAGCATCCTCATCATAATGATTCTGTCATCTTTTTCTCTGATGAAAAAAACTTTAATCAGAATCAAAAAGTGATTCGAAAGAATGACAGGTGACTTGCCTCGTTTCCTGCCATCAGAGTCGTTCTGGTGCTAGGGTTGAGTCTGGCGAAGGGCTTTCCCAAATTTCGTCTCCAGGCAAGTATACACATACTGACAACAATCATCTGCCTAAGCAGATTCCGTGACCCAGTACACCGCTCTCCAATCCGCCACTGTCCATCCGAGATCAGCAACCGTTCCCATGGCCTACTGAGGCTGCTCATTACCGTTTTTCTACTGGCCGATTCCTGCCGACGAGCGTTTCTGACTACCTATCTCACCGCTTGAGTAATCTTTTTTCATCTCCGGGACGCCCATCTGACTCCATTTTGGAAGCCCCTGGTTCCTCTAGTCCAGTCGTGCCGTTTCCTGCTAGTTTCCAGCTAAAAATCGTCCCAGACCCGTGGCTAGATGTGGACTAGGGGTCTTTCAACTAGCCTCCTCAGGCCAGTATATCAAAAACTTCGAGCATTCGCTGCCTGATCTTGATTTGATTCACAGCGCTGTGGACTATGTTAACGTGCCATTCGAATGTCCTTCTCCACATGCCAAATTTGGTTCCATTTGCTTGATTAGTTCTCGAGTTATGAGAAAATTTGCATTTCATTTGTATGGGAGCCCCCCCCCTCTTAGAAGGGGAAGGGGGTTCAGTACACCATAGAGAAAATTCTTACCTCCAAAAACCCTCACATGCCAAATTTGGTTCCTTTTACTTGATTAGTTCTCGAGTTATGAGGAAATTAGAGGGGAGTCATAATCCACCATAGAAAAAAAAATTGCCTCTAAAAAATTCCACATGCCAAATTTGGTTCCATTTGCTTGATAAGTTCTAGAGTTATGAGGAAATCTGTGTTTCATTTG
Source organism: Sabethes cyaneus (assembly GCF_943734655.1). Lineage (NCBI taxonomy): Eukaryota > Metazoa > Arthropoda > Insecta > Diptera > Culicidae > Sabethes > Sabethes cyaneus. The sequence continues at coordinate 117,346,587 of NC_071353.1, forward strand.
TATGGGAGCCCCCCCCCCCTCTTAGAAGGTTAAGATGTCCCAGTACACTACAGAAAAAAATCATGCCTTCTGAAACCCCCACATGCCAAATTTGGTTCTATTTGCTTGATTAGTTTTCGAGTTTTGAAGAAATTTGTGTTACATTTGTATAGAAGGCCCCCCTCTTACGCCCTCCTTAAAATTGCTCATCTCCCCCATAAAATTGCTGGTCATTTTTATCTATCAAACGACATATAAATTGTTCAGTTTCACTCAGTAGTTCAGTAGTTATTAGCATTTGAAATTTTCATTCCAACGTTACACTTCTATTTTCGTTTTCATAAAGTGCTACCCAGTCCCAGTATAGTAAACAAAGACGTAGTCCTACGTCAAAAATCTTCAATGACACTTCCAAAATGATCGTAAATCACAGCCGGTATTGATTTTTTATGCAACATATGCCGATTGGCGACCATTTTACGAGTTTTACGCTGTATTGGGACTAACCGGAAATGTTCAGGATTAAGTTATCGCTGTGGGAAATGGCCAGTATCGAACATGTACAATGACTTATCATGTGACACCTCAAATTACGCCAGAATTTAAAAACTAGATCAATCAAAGTTAGATCACGGGTACGGGTAGATATATCTGGACAAATTTTGTGGACTTCCGAGAACTCCCAGACAAGTGGCCAGTTTCGTCCAATTTTTGTAGGAGCCTTGAAACTCTAAAAATCACTTAAAACATTCAAAATATTCGTTTTTTTATGTTTTCATTATACTTTCAATGGCAAGCTAGTTGTTTACATAAGATATGAAAAAACAGATATGTGACATTTTTAGTTTTTGAGACACTCTTTTTTTAAGAAATAAGGTTGCGAAAATGCAATGGACTCGCAAGGTGTTTTATTTTAGAGACGCATTTCTTTGTCAAAAATACCCCTTTTATTATCAAGTAAAAACAAAAACCATGCCTCTCCATTGTATTCTCGACACTTTGTAAAAACTTAGAGTTTCTTTGGTCTACACACCATGAAAACACAAAAAGCGAATGTTTTCAATGTTTTTGTGATAATAAAAAAAACTTTAAGCTTCAGTCCAATTTTTTCCCTGAAAAGCTCATTAAAATACTTTCCATTTGGTATTAACATTAAAATCGGTTCAGTGGTTCAAAAGTTATGAATTTTAAAAGTTTTGAATTTAAAGAAACAAAGGTTGATAAACTATAGTTCCTAGCGGAGTCGGGATGTGCCCGTAAGCGTTAGTCGAAAAATTGGTAATTTTTGGGACCCCTCTGAACCAGAAAAGAGCACCCTAAATCTATACCTATAAAAATGGATTTCTGTCCGTCTGTCTATCTGTCTGTGGGGGGGGGGGGGGTGAGGAGGGGGGGTTGGTCACAACACAGTGTAATTTGTGGCAATACGAAGTTTGTCGGGTCAGCTAGTGTCAAATTAAAATACGAGTATAAAATTTACTGTAAAGAAATAAGTACACAAAATTTAAATCAAATCGGAGTAATTTTGAATTTCAATATGTCTTTTTTCATAAAATTGCTGGTTGATATGATTAATTACACAAATTGATATGAAAATTACACTGAAATAAGACATAACTAATTGAAGAAAATGATCAATATTAACAATATATTTTGTTCCTTTAAATTATTTTAGAGCAATTTATTTTTTCCCAAATTTGTCTATTTTCCAAATATATCAGCCAAAAATTTTCTGATGGGTAGATAAAATTGGTAAACCACTGTATTGGTAAATCACTGTTTTAGAGTAGAGTGACAACTACTTGCTTCTGGCGCTAGTGGACAATTTAATGTATATTACTGCCAGAAGCGAAGTATAGAGCTTTCCAGTTACGTGTGTATTGGCGCTTGAAAATGAGGCAAACAACAACAGTAAACAAAAGAGATGCCTTCCTTTGTCACCAAGGTACAGAATGGATTTCGTCTTCCCCTGGCTCAAATATCAGCAAATTTACAAAATATGTGCTTGAATTTGGAACAGGATGTAAAATTTGACTGAAATATGGGAAATATGTACTCTGCAGTGTGACAAACGGAGAAACACAACTAGTAATCGCTATTTTTCGGTTTGTTTCTCCAGCATCAGCTGTTCCCCAAAATGAGGTAATCATCATGTATATACACGCGTATTTCGTGTTCGCTAGTGTGAGTGCTTGAGCTGTCAGAAAGCTCTATTGTTACTGCAAAATTGGCTATCTTCAATCTTCAATACTCAGGATTGCTAATAAATTTATCAGAAAATTTAACAAATCCGGCTTCATATGTCGGAAAACCGACCTTTTTGCCTTGGAAATGAAAAACCGGTCGGGCCGGCCAAAAAACGGCCACTTGGCAGCCCTAGCCCCGCTAGTGGGGTAAAAGTGCGATTCGGCACTTGATCAGAAAAATGAAGTTTTCGTCAACACAAACTTACATTAAACATCTATTCTCACTGCGTCGTCTTCTATAACTATTACTAACTAAGCTATTGTTTTTTCCTGTCGCAGTTTAGTCATTAGACCGTCGTATGCGTTGCATGTGTCATTAAAATTATGCGTTTTGTTTATGCGGGAAACGGAGACACTAAAAATAAATTTAAATGTTTCATTTAATACCCTGAAAATTTGATGGCCATCAGATAAACAATTTGATGGCAATCGGAAGAAACAATCGCTTAATACGCTGAAAAAACCCTCCGTACCTTACTGAATTTTTCGTTTCAAAATGTTGAACTCAAAAAAACCAGCATTTTCGGAATATATCATTGAGTTTGTTAATCATATTTTTGCTGAAAGTCATCATTTTCTAGTGGTTCTATCGGAGTTACGGTGAGTGAATTTGAGTCAAGCAAGGATAGAAATATGCTAAAAAGCGCAAAGAACAAATAAAAATGCATCCAGACGTCATATGGGGAGTTTTATCAATGTAAATACAACGGATCGTGGAACTCTGTCAAGACTAATTGAAGCCGAAGATTTAAAACCCCTTTTCAGCCGGATCAACCGGAAACATCGGGGGCACAACCGAATAGGTGAGGACCCAGAGCTTTACGCATCTTTTTTTGGGGAATGAAAAAAATGTGCTTCAAAACCATTCTGCACAATATTCAATCATGCCTAAATGTGTAATTTATACATTGTGAAAAACAAAAGACGACGAATGATTGTATGGCTGCTAAAAGCCCAATCACAACAAGTTATTACTGAATAGAAAAAATAGTAATCCTGTATTTAAGTACCTATCCGCTTGAATCCATAATTTGAGCCGTAAACTTTGTTCGCTTGCAGCTTTTCCAGCGCTAAGAAGTGCACCCCGGGTGGGCGAGCTCTGATGCAGCTGGACTACACCCATTTTATATCGATTCTGGAAATTATCTCCGCCGGTAAGTATCCGGAACACCGAGCCTACGTCGAACAGTACATCAAAGCGTACTACCAACCGAAGGACGTACTGGAGGAATGGCTGAAGGAGGGCCACTCCCGGGGCTACTCGACGAAACATCTGACCGCGTTGGTGCAGTGTGCCTGCAGCGGCGATAAAAAAGTACGCCAAAAGCTACTGGCAATGTTGGAAGCTGCCGGTAGCAGCGAATGCAATGGCGTTCCACGCGATGATCTGAACAAAGAATCTTAAGTATTATTTTGTATTATTTCTCAGTCATCTCTCTATCTGTTCTGTGTTATGACTCTAATTCTAACTTCAATTAGGTGTAATTTATTATCTCTTTAGCGGGAATCTGAAAGCAACATGAAAGACATAATCTTTAGCGTAATATTTGTTTTATTTGAAACATATTTTCTGAGTTTATTTTATTTAACAGAACAAAACTATGTACATTACAAAGATAGTAAAGAAATCAGTGAATAACAAAGTGGCGAAGTGTTTCATTTCACTCCGATGATTGATTCTATCGAAAATGACAGCTTAGGTTTTCTGCTCGCTACGGCTCCTATCTCAGGTGGCATAAGCTCGGCCAATCGCAGGCTTTGCTGAACAAAATCTAGTGGAGGTAGCACCAGTGGTTTCAAAGGAACAAATGAAGAACCAGCACTGGCGGTCGACGCCATCATGGTCATCAATGGGGGAGTACTGTGCGGAGTGGGCATCAAAATTGGCGCATTCATTAAGCCGCTGTCAGCGAATGCCCGCCGCTTGCGGATTCGTTCCATCATCGGTGACTCGAAGTAGGAGGCAAATTTGCGGCAATCTGGAAGTCAGATGAAAAGAAACATGTTAAGTGATAATTAATACGGTTAATTGGGGAGAGGTTCACAGCAAGTGGATGCTGTTTTAGTAACGACGAGAAAAAAAGGAGATAAGATGTCTTTCAAATTGAGAAATGAAACAAACCGCAGTCAGAAGACAGAATGAGGCGTTTGTTTGAACAAACATGTCTCAATTACGCTGTTGTTAGTAGATCTGAGAATTATGGTTCTTAGCTGAATAGGTTTGCTATTTTGTATGGCTGCTAATACGGTCTGTATGGTAGAATTCTTCACACACTGCAAGGTGGACCGACTGCCGTTTGTTTATTGTCGATTTAAAAATAAAGAACATCTCTGACGTATGTCAGTCATTCGGAGCTCCCCAACTAGTGCAACGCGGATAGCACAGTGGCTGATTTGGGACCGCGAGTAGAACCAGGTGGTCCTCCTCAACAACGGGCCAGTGAGTTACACTGCTGCTACTGCTTCTCTCTTTTCAGCAGCAGCAGACGGCAGTGTATAAATGTCCAACCGTCAGTCAAACAAATATGTATACACAATAATTTGGAAATTATTTTCTATCCAAGCACGGGTGCGATTATGCTTGGGACTCTCGCTTCAAGTTCGTACACTTTTTTCTTTCTGTGTCCTTTCTCCGCACAGCGTGAGATCTGTATCTGTGCCGTGCTGGCTGGGTGCTTGTTTTAACAGTTTTATTACCGTTAAGTAGTTGTATTTCATTTGACGATCAAATTTCGAGCCCTCGTTTACTGTTTGTTGCGTTTTTTTTACTTTGGACCCACTTGCTATGACGTTGGTGTTTTGTTTTAGAACGCCAGCTGGTTTGGCTTCGGTCTTTCCTGACATTATTCCGTTTTTTTTGTAACATAATTCAATAATCGGAGAAGATAATTGGCAAGTGCATTATTTTTTACTTTAAGACATTTTGCTTAATATACAATAACCTGCAATATAAAATGCCAGATATGACAATTAACGATTGATTTACTGCTAATTTTAATGCTTATTGCCAAACCAAACATTACTCTGCGATCAAGATGGCTTCCAAACAAGAAATGCTTCTATAAAAAATTAGGGGTGCGGTCGTGGAAAATCCAGGCCAGTCCCACAGGTAGATCGCGCACCAGTTGGGAATCGAACATTCGATCGTATCGTGTGTGGTAAAATCGTTCAAGGAGGCTTAGACGACCCAGAGGCTGACAGCGGAAGAAAAGCAAAGACGACTGGCCCCGTGAAGGCAAGGAAAGTGAGGGATTACTTCAAGCACAATCCAAACCTTTCGATTCGGGGGGTGGCAAAGAAGGTCAATTTTTCCGTCTGATTCGTCCAGCAGACGCCAGGAAGCTGTACCGCAAGTAGTTGGTGCAGCTGAAGTGCATCATAATGGTCGACGAGACCATTTTTTCCTCGGCAAGTGCCGCCTGGATCTTTCGGAGAAGTTCCGAAGAAAAGGTCGACAAATTTGCCACATTTGCCAGACTTACCAGAAATCTCAAGGAGCTGCTTTCGTAACCGATTTAGACGGTTAAAACTTTTCCCGGATGCGCGTTAGCTGCTTGGCTCGACACGGGACCATTACGTTGTGGGAAGGTGATCCTCGATAGCGGCAGCAGTCTTTCTCTCTTCTATCTTCCGTATAGGATATCGCAGAACGAGATTATGGATATAGCCCGGAATCAAAATTTTGTTTAATCGATCTGAAAGCGTGCGATCATTTCGACTCGTACGCGGATATTTAGCGGGAATAGAAGCTTAATAGGCGGAATTCTTCTCAGGCCACGTACAGCACTTTACGACACAGCGATGATGGTTGAATTTTCAGTTGAACTTTATGGCTACATGGACGCAGTGCGGGATCATGATTCGAGCTTAAACTAGAACACACGTCCGATTACTTTGACCGTCACACAAAAAAGCCCCGATCCGCTTGCCGTTCGCAAGCAACTCCCTCTTGCAGGCTTAAGCGCGTTACGCAGCAGCAGCAGAACTCCTCTGCTCTCGGTCGGATCAAGCGATTGAGCCGATGGTAACCGCGGCGGCTCAATAAGGGGATTTTATTTGAAACTTTTACAATATTTTGTACTCAACTCCTAACATGTTACACAAAATACAATTTTTTTAACAATAGTTTATCTACATTTTCCATTGGATATGGTGACATGTATGTTATAGCGTAGCAGGCGATTTGTGAGATGCTGCCAATTCAGCAAGCCGTACATAACGACCGGCACCTTCAACGGCCAAACATTCTTCTTCATGCCTCCAGAAGCGTCTGCTGTCCTTCCTTGGGTCCCACAAAATTTTTGACCGGATCTGGCATTGTGCCATTACGCGAAATCGGTGATGGAGTGGTTCAAAGCCAACGATGTTGTTTTGGGCGCTAGAAAAATTTTGGGTTCCGGAAAACAGGAAAGACCTGGAAACTACCAGAATTTGTAAAAAGAGTAGATGAAAGTATGTAAGAAAGATGGCGCAAGTGTTGCACATGGTTTGAAGGGTAGCGTTAGGTCCCAGGTGCGGGCATGTAGCCATGTCGTCGATGTCATCAACGGCCGATAGCAACATAAATTTGTGAACGTAGGTGACAGTGGATCGGAACCTTGAAAAACGGAGCGAACGAGCTCTGTAGAGAAGCACTCGACAGCGATCCGCAAGGACCGCGTAGAAGAGGCAGACGCAGAGGCTCATGGCAACGCAGCTTGGCCAACGATATCCAAGCTGTAGACGAGAACCTGTCCTGGCGACAGGTAAAAGCCATGGCGAGCAACCGTCGGCAGTGGAGATCTCTGATTTCATCCCTTTGTTCTGCCGAACCGGCGAACATGGACACGTCCCAAGTAACAATTCCAAATTTTATTACGTTCGTATAGTGGTTTTCATGACCAATTTCATAAAACCGCTAATAAAACTATGAGCTCCACCAGAACTTTCTGATGACCGCTATAAAACTGCTCTCTGACCAAGTGGTCCACTCCTGTTCAATAAGTTCGAATACAACTTTTCATCGTTGTATAAGTGCGTATCATGTGCATTCTGTGTATTGGTATTGGTGTCAGCTTTAACCTTATATATAGGCTAACCAACGCGCACGGTGTCGACTTGATGTCATTTGCTATTTGTTTACCGCGCGTGATGAAGGAGTACCGCAACGTCGTAGTAAAGTTGTTTGCGAGAGGTGAGCGACGCGGCGACATATTTCGACGGTTGAAATCCCACGGGGTGAAGCGGAATTTCATCTATAACACCATTCGTCGGTATCGGGAGACGGGCTCGGCCAAGGACCGTGCTAGATCCGAGCGGCCGCGTTCGGCGATGACGCCAGCAGCCATCAAGGTGATGCGGGAGCGGGTTCGTGGAAAAATGAACCGCTCGATCCGGAAGACCACTGTTGACCTGGATGTGTCGATCGGGACTGCCCACACCATCATGGCGAAGGACCTGGGATGCAAGCCGTACAAGAAACGCAAGGTTCACGGGGTAACGGAGGCTACAACGAAGAAGAGGCTGGGCAGAGCAAAACTGATACTTTCACGGCACGCTGGTTAGGAGTTCGTATTTTCTGATGAGAAGCTCTTCATCTTGTAACAGCCGCACCATGTGCAAAATGATCGGCTGTGGGCATCGACGTTGACCAGCATCCCCTCGCCCCACGTAAACATCCCGCGGTTCCAGAGCGCCGCGTCAGTGATGGTTTGGCGGGCCGTATCCAAGCGTGGGAAGCTTCCACAGGTATTTATCGAGAAAAACGTGAAAATCAACGCCGCGTACTATAAGACCGAGGTTCTGGAGAAGGTAGTGGCCCCGGCACTTCGTGACCTCTACGGGAAAGATCATTACGTCTTTCAACAGGACGGCGCACCGGCCCTCACGGCGAATATCGTCCAACCGTGGTGTCCGGAGAAGTTGACAGATTTTCTCGATAAGATTTTGTGGCATCCCAACTTCCCGGATCCTACACGGAGCGAAAAAGCTCCAGTTTGTTTCAATGATGATTTTGTAATGATTGTTGTTTTAAGCCTCAATAAAATATTTTTATAACAACCTGAAAATATTGTTGTTTCCAAACGAGATTCTGTTTGAATCAAGTAAATAACAGTTTTGAATTAAAAGTAAAGTATATTCAAATTTGAAGTTGACATTGATGTAACAATAAATATTTTCATTTCAATCATACATTTCAGTTTGAAACAAAACGAAATTTTTGTTTGTGCGTAAAACAACCATAAATATGGTTGAAACTACATTTTTATTCTCCGTGTAATCCTCTGGACTTTTTTGTATGGTTGTACATGCTGATGAAGCAGGGCGCACATAAAGTGAGCACAATGGACAAATTTAAGACAAATTTAACACCCTGTAGATTACAAAACTTAGTCTTCCCTGCCTATACGAAACACAGGTTTGTTTACTTTGCTCATTTGGAGCCTCGATTTGACGGTTCGATTGGTTTTATGCTACGCTCTTTGCGCGTCTGTATTTTATATACCGGCTTTAATTAAAAGGGCCCTGGAGAGCTAACGGGTGACAACTAAAATTTTGGAATTTTTTCGAGGCCCCAATGCACAACGACAGACGAGCTAAGAGAAAAATGAGAGTGTGTATGTGTTAGCTTTCTTTCTCCTCTTTCTGATAGTATTTTTTGTTTTGGTTATGTTTGCCAAGTTTTGCTGAAAATGGCGTCAAAACAAGAAGCATTTCACGAGCGCGTTGTAGCGTCTACGAATTGCACAAAGATCTCGGCAAAAAGTATTCGGTATAACATTTTAAAAGCTAAAATGTTTCGACTATTTAACATATCTTAGATACCATGCTGCATCAATATCCGGACACTTAAGCAGGTCATATTTTTAATATGCTCCGTAAACAATAATTTCGCAACATTCTAGTAGTTGCTTCGTACCATAATCAAATATAAAGCTTATATTTGCAATAACACATCAATTTTACAATAAAAACTCAATAAAATACATTAAAATAAGAAAAATAAATAGGCTTGTCTTGTTCATAAATCCGGACACCTCACATCTCAGTGAATCAATATCCGGACACTTTTGAATCATTTTCCGGACAGGCAAAACTTCTCATATTTTGTCTAAGAAATGTATGCCTAAAAGTAAACAATTTATCACTTGTTACATGTAGTATTAAGCAATCATCTCACTGCACAATTTTTTACTTTTAATTGCACTTTTGTGTCATTAACGGCACGATTCTAGTCTAGTACGACACTGGCTCACTTACCTAACCAGAGAATGCAAGTGATTAAGTACTTCTACATTAAATGCCTTAAAGTACTTTGGATTTCCAAATATTTTGCCGGTTCCATGAATCGAGGCTCCTTCTTGTACCACACCTTCTACCTGGTTCAACGAGTCCTTTCGCATTTTCTAAGAAAAACATGAGGCAGCTGCCATTAATAGTCAAACATGCCCGGTTTTAAAAACATGGTTCTGAGTCCGGACAGCGTAATTATTTACAAAAATACACCTTATTTTAACACATTAGTGAATGACACCGTCTCTATTAATTAAAATTTACCCTCTTTGTCGACGCTAAGTTAAAAAAAATTGGTTTCTTTGAATAATAAGTTCCCAAAACTTTAAATCGCGAACGCACTACTTTTTAGTTTCTAAAAAACTCGTTATTATTTCGCTCAGCCTACTTAACCACCGATTATGTTTAAACGATTTTAGATATATTTGCAAAGTAAACCACATAGCTACACCTCATAAATTGGATATATTACTACTTAATAAGGATAAATTAGTGAAGGTGTCCGGATATTGGTCCGGATATTACCGTCCGGATTTTGATGCACCATGGTACCCCACAAATAATCGCAAACAAGGTACAGTCAAATTTCGTTAATTGCACTAAGCTTATCACCGATTTGGACAAAAACCTTAATTAAGCTGAGCTGTTTTCACTACCAGTTCATGTGTCGTCCATTTCATCTTTTGATTTTGGCTCAATCAGATCAGCCCGACTAACGAAAGTTTTTTCTCAAAATCGACGATAAGCTTAGTGCAATTAACAAAATTTGACTGTAGTGGAAGACCAGCCAACATTATGGCCGCAGAAGGACTTCGTTTTCATTCTCGTGTCTTCAACAACAAGGATTCCGTGAGCCAACGGGATGCCATGCCACAAAAAAGTTCAACTGTTCATCTGCTAAACATTGAAAAGAGTCGGAATAAAGTGCCGAAAAAAGATAAGAGTCCCAGAATACACTTGGGAAAAGATTTCGACGCTGAAATCCCAATTCCGCTGGCGGATAAAAAATCATTTCGGAAAATGTTTTGTTTTGGACGATGAAAGTTATTTCCCTCTTTAGAAGACGCACATTCCCGGAAATGATCGATACTATTCCATGGAGTAGTTCTACTGCATCTCCGAACATAAAATACAAATTTAAACATAAGTTTGAAGGCATCATCAGATTACGCCAAAAAACACAATCGTTCCTGAATACCCATTCGATCCCATTTGTACCCAGAAACCACAACCCGACAAATCTGCCTCAGTGTCCCACCATCGAAGATTTCTTCGGGATTTGAGCTTCTTGGTGTACAAAAATAGGGTAAAGAAGCGGTCTTAAGCAGTTTAAGCGGGTCACTGATAGTTTTACCTTATTACAAGCGATGTGTTGACTAAGTGGGGGATATCAACATACCAATCTTCTTGCTACCGTTAGTTCTTCAAGCTGTTACCATTGGAAGACACTATTGTTGAGCTAAACTTTTGATATTTCGCTTTAAAAGTTGGAGCGAGGGAACTAATTTTGATCAGACCGAACATATTTTCACCCTCAAGGTGCTATTTTAAGCAGTCCTGAAATCTGAATTTTTATACGCCCCCATAAAAAATTCCTTTTCCCCCTATTCAGCAAGTTCGCGTTCTTATCCGCGATCTACTAATCGGCATTAATAGATTTGATATTTTTGGTCGATAGATGCGTAAAATGCATTCTGTCTAAATTGTTTATCGGGGCACACTCACCGCACCGTTCGGCAAACGGTATTCGTCGTCTCACTCGCTGTTTATAAGGATGGTGGGAGAACAAAAGAGGCAAACATAGCAGTGCACACGGTCCGACTAGAGAACAGTGTTGTCAAAGCAAATAACAATGAAACACATCGTTGCTTCATTAAATCACTGAGAAAATCTTCGAAAATTATTGAAAAAGCTGTCTTTTCTGTTGTTTTTTATAAAGAAAAATTAATTATGAACATACATTTCTTCATACATTTCAGTATTGAACCACGTTTTCACCATTGGAGGTTTCAGTAAATTTCAAACCTATAATTCTTATTTCCAGAACCGAAATAGTGTCTTGGCAACACGATAGTTCAACAGTTATGCTGCAGCTGCTGCTACTGGTGAACAGGTTCCGTCAATTCAGAATTTATTTTCAGTTTTGTTACACGCAGAAAAATAAATTGTAAATGCAAAAGAATTCTGTATAAATTCAACAGAAAATATTGTTGACTGAAGGCTAACCCAGATATTTTTTTGATTCTAAAGGCGTACGTACATGTTGGCCGAAAATGTTGGTGAATTCATGTTCGTCCAACACGCTCGCCGGTGTGTGAGTGCCACGAACCAAACTGACAGAACAAAATGTTCGGCTCGCCGCTCGACCGGAATGACCCTCCAACATTTTGTTCATTTCCAACCCAACATATGCGTACGTGTATGGGGGCCTTAACTGTTTGACCTTTTAGTTCAACAATAAGTTTTGTTATTACGAATAATAGCTAGTTTCTATCAAAGAAAAAATTGTAGAATCAAAAATAAGTATTTTTGAGTTTATAAACGATCTAGTAGAAGCAAAAGCAGTGTGAATTAAGTTTAAACAATTTTTTTTTGATTCAAAAATATGATACAAGTTGAACTCAACAACAGGGGATTGTTGTTTCAAACTATCATCATTTTTCTGCGTGTATAGAATAATAAAACTTTCGGCTAGTAACAAAGCTTTAGATAATAGAAAAAAAAGATAGTGAATAATATGGTATGTGACAATTGAGTGCTTGACTTTTAGAGTTGTTGTAATCAGTGCTGAAAAATGTGATGGATTGGTTAGTAGCGAGGTAAAGCAGCTGCTGAAAAATGTACGTTTTTGGACAACAATTTTTAATTCATCATATTTCTCGTCGGAAACCCAGTAAATTGTGTGTGTGTGTGTGAATTAAATCGATGGTTAAGTGATTTGTGAAGATGTTCCTATCAAAAGATTTTGAAAATTTGAATAAAAAAGCGCATTTTCGGCTCATTTATTTTCAACTGATTAAAATAAATGACACCGCTTAACTCGTTCCTTACTCTAACTGGCGAGCCACAAATTGCAAATAGTTGATTAGTAAATTCAAGAGATGCATTTGTAAAGTTGACATGACGGTCGTACAACGGTTCTGTTACAACATCAAACGGAAGCTTCGCCGAATAGCCCATTAGGAACCGTTTTCAAATGTTCACTTTTTTTTTCAACAATGGACAATGTAACTTTAATTTCAGTGAATCAGATCTTCTTCAAGTATCCTTGTCTCTTTTTGATAGCTTGAGAAAATAAATTCCAAAATTTTAGTTGCCACCCGTTAGTAAAAAAAATTCTGATTACCACGTGTTTGCCAAGCAAAGCTCTTAGTAAGCTAACCAACGAGCAAAAATTTGTCTAAATATTTACGCACTGCGGTAAAAAAATTAAGAATGAAAATTTAGCTGGCAGTGAATCAAAACAATAATAAATGTCAAATAAACATAACACATGATATCGATCACCTGGATATAGTAATACCTACTTCCACCACTAATCCTCCCATATTCGATCAAACTTCAAAAGCGGATATAAATACAAACAACTTTATTCTTCAGCACTTCATAACAATACAGCTTAATCTGCACCAAGCAGGTTCGAATCAATTGGCGTGCATTATCCAAAGCATAAAAAATCAAAAATATCATTTCTCCGATTGATTGCCTATAGCCTGTTTAGCCTTACTTAGATCATCATAACACCGGCCCAGAAGCAAAATAATCAGATTGATTTACCAAATAGCGTTCGTCTGGAGCAACATTATCGGGCCTACAACGTCCGGGGGCGAAGACGATGACGAGCAGGCGAGCCGTTAATTAAAAAGAAAGCAGATTGAAACAAATGTTACCATATTGCCATCCCGCGGAAGATTACGACCCGGTATCAAATGTTACACTTTTATTGGCGCTTGGTTCCCACTAATCAAGTAGCGCGTGATGGAACGATCCGATGTTTACATCAATCTTTGGAAGATTTTGAAGAACCTAACTAGGTCAGATTGAAAATATCAACACATTGCATTGCGTCGAATCATAACAATATCAGTCAATATTTTATGTGCGTTCTCCAAAAAAGAAAAGATCCAGCCGCTAAGTCTATTTCACAGTAATTATCTCAATTAGTCGCCAGTTTCAACCAGGAGTCTTCTGCCGCCGCCACACTGTCTGGCATGAAATGAATGTCGCGTGAAAATCCTCCCATCCAATGCGTTTGGTCCTGAAATCTGAGCCTCGATCCTGTAGCGGAAAACGAAAATTTTCATAGTTTCACGTTACATACCGAACCGAGGAAAAACAACAATCCAGCCGCCGTCTTGTCAATCGGGTCCAGATGCAATCACCGTGCAGAAGCTAGAGAAGTCACAAATTACTGACTCGCTGTCTCTTCGCTGCTGGCAATCGGTTCATCTTGTCGGTCCAGTAGGAAACCCGATCTAATCCATATGCGCGGTTTTGTCCTTCGTAACATGACTCGACTACATGGCGACGATCGTCGTGTAAAGGATGACACATCAGCGGAGAGGAGACAAACTGTCTGGCAGAACTTTCACCGGTTTTGGTTTTACGACTGAAGAAATTTTCTTCGAGTTTGTTTTTGCATGCATAGTTTGAATGTAGGATAAGTAAACAATGACTCTGCCTGACTCTAATATAAGCCGTTGTTTCAAGGGTAAAACTACAGTAAACGCCACTTTCCACGGGATGCCACTTTAATGATAGCTGCAGCTGAGTGCGCTGCCATTCGTATGAAAAGGATCGTTTCAGTTCAAAAACATGACGAAGAATTTTAGCAACTTTGACAAAAGATGAAAGGGATGTATGAATTTCTACATTTACAGATTAGTGATCCTCGATGCTGGTCGATCAAACTTGGCAAACCAGCCACGGCAGCCTTTCCAAGCTAAATAACCGATTTGTTATGCAGATGCAGTTACAGTTCTGATGTATTTGAAATTTCGAAAGCATGTTTTTAAAAGAATATGTGTCCCGTCATGCTATTTTATCAGTGCTATTATATATTATAATAGCACCTAATGAGTAACGAAGAAAAATGAATGAATCATTCTTAACTCACATTTATCATAGAATGTTACAAATTGAACATTTCAGATGAACTAACAGAGCTGCTGCTTAAAAAAAATCATCACAAGGTATAAGTTGTATTTAGCAAATTTTAAGGAATTCAACGGTTGGTGCAGTCGATTAAGTACTGGATTTTCAGAGAACAACTTCATCTTACAATTCTGACAAACTTTCAAAATTTGACGTCCGTTCACGTTGGACACAAAAGTTGGTTTGTCATTTCTGAATTTCTTAACAGTCGTGTTCGGAGGCGGGCTGGGAGCCGAAGGACCCACCGATCCTTTGGGATTAGAGGCCCCATCCTGCCCCTTTTTCAGTCAAAAATGCTATAAGGAACATTCATAACATTACATGTGTAGTGGCATTAAATAAACGAAACAATTAATTATTTGTATCAAGGTTTACGAATCACATACAAGGAATATTTTGCTACGGAAAATTAATTGTTTTATTTAGTTAATGCCATTGCACACCTAGCTTGATGAATGTTTCTTATAGAATTTTTTCTCAGCTTTTTGATGGTGAGTTTGAAAATAAAATCGGTTGGGGGGATCATGGCGGAAACGGCGATTTTTTGATAAAATCCTACATGGCAACCAAATCCAAAATGGCTGCCAATTTATTTCACTTTGTTTATAAGCCCTATCTCTCCTCTTCACATAACCGTGTCGTATGTAGTTTGTTTCATAGCAAATTTTGGAAATATCACAATAATTACATGAAAATTGTGAACCTTGCTACTAACAATTGGTTGTTTTATTCAGTTAATGCCATTGCACACCTAATTTTATGAATGTTTCTTGTAGCATTTTTTTTCAGCTTTCCAATGATGGTCTTAAAATGAAATTCGGCTGGAGGCTCATGGGAAAAACGGCGATTTTTTTGGTAAAATCCAAGATGGCCGCCGAAAATTTTTTTACTCCATTTGAAAGCTCTGTTCTTCTTTACAGAACCGGGCCATTTGTTAGTTGTTTCATGGCAAATTTATGAAATATCACATGATGTAGATCTCAAGGTTTGCTCAAAATTCAACTTTTTTTTTAACCTGTTAGGCCCCTTGGCGAACAAGGGGTTCACTATTTCGAGGTATCAAAAGCGTAATTCTTATTTTTTAACCATTTTCAACCAATTAAGCGCAAAAGTTCCATTATTTGAACACCTCGTGTCACTAGTGGCCCCGTTTCAGCGAGAATTACCGTATGGTCGCCATCTATCGCTCATTTAAAAACGATTCTAGCTTAGTTTGTTCATAGTAAATCTAAATTGAGGTCCATCGAAACCCAATTTGCGTCATAAGATACAGAAAACAATTGTGTTTACAAGAAAAATTTACTTGGTTTCTAAATATTTCATAATAGTAGCTTTTTTTTAATAAAAAGTAATGCAATCTTATGACCCCTTTAACGCTCATTTGAAATATGATGATCCATTCACCGCTCATATGGGTGCCATTTACCGCTCATATTTTTTACTGTTGCCAAATAAATAAAACCCCCGTCTTGACCCTTGTTTTTGGTTTGGCATTTATAGCAGAATAGAACGCTAATATAAATACTGTTGACTTACTTCGCATTATGTGAAAGAATAGTTTCTAAAAAACCAAAGCAACAAGTTCGCTTGAGCTAATAATTCATTTAGTCATTTGCACTTGGCCCTAATAAAAAGCGATCAAACTGGCATTGTTCGCTCCTCACTATAAAGATTATTTATTTTGGAAATGGGCTTTTATGAATATAGTAGAAATTTATGTTTAATTCGTATCATTAAACATACAAAATTATTGTTTGTCAATAGTTTTTACAATAATGAACCATTTTAAAAAAGATATAAGCATTTTTTGTTTGAAATGAGCGGTAAATGGAGCTGAGCGGTGAATGGCGACTTTATGGTACTCATTTGTTATTGACGAAACATTGTTTCTTAGTTAGGTTTTAGAGCGGTTTTCATGTAATATTTCGTTATACGACAAATACGATATCAACAAGAGGTTATTAATTTTTGAATAATTGTAGCAGCGTTTCATATCACACAAACATCTGTTTTGGAAATTGCGGTGAAAAAAATTTACAAAATATATTTCTATTTTCCATAATTTGATCAAATCCCGCCAAACGCATAGCGGGGCAAAACGCGTAGATAATTATACGCAACTGTAAGCACTTTATTACAGATACTAGAAATACTAGGTCTTATAGATCTTCCAGATGCTGGAAGAAGCTAAATAGTGTCCAACCGTAAGTCTCTTTGTAGTAATAGTAGCATGTATCCATGCCTGTAATCATTCGATTCTTCATGTTTACATGCTATATGCAGTATATATACAAGCTACATTGTATGTAATATTTATCAAAGTAGCAGGATTGTATATGTTCAATCCTCAACGTCAATAGATTTTAGAGCGCATTTCTATGTGCATTTGGAAACAATTTAATAAAATCAAGAATTGCTTTCTTGCTACTTTACAAAAATTAAAGCTTGTTTCTATTGCCAACTAGCTGAGTACCCGATCTTACGCGGGGCGCCTTTATCTCACAGCCACTTGTACATCCGTTATTGTAACCGAAATGCTTAAAATGCAAAAATATAACACTTGTTCCTCTTTTAGACGTTCCTCCCAATTTGTTAGCTCCCCCTCTTTTGTCTACAGGGCAAGTTACACATCTGTTTTCTTTATAGGGAAATCCCTATAAAACCCTATAAAGAAAGAGAAACAAATATATTTATCCTATTTGTTCTTTGTTGTTATTGTTACTTGTTATTTGTTATTTATGTTTTGTTATTGTACTTTTCAAAAAAAGTAGAAGGCGCAACAGTGTTTCTTCCATGGATACAAAAAACCTCTTATTCCTTTCATCTCACTTTAAGACAAAACTTGTTCGTAAACAATGTTTTTAGTTTCACCGCCAGGAGCAAGTATGCACAAATTATTGGCCGAGCCCACTCTGGAACATGCCACATAAAGTTGACCATGGGAAAAACATTGTGTTCTCAGATCAACTCCACACTGTTTGAATGATTGCCCCTGTGACTCCAATAGAGTCGGCCAGCAACACTTAGAACCAGGGCCCGACAACGTCACCGTCAATTGCATAGCGTCACTCAATAATGAACTTTTCATTTGTACTTTTCTACCAAATATTCAGAAGAAGGCCAGCAACTTTGAATGCAAATAAATTGAGTTTAAGTAACATTTCCTACTATGCAACGCAAATTAAAGATAACCTAGCCAATTCGACAAATCGTGGATGACTTTCTGCCGTCATAAATTGAAACAACCACCAACTTCAACTGAAGCTTGCTTGAAACGTTCTGTTCAACAAATGAAGCAAGTCATTTCATGTATGAAGCGAAGGTATAAGAAAGTCAGTTTCATTTATTTGTTTCGACGATGCCGGGCCCTGCTTAGAACTATTGGTCGAATACGGGTCACTTTGATGGCGCATAATTACACTTGATCTACAAATCTACAGCTGCGAGCATTGCCGTTTAGTGTTTCGTGTTTTGATTTTTTCTGTTGTACGGATAAATTGTTATAGTCATGTGGGCGTTACTCCCCTCTTCCTGTCAGAAACCTCTTGTCATTAGCTCCCTCTTTTGTCCCACCGTCACCTTAGGAAGAACCTTGTAAACATTTCGGAGTCTTCCCCCTGTTACCTCCTCTTTTATCAACCTCTTCAGTTTTGATTCCCTTATATCAAGGAACATGTATGAAAGGTTGATATAGAACGGTCAAGGCGTTTCGGAGTTATCGTCTCCCCTCCCCTATATTAGTCCCATCCTCCTTTGTCAACCCCCGGTGCTGACTCCCTGATGTTAAGGGACATGTGTGCCAAGTTTGATAAAGAACGGTCAGGGCGTTTCGGAGTTATGCCTTCCCCCCCTATTAGAGACCCTCCCCTCTATCAGGGAACCTCCCTCCCTCGTTTTTGTTAACCCTCCAGTGCTGATTCTCTTATGCCAAGGAACAATTGTACCAAGTTTGAATAACCGTCCGGGCATTTCGGAGTTATGGCCTCCTCCCTGTTACGAACCCCTTCCCACTTTTATTTCGGGGGTATGGTCCCCCCTCTATTAGTTCCCCTCCCCCCTATGTCAACCCCTGTGCTAATTCCCTGATGTCAAGGAACATCTGTGCCAAGTTTGATAAAGAACGGTCAAGGCGTTTCGGAGTGATGCCTCCCACCCTATCAGGGACCATCCCCCCTATCAGGGACCATCCCCCCTATCAGGGAACCTCCTTCCCTCGTTTTTGTTAACTCCTCAGTGCTGAATCTCTTATGTCAAGGAACATGTGTGCCAAGTTTGATGAATCACCGTCCAGGTATTTCGGAGTTATGGCCTCCCCCCTGTTACGAATCCCCCCTTTTGTCAACCCCCCAGTGCTAATTCTCTTATATCAAGGAACATGTGTGCCAAGTTTGGTGGAGATCGGTCAAAGCGTTCTGGAGTTATGGTGGAACATACAAACATACACACGCTCACTTTTATATATATAGATACTAGCTGACCCGACAAACTTCGTACTGCCACAAATTAAACTGTGTTGTACATAAATCGTGAATTTTGGATGACCTTTGTCACAATCTCGAGTTTTGCAAGTTTCTGGGGAGTTCATGGGTGTTTTAATATACAAATTTTCCTCTCAGTAAAGTAGAAAACAACTCCCCCCATTACTTAGCCTGATAAAATAAAGCGGATAGCATTTAAATATTCGCCATCATTACAAACCATTTCACCGAATACCATTTTGCGGAACACCAATTCTCGGTTGACCATAACGCGGAATATAGAGTTTCGCAGAATACCATTTCGCGAAAAACCTTACGTGGGATGTACCATTTCACGGAAAATCTTTTCGTAGAAAGTATCATTTCGCACGGGTAACCCGACTGAAGGAAAGTAATAGTGGTCAGTAGATCTAGGAAAATAAATAAACTTAGAGGTGATCTCTACGGGGGGCTGCTCCCCATCGCAGGGGCGAGGGGTCTCAAACCATCATTAAAAAAAATCCTATCTCCAAAACCCCCCACATGCCAAATTTAGTTCCATTTGCTTGATTACTTCTCGAGTTATGAGGAAATTTGTATTTCATTTGTATGGGAGCACCCCCTCTTAAAAGGGAGAGGGGTCCCAGTTCACCATAGAAAAAATTCATGCCTCCAAAAAACATGCCAAATATGGTTCCATTTGATTAATTAGTTCTCGAGCTATGAGGTAATTTGCATTTCATTTGTATAGAAGCCCCCTCCTAAAACGGGGAGGGGTCTCAATTCACCATAGAAAAAATTCTTGTCTCCAAAAACACCCACATGTAAAATGTTGTTCCATTTGCTTGATTAGTTCTCGAGTTATGCAGAAATTTGTGTTTCATTTGTATGGGAGCCCCCCTCTCAGTGGGGGGAGGGGTCTCTAACCATCATAAGAACCTTCCCTGGCCACAAAACCCCTACATGCAAATTTTCACTCCGATCGGTTCAGTAGTTTTCGATTCTATAAGGAACATAGGGCAGACAGAAATCCATTTTTATAGGCATAGATTTGTATTGTATAGATAGATGATTCCCCCACGATGAAGGGTTTTTAACAATTTAGTTCCATTTTATCAACAGCACATCTTTTCACTACACTTCCAATAAATCGGTAAACACGCGTATCCATACAGAATCATATTGTAACCGAACACTACAGCTATAGAAGACTTTTCCAACACAGATATCCAATTCGCCTAGGTTTAATCGTCTCGTACTCTCGTCGCAAAGAATTTGCAATCTGTTGAAACATTGGATTCTAGTCATTTTTTCTGGCACACTTCCCTAACACAGACATTAAACTAGGTTTAATCGCTTTCGAGAGAAATTTGTTGGCACGAGAGGGCTTTGCCACACTTTCTGGTGTACTTCCCAAGTAAGGACATCAAAATTGTCTAGGTTTAATCGCGGTGTTAAGAAATCTTGTTGAGACGAGGGGACTTTGTCATTTGTTTTGCCCTACTTCCCAAGTACAGATACTAAATTGGTATAGGTTTAAATCATCGTAAAGAATTTTCCAACCAATCACGAATCACAGTGCTTCATTATTTTCAATCTTTCAATAGTACGTACTTTGTAATCAATAGGTTTCATTATTGGTGTGGATGCGTAAAAGATTTACCGATCGATTGGCGCAAAAATGTTTGAAATCGATCTGGGAAGCGCTAAGCTATTAGGGCTTGAAATCTTTCATTTTTCGTGACGCTCGCATTTGCCGATTTTTTGGAATGACACCCTTTCCCAAACCTTACCGCAAGACGTAGTCCTACGTCAAAACAGAAAGTCAAGTTTCGATAATGGAATGTAGCACCTAGGCTTTGCTTTGCTTTGCTTAAAGCGGCACAACTCGCTTAACGAAATAGTTTCCAGATATTTTGGTATGTTAGAGGGGTTAGACAGGGTCCACTATCTAATCCCGCCACATGTTAGCAAGATCCCCGGGTGGATGTTCCGATACCGCCTGAGCGTGGAACGGGGCTCCTGGGTGTGATTCACCTGGACCGTCAATTATTTTCACACAATTTGTATAATATTTTTTACCTGCTCATACAGTTCTGCACAAAAAACTCTTTTATTTTTACTTGCTCACTAGAAAGTACAAAATAACTTGATCAGTATAAGTCGTTACAAAAAATAATAAAAGTTGTAAGACTTAAGTGTTACAAAATTTTATTTATTACCTGATCAAAACAATTTCTTTAGAGCAACTATTGATTTCATGTTGATGTTATACACTTAAAAAGATACCTTATTTTTCAGCATGGACATGAAAAAGTGTTTGTTAGAAAAACTATTTTCTCGGAAAATGGAATGGAATATACGTAAGATTAATAGGCAACATAATTATGTATCTATATTCAAAAAAAATTTAATCAATCCATTTTGAGTTTTAAAATGCCTTTTTCCAGTGTAGAATTTAGTTTTATTTATTTCACTATTTTTTATTAAAATTCAGGATATTTTGTGAAAGTCATCCATAGATTATTTTTTGTAGGTTCTATAATTTTCGAGTTTGCTATACTTTTTTGTAAAAAAAGAGAAAAAATTGAGATCTTTCCAAAAGTTAGTTTGGACCAATTTTGGAAATACTATGTATGCAGAGTTGCTTTTTACACGAACTCTTTACACACACAAAGTTACAAAAAGTATCTCGTTCCAGACACCAGGTAGTGGAACTAGTTATAATTTACTGTTGGACAAGAGGCTTCATTCGCACCTCGAGTAAGTACTATTAGAATTGAGAATTACTAAAACATAGATTTTAGGCCATTGGGATTTGAACCCACGATTCTCAACTGCTGGTCAAATGTGTTTTCATTTGATTAAATGGCAATATTTCAAACTCAATTTTTTTTCAGCTGAAAATTCATGTCAAAACATTTTTTTTCTAACTTTTTTGTGAAGCTTTCACCACCTTCAAAACTAATCTGGAATACTATTTCTTGGTAGTATTTTTCCTTAGATGCTAGGAACATTTACTGACATTTTATTAAAAAGTTTGTTGGTGTAACAGGTATAAATTTTTAAAATAAGCGACGGCAAATTTGCAAATGTTCTTAAATTGCTAAAACTGTTTAAAGGGTCCTTAATAAAAAGAAAAAAAAAACACACTTTTGACTACAGAAAACAATCATCGCCTCTATTCTACAAACCGATCGGAGCTGGATCCGATCAGAAATTGCTCTTCGATCACACTATAACATACGTCGATCGGGACGTTTCTGATCGGAAAGAGTCCGATCGGAATGCAGAATCGAGGCGCATGTTAATTCCTGAACCAATCGAATAAAGTAAACTCTTTGGGTTTGGGTAAATTTGGGATTCAGTGCGAGTTTATTATTAACTTGGTCGATAATGGCAGTTTTTATCACTTTCCCGGACGGACAGTTAACACTTACCATAAAGCATGTTTCTACTGGCCATTTTCGACTTTTGAACGCCCTTCAATTGCTGGCTGTAGATCTGTTTCTGAAGTATCAACTCCTCCATGTTGAAGGCTTTTCCTGTTCCGGGTGGCTCACTGGATGCACAGTTTGGTACCCCATTAAAAACTCCTACCGTTGACGACGACGAGGAGGAGGACTGTTGTTGCCTTCTTAAAGCCACCTGAGCGGCCATTATCCTCTGCCGTTGAACCACTAGCAAACAACTCTGACAGCAACACTCCCGCCATCGGCACATCTTTTTATGTCCTCGAAGACAGGAAATTACCCCATGATTCCGACAGCGGGCGCATTTTGGCGTCCGTAAATGCTGCCGAACCGCTAACGACGATCCGGATGACGGAGGCATCGGTTCACTGTCACTGGTCACAATCAGGTCGTCCATTTTTTCGTAATGCATGCACAAAATCACTCGCGGCCGCGGTTAGTATAGGTGAAAAACACGTCCTATCGGTGGAAAGACGAGATGCGGATTACACTTGCCGTTGATGCTGAGTGGTGCAACATTTTGCTGTCACTTTTGCGAACGCTGGTGCGGGAGAGAGTGCACATAAATGGCGAGAGTGAAAAAGTGCTGTCAGTTCTGATTGCTACCACCGTAGCAAGCTGATTGGTTGATCGCAGCTGGTTGCGCTCTCTGCTTACTGTTTGAGTAGGGAAAAAAGCGAAACAAATCGAAGTGGGTGGAGTTAGCGATAATTTGTTTAGTCGCCTCCGGCGACCCGTCAGTTTCGCCAAAAGGCTGTTGGTTTAATTATTATTTCTTCTATTATTAGCCATGATGGTGGTGAAACCTAGGGAATCGGATTACAACAGAGGTGCCTTACAAATGTAAACATTGACGGAGGAAAAGAATATCCGAGTACTTTATTTTATCAAATTGATAGGAAAAACTCTGTATAATGTTACGTGAGCTATCTGATAGTACTGCTTTTCCGAATCCGTTCGACAGTGGAAAATAACAATTTTATTATTAGAATAGTTTGTCATTGTGTTGTGTGATTTTGTTGTTTCGATTAGCTAAGAAGTGTTTTTTTTATCTCAATTGTGAGAAAATACCTACAATACAGTATATTTTTTCTTGTATATATATAATTTTGGCGGTCGACGATGAAAATGCAAGTATATATGAAATATTCTTGGTTTATCTAACGATTTTTTTATACAATTTGCTTCTTTAGTTTCAACTGACAATAGTAGCTAACGGTAAATGCTATATTATCATTATTATCATAACTGTTACACTTTCCATTTCCCTGCTCTCGATGCACAACAGCCCAGAAGTTTTAGTCACTGTCCTGTTCGGCTGGTTCGCCCAGTAGGTTGCGTTTTCGCTCGGAAGTGGTCTTCAGTGCGTGCCACATGGTCACCGGCTTCCGGAGCGTAGTCAGCATCTGATGCCAGTGGCGCAGTCCTTTTCCGGTCGTTCCACTACCGACGATAACGTGGCCAACTGAGACGAGCTTCACGCTTTGCCTCCGGTTCAAACTACTACTGCTGCTACTGGTGTTGCCATTGGCGATTGGTGTATTATCATTAGTTGAGGTTGCCATTGCGACAGCTAAAGGATGTGCGGGATTGTTGTTACTAATACTGTTTGGACCACCGTCACGATTGGTCATATGCACTACAGAACAGCGAATCTGAATAGTGTTTAGCATGTACGGAGGAACGCTGAAAATGATCGCCTCATTGTAGATTGGCGATCGCTCGCCTCGCTTGACGGAAGTTTTCTTCTTCGACACTTTCTTATCATTTTTCAATAGGTAAACCTGCAAGAGAGATCAACACTGAGATTTGTGGTTCACAAAATAACACAGAAGACTTACTTTAACAAAAATTCCTTCGCTGGAATCCATCTCATCGGTATTATCCGATAAAGATTCCGGTTGGTCATCAAATATGATCAATTGTTGTTGCTGCTGCTGCTGCTTCAAGCGATTCGCTCGACTTTTGAGAGTCAAGTTGCGAGCTTTCACTACTACTACTGTCAGCCGTTCCGCTGTGGGTAGGTAACTCAGCGAAAACATCAATTCTCCGAGTTGACTTTGCTTCAGACTTGAGTCTACCAGTTTCAACCAGGTGGTCATCGGCCGGTTGATGTTTTCGTTAATCTGCAACTCACATTCACCTGCCAAAAAGGAAAATTTTTGTTTTTATACATTCGTCTAATACTGACTAAGAGATCAGCACAAACCGATAAGTGTCTGCTCCTTGGAACTGGTTTGATACAAGTGAAACCAAAGTGATCTTCGAAGGTTTCTGTGGGTGATCCAGAAGTTAAACGTTTCCTGATAGCTGGGGTAGTTGCTATTTTTGAACACCTGAAAAGAAACCATTCCATGTCACTGGTGTTGAATTTAGTTTTACATAAGCACACGTATGTGCAGTTGACGAATGACTAGATCCAAGATTCAGTTCTCATTTATCAAACCTTAGTGATCCCTGATAGTGTTTGGGACTTGAAGTCCAGCTGGTCCAGCGCCTCTGTGTTTCAAAGGTACACGGGTACCAGTGAGCGACACGCCCTGGCAGGTGTTGTGGGTTCAAATTCGGTTATAATCTCTGATTACAGCTTGGTTCGACCCATGCACCTTCCAGCATTGGACAAAAGATAGGAGTCACAACGACAACTTGTTAAGCATAGCTACCTATTACCCCCCCCCCTTCCTTTCCACTCTTCCCCTTCATTCCCGGAAAAAAATCCTTCTTCATTACTTTCCCTTACCGTCCCTTCATCAATTGTAGAATCATCGTTTCAAAAAAATAGCTCTAGGTTAGTCTTCCTATGTTACAGTGGGGTTGGATGCGGTGCAAGGCCCTCTAAAAAGCGTAGTGCCGCAAGTTCCTCCAGTTGCCAGGATTCAATTGCGCCTTCCTACTAAAGACTCTCCTGGTCACTGTTAGTACAAATTCAGGAGGGAGGATGTGTCTAAGCACTCCGTCTGTGCTGGCTTCTTTATGCCTTAACTACTGCACCTGTCACTTAAGCAGCCCATACTTGGACTTCCCATACGACCCTATAATTGACCCTACATAGTTGTTGCACCTGTTTTAGATGTTGCAATTCAATCATTACGTCCGTCACGGCCTTATCAACCACGTGCGCTCCTCTGGACACGGTCTCTCCATGCACGATGTTGATGGCATTGGTGTCTTCTCCAACGATGGGAAGCATCTCGCGGACAGTGACATTGAAACCTCACCGGACAGCGGAACTTCACATGCTCTGGAGCATGCTTTCCTCAGCTACAGTACAAACGGGACAGAAGGGTGATCTGCCAACACCTATGTGAGTCCTTCTTAGAACATCCTAGGCCTGACAGAAATTGTGTCAGGTAAAAGTTTAACTGCCCAAACTTTCTGCCGACCCAATTTCTCTGCCTATATCACCGTTCAGCTGTTATCCTCGTTTAGGAAGCATACCTGCCAGAAGACTTAAGACGGCGATAGATCAGTACGCTAGACTAAACCGCAAATCAGTAAAGGTTGGGTTGAGGATAAATACGTCTAAGACAAAATATATGTAGCCAAGCACGACAGGGCTCGCTTGAGTAATATCGCAATAATCGACGGAGATGAATTTGAGATAGTCTTGTGGACCCCACAAGCAAACTGCTCAAAACGCTAATTATCCAATGTCCTCTATGAAATGTGGACATTTATCGAGGAGAACTTACGAAGGCTTGGAGTTTTCTAATTGCAGGTACCAAGAATCATCTTTGGTTGCATGCAAAAGAACGATGGTAGGAAAGGAAGAATGAACCACGAACTAGCGTGACTCTGCGACGAACCTAGTATGGGTTGCCCGCACTGGGTACCCGCTAAACTGAAGACTAGCGGTCATGGATCTAGTTAGACGTTAATTCAGTAGTAAGTAAGTAAGACATATGTTTGTACAACCTTGGTCTGCAGCACTTTGCTCTCATCGGGAACGATAAACACCTTCACAAAAGTGTCCATCTCGACACCGGGTGGACCAGCCAGTTGTTTGGCTTCCTGAACCGTAACTAGTAGCTCTGTACCTTCGATCGTAGTACTGGTCCTAAAAATACAAAAATAAATTCGATCAAATTTTATCACGATAAACGCCATTTTTTAAACCTACTTGTCATACTGTAGCCCTACGCACAGATAACCGGTGATCGGTCGCATCGGTTCCAGATCACTGAAAATGACCGACGACTGTGAAGCTACGGATTCGGTAGACGTTGAAGGCATCACCGATCGTAATCTTTCTGTGGTGATTGTGGTTGCTGAATTATTACTGGACATCGCACTCGCAAGACCGGTGCATTCTGTGCGACCAAGGGAAGAGTATTGCTCCAAAAATGACTCCGACAGAGTTTTGTGAAGAGATGTAGCAGAGTTACCGAATGGTGGCAACGAAGGTTGGGGTGAACCGCTATAGTATCGGCTTAAGTCTTTGTGTGAGGAGTTTTTGAGCAGCGGGGCAGGAACTGGTGGCTCTGTTTCGGATGCTAGTGCATAGCTTTTGAAGAGTTTCCGCTCGCTAAACTCTGTCTCCGAAAAAGAGCGGTTACGAAGGATGTGTTTAATGCTGCTGGATACGGTCGGGACCCGAATGCTGTCAAGGGCGTCCGTTCGCGGTGAGTCTTGATACTTAATGTTGTCCGTTCTGATCGCTGAAGGCGGAGGAAGAATCGGCGGAGGAAGGGTCGGTGGAGGAGAGAAGTTTAAAGGAGGAGAACAATTAACAAGTCTGGGAGAAGCTATTGGAGATGAGGAAGAGGACGATGATGGAGCAATGATTTGAGCTGGCGGAGGATGGCCTGAGAAAGGAGCAGGAGAGGTGGAATCACCTTCGCTACATCGATCCACGGTACCGTTGAATTGCTGATAGATGTTGAGCAGCATTTGATTGCTTTCGATTAGACGGGACATCTTGCGGAGGTTCTCCATCTTCGAGAGACGCTTTTCCGCACGACGCAGTGGGTCGTCTTCGGCGAATACGGATTTTACGGCAGTCGGTTCGAAGCTAAAAATACACTCGTCTTCCGGTTTCCGAGGATATGATATGAATGGATTGTTAGCTGACTTGATCAGGCGTTGAAGGAATGGCGGCTCTGGCTGCGGGTTAGGAGGAGGAGGAGGAGGCGGAGCAGGAGGAGAAACCGGACGAGGAGGATCAACTTCTTCTTTCAGCGGTGGCTCGTTGAGAAATGGATTGGTGCAGAAGTGAGATTCTTGCTGGAAGCGCTTCTCCCTTGGTGAACTGAGCACTGGCAGTGGAAAAGAAATTGGAGCAGAGTGCTGCTTGCGAGGAACCGGACGTGGGATAGGGGATATCATTATTACCCCAGTAGATGGTTTCGGTTCAGAACTGAAAAAAATTCTCATTAAAGAAATCAAGTGACTGATAATTGATGTGCAAAATTACGTCTGTCTCTGAATGGCTCTGTCCCTGACCAGCTTGGGCTCTTTGGGCGAAGGTGCTGGTCTTAAGGGTTGCGGAGGTATTTCGGACTCCTCGACGGAGGTAGTTCTCCAAGGAGGCACAGTGAGACCTTGACCTTGTCCATACTGAGGTTTATAATCCCGATCAACGGAGTCGAAACGCTGGAAGCTTCCCGTGGAACCTAGCAGGATGTCCGAGCCAGAATGCATCTGCGTACAATTGAATTCGTTATTCGAAAAATACTTGTCCTAGTATACTTACCAAATAGCCGTTGGGGTTATAAAGTTGCATCTTTGACAGCTTGATTTTGTCTTCTCGGTTGGACAAAAACCAAGCTATATCGTATG
Organism: Sabethes cyaneus; assembly: GCF_943734655.1. NCBI lineage: Eukaryota > Metazoa > Arthropoda > Insecta > Diptera > Culicidae > Sabethes > Sabethes cyaneus. The sequence goes on from NC_071353.1 coordinate 117,374,946, forward strand.
GTTGAATCAACCGACACAGCAGCAGCAGAACAATGAGCAATGTCCCTACCAGGGCAAGACAAGCTATCAGCACCGAAGCATCCATTGTGTGGCTATCTAGGCTAAAGAAGAATTCGATACGTAGTACACAAAAACTATTTAACTCCGACCGTAGCGAATCGCCCCAAGCCAATGCTTGGAAATTCCATGGACTTCATCAAATCTGCATAACGATACAGTGAAAAAAGAAAACAGTACACCGCCATACAACCGACAGAAAAGAAGAAAAGATTACATTACAAAAACATTGCTACAGGTGGTTACTCTCGCGCGAATGGGGCAGGTTTCCCATTCCTTTGCGTTCAACACACACACATACACACACGCGCGCGGTCAGGAAGAAAGCGGAAGGAGAATTTAATTCTGTGTCTTGATTGACACATTGAAAAGAGGCTAATCAAGTCACCCTCTTTCATCACTCCATTCAAACGGACAGGTGGCCATCCTCAAGGTTAACCCCTCCCACCATACACTCACATACACACATACATCGCTGAATTAACGACTATCAACCATTAACATTGAAAACGACCAGTCGAGGAAAGTTGGAAGACTTTTTCATCATCATCATCCGAAAAGTTTTGATATAGGGGATGGGAAAGGAGTGAATACCATCAAACGGCATGCCTAATTGGACGCACGAAGAGGAGCGGGGAGTCGAGTGTATGAATGGTGGATAAAAGAGGATTTTTTTCTTTTTCTTCTTTCAAAGCCTTTTGTTACCTGTGAATTTCCATCCTAGGGCAGGGGCACGTTTGTGAAACAACAAGGCGAATCGATTTTCGTTCGCTGCTACTGTTTTTCGGGCAGTATTTTGTCGAATAATATTTAATAATACTGGTAAATGTTTCTGCAAAAGACAGAAAATTCGATTTTTTCACCAGCCAGACGAGCCTCTTCAATTCCTGGAAAACTTCACCCCTCGGAAAAATCACTTTCTTTCGCTAAACTTTATATCTATTCGTCAAGAGCTCTTTTCACAGCGAATATGTGCGCGATTAAACTACTTGTCACTTGGTTAAATGAGCGGTGCTTGTTTTATAGTCTACTAACTAGTGTAAATCTCTTTTTAACTGCAAAAATTTAGAAGAAACTTTGTGTGATTTGTTTAAGAAGAACAACAGCCATCGTTTGGTGGAAAACTGATGCCCGAAGAGTGCACGAGTGGGGCAGGTTGTTCGGTTTGACTCTGCTCGATGCTCGGCGGTTGCCGATATGCAACAAATCGTTCAGATTCTAGTGCAAAAGTGGCACTCCTGCGCAGTAGGTACCTCGTCCAAAGGAGCCGGTCTACCGGAAAAGCCTTGAAATCGGTGTAGGTTTTGTTTCATATGTTCAAATACTTATGAAACGTTTGAACTTGAGCAAGCTTAAAAGAGTAAACATCTGTGGTCTAATCAATCAAGTGGAAATGATGCCAGGAAACGTGGAAGTCTTTGTCGGTTCCTAGTTTTGTTTTGGTTTTTTATGCCCACAGAACGAGCAGCGTTACGCAGGGGTTACTACTAACGGGAAAGTCGGAAAAACAAGATTACTCCGAACAGACGTTTTGCCGAAAAAACTCGGTTCGGTATATTGGATCAACGAGGGATTCCTTAAAGCGGAAATATCAAAATCAACGAATACATCCATACACGGAAAGGAATCAGTCTTCGTTGTCATTAGTAAAAAATCGTGGAATTGTGAAGTTTGAAAATAGGGCTTATAAAATCTCAGCGACTACTGAAAATTATATCGTCAGTGATCAACTGTACATATTCAGTCTCATTTGGAACAAGAGCAACTCGGAAGCACCAGCAGTTTTTGTGTGATATGGTGATTACTACCTCCATCTTCAGCTTCCATCACCGCCCAATACTTGTCTATGTATTGGATGAAACGGGAAACAATTTCGTAGATTCTGCTCTTTTTGAATGAACTGGACTCCAATGTCCTTCCTTGCTGTAACTGGACCATTATGGAACAGAATAAAGAGTTCATCCCGTTTATTGAGGCACTTTTGTATTCTTCCGAATTTATCTTAACTTTTACAAACGTGCTAGTTTTCTTGCCACAGGAACAGATCTTACTTTACTTACTTATGTGTCCATGTGCCGAACAAAGGAATGAACTCGGAGACCTCCATGGTTTTCATCTTGATGAGGACCTGTCGCCAGAACAGGTTGTCGGCTACAGCGCGGATGTCGTTGGCTGAGTTGCATCGCCATGAGTCGCTGGGTCTGCCTTTCTATGCTATCCTTGCGGATTCCAATCAAATGTTTCACTGCAGATCGTTCGTTTTGATTTTAATTTAGGGACGTCTACGACAACGCACCATCGCTTCTAAGAAGGAACTTTGTTTTCAACAAGGCATCGAAGGGAGCATCGTCAGCGATCGACCATAAAATTTTTCGGATCGTGGGAAATGATCTCAAGATAAACACAAGGCAAATTTCGGGACAGTCCCATTTTACCCAGGAGGCGTGGAGCGTGCTGAATCGGGTAAAAATGCATCCTTTCCACACTACAATTTCAAGAGCTGCTGCCTGTGAATAAACCGAACCCTACATTTATGAAAAACCTTGTTGCTGTTTTTGTTTTTCATATGTGTCAGGTTGTGTTTGTTGCACGCAGTAATCTAGTGTACTATGCGCGATGTAAGAGTTCGTGTAGTTTTCAAAAACTAATTGAATGCACAAAATCATACATTTAAAATGCAATTGCAATGAAACTAGAAGGGATAGGCGTTTCTCGTAAAAAAAAACGAGTTGTAGAACGGTACCAGAGCTTCATTTATATTTAAAAGTGAGTGTGAGTATGTTTGTATGTTCCACCATAACTAGAGAACGCTTTAACCGTTCTCCACCAAACTTGTCACACATATTCCTTGACATAAGAGAATCAGCACTAGGGGGTTAACAAGAGGGGCTTCAAATGGTGAGTTGACAACCTGGAAGGAGCGTCAAACACAGCTCTGGTCCTCACAAGCTCCCGCCTCACGCCTCCACGAGTCATATGATACCAAATGCGGCGTAGCCTGGGCAATGTTGTCAATCTGACAATAGCGAAGTGAGGAGGTGCGACGCGAATACTGGCGCGGTAACCATAGCATGGCGGTAGAGGAAATGCTTCGTCAAACACGAGCGTCTGTTCACCAAGGAGGTGCGGCTCAAACAGCGTCTGTTCTCCATGTTAGGGGCGGCTGATTATTATACTCGTCCTTATGCCAGCAGGGACTCTAAACAGTGTTGTGCACGATGGTCCTCCGGCGAGACAGGGGATTAGGGGCAGGCCCAACAAGCCGCCCTGGAAAACTAAAAGTTACCAACAACGAAGAAGAAAATAGGGATCGGAACAATCGGCGTCGACCCACGCGACGAAATAAGGACTACGATTGGAAACTCGGGACATGGAATTGCAAATCGCTCGGCTTCCCGGGTTGCGATAGGATAATATATGATGAATTACATCCCCGAAACTTCGAAGTCGTTGCACTGCAGGAACTTTGCTGGACAGGACAGAAGGTATGGAAAAGCGGGCATCGAGCGGCTACTTTCTACCAGAGCTGTGGCACCACCAACGAGCTGGGAACCGGCTTTATAGTACTGGGAAAGATGCGCCAGCGTGTGATTGGTTGGCAACCGATCAACGCAAGGATGTGCAAGTTGAGGATTAAGGGCCGTTTCTTCAATTACAGTATCATCAATGTGCATTGCCCACACGAAGGGAGACCCGATGACGAGAAGGAGGCGTTCTACGCGCAGCTGGAGCAGGTGTATGATGGCTGTCCGCGACGGGACGTGAAAATCGTTATCGGTGACATGAACGCGCAGGTAGGGCGGGAAGCTATATATAGACCGGTAATCGGGCCAAACAGCCTGCATGCCGCAACGAACGACAACGGCCAACGATGCGTAAATTTTGCAGCTTCCCGCGGAATGGTAGTCCGAAGTACCTTCTTCCCCCGCAAAGATATCCACAAGGCCACCTGGAGATCACCAGACCAACGAATAGAAAACCAAATTGACCATATTCTAATCGACGGTAAATTCTTCTCTGATGTTATAAACGTTCGCACCTACCGCAGTGCGAATATAGATTCGGATCATTTCCTAGTTGCAGTCTGCATGCGCTCAAAACTCTCGACGGTGCATAACACGCGTCGAAGTCGTACGCCGCGACCCAACATCGAGCAGCTACGAGTCACCGGAGTTGCCCAGGAATACGCGCGGCAGCTGGAAGCTGCGCTACCAACGGAAGAGCAACTTGGCGCAGCAACTCTTGAAGATGGTTGGAAAGGCATTAAGACCGCCATCGGTAGCACTGCTCTAGCGGCACTAGGTACAATGAATCCGAACCGAAGAAACGATTGGTTCGACGGCGAATGCGAGCAATTAGTGCAGGAGAAGAATGCAGCACGTGCGAGGATGCTGCAACACCGTACGAGGGCGAATGTGGATCGATATAAACAAGCAAGGAACAGGCAAAACTCGGTCTTCCGGAGGAAAAAGCGCCAACAGGAAGATGGGGATCGCGAGGCGATGGAAGAACTGTACCGTGCTAACGATAAACGGAGGTTCTACGAGAAGTTAAACCGTTCGCGCAAAGGCTATGTGCCGCAGGCCGATATGTGTCGAGACTTAGACGGTAATCTTCTCACGAACGAACGTGAGGTAATCGAGAGGTGGAAGCAGTATTATGACGAGCACCTTAACAGCGATGTAGCTGAACATGGAGGTGACGATATGGCAATAGATCTTGGAGCACGTGCAGAAGACGACAGAATACCAGCCCCTGACCTCCAGGAGGTAGCAGAAGAGATCGGTCGGCTGAAGAACAATAAAGCGGCTGGGGCTGATCAGCTACCCGGCGAGCTGCTGAAATACGGTGGTGACGCACTGGCTAGAGCGCTGCACTGGGTCATTGTCAAGATTTGGGAGAATGAGCTACTACCGGAGGAGTGGACGGAAGGCATCGTGTGTCCGATCTACAAAAAGGGCGACAAGTTGGATTGTTGCAATTACCGCGCAATCACACTGTTGAACGCCGCCTACAAGGTACTCTCCCAACTTTTATGTCGTCGACTATCACCATTTGCAAAGGAGTTCGTGGGGCAATATCAAGCGGGATTCATGGGTGCCCGTGCCACCACGGACCAGATTTTCGCGCTTCGGCAAGTGTTGCAGAAATGTCGCGAATACAACGTGCCCACGCATCATTTATTCATCGACTTCAAATCGGCGTACGACACGATCGATCGAGATCAGCTATGGCAGATTATGCACTACTACGGATTTCCGGATAAACTAACGCGATTGGTCAAGGCGACGGTGGATCGAGTAATGTGTGTTGTTCGAGTATCAGGGGCAGTCTCGAGTCCCTTTGGATCTCGAAGAGGGTTACGGCAAGGTGATGGGCTTTCATGTTTGCTGTTTAACATCGCTTTGGAGGGTGTGATAAGAAGAGCGGGTATAGACACGAGTGGCACGATATTCACGAAGTTCGTCCAGATTCTTGGTTTCGCTGACGACGTTGACATCATTACACGTACCTTTGAGAAGATGGCGGAAACGTACATCGGACTGAAAGCTGAAGCCAAACGGATAGGACTTGTCATTAATGTATCGAAAATAAAATACATGAAAGGAAGAGGTTCTAAAGAAGTGAATGCTGACCTCCCTCCCCGGATTCATTTAGACGGTGATGAAATCGAGGTGGTAGAAGAGTTCGTGTATCTGGGCTCACTGGTTACCGCAGACAACGACACCAGCAGAGAAATACAAAGACGCATTATGGCAGGAAATCATGCCTACTTTGGACTCCGTAGGACGCTGCGATCGAACAAAATTCGCCACCGCACGAAGTTAACAATCTACAAGACGCTGATTAGACCGGTAGTCCTTTACGGCCATGAGACATGGACTATGCTCATGGAGGACCAACGCACCCTTAGTGTTTTCGAACGGAAGGTGTTGCACACCATCTACGGCGGGGTGCAGATGGAAGACGGAACGTGGAGGAGGCGAATGAACCATGAATTGCATCAGCTGCTTAGGGAACCACCCATCGCTCACACCGCAAAAATCGGTCGCCTGCGATGGGCTGGGCATGTCGTGAGGATGTCGGACGACTGCCCGGTTAAAAAAGTTCTCAATAACGATCCGACTGGAACGAGACGGCGGGGCGCGCAGCGAGCAAGATGGATCGATCAAGTGGAAGGCGACCTGCGGACCCTACGTAGACTACGTGGCTGGCGAATTGCGGCCATGGACCGAGTAGAATGGAGACGACTTCTTCGTACAGCAGAGGAAACCACGGCCTAGAGCTGATTAAGTAAGTAAGTAAGGGTTAACAAGAAGGGAGGGGGCGGTTACTAACAGGGGGAGGCCATAGCTCAGAAATGCCTGGACGGCTCTTAATCAAACTTGGCACACATGCTCACTGACATAAGGCAATCAGAACTGAATGGGTTGATAGAGGGGGTGGGTTAATACAGGGGGGAAAGCTCTAACTCCGAAACGCCTGGACAGTTCTGCATCAAACTTGGCACACATGTTTCTTGACATAAGCCAATCAGCACTGGGAGGTTGTCTAAAGGGGGAGCCCTAACAAGGGGCTAAGTAAAAGGGATTGCATTTCTCTCGCATTTAAACCGATTGCAGTTGTGCAAGCGATTTAGAGAAAAGAGGGGGGTTCCAGCTCCGTGACAGAAGAGGGAGCTGACTGGGAAAGAACCGACAAGTAGGGAGACCAGGAACGTGAGTATGAATGTAGATTTCGCCATAGCTCCGGAATTTCTGGACTGTTCTTCATTAAACGTCGTTTGTCAAAAACATGTATTGTGGCATAAAAGAATCAGTGCAAAAAAGCAAAACAAAGCTTTGGGCTTAAACGACTTTCATAGACTTGATCCTTCTTTAATTAGCTACGAGCCGATAGGGGGGAGGAACCTGGGCATGAATGTATGTTCCGCCACAACTCCGGAACGTCTGGACGGTTCTTCATCAAACTTTGTTTGCCAATCACATATTTTTTGACATAAAAGGATTAGCGCAGGGCGATTGACAAAAGAATGAGACGATCTCTGACAAGGGGAAGGAAGGTCCAAATGGGTAAAGGGTGCGTTTCTTTTGTATTTGGAATGATAGCAGTTTTACAAATGGCTAAATTTCTGAAAGGGAGAATAGGGTATCCATTAATAAGGGGGAGGTTCAAAAACGTAAAAAAAAGCTTTGTGTTGATTTATTCGAATTACCGAGAAAAAGACAGATTTACAAGTGGCTGGGGATAACATGAAGGGAACTGACAAAGAGGATAGACACACTTCAATGAAGAAAAAGGGACTTGCTCTTTCATTTTTGAGAGTTATCGTTACAATAACAGATGTACAAGTGACTAACAGACAAAAAGGTCCCGAGTAAGATCAGGCAAGCAGCTATTAGTGAATGTCAGCAATAATACAGGGTGTTAGGTAGCTTAGTGCAGATAATTCAGGGGATGATAAAGTAGCACATTTGACGAAAAAAATCCTTCTACATGATGTGTGAATTCTAGCAGTTTTCAGATACTAATTCAACACCCAAAACCATACGTTTAAAATGAAATTGCAACGAAACTAAAAGAGATAGAAGTTTTATGTCAAAGAACGAATTCGACAAAAATGTCTTAAAACACTTATTTCAAAGCTTTTTGCTTCTAAATAGTTACTAAATCTCATAAAGTGGAAGGTTTGAAAGCAATTTTCAATACGAAATTTTCTCAGCTTTCGAATGAAAGTAACCGAATTGAGCTAGCAATCATAGTTTTTATACCAGAGCTAATTTAAGGTAAACATAACCGAAAACTGAACATGTTCAATAACTCTGTAACGATTGAGATTTGGCCATATGCGCAGAAGGATTTTTTCGTTAAATATGATCCTCTATCACCCCCTGAAATATTTGCACTAAGCTACCTAACACCCTGTATATCCCGCTTTTTACGAGCCATAATATTTGATATTTTAGTAGGGTATGTTGCTACATCGTCGTAATTGCCTATTCCCGTCCTATCCAACACAAATTATTAAAAATATCAGTATTTTTATGACACACAATACAAAACTAGTTATTCCCTACTATTTTAGTTAGTTGTCTATCATACGCGATCAATCAAAGTGAGCTGAGATCTATTTAAATGCTTTTTATCATTAAAGAAGTCCTACCAGCCAAATTTCCTACGTTTTTTCGTGCGACGAAGAAGACAATGTCGACTAATCGTTTTAATTTCCGTCATTCATAAATGAAAATAACTCACGCAAGGCATTGTCGTTATTATACAGTCAGAAAAACTTGCCTGACCTGCAGAAATTTTGTAGAATAACATTTGTCATGCCGTCCTACACAAATACATGCGCGTTAGCTTCGTAAACATTGTTGTGATTTTTAGTTCGGACGATGAAAAATTTTGATAGACGGATTTTAAAACGGTACGACGAATTTTAGCAATGAAGTCAGTTGCGTAATTTCAAAAATATGCTTTAATAGTCGCTTTTCAGTGATTTCAAAGTTCACGGATCGGAAGGTAAGTGTGTTTTAGTCAAATCAGCACAAGAACTTTTGGAGTATTCATTAAATCCATCCAGCAAATGATGAAAATTAGAATGGCTTTCCTTATTACGACGGGAATTAGAAAAAGACCCTAATACATCGCACGTTTTGTTTCCGCACGTTCACGGTAAAACCAAAGGAACGTACGGAAAAAACGTGCGATGTATTACTGAAATCAAATCAAATTTATCAAATATTATGGCTCGTAAAAAGCTAGATAGTGCTGAAATGTACAATACTGAACGCATTTTTCGTATCTATACCTATAAAGAAGGATTTCTGTCTGTCTGTCTGTCTGTCTGTCTGTCTGTCTGTCTGTCTGTCTGTCTGTCTGTCTGTCTGTCTGTCTGTCTGTCTGTCTGTCTGTCCTGTGTTCCTTATAGAATCAAAAACTACTGAACCAATCGGCGTGAAAATTTGCATGTAGAGGTTTTTGGGGCCAGGAAAGGTTTTAGTGATGGTTAGAGACCCCTCCCCCCACTAAGAGGGGGGGCTCCCATACAAATGAAACACAAATTTCTGCATAACTCGAGAACTAATCAAGCAAATAGAACCAAATTTGGCATGTGGGTGTTTTCGGTGACAAGAATTTATTCTAGGGTAATTTGAGACCCCTCCCCTCTTTATAAGGGGAATTATAACTCCTCTCCCCTTTAAGAGGGGGGGTTTCCATACAAATTTCCTCATAACTCGAGAACTAATCAAGCAAATGGAACCAAATTTGGCATGTGAAGGTTTTCGAGGGCAAGAAAATTTTCTATGTTGAATTAGGACCCCTCCTCACTTTAAGAGGGGGGGCTCCTGTACAAATGAAATACCAATTTCCTCATAACTCGAGAACTAATCAAGCAAATGGAGCCAAATTTGGCATGTGTGTGTTTTTGAAGACAAAATTTTTTTCTATGATGAATTGGGACCCCTTCCCACTTTAAGAGGGGGGGGGGCTCCTATACAAACGAAATACAAATTTCCTTATAACTCGAGAACTAATCCAGCAAATGGAACCAAATTTGGCATGTAGGTGTTTTTGGAGGCAAGAATGTTTTCTATGATGAATAAGAACCTCTCCCCACTTTAGGAGGGGGGGCTCCTATACAAATGAAATACAAATTTCCTCATAACTCGAGAACTAATCAAGCAAATAGAACCAAATTTGGCATGTGGGTGTTTTCGGTGACAAGAATTTATTCTATGGTAAATTGAGACCCCTCCCTCTTTATAAGGGGAATTGTAACTCCTCTCCCCTTTAAGAGGGGGGACTTCCATACAAATTTCCTCATAACTCGAGAACTAATCAAGCAAATGCAACCAAATTTGGCATGTGAAGGTTTTCGAGAGCAAGAAAATTTTCTATGGTGAATTAGGACCCCTCCCCACTTTAAGAGGAGGGGCTCCTGTACAAATGAAATACAAATTTCCTCATTACTCGAGAACTAATCAAGCGAATTGAACCAAATTTGGCATGTGTGTGTTTTTGGAGACAATTTTTTTTTCAATGATGAATTGGGACCCCTCCCCACTTTAGGAGGGGGGTCCTATACAAACGAAATACAAATTTCCTCATAACTCGAGAACTAATCCAGCAAATGGAACCAAATTTGGCGTGTAGGTGTTTTTGGAGGCAAGAATTTTTTCTGTGATGAATTAGGACCTCTTCCCACATTAGGAGGGGGGGCTCCAATACAAATGAAATACAAATTTCCTCATAACTCGAGAACTAATCAAGCAAATGGAACCAAATTCGGCATGTGGAGGTTTTTGGAGGCAAAAATATTTTCTACGGTGAATTAGGATCCTTCCACACTTCAAGAGGGGGGGCTTCTACACAAATGAAATACAAATTTCCTCATAATTCGAGAACTAATCAAGCAAATGGAACCATATTTGGCATGTGGGTGTTTTTGGAGGCAACCATTTTTCCCATGATGAATTAGGACTTCTAACCTTTTTAGGAGGGGGGGGGGGCTCCCATTCAAACGAAATACAAATTTGCTCATAACTTTAGAACTAATCAAGCAAATGGAACCAAATTTGGCATGTGAGAGTTTTAGATGGCAGAATTTTTTTTCTGTGGTGTATTACGACCCCTTTCCCTTTTAAGAGGGTGGGCTCCCATACAAATGAAATACAAATTTCCTTATAATTTGAGTACTAATCAAGCAAATGGAACCAAATTTAGCATGTAGGAGATTTTTGAGTCTTGAATTTATTTTATGATAGTTAGAGACCTCTCACCCCTGTGGTAGGGGGATATGGACTCTCATACAAATAAAACAGAAATTTTTGCGAAACTCAAAAACTAATCGAACTCGAGAAATTCGAGACTCTTCCATAAAACAATTATCAATAACAAGACCACAAAAACTATCTATAGTAACACTAGATCATTCAGGACGAGCCGGTCGCGAGTGTTGCCGGTGACCCGCCGTCGGAAGCGCCGCCCACTGGGGGGCTTGCAAAACTCGAGAAGTGACAAAGATCATCCGAGATTCATGATTTATGTACAACACAGGTTAATTTGTGGCAATACGAAGTTTGTCGGGTCAGCTAGTTATTTATTAAAAACCTCTTTCGTATGATATGCTTTGAGGCACTGTATTCTGTAAGCTTTGACTTACCGATGATGAATGAAATCTTGCAGGGGCATGCGTGGAAGATTACCAAAACATTATAAGGAATTTCCGTCCAGTTCTTAATGTAACTTCTAAGCAACCTATCTAGATGGCCCGCTACCCATATCGCGTGCAGCGTTAGGGCGATCGTTCCCCAACTAACGCTGTTAAAGGCGTTTTTGATATCAATCATGACTATGGTATAATATCTGTTCCCCGCCTCTTATGCCTAATCGGTTTCCTACTAGTTTGATATCATCGACGGTGAACTTTCCTTTACGGAATCCAAACTGCTTCTTTACCAGTCCGATCTTGATTTCCATACCACGCGTTAGCCCGTTTAGGGTTACCTGCTCTACTATCTTGCCTAACGTGTCGATCAGGCAGATAGGCCTGTACGATGAGGAATCTCCTGGTGATTTCCCCGGTTTTGGTAGCCTTCAGTATCTCGTTCAGTATCCCGTCAGGTTCGGGAGTTTTCTTCGTCGCTAAACCCGCGGCAATCGCAATGAGCTCCTCATTCGTGATCGGAATGAGGGTCCCAGCAAATACCAACTCGTATATCAATGTACGAAAATTATCGTTACTGACTTTTGAGAAATTCAGGATCGTAAATATAGCCAAATGAAATGCACACAAGTTTATATTCTATCGTATTTGATGATAGCAAATGATTGACCTACGACTTCCAGTACAGAATTGTATAGCATTATAAAACTAATCACTTTGAGTCGGATCTTATCGCATACAAAGACTCATAAAATTGAATTGTTAATGTATATTTTGTAGTATGGCCTCCAAATTAGTACGCATATGCTAGTTTTGTGCATTAGATACGATTTTTCAGGGTATATATACTGCCGCTACTCGCATAACAGTCCCATTTTCTATGGAATTTCCTATATAAATGGGACTGTTATGCGAGTAGCGGTAGTATTGGTACATTTAACTCTTTTGTTACTCTGAAAATGTTTACTGGGGTGTCATTAGTTTGACCCCACGCGGTCGGGGGTCACGTAACTTAATCATGCGGCGGGAATAACCCTTCTACGATGGCTCTAAGCTTCCCTGGGTGGGTTTCCTGCGAAGTCAATGCTTTCATCTTTTTCATCACCACCTAGTAAGTACTGTCCCAAGGGTTTGAGTTCGCGGTATAGCTCCTGGGAACAGGATTCCATGCTATGTCTGTCCTCTTTGTTAAGCGCCAATCTGGTCACACAACCCCACGCGTTTCGATATCCGCGTCGGTACGGGCCTTATTGTTCAATGACACCACGAGCGAAGAAGACCAATGGTCTCGTTCCATCAATCAATATGCCAATCAATATATATCAAGATATCAATAAATCAATATACTGAGCGACGACCGTTAAGTGGCTGCACGTATTGCTTGATGGTCGATATGCGTGTAATCATCGGACACCCTCAAGCCTACGTTGGCCAACAATATAGCGTGCAGTAAGCAGCTTCTAGTTAGCTTTAGCTTTAGCAGTACCCAGGCAATAATGTAAGTTTTATTATACTCTCTTGGGGGTTTTAATAACCAATGTTGGTCTTAAGTGCCATCATAAGATTGTAATAAAACCCAAATTGTTACTTGGGTAGTATCTCTACTACCCCACTCGACTGCTCAGGTATTTCAGTCGTCTCCAATGACAAACGGCTTACGGCCCGTGGGCACACCCGTAAGCTTATCCAACATCTGGTCGAACGCGCGTCGTCGAAGGCGAAGCGTAGCAGCTTCAGATGTAGACGCTATCGACTACAGTAGTCACGAATCTTTCTCGGTCGGTCGATACCACCTATTGGACAGCAATCACTGCCATCACATCTTTGTCCGTTACCCTGGGGTACACGGCAGCAGTCTCATGCAGGCAGCAGTCGAAGCTCATGCGCTTGGAACAACGCTCCATACGCTGTTTGACCGTGAGTGCACACACGGACCAATCAACCTTGATATTACCAAACGCCAACAGTATGCTGGCGATTGCATCCGGAACATAAATGGTTGCGTTTCGAATATCACCGTATGCTTTCGCAACCTAATGTCTGAGGGCATCACCTCGATTTTGAGCTGGTCCCTCAAAGCATTTTGCAGGTCAACTACCGTAGTGATCTCGTCATGGTTTTTATAGTCGACGAGAGTGCGCTGCGACCGGGCCTTAATTTGGCCTGTCGCTCCTAGGAACCAAACTCTACTAGTTTTTAATATATATACAGCTGAAGAAACTCAATCATACACTTGCTGCTAACAGATAGATTTTGAATCGCGCAGAGTTGCGGCAAGGGGATAGACTATTCTGTATGTTATTTAATTTCGCTATTGAAGGTGTGATCTGATGAACAGGCATAAAAACGAGAGGAGCGATCTGCTCCTAGCTCCTAGCCTTCGTAAACAACTTCGACATCATTACTAGAAACATTTCACGACATCATTGCTAGGGACGGCGGAGACAATCTACGCTAGACTAAAAATTGAGGCTAGGAGAATTGGATTACGAATCAATGCGTCGAAAACCAAATAGGGTGGTAGGAAGAGGCTCCTGAGAATACAACGTTTGCCATCCATGGACAGTGACTATTGACATCGATAAACTGGAAGTGGTTGATGAGGAAGAGGTTCTAGAGAAGTGAATGCTTACCTCCCTCCCCGGATTCATTTAGACGGTGATGAAATCGAGGTGGTAGAAGAGTTCGTGTATCTGGGCTCACTGGTTACCGCAGACAACGACACCAGCAGAGAAATACAAAGACGCATTATGGCGGGAACTCGTGCCTACTTTGGACTCCGTAGGACGCTGCGATCGAACAAAATTCGCCACCGCACGAAGTTAATAATCTACAAGACGCTGATTAGATCGGTAGTCCTTTACGACCATGAGACATGGACTATGCTCGTGGAGGACCAAAGCGCCCTTAGTGTTTTTGAATGGAAGGTGTTGCGCACCATCTTCGGCGAAGTGCAGATGGAAGACGGAACGTGGAGGAGGCGAACGAACCATGAAATGCTTCAACTACTTAGGGAACCACCCATCGCTCACATCGCAAAAATCGGTCGACTGCGATGGGCTGGGCACGTCGTGAGGATGTCGGACGACTGCTCGGTTAAAAAAGTTCTCAATAACGATCCGACTGGAATGAGACGGCGGAGCGCGCAGCGAGCAAGATGGATCAATCAAGTGGAAGGTGACCTGCGGACCCTGCGCAGACTACGTGGCTGGCGAATTGCGGCCATGAACCGAATGGAATGGAGACGACTGCTTCGTACAGCAGAGGAAACCACGGCCTGGAGCTGATTAATGAATGAATGAATGAATGATGAGCTTGTATACTTGAGATCTCTTGTCACTGCCGACAATAATACGAGTAAAGAAATTCAACGACGCATTCAGGCTGGAAGTCGAGCCTACTTTTCCCTCCGCAAGACGCCTCGATCAAGGGGCATATGCCGCCGCGCAAAGCTGACCATGTACAAAACCCTAATCAGACCGGTAGTCCTCTACGGGCTTAAGGAAGTAACTTTGCTTACGGAAGACACACGTGCACTTGTCCTATTTTGAATGAAAGGTGTTGCGGACTATTTTCCGCGGAGTACAAAGGTATAGCCGAGAGTGGCGTAAGCGTGTTAACCACGAGTTGCAGGCACTACTTGGCGACTACTACACCTGGTGAAAGTTGGGAAACTTCGGTGGGCCGGTCATGTAGCAAGGATGCTGGACGACTGTGAAGTGAAATCCGTTCTCTTCAAGAATCCCACCGGCACCATGAAAAGAGGGGCCCAGCGTGCTAGATGGCTCGACCAAATTGTGTCGAGACGCGCAACGAATTGGCGACGAATTGTCACTCTCAATGACAAACACACACTGAATGAAAACAAGCAGCACTACAAAGATACAAAATAAAGCTTTACTCGCAAGTAATATTTCGAGAATAAAAAAATGTAAAACAACTTTGAGGCGTACAATGACGTGGTTGAGAAAGGACGGTCACTGTCTTCGGTCTACCATTTTGTTTTCTTTTTTCGTTTCGTGCAGCAGCGTGTTCTTTTCCTCTTCGGCCGTTGTGTAGCGCAATAGTCTCTTTTCTCTCTTCGCTCATCGCTTTCTCTCTCTCTTTGGATTTTCTCAAGCTCAATACGCCAGGGGTTTTGTTAATCCTTTCCTTGTTGATTGTGTACATCTCCACAGAAAATAAAACCATTTGATTACATGATGATTTTGTTATTAAATTATTAATCTAGAATGAACTTAATAGAGAGTGTAAAAGAAATATTCTAGTCTTCGCAGGGTCACCGCTTAATGATTTTTTTCTAGGTTTTTGTTGTAGTGTGTTTACGGCGTTGTTTATTCTTTTTCTTCTTCTTCTTTTTCCTCTTCAGCTTTATCTATGGTTTGCATACTTCCAGGGTATGCATGGATGCTTTCCGTCTACTGCTTGCGTCAAGTGTTAATTCGGGACGGTATGTTCTGTAATCTTTGAAATGAAATAAAAGCATGATAAAAAATATGGAAAGTGATTTCGACTTACATAGAATAGTTCAGCCATGTGATCTAAGCCGGCTTTGGTGTGTGAGTACTTTCCAGGATGCTTCGATTACTCGGCTGTCTCTTCCTATAAAAGCATTCGTACGCAACGAAAAAGTAAGCGTTGGTTAATCCGAGGGGGCTTTCGAAGAGCTTACACTGACACAAAACACAACACGTAGGTATTTTTTTAGTTCACAGAATGATTTTTACTCTTTTTTTTCTTGCTTTCCAAAATACACGTTTTGAAAATTGTAGTTAAAATACGTAAAAATAGAAGGCTTGTTGAGTGACACAACAAAGTGTTAACACTAGCTTTGGCTTGATTCTCTAGTGACACCTGAAAGGAGAGGCTTCGATTCTTTTTTTCTTGGGGTAAAGGGGATGATCAATAGGGATAAATGGAAACTTAAAATTAAAACATAAACTTTAGCGCTTCATTTCACTGGTTTGATAACGTTGTTGGCAAATATATATATTTAATATTTTTTTGTGTGATGAAAATAATAAGAAACAGACAGAGACGGTTGGATGGGGGGAGGTGTAGACGATTGGTATTTATGCCTCGGCATCAACCGCTTCGGTCGTCTCTTCTTTTACCTTGGCGTCTCCCTTTTTGGACCAATCGGGTTTCTTCTGCTCGGACGGAATGACGGTGCGATTGCGTGGTGATAGAAAATGGAGAGAAAAAAACAATTGTGCATTAGAATTCGATTGTGCTACATCTTGAGACGTTGTGAAGATATGCAGGTGCTAACGTGAATAGACAGATTAAGCTGTTTAAGTTGAGAAGATGGAAATGGGTGCTGGACTTTAAGCCGTGCTTAACTCGTATATACACTACCTGTGACTGTGCGCGGTTTGAGGAAATTTGACAGTTTATTGCTTTTTTGTCGCGACACACAATTGGAACCTTTTGCGTAGAGCTTTGGCAATTGTTTAATTGGAAACATTTGAGTAAAAGGGGTTACGAGGATTGGGGTTCAAAGTATAACTTAAGTAAGTGAATACCTTCATTACCTATGCATTCGTTTTTCGATATTTTACTATTTCTCAGGGAATTTTGAACTGCTGAACAACAAAACTCGCTTTCTTTTATAATTATGTTTAAATAGTTTCCATAAGACGATTCTTTTTATTCGCAGTGAGTTTCTGGTTTTGCACAGTTGATAAATTACTGATCATGGTTTGCAGCAAATCGTGAGTATTAACTCTTACGGTTTGGATATTAACAGTAAAAATGGTCAAAACTGATAAATAGACGTAGAGGTTTTTCTAGTTAATTTTAAATATACAAAAAGATAACTAAAAGAAAAGTGAGTTTGTTCCCCCTCGCTCTACTTCTTCTGCCAGTCAGCCTTCTCCGATTTCTTAGCCTGCGGAGTAAGAAGAAAACACGGTGTCGGAAAAGATGAGGTTAATCCTTATTTCTGACCAGCAACTTGGGTTGCCCCCCGTCATAGCAGAGGACATTACTGTGTGCATCGTCAAAAATCACCACGTTGATGCCACATGTCCTGCTTCTTTTGACTGTGGGTGCTAAAACCTAACCTCACTGCTTCAAAATCAGGTATTACAGTGGGCTTTCAAAACGGGCAAAATGGCCGACGTACGCTAGTCGAAAAAAAAAGCCGCACGTCAAACTCTGAATCGTCGACACTGATCAAAATGTGCAGTTAGTTTCGTATCGCGCTAGAGAGTATCTCAAAAATCAAATCCAAAACAATCGATCAGATCGCAATTGATCGCTTCGACGTTGTGGAAAAAAGTAGACCTAAAATTAAAGTGATACACCTACCTCCTTGTCTTCCTCTTCCAGGGTGAATTCCTTCTTTTTGACAACCTTGAGCTGGTTGCGGAAGTTGAATTCGGCGGCCTTCTTCTGCAGCTTGGCGAATTTGTTCTCGTATTTGGAGACCTTCTTCAGCGTTGGCTTGACGCTGAAAATGTGTTGAAAGAGTAAAAGAAATGTGGTTTAGCATTGCGGGATTGTGTCGAAACAGAAGGGGGACCGTGAAAAACTTACAATTTACCGCGAAGGTCGTTGACTTGAGCGTTGAGGTCGGAAATCTAACCGAACCGACGACAGCGACGAAGATGAAGATTTATTTGTTCGGAAACGAGGCGAAAAGGGCGAGAAAAAAGTTCGAGATTAGTTCGGAGTGGTCGAACGAGGGGCCAGTCATTAATTGAAGTATTGCAGGAAAAAAATAGTTCGAAATTTACAGTTAGTGGTGGAAAATACAGGTTCGGAAATGTACAAATTAACAGGTGAGATTTGGCTACGCATTCAGAAAAATTAGGTTTTTTTTGTAAAGTACAGACAAACATTGTTTGTTGTGAGAAAATTAGAGATAGTGAACAATCTAAACAAAACTTCGGTTAGCGGTGGTGTTAATTGTGTTGTAGTGTGTCTATCGTGAGAGCGTGTTGGTGAAAGCTGGCATTTCGACGGTCAACTCAAACCGGTCAAGAGAATCGGCATGCCAGTCGTGTGTTTGGTTGGAACGATTCCCTTGTCTCCGGAATGAGCCTTCAACTAGGAAAGAATTCATTGTGTATGTGTGTTGCTGTGACTGATCAAACTAACGTGAAGATAAACGAAAAAATACAAAACATCTACTACAATTTGCTTCTGTCGGACATTGAATTATTTTACTTATTAGATTACAGATGGACATGACAATTCACGGCCCGCGCGAGCTTTAGGGTGTACAGATTACTACAGCTGGCAGGTAAGTAAACATTTATAGAATTGTTGATTCCGTAACACGACACAAGACTTACGACAATCAGGCTTCTTTCCGCGAACATAAACTTGAGTTTGACAGTTGCTGAATCGCAACGTGTACCGCGAGTCTTAGGATATGTCTAATAGAAAGGCACATTGTCTTCTCGCTTTTCAGTGGATTTAGAATTTTTTTCACTTTAAGATCGCGAATCCCGGAAAGATGCGAAGGATATTTTGTTTTTGTTTTTGTTTAGTGGAATTGAATTAAATAAAAAAAAACAAATGTGACAGAACAGAATGAGAGACAATCTTGTGAAGGTACTGCACAGTATGGCACATAAAATATACCTAATTATTGATTTTCTATTATTTTTTCAATTTTCGTAATTCTAAGAAAGAGAAAGGGTGGTTGAAACTTTGTTTTAGACCAAGCATAATATTTTATCGATGTCAAATAACACATAACAACATTTGGTATGACGGCACCAAAACACTGGTTAGTACACTGTAAAATAAACTAAAATGGTAAATCACAAAACAACGTGCAATACTGGACTATTAAATAGTAGTAGTTGTTGTTCTGGCACTTGTTTTTTTTTTGACTCAAGGATCGATTGTTCCAGTTGGTAAGCGATATAACACAAAAACAAAGTAAAAGAAACAGGAGTTAGCTGGTACCCATAAACAAGGTGGGGATTCTTTAGAAAAACATATAAAATTTTTCTGGCAACATTGCGGTAACAAAATTTCATATGTTATTAACCGTGAAAAGACGGTTTATCATGTACGTACATATCGGTTTAGACAAGTAGGACGAGAAACAAACAAATACACATCGAACAAAAGTATAAATAGTAAACAGAGTAATTCCAACACTGTGCCATACTGTATCTAATGATTCCAATTCTTCTGTCAGTCTGTTTCTTCTTCCAAGTAGTAATTAATCGAATACATGTTGCTTCTTAGTTTGTCATAAACATCAAAACACCACCAATAGGAAGGACACACGCGCGGGCTTGTGTTTAGAAATTGTTATCATACGTATCAATTGACAGTTGTAGTCTTGTATTTTTTACGTTTCCCTAAAGTGCCTAGATGTATACAAAGCGACGACAGCGTCAGCACCGGAACAGTGATTATCTGTCAATGTCATTTTAATCGAAAGAATGTGCGTGAGGTAGAAAACAACAGATAACGGGCATGACATGTCGTCACACTACATTTAGGCACTCTACGTTTTTTACTGCCACTCGGAAGGAGTGTAGGTTGTATCTATGACGAAAATGTACATGGAAAAATAGTACAGAAACACACGAATAACTTTGTGTGTTGTTACGGCAATGTTGCCGGATATGCGGAACAAAATTTACTATCGGTTCAGCTTTTTCTTTTCATTCCAGTGTGTGAGAGTTATCGTTGTATGAACCCTTTTTTTCTGAGTGTATGATACTTTACAACCGAGCTGATTCGAAGAGTTGCTAGTTGCTTACGAGGAGTGCAAATCTCATTGGTTATGGTTTTTTTTTTGTTATAAAAGGGGAGAAATAGTATGTCATGCGGTTAGTAACGATTGCAAAATATGCCAAGACTTGGTTAGAGCAGAGACAGAACTTTAGTACAATGCTTAGCCACGCAAAACATGGCTGCCATGGTATACTCTGAGAAGATTACGCACAATTGCCAACACCAGAAGTACTAATTGCATCGAACATTTTCATTATTAATACACTGCTTAGTCATACAATCTATACTACTACTAATACTATTCCTACTAGCAAATATTTACATGAGAAGTTAGGTGCCATCATTCACACACTCTGCCGGTTTAAATCAGTGCCGCTTTTACGCATGCTTTCTATCGTTCCATGGCTTGGCCTTCGAAATTTCGCAAAATAGTGCGAGCGAAAGCAGGCCATGAAAAGATTCGTTCCAATTTCGAAATCTAGTACTGCGCTAACAAACACAAGTTCTACACCGCGAAAAATTAAAACGAGTCAACACTACAGTGAGTGGTGAGTTAGTAAGTAACCAAATGGTATGTTGCATTCATGTGTTTTTATTTGACATTATTTATAAACGATTTCTGCTTAGTTTCGAACGAAGTATGGAAAAAAAGGGTAGTTTTTTTGGTTTTCGTGGAATGGTTGCTGACAGCAAAACAAAGGTGACCAATGCTTAAATTGGAAACACGGGACAAACTTAACAGTTAGTTCTAGCGGATCCGTCCTGAATATGCGCTGCTTTTCCGAACCTGGCCAAGCCCTGTACGAATATGCCTGTAGAGGGACAAACGCCAAAGCTGCCATTTCAGGACGATCCACGGACACGGGACTAGTGTGTATGTGTATAAATGTATACAAACACAAAACCAAAAGTTCGGTCGGTCAGTAAAAAGTGATCAATCGAGAGCGACGGCAGTAAACAATGAAGGGAATGTTCAATTGAATACTCTTAACTCTTAAGTATTTTTACCTTTAAAATAGTTGGAACTACTCAAGCTTCGACTCTGAGTAGTTTCGAACTCAAAAATTGGTAAAAAAGAATTCAAAAGTAGGTTATTTATCATCGTGTGAATAGCTCATTCACTGGTAGCAGCCGGAATCGGATAAATTTTTTATTCAAAATCTAAGTTTGTACTCTTTAGATGTCGAGCAGTTTCAACCAAGTATTAGGGTAATCTCAACTAATTTGCAGGTAAAAATATTTAACAGTGTAGCTTGCCCTTGGTGGGAAAACAACTAAAAAAGAAAGCTTTCGATTATACCCGGTCATTTCGATCCAAGTAGGCGGCCCGCAGGCGGAGTCCTAATCACGATCGACCCAACTGGACCGGAATGAACTGCGAGGAACGTACCTAGTTAACCTGCACCATTTGTCAAAAATGAGCAAACAATGGTAGAAAGATTCAAATAGTGTAAAAATAGGGCTATTCAAAGATTTCGCTCTCGATTTCAGTGTTGGTTTTTAGTGAAACGTGAACAAAACAAGAGTCAAATTTATTATTTTGCTGTCTGGATTTTGATAGCAGCTGCTTTCCAAACTCTATGGGTATGTTTGTTGTATTTTTTTCTCAAACTTTTTTGGTTTATTTTGAAATGGACTTTTTTTGGTTTTGAAAACGAACAAAAATTAAACAAAAATAAAAAAACGAACAAGAAAATATGATCGGAAAACAACTTCAAATTATTAATTATCTATATGTTCGGCAGTACCTCCCAATCTCTTTTCCGGACTTCGAATTCCAAATCCCATTTTTGGCCTTCACATGTATACATACGGTTGAAATATTCTTTAACAATGTCTTTCAAAACGTCTGCGAATGGGAAAACGAATGTGCAACACGGTCATTTATTAGGAGCAACGAAATACATTACATAAACGATGTGATTAAAAAAACGATAGAAAGGACTAAAAGAACGATGGAAGAAGTTGAACTAATCTAAGTGCTTGGAAGGTTGCGCTTCCTTTTGTTTGTTGCTGAATTGTTGATCAGAGAGATAGTTTTTTTTTGTACACTTTTAGTAGAAAAATGACGATTTTTGCGGTATTTTTTTTCTGCTAAATTCTGAATCTGATAGTATGAGCCATGAGTCTGCGATACGAAATGACGATTCTTAGATTGTTGTTGGGTGGATTTCTTCTGCTATTGCTATTTGCTTGCACCGACCATTTTGTTTGTTGTTTTTTTTTTCGATGCGCGAAATCTGACTACGGGTGTAGTTGAGTTGTATTTTGTATTTTTTTGTTCTCATTTAGCTATATTTTAGAGTGGTTAATACCAAAAAAAAAAAAAAGAGGTGGGAACATAGCAAAACAAAATCTCTGCCTGTTTTGGGGTGTTTTATTTTTTCAGTGTAAATGCCGATTATGCGCTGTAAGTTTTGTTGGTTTGTAACTAATGGATACGAAAAAAAATCGTTTTAAAAAAACTCGGGTTTGTTTTAGCGGTAAGATTTAAATCAGTGTATGCTTTTTTTCTGTGTACATTGATTTGCAAACTCGTAAATTTTGAAATCTTCCATAAAATCCATTTTACCTCGAACTGTTTCAATTTTTCCGTTCTTTCTAAATCATACTTGTCACCTTCCAAACCAGTTATTCTTTTCCAATATTCGCGACAAAGAGTCTGTAGCTCAGCTATTGAATATAAATACATTGATTTGGAGTATTATTTTATATACTGTAGGCAAAAATCGTCGAATTTTGGGTGTATTGGTTAGATAAATTGATTGGCGATGATATTTATTCTGTTCTGGAATGTAGTTGACTATCGGGTCTAGTTTTTCTATTCTACGGTAGATGACGCGACACTCGCACTAATCTATTGAATCGTTGTTTCAACTCGGGCGGATTGATTCTTCAATAATGCATATATATGTGTGTGTATGATTCTTTGAGCCCATGTATGTGTGTATATGTGTGGGTGTTGGCGCATTTATTCTGATTACAATCAAATATCGCGAGGGGTCTTCTCAGTGTAAAAAGGTGTGCTTAATGTTTTGTTTTAGACACAAACGAAGCTAGTTCAGATCTTGTTGTTTTGTAAATTGTAGACGTCAAGAGACCAAAAAACTCGTAGCAAGGCCTGGCGGGTGATTAATGAAGCTGTAACTTGGCCAATTTAGTTCCAGCAACACAAAGACAGAGGCTAAAAAAAAGACAGCAAATCGACAGGAGGCAGGAGAAGAAGAAATACGGAAGAAAAAACTTCGTTATTCGCGTGGATAAGCGGCGGCGCTGCGGCAAGCGCGGCGATAATAGCCAATTTGTAAGACACTTTATTTCTAAGTAGGCTTCGTAATACTTTCTCTAACGGCGGCGGCGGCAGTGGCGTCAAAGCGTGTTGCTACAGGCGTCACGCTCCTTGCAAATACCATTGGCCTTAGCACAAAATGATCGCTTGTAAAAGGCGTTACACAAAAACAAAATTTCAGTCCTTGCCTCGAGATCCTTTCGAGCAACTTCATACTCATAATCAATCTTTTCGCCTTCCAGGGTACAAATTCTTTTGTGGTATTCTTTGCATATGTGCTTCAAACTTGCTACAAAAATAGATCAGAAATTTTGACAGCTGCTTTAGACAGATCCGATTTTCAGCAGTTTGATTCACTCCTAAAAGCCTTACGCTGCAGGCATGAATGGAAGGGAAAGCGGCTCTGTTTAAGCCCTGCCAATGATCCGGAATTCCATTAGGACAAAAACTGGGCAAGATTGTGGTTTTAGTAACAGTAAATACACAACATCAAAAAACAAAAAAAACGAGTAGTACGCATTCAAACAATCATCCGTTCCGGTTTTTTTTTTGGTTTCAATCCTCCAGGGCACATCTAGCGAACGAGGAGCCGGGTAATGGATCAGATGGATGAGTTTAAAACAAAAATGATGCGCTGTTTTGTCTCAAAAAACAAAACCCAGAGAATAATTATCACATCCAACTAACGTAAACAAGAGGGTGTAGTACTAGAATTGGTGCTGGCTGGTTTTGGTTGGTCAAGTTGGAAACAAATACAAATCGATCGAAAACAATCATGTCTTATTGGTTTGGTAAGAAAATCAAAGAAATCAAGCTCAAAAAGTGTCACAATGATAGAGAGAGAATTAACAAAAATCAATTAGACAGCGTAGAAATGAAGAGAAAGAGAGAAGAGTACGAAGAACTGGTACGTAGCACTAGTACAGAGAAGTGGTTCCGATAAGTTCGAGTTGTGTAGTATTTTTTTTGTTTGGTTTGTTTGTTTATATTGTACCTCGAAATCTTTCCTCTTCACTACATATTCAAGATCAAACTTCTCCTCTTCCAGGGCATTAATTCTTGCGTGATAGTCGCGGAGAACTCTTCTGATTTGCTCTGAGTGGTGGTGGTTGGCGGTGGAGGGAATGACGCGGAGGGCAATGTAGAAAGTGTCATTTTTTATTTAATGTGTGCTTTTTTGTGACATGAATGAATGAGATGGTGGCCTAATGGGTATGGAAATTGTTTTTGTGGCACAAAATGAACGGTGACTGCTGTGATGATGGTGAGTTTTTGTTCTGGTGAAGGTGAAATAGATACGATATTGGTGGTTCGGATCCCGTCTCTCGTGTACGATGACAGAATTGAACCGGAAAGTAGTTCAGCGAGAGCAATCTAGTGAACGAGACTCTAAATGGGCAACATAACAGACAATACCTTCATTGGCATCTTCGATGTTTTTGGGCTTGCCGCATCGTTCCTCAATGATGCGCCTACGTTCCGCTGCTTTACGCTCCTGTTCCTTCTTCAGTTCTTCGGCGGCTTTCTTACGCAACAACAACTGCGGAGAACACCGTTGGGTGTTAGTTTGTTTCATTTACAAGTCAGTGTCAATCGAAATTTACCCTCAGTTTCTTCTTTCTCTCTGGAGTCATGAAACCTTTCTTGGCCTTCTTTGCCTTCGAGGCCTCCTCCATACGCTTGCGCACTTCAGCGCGCTTGCGCTCGATTTCGGCC
The DNA here is from genome assembly GCF_943734655.1 of Sabethes cyaneus. Classification (NCBI taxonomy): domain Eukaryota; kingdom Metazoa; phylum Arthropoda; class Insecta; order Diptera; family Culicidae; genus Sabethes; species Sabethes cyaneus. The sequence goes on from NC_071353.1 coordinate 117,399,887, forward strand.
TGCTTGGCCTTCTTTGCTTCATCATCAGCCATGGTTGTTGTTGGTGGTGGTGTTGGTTAGGAGCTAAGTCTGCGAGGGGTTAGAAGAAAAATTATACTATTAGAAAAATTCAGTTGCTCGGTGATTAACTAAGGGCTCTTTGCAACGTAAATTCTAAATTCGCTGTTACTGGCATCGCTGCTGCTAGAAAAAATAGTTGAAACATCTAGTACATCATCGAATATGCAAAAGCTCAAATCGAAAGGTACAAAATTGTGATCGTAAACAGACGAGACGAACTGTAACGGCCAATGCTGGCCCGAGTACTGGTAATTCAAAGCACCTTCCTTCGTCACGACGAAGTGTAAACCAAATTGATCTCAGATATAACCGACGTACGCACCAACCGCGAAGATTAACTCGCATCACTACTCAGTAATGGTATGTTTGCGTTTAAACGATTAGTATGATTTAAAATGGGAGTTGGCAGTGGCAGAGAGAACCTGACCTGGCAACGATGGAACCACGTTCCCACTGTTCTGTGATCACAAGGAGCTGAAAGAGCTGTTTCATGTAAATGATACGCGGAAGTTCCACGGGAAGGTTACACAAATTTGCAGAGGCTCGCCTGATCACCAACCAAAGTGAGACAGTCGATAGATGCTGCAGGCACTTTTATGAGCACCTGCATGGTGATGTTTGAAATAGATTACCGACCATGTAACGAGGGATACGCTGGCTAGAGAACAACAAAGCTATCGGTAAGGAAGAACTCTCAACTGAGTAAAACCAACTTGGTAAAACGCTGCACTGAGTTTTTTCCTAGGCCTTGAGAGGAACAAATATTAACAGAAGCTTAGAATCAAATCAAAGCTTCCCAATCGCACAGGTTTTGTTGAACTGTTTTGAGTCGAATATGATTATTTACATTTACAGAGACGGCGATGCAATTTCGTGCTTGCTGCTCAGTACCGCCTTCTTGGGTATATGGAGAGCAAGTATCGACACGATTAGTACGAATTTCTCGAATCGGGGTCCAACTTTTATACTTGGCTGATGTCGTTGACAACACGCACAAAACTAAGAGACGATGGAGCACATCTACAGAGAAGGTGGTAGGTGAATTCGTGCATTCCCATTATCTTGAGTATGAACGAGGTAGCAGCATTCTAATACAGTATGACAAATGACAAAGGAAAACTTTTTTCAGCAATATTGTAGATAATAACCGGTTCTACAAAATAACTTTTGTAAATATTGCTTGACTGAGACGGTACAGTGGACCCCCGTTCGTTTGAACGATTCCTCATGCAAACTAACGGGGTTACTTTTTAATTTGAACAACTGGTAACCCTAAATATGCTGAAACCTGTGTGAACTGGCCGCCCTGCTCTTTGTTATTGTTTGGTGGTTTGGTGGTAGTTGGCAGTTGCAAGCGCGAATATTACATTTTCCGATCGGATTTCTATCTTAATCGTTTGGAAAACGAAATGCGAAACCGATTAAACACGCTAGGTCAGTACAAACAAATCGTGTTTATGTGCATTGTATGCACAAACAAGTGATGTCATGTAGAGAATGACATTTGAACCATTTTTAATTTGCACGTTGTGCAAACCAGCGGGGTTCAAATTAAAAAGCGTTCAGATTAAAAAAGGTTAAACGAACGGGGGTCCACGGACTATCAAATGAATCAGTGAAATCAAATGTGAATCAGAATTGAGCCAAAGTGACCGACCCATCCCTGATTGTGTGTCATAAAAAATGTAGATATTTGTAATAATTTATATTGGCTAGACTAGAACGGTAAAAGACAATTGCGACGAAGCAGTCACAGACCCTATTTTTCAAAAATATCATTAGTACAATGTTTCACATTTTCACATGACATTTTCATCAACTTCAAAGCAGCATACGATGCAGTCGACCAACTGCATGATAAATCGTCCACGAGAATAACATTTTAGCAGGGCTTGGCGCCAGCGTGCAGAGCTAGAAATATGTGAAGCCCATTTTCTTTACTTTTGACACGTCTACCTGTTGACCTCTTGAAGGTACGACATAGATTTAACAAACCAGTCATCACATGTTCGAATTTCGACTAAAACAATCAACATTGCGGGATGGAGTCAATATTTAGGGAGCCCCGCACTTATCTAGTACCCTAGTTGTGAAGTCTGCCCAATAAACGTAAAAGCACAGACAAACAGACGAGACACTGGCATTAATTCCATCGTCCATTCGAAAACCACTTATTTTTAAAAAAGCATGTTTCGCAACATGGCCACATCGCGGCGCTCGAGTGTTGCTTCGAGTTTTCAGTATGAAACCATACAAATGTAAAAAACCTACAGTATAAAACCCTGCAAATGTAAAAAACCTACAGTATAAAACCCTGCAAATGCAAGCTACTCCGCAACATGCATAACAAAGGGCTCTAGTGTGCAAGCAAAATGTGTAGGACGATGGTTTTTGAAGAATTTTCTTCTATGTGTCATGTCAGTTCGTCAGTGATAAAAGGTTAAGTTTCAAAAACGAAGCGTAACACCTAAGTAGTCTTTGCTTTATTCATAAAGTGTGAAAAATGGTCACCCTACTCACCGAATCTTCATCAAGTAGATCGCTACGTAGGGTCGATTTTAGAGATCTGGGCCTGTGCAACATAAGCAGTGAATCAAAAGAGGAAAACATTAACGTCAGAGAACATACGACCTGTTTCCCAGGCTTGTTATTTCCTCACTCATTGTGCAAAAAGTGCAACTTTTTTTGTTCCACACAATGAGCAGAACTGCTTTCAGAAATGAGAAGTAAATCCACACAATGAGAAACAGACTAAACACAATGAGAAAAACTGACGTGCAGAAAAATTTCTTAATGCGCTCTTTAAATGAGCAACTTTCGGTTTTGCTCCCGGTCCTCTCGGTAGCTACAGCAGTAAACCTGGAAACAAAACAACCGGTGCGCGTACAGCAGCTATAGACTCAGAGGCGTCAAGACAATCAAAAGTCGTTATATTTTGAATCTTAGCGGAGAATTGCCTTTGTTTATAATGGGACTTTCCTGTTGGTACGCGTCAAGAAGTAAATGTATGGGAATTCAAATGTTGCCATATCTAAATAACATTTTTCGCACTGTTGCCGTTGTGACATGCCTAACCATATGATGCAGTTGCGTTCACGGGCAGCCAAACTCAACTGAATATACTAAATGTAAGAATCATGATTCAACTGCATTAATGGATTAATATTTTTCTGATGGCAATGACCGCTACTGACAATCGTCGTTTTTTCTCAACGCACTACCCATGTTAAAACTACCCGTAGTTGTCATACGTCAGCGCATCGCATCAACTTATTCAAAGTGTATTAACATTCTCCTCAATGAGTAGCACAGTGTGCGGTTGCTCATACAACTGCGTTCAGCAAGAAAGAGCACAGTTAAAATTAAACGGAGCAAAATAAATCGCGTTGAAGACTGAGCACAGTTTGAATTTTTCTCTTCTCTTTTTTTCTTCTGAGGAGGTGCCATCCCTGCTGTTTCCCATAGTTTTTTAAAACGGTTAATTTTGCCCATTTGTGCAAAAAGTGGTCACTTCAAAATTAGCACTTATTATACAATTTATTTTTTGTCACCCTGTATTAAGAATCGTACTCGGCGAATGTCGGTATCAGTAGTTACAGTTCGTGATTCCATGCAAGCTGCAATGTCGATCACATTATTTACTCTTTGTTAAGTTATTGAAATTTTTATGAAATGAAAAAATATGAAAATATTATGAAAATTGTTAGCAATAATCCGTAAATCCACAAGGATTTGTAGAATGTACTTCAAGGGAACATTCTCGGGTTATTGCTATTTTCCATTTTATCAGTTTTATCCTTCCTATTGAGTAGAGACTATCCCAAGCAGAAGACTTAAAATTGTTTGCTATTATACGATCCATTGAAAACTGTGTTGAATCGATCACTAAGATGAAAAGACATTCATTATGCGCAAATTCACAGGCCAATCAATATTGCCCTACACTGGAAATAACGCACATTCGTCAAATACAACAATTTTATTGCATCCTGTACCGTCAAATATCGCCGGCCAAGTCGGCGGTGCTGAACACATCAAAGAAAGTAACCGCTTTAACGTAAAAGTCATAAAATGTTCATGCGACATCAAGCTTTTGAAGTGCACTTCATTTTGAGTACTTTTGATCATGGTTTTACAGTTAGTCCACAATCATGGATCACACACAATTGTGGGTCATTTTAGCTTTAGCTACTAATTTTCGTTTGAATATCACCTAATGATTAATCAAATTGTTAATGCTACTTATCAGTAACAATTTCATCAATCAATTAGTATAGCATTCACGCATTAATCGATAGAAAAAGGTAAAGGGACCCATAATTGTGTGCGACCCATGATTGTGGACTGACTGTACATTTTTCACGATTCAGCACTGCTGAATCAACCGATTTTCGAATTAGAATGGGTGAAAGTTCGATTCGGTTTCGCCTTGTTTAATGCAAAACTTTTTGCTCACACGTCGAACGTAGGAGTCCGACGTAACTTTTAAAAAGGCTTCAAGTAACAATGAGAGATTGTTTTTTTTTACTTTTCATTTTTCTGCAAATTGCAGGGTTTTGGAGTCGCCTTGCAGATCATAATAAAATTGCAGTTAACGGGTGAATTAAAATTTTGGAACTTTTTCGAGGACCCTATGCACAACAACAAGCGAGCTCAGGGAGAAATGAGAGTGTGAATGTGTTAGCTCTTTCTCTCCTTCTTCTGTCAATATTTTTTGTTTTGTTTATGCTTGCCAAGTTTTGTTTAAAATGGCGTCAAAACAAGAAGTATTCCGCGAGCGCGTTGTATACTTCTACCAGTTGCACAAGCATCTCGGCAAAAAGTATACGGTACAACATTTTAAAAGTAAAAATGTTGCGGCTTTAACAATTTACCATATCTTAAGAACCCCAACTACTACTCGCAAGCAAGGTAGTGGAAGACCAGCCAAAATTATGGTCGCAGAAGGACTTCTTTTCCTTTCTCGTGCTTTCTACAACAGCGATTCCGTGAGCCAACGGGATGCCACAACAAGTACATCTGCAAAACATTGCAAAGAATCCAAATAAAGTGCCGAGAAAACCCCGGAGTATACTAAGGGCTGTCCCTTCGACGCTGAAGCCCTAATGTCGCTGGTTGATAACAAATTATTTCGGAAAATGTTTTGTTTTGGACGACGAAAGTTACTTCCCTCTTTCGAAGACGCACATTCCCGGAAATGGTCGATACTATTCCATAGACACTGTATCTCCGAACATAAAACCTGTTGAACAGAAAGTGATACTTTACATTGCCATTTCCGAGAGAAGTATTACTAATTCATGGATCAAGTCCTCTGCTTTGGTTATCAATCAAGATGTGTAAAGCAAAGCAAAGCCATGGGTATAAACGTCCTGCTGAGGACGTGACCCTTCTTTATCGACAGACTTCGCAGCCGGTTAGAGTGCAGCACAATTACGGGGCTAGTGCAACGATCCTACTGACTCTATAGCAGCACCTCCCAGCCGAGATTCGAATGATCAAGATGTGTACCAGAACGAATATTTGAAAAAAAAAATCGATCCCGTTTCTTCAAGAACATAAAGCATATGGACAATACGTGTTATGACTGGATAAAGTATCATCGCATTATGCCAAAGAAAAAAAACAATCGTTCCTAAATACCTATCCCAAGTAACAATTCCAAGTTTTATTACGTTCGTATAGTGTTTTTCATGACCAATTTCATAAAACCGCTAATAAAACTATGACCTCCACCAGAACTTTCTGATGACCGCTATACAACTGCGTTCTGACCAAGTTGCCCACTCCTCATAATTTAAAAAAGCTGTTCGCTTTTCGTTTTTCTGGCAAAAGCTAATAAGTTCGCTAGGTTTGTCAACTTGAAAATATATCCGTGAGCAGAAAAGTTCTGAACGATTTGGTTTATAGCGATCACAGTAAAATATCCCATAGAATATTTATTAAATTTTGAGCAATTTCGTTGGTTTGCAACATGTTCGCATTTAATATCACGTACAACGTTCCTGCTTTGACATCAACGAAAGCTTCGTCGAACAGCCGATTATGGATCGTTTTCAAATGTCCACTAATTTTGCTTCAACAATGGACAATACATCTTTAATTTCGGTATATCAGATCTTCTTCAAATATCTTTTTTTTAAACAGAAAATTCGGATTTCGAGCCTTTTTTCGAATTTTGAGTGGCGGAAGACATTTTTTAGGAAAATCTGGTATCTCTGGCAACACGTGTTGTAAGATGACCATAATGTATCTGTTCAACTGTGTTGTCTAAGACGAGCGAATGATAATGATAGTGGATTGCTTATTAGGTATCGTCCTACCACATTTTTTTAACGACAAAAAATGTTGTCTTAGTATTTCCACTAAAGGGTGTCCCACATTATATTGCATCAAGGAAAAAACACTGTAGAAAACAACCCGGTAACAATGTGACAGCCGCCATACAGAAGAAAAACGTACCTAAAACTGCTGGTTCATGGTTCACGATAGATGTTTGAAAGCGGCGTAAAAATCAAAAAGAGTATTTATGATATTCTTTGACAAGAATATCTTTGTCCACAACAAATAAATATTAAGTCCATTTATTGCAACATTGCATTTTATGAACAACAATAGCAGCAAATAACCTCTGTTACTAAAATCAATAAAAACTTTGAGCTCTATCTAACTTGTTCTATTAAGGACAAAATAGATCCGGCAAATATGAAACAGCATTTTCTTTTTAATTACGCGTTGGAAAACTTTCAATGAAGACACGTTAGTCACAATATTTAAAACACACGTCACTATAAGTAAATGCTTTGGAGCAGACAACTCGTAAACAATAGGGGTAATCTCTTAAACAGTAAACTTAACTGGTTAAATAAATATCACTTTTTATTTTGCAAACGAATCAATCAACCGCTCCACATACTAATAGAGATTGCTGACATTTGTCTTACGCACACTTCGCCACGTATACGTATTCGCGATTTGTATTCATCGTGAGTTTTTTTTTCCATAGCGAAACCGTTTCGCGATACACACAAACCACCAATACAGTCACACACTAGCAACCCTTATAGAACTAGTTTAGAGTATATTGTTTACACTGTCTTTTTATCGCTGTCAGTCTCTCGAAAATCGAAAAAAATGGCGTCACCCGAAAAGCAACGTCGCGAATTGATTTTGCGCAAGCACCTGAAAAATCCTTAATTGCTCATCATCGAAACAACGGGAAACAACTCGGAATCGTGCAGTCAACGTTGAGTTGTGTGATTAAACGTTACTACGAAACTCTGAGCATCAAACGGAAGGATAAATATGGCCAGAATGGATGTTCTATTAGTGATCAGGATCACAAGCATGTTGTGAAAGCGTTCAAAAGCGGAATCCCAATGCTTCGGTGTGGAATGTGACGAAAAAGTTGAATTTTTCCAAGTCTTTCGTTCAGAGGGCCATGGGCCGGGAGGGACTGCATACGTACAAAGTGCAGAAGGCTCCAAATCGTGACGACCGGCAAAAACAGGTGGGAAAGTCACGAGCCCGAAAAATGTACACCCAGGTACTGACGAAGCCTCATTGTCTCATAATGGATGAAGTGACTTTCGTCAAGGCGGACTTCCCGCAGCTTCCGGAGCTACTGGTTCTTCGTCGCCCAGCACAAGTTGGATGTTCCGGTGGAAATAAGGAAGCAGACACTTTCAAAGTTTGCCAAGAAATACATGATGCTCATGTGGCAAACGGAGTGCGCCGTTTGTGACTACCGGGACTGTAAACGGGCAGATCTACCGCAAGGAGTGTCTAAAGAAGCGTCTGCTTCCTCTGTTGAAGCAACACGAGCGCTCTACGAACTTTTGGTCGGATCTAGTTTCGTGCCATTTTCAAAGGATGTCCTCGAGTGGTACGATGCCAACGGGGTTACTTTCGTACCCAAGGACATGAACCCCCCCAACGCACCAGATCTAAGGGCCATCGAAAAATACTGGACTATTATGAATCAGGCAATACCGAAGCATCCTAAGGAGGTCAAATCTGAGGAAGACATGAAGAAAAAGTGGGTTTCTGTACAGGAGAAGCTGCAGCCAGATATTGTACAGAACCTTATGAGTAGAGTTAAGCGTAAGGTGCGAGCATACGGTTATAGTATTGAAGTTGAATGCAAATATGCCAAAAGGTAATGGGAACTAATGGGCTATATTTTATTGTCCGAAAGTTTGAAAAGGATCGGTCAATTAGGTAATTTTCTGCAGCGTTTCTTCCGTGGTGCAATTTGCCATAGGTTACTCTTTATGTACGCTCAATGCTTTGTTGGTACTGCCAGCTCCACCCCGGAGCGAAACGGTTGGACACCGTTTCAGCGAACTGCGACGACCTGGTTATATTGTATGACGAGGTCTACTAACGCTGCAAATGATGGTGTCAAATATAGCTCCCATGCCATGTTGCCGAAGAAGGTCTCTCTGTGGCTGACGGTAAGTGAGAAGGGAATGCCCAAGCCGACGCTCTTTTCCTTCGGGGCTTGCGGTGAACAGGGAGATATACAGTACGAAGTGCCAGTAGAAAGCTGCTGCATTAATCAAGAAGTATTTCTAGGAAGATGATGTGTTTTTGTAGCCAGGCCGGGTCTCGGCCCATTATGCTAGGGTTTGCTGTAGGAGATGCACTGGTTGAAGATAAACGTTATACTTTCCAAATGCCCCCTAGCTGATAGTAATAGATTGTTTTTGGGCAAACCTCAAATGAAGACTCTTCTCCAATAATTTCGTGGCCAAAACCGAGAAGTACTTGATCGCTAAAACCGCGAAAGAAATGAAGAACATGCCGTCATCCATCTTTTCATCGGCCATGGATTTGGCTCCGGGCAACTGGTATAAGGCCCCCCGGTAGGACGTTGCAGATCGTTGCACTAACCCCGCAATTGTCCTGTTCTAGGGATAACCGGCTGCAAAGTCTGTCGATAAAGAAGGGCAATGTCTAAAAACAGTTTGACCAAGGTTTTGCTTTATACTTTAAGCTGGTCAATATATTAGTTGATAATTGAGCTGGTGGTTTTTGAAAATAACTTTATCCAGTAGAATCAATATATATAGAATGCCAGTGTCGCTGTTTTTCTACAGGACTCATTGCGGTAAATATGATGCTAACTATCTGTATCAAGTCTGTGAATCGGGAACTTCATTGTCAAAGTTGCTTATTGTTATTTATCTGTTCTTTATCTGTGCGCTGGTTGGTGCTGTGAAATGTCTTTAAACGCTCATTTTCTTTTCGTCCGGTTAAATTGAATCCCTCAACTGAGTCTTTTTGCACCGATTTTTTCAGAAATTTGAAGCAAACGAAGTTTACAATTACATTACTTGGCAGCCATATTCGAAATTTTAAACTGGTTGTCAAAGTTTGACAATGAGATTCCCCTTTTGCTGAATCTCAGGCACACACACATATGCAAGTATAATGTAAATACATTATCTGAATATGTATGATGTTTGCCACGCGCACTGCAGCGACACTGGCATTCTATATATATTGATTATACTCTTTACCCGTAACAATTTCCTGTAATTATTTTCTGACAATTGACTCGCTGTTCAATAAGCTGGTCTAGTGTTGGAGAAAATATGACAGTGTTGGCCTTGTCTTATCATTGCTAGCATGAGTTTCTTCATCGCCAATATTATCAATAGCGAACAGAATGATGGTATAACAAGTGAAAATCTGTACATCTTTCTTAAAAACATGTAAAAAGTTATTATGTAGCACGCATGGTAACGAAGGAGCTGTTAGAAATAATGCAAATTCATCTTTTATCTTTCTTTTTTAGCATTCATAAACAACTTTTTCCGATACACCTGTGTTGATGCCCTACGCGCTTTTACAAAAAAACATTCCATTCAATAGGCTTCACACCAGGCAATTGTAGTACATAATACTCATGTGCAAAAAGCTAATTTGAGCAAATTCTACAACCTAATTACCTTGTTGATCTTTATTTGGCAAGACATTTGGGATTAAGGCTGTGCGAGATTGACTTTTTCGTTGTCGAGATGAAACGAAACGAAATTCAAGCCAATTCAATTTCAATTGGGCGAAATTATTCGAAACGAAATCAGAACCAATTTCGAACTTTCGAAACGAAACGAAATTATGTTTAAATTTCGTCGAAATTGGACGAAATTTCGCGAAATTTTGATATTTTTTTTGACATTTTGTTGGGTTTATTTCTAATTCCCGTCGTAGTAAGTAAAGCCATTCTAATTTTCATTATTTGTTGGATGAATTTAATGAATACTCCAAAAGTTCTTGTGCTGATTTGACTAAAACACACTTACCTTCCAATTTTGAATCCAATCCAATTTGAATTTTGAAGTCAATGAAAAGCGATTATTAAAGAGGAGTTCTGGCAGCCCGGTTCAGAATTGTTGTTTTTATTTTATCGCTCCGTTGCTTTCGAAATTTTCAGTGTTAAAACTCAGTATTTATTTCTGCAGTTTGCGCGCGTGTGTTGTTTAGTGCTGTTGGCTTCCTAATCCCGCTGATTTACAAAGGATAAGCACGGATAAGTACATTTTCAAACTTAAAGTAGTTTCCGATGACATGTCATAGAAACCCCATAAAAAATAAGTGGAGATGCCAATTGTTTTCGATGTTTATTGACGAATATGGGTTTCGTTTGACATGTAGGTGGTGTTATGCATGAAAATTAAAATAGTTAAGCAGAGTTTTGAAATGTGTAGCTGAGCAACTGAAATGTTCTCTTCGGCTGTATTTTGATTAAAATTATAAAAGCGGATAATTTGAATGAATGAAATTTCGTGTTTAATGCAATATCTCCAAAATAGAACTTAAACAGTATATGTATGGAAGAGGACTATTTCAAATCAGCTTCGCATGCTGCTTGTTTCAAATTATAACTATGATTTTGTCAAATTAAATACGCGCCAGAATAATGAAAATTATTCTGGAAGTGTGGATATGTAAAAGTATCCATGCGGGGCTTATTGTTTATGAAGGCGGCTTCGGAATGTGCGTGTATATCCAGGCATTCTAGAAATGGGTCGTTGGATGAACAATAGAGCTATCACCTTCTATCGTCAGGACTAAAATTATTTGCATTTAGGAAGACAAACTTTCTAACTAAAAGATAATTTTTTTACATAAAAGCGCTGCCGGTCAGCGGGCGATGGATTGTATCACACACACACACACACACAATGAAAAGCGATTATTAAAGCATATTATGAAATTACACAACTGACTTTATTTCTTAAATTCGTCGTACCGTTTTAAAATTCGTCCATCAACATTTTAGCTCACTTTGATTGATCGCGTATGATAGACAACAAACTAAAATATTAGGGAATAACTAGTTTTGCATTGTGTGTCATAAAAATGCTAATATTTTCAATAATTTGTGTTGGATAGGACGGGAATAGGCAATTACGACGAAGAATAAACATCTCAATATGACTAGCCTATGTTTTTTTGTTGCGAAAAATAAAAGTCTAACGTTAAATATTAAAAGAGATCAGCTTTTCAAGATTTGTAGAGTAACCGAAGGGCTGCTATGCTTCCATTTGTGGGGAACATTCTTTCTGTCGCCGGAGATCTGGCAATACACAGATGTTGGCTGTTTGCCGTGGAGTTTAGAAAGTAGGAGGTTTAATTGCTCATTTGTTTTAAAGAGCTCTAGGTACTCAAATTCCGTAAACAAAAATAGTAGTTCACGTCCATCGTAATAATTGTAGCGAACTGATACTCTAGAATCCTTGTCAAAAATCCGATTTAAGTCTTTTTCATTTCTTAACTTAGTTTTCTTTCCAAGTTTATCATTCGATAACATAAAATAATGATTTTGACGTAGGACTACGTCTTACGGCAAGTTTTGAGATAGGGTGTCATTCCAAAAAATCGGAAAATGCGAGCGTCACGAAAAATGAAAGGTTTTGAGCGCTAATAGCTCAGCGGTTTTCCGATCGATTTTCAATATTTTTTACCAGAATTCTCGCTTTGTGATTGGTTGGAAGATTCTTTACGATGATCAAAACCTATACCAATTTGATATCTGTGCTTGGGAAGTAAGCCAAAACAAGTGACAAAGTTACCTCATTTCAACAAGATTTCTTAACACCGCGGTTAAACCTAGACCATATTGATGTCCTTGCTTAGGAAGTATGCCAGAAAGAGTGACAAAGCCCCCTCGTACCAACAAATTTTTTACGAACGCGATTAAACCTAGTCCAATTTGATGTCTGTGTTAGGGAAGTGTGCCAGAAAAATGACGTAAGTTCATCGTCCCAACAGATCGCAAATTCTTTACTGCGAGATGATTAAACCTCGGCGAATTTGATATCTGTGTTGGAAAAATGTACTACAGCTGTAGTGTTCGGTTATAATACGACTCTGTATGAATACGCATGCTAGCCGTTTCATTAGAAGTGTAGTGAAAAGATGTGCTGTTGATAAAATAGGATTGAATTGGTAAAATCCCTTCAAAATGGGGAACCATGGGTAATAAAAACAATCTTTAATTTCAGTAAGGTAGCAGGAAAGCAATAGTTTGTGTTCTTGATTTTGTTAAATAGTTTTCAAATGTACAATGTTTTGAGAATTGAAGGTATGCAATGTTACTACTTTGATAAATGTTACATACAACGCAAGTAGCATGTATATATGTTTTTTTTCTCTTTATTATCGAGATTTTCAGCCGTGGGCTGGTTGTATATATGTTGCATATAGCATGTATACATGAAGAATCGAATGATTACAAGCATGAATACATGCTACTATCACTACAAAGAGACTTACGTAGTCCTGCGTCACCTATATATGCGGTCGTGTCTTGTACACAACCCCTCTGATTTTTTTTATAACTATAATCTTTCCAAGATACGTAGGATGGAGGTGCTGTTTTATAGTATTTCTAGAGCGAGATAACCCAAATAACACAAGATCGTACTTTCTATGCACATTAAGTCGTATGCATGTCAATTTTACATTGGAATTGCATAATGATTAGAGTATGTCAAGGCGAAGTGTACAATAAGTTGTTTTGCGGTCGTGCGTGTCGTCATATACAACTTATTGCTGTGAAGTTTAAAGCAGTATAGATGACTGTAACATTTAGTTATATCTTAATCGTATATTGAGGATTATTAAGTTGCGTGTTCCAAAAATTGTTGTATAGAATGCAAGATAGAATTATCAAAATTTTTGAACGTATATTGCCTCCACTTATCTTATGTGGTGTGAAATATAACTTTTTCGTGCGGATATGATTTCGTATCTCTCAGTTGCAACCAAAATATACAAACTAAATGGTTTACTGGGAAGAAGTGACGAGGGAAAAAAAAATTAGTTCAAGGGAGGGGGATGGAAGTAACACTCATAGGTTCGTAATCCGTTATTTGTAACAGATTGGAAGATCCGCGGATTGATATAAGCTATAATGGGAGCCAATTATAACCGGATTTGTACCCAATTTTTCTCCCAGGCATGGTAACTTAACTCGATATTTGAATCTGAAGTATTTTTTATGCAAAACATTGACGTAGTAAAAGAATATGCGGTAAAGCATTTGGATATCAATATGGTTTAGGGATTTCGTTTGGTTTGGCCGTAAATGTCCAAAATACATAGAATACGCGCAACACCTGTGCAAAAAAGATAAATCACCCTATTTCTTTTTCTTAACGACTTAGATATGCATTAAATCTGAAGGAATAAAGTTCAGCAGCAAAAACAATTAAAATTTCGGTAGATTTTGCAGGATTTTAGTTGGCTAAAGCGAACTGAAATTTAATTTTTTTCAAGATTACCGACCTACAAATAGATAAAACTTAAAAACCTTAGCAAACAATTGATCAAAAATTGATCCAAAATCTTTTTGTAAGAAAAATTCAGGAGCAATCAGTTTTTTTAGATTTTATAACGATTTTCTAGAAACACTTTGAATAGTTCCTAAAACAAGTCAGAGGGTCAGGACTGACGGATTTTTTCTTTAGTACCAAATTCCCATAGAGCCAGTTTTTGAGTAAATATCTTTTCTCGATTGTTCCATTTATGATCACTACTTCATCTGTTTGGTCACTTTTTAGTAACTACTTTTGTGTTGATATATTATATTCAATTAATGTTATAAAACTTTGATGGTCGTAGAAAGAACGCGAATATAAATGCGATGCATACAATTAAAACAAATCTTGAAAATTGTAAAGCAAAGCAAAGTCTAGTTGCTACATTACGTTATCGAAACTTGACCTTCTGTTCTGTTATACGACAGACTTCGCAGCCAGCTGTTAGAGTGCAGCACAATTGCATGGCCAGTTGCAACGATCCTATTGACTCTAACAGCCGCTCCCAGCCGAGAGTCGAACATACGACGACTGGCTTATTGGGTCAGCATCATACCTCGAGACTAACTGGGAGGCTGAAATAATTCCAACTGTAATTGAAAACTGTAATAATTCCATTATCTAGAATTCCGTGCGAAATTTCGCGAAATCTCGTAAAGAACGAAATTTAATATTTGATATCGCGAAATTTCGATAGAAATTTAACGAAATTAAACGAAATATTTTTAAGATTTCGCGAGGCTGAAATTTCGCGAAATCTCGGGTTTGACGAAATTGTTCGAAATTATTCAAAATCTCGCACAGGCCTATTTGGGATGTCATAAACAGATTTCATTCCAGTTCAACCTTATTTAGGACAAATTTTTGTATTATTGTGATTGGTTTTATTCGTCTTTTGCCAACCACACTCTAAATAATCGTCGTATCCGCTCCAAGTGAAAAATAATGTAAACTTCTTTTACAATTTGGCATGCACTAAAATCCCTACTTAATAGGAAAGTTGGTCAAATCTAGTGGGATCGCACCGGTAAACCGGTTCGCATGAGTGAAAGTGCAGTTGATGAGCATTACCTATGTTTTCCTGTAAATTTGACATGCCAATTTTTATGAGTGCAGTTTTGTCCAACCAACTTTGGTTTAAATAAACCTTTTCTGTCAATCAACTATTTTTGATTTTTTTCCATCGAACTGCTTCCTTTCTAAGCTTTATTGAATTATATATGGGTTATAATAAAACTCCTGTAGAAAATCATACTGTGTGTTTATTCCATTAAAAATCGTCCAAGACCATGCAAAATAGTTCGCGGAGCAAAGAGTTCAAACGCGGAATTTCATACGGTTTAAGTAAATTTTTTGCGCATGATAGAAACGGTTGTAAATAATTATGAAATTTATCAGAATTATTGTAAGCTTGAACAATTAGGAAACAAATTTTTGATAGCCTTTTTCAGGTAATAAGGATCTTGGTATGTTCAGGCATGAATTTCCAATACTCTTTCAGTTTTTCTTGGAGCTCTAAATGTTGCTTGTAAAATTATATGTAACGAGATGAAAATGAGCTTTTCGAAATAACCAATGAAAAAATAGAAATTAAAGTACATATAAGGAACTTCCACGCATTCATGGGCACACAAAGTTGCGCTTCGTTAACAATCAACCATGCGTCTCCGCAAAAAAATCTAAAATTTTCCATCAAAGCAATCTCCTAAATCTAACCAGGTGGGTGAGTCATTTCTTTTCCTGGAGCTACACTGAGAGCAAAGCGAAATCCTCCGACCGTACTCTCATCGCGCACACATACGCACACACATTCGGGCAACTTTCCACTAGAATCGAAGTTGTGTTGGTTAAATTTACGACCTAACCCAGAAACCGTAAGTAAAATCCGATCTTTTTTTAACAACTTTCACTTTCCACCGGCGCCCACACGCACTCGCGCTACCCCCGGAGTGTCCGCCGTTCGACGGCAACTTGTCGGCCGCGATCATCGGCGCGATCGTTGGATGGAAAACCGAACAAACAAGTGGGTGCCGTGTGCGCGCGTTCCTGCGTGCCAGCTTCGGTCGTGTCTGTGTGTGGGCGGGCGGACGGCCAGGTCTGATTTTTCCACCCGCCTTGTCATCTAGCGCTGTATTACATAGCTACTGTTACTGCATTTGGTGGAACAATTAAACCGTAAAATGTGGCAACGAATTCTAAAATTACTCGCCATCCGTACATTCAAAATAAAAAAAGAGTCCTGCAGAATTCTGCGGCTGAACAGCGAACGCACGGTCAGCTACAAGTGTGCGCGCACAGTTTTCTCTCTGCGCAGACGCCATCAACAAAGTTTTCTTCGAGTCTTGAGCAAAAATTTATTTTTACACGCTCTGCCCAACAGTAACGGTCCGATGGTTTTCCCAAGAGCACGGTGTACCGCTGTTGTTGCCAGCAAGTTGTTCTTGTACACTTTTGGTTGGGGGTGCTATTTTTGAAAATAAATATCATTTCTACATCGTGGCACATCGTCTTCTGTGGTTGTGTCTACTATTTTCACTGAGCACGTACACACTGGGGTTGAAAATTTTTGCAAGTTGAGTCATTGGTATGTGGATGGCTGATAAGTTGCACAATTTTAGATTGGGTTCTGGGTCTTTCGCCACACTTTTTTTTTGTTCTCACAGGCTGTCATTGTTCAATCACTCACACTGATTGGTTACTGGCAAAAAATACGGCTTCCGGTTATAATAGTAACCATCGAACACCGCACTTAAATCTGGAAAATGGTCACTGTTTCTTGCTGGTCTCAATCCCTCACGAATGTGATGTAATTCACTTCGTTCGAACTCGTTTTTCATCGTATTAATTTCCTTTTATGGTAGTAATCCAGGGAAAAGTGCAACCACTATCAAACACGATCAAATCGAATCACTTTGATCAGCAACGGAACGAGACACGTCCTAGATAATGATAAATAGCAGCAGCAGGAAGCAGCAACACCAGTAGCAGCGATAGCAGCAACAGGATCCAGAAATCAGGAGCCAACTCACCTCAAAACTACAGAAAAAAGGAAGAGTGAATCACAAGCGCTCAGACCTCGGAAAGAATACTGATCAATCCGAAGAATAAAGGCTGACTATTTTCACTGCAGCAATTTTTGGCCCGTTCACGGGGGCAGTCGTGAAAGTCGTGAGTGCAAAAGATACACACACACCTTTGTATATTTACACACAGTAGATCTTGAAGACCACCCGACAGCCGAGGATCGCCTTTTCGAGTGAGTGTGTGTGTGCGTGTGTTCACCTCCTACGTGAAAAACTCGCAATGCCATCCCACTCACTCCTGTCGAGCCGAGCGACGGGGCACACATAGGCCAGTGGCGTGCGTGCGTTAGCCGAGGGAACCCCATCGCGGATTCCGAAAATAACCACATGCGGATGAATGAAATCATCCATAGTCTACGCTGCAGCAGCGGCAGCGGTTGAATGCTCGGAATCTGCCCGTTCGGAGCGGCAGCGGCAGCGATGACTGCGAAACGGCATAGTTTTCATGTAAAGGTGATTCCCCAAAGGGGGCAAGTCCATCTGTTGACACTGGACGCCACTGGCTAATATCGCGCCTAATTTGATGAGTAATTCTAAACATGCGTTTGAAGACAATGATTTAAGCGCTTGCCATCCCTCGCAGGATCGCAAACCGAAATCTGTGCTAAGCCTACCGTGCCAACGCCGAGTACGTTTTCTTTGAAAACCCCCCGGCTCGAATCGAATTCGGCGACAGTTGTGAAGCAATTTTCCCGTTTTAAAAAGACAACTTTCCGCAGATGCCGCGCGCACACGAAAACTTGTTTATTCAATAACACATTCAAAACTGGGCGTTTTGGTCTAAAAATATGGTTTTTCAGAGTCGAAAGACCACTGCACTAAAAATATCGGCCGTGCTCCGCTAGTCCGTGTCCGAAATGCTGATCGTAGATTTGTTAATAATTCCACTACCACGCACCACCGCACGCATGCATGTGGGGGGACGAGCATTTGACTATACATTTCCCAACCCATCTCCCATTAAGAAGCTGCGTGATCGGATTTTGTCTTTCGGGTTAGGTATGCGGGTACTTAGAGTGGAATTGAGATTTCGATCCTCCCTAAGAAGAGTGTACTCACGGGATGGGCAGGCTTCAACCCTGAAAATGTACCTATCACAGGCGGCTGACAGGGCGAAAAAAAAACAAACAAAACTTCGCTCCGATATTATCGTCCCACGCCCGCGATCTCGCCCGCAAATAGTGTTTGAAAAATTTATGGCACACCGTGCGCCTCCGTTGACGACACGACCGGTGGCTATAAAGTGTTCGCTGCATTAATCTCTCAATAGGGTCGATTGACTTTCGGCTCTAATGCTTTTTTGCTGTTGGAATTAAGAGTAAAATTAGATTGTCGTTTTTGCAAAAGTGACTGGTATTCTTCTTGTTGTTGTTTCTGATTGAGTCCGTTCCGGAGAATTAATATCGTTTTCTGAAGCAGGCTGGTGTCGAAACGTGCGAAGTCAATTCGGGTTGGTGGATGTTTTCTTATGTGTTTATAAATTAAATCGTAGGGAACATTTAATGTAGCGTACGATTTCGTCTCGGTTGAGCGTGGTCACCGGGTGTATTGTTAAGCTATGGTTAAGCTAAGACATTCCCATTTTTAATCCGAACTAGAATGAATAAACTTCAGGTGTAGCAATCATTTAAACTTTCTATAAAGTAAAGTGCTTTCGTTCGTTGATTCGTTCAAAATATAGCGTCCAAACTGATTGCAGTTTGCAGTGACGAAGAAGTATATACCAAACATGGATTTGGGTGGTTGGTAAATGGTTGGATAATGCGCAAAACAGACCTTATAGTGGTCCTTAGCCTCTAATCCAGCATCGGGTAACCAACCTCGGTGGAAAATAAGGTCGCAAACCAACAGGGAAGCAGGCACAGTGTTGTCTCGACACTATAAGATGGCAGCTCCATCACGAGAGTCGAGCCCTAGTAGACAGTAAGAGACAGTAAGCCCTAGTACGGCTACCTATCTAAACTTACCCCCTAAAAAGAGTCAAGAGAATTCTACTTGGAGCATTCGGCATGGAAATAAGGACTTGGAATGGAGACTTGGTACCTGGAACTGCAGATCGCTTAATTTCGTTGGTGGCGACAGGGTGCTGCTGTGGGTGGGTGATCAGTCAGAACCCTGAAATTTTGGCATCGTGGCCAGTGCTGGAAAAAATCACTTTATCGAAACTCAAAATGATTGAATTTGAGTCATCGCAATATCAAAACTCTTTTTTCCAGAAGGAGTATGAATATCATTGGAATAAAAATTCATTGAGAAACCAAGCTGCTGAGTTTCGATGTTGCTGTATATTCGTTTCGAAAAACTCATAATACGTTACAAAAAAGTCAGAGCTGAATATCATTTTCAGTTCTATGGCAGTGAATATGAGTATCAGTTTCAGTGCCTTGCACTGAATATTTATATTCTAGTGGATTAAGACGCAACATATTGCAGTAGGCTTTGTGATGACAATTTACTTTAAAGTTGAGATAACTGTTTGTGCGGTTTGCGTAGAAATCAACCATTTATGGTGAAAACAACGTTTAGTAAAAATATCAACACCTCGAGATGTAACTGACATTTTTGATACTGAGTATCATTTTTCCTTTCGAATTCGTTGATACTGATGTTTGATAGGGTTTTTTTCTTCTAATTCTCGTCGTAATAAGTAAAGCCATTCTAATTTTCATCTTTTGTTGGATGGATTTAATGAATACTCCAAAAGTTCTTGTGCTGATGTGACTAAAACACACCTACCTTCCTATCCGTGAACTTTGAAATCACTGAAAAGCGACTATTAAAGCATATTATTGAATTTACGCAATTGACTTTATTTCTAAAATTCGTCGTACCGTTTTAAAATCCGTCCATCAAAATTTTTCATCGTCCGAACTAAAAATCACAACAATGTTTACTAAACTAACGCGCATGCATTTGTGTAGGATGGCATGACAAATGTTATTCTACAAAATTTCTGCAGGTCAGGCCAGTAATGCCAGGTTTTGCTGAAGAAAAATCCGTAGTTTTACTATCTGTATTTTTTTTTTTTTTGAAACGATGATTCTACAATTGATGAAGGGACGGTAAGGGAAAGTAATGAAGAAGGATTTTTTTCCGGGAGTGAAGGGGAAAAAAAAATATTAACCCTCTAGTGCCCAAATTTTTGATTTGCTTGAAATTTTTTTTAAAATGCTCATTTCGTGGCCAGAATAATGGAAAAAATATTCTTTAATTACTAAGTTCAGGAATAGTTTGATTATTTATAAAAATTCGTAACCCGCCAATTGGCGGGGTTGGGCACCTGGGCGCAAAAAAGTTGCAAAATCAAATTTTTCGATTTAATTCGGGACATCGATTTCAGAACATCTATAACAGTGTTAGTATTTATGCAACTATTGACCCGTCGTGGCTAGCCACGATACCAAAACCTTTGAAAATGTAATATGGTTTACAATTGAAAAGCGCGTGCCCGTATTAAAAATTATTAATGAAACAGTTTTAAAATTGGCTTCTATTAATTAAAACACGTGTAATCTACAAACGAAGCATATGGGACTTAGATAAAAGGGACACCAATTGTGAAAACCATGCTGCGAGAGAGAACATTTCGAAAAAATAATCAATTTTAAAACCAAGACAAAATTTAGATTCGGTTTCGCCAAAACTATGATTGCAGTAACTATTAATTGCATATTGCATTATACCGCTTGCTGTCTAATCCGCTACCACTCGTTGGACCACAACTACAAACACATCCTTCGTTTTAGTAAATCGGACAAACTCTTGGATTAGTTATTTGCTTGAAATCGAGTCAACGCAATACGAAGTCTTGGATATAGGAGATTTCGACGACTTTTTTGCGACCCAGTCCCTTAAAAAAATTAAAATATTTTTAAAATACTTTGCAATAAATTTCTAAAGTTACTTCTATTAAATTCTTAAAGTTAGAACTTAAATTTGTAGATTTCAACACTTATGTTGCCTTATATTGAGATATTTCAGGTCGTGTTTGTAAATCAGCTTTGCAACTAAATCATGGAACAACACGTTTCACACAAACCTCATTTTGATGAATTCTGGCTTTATAACTATCTGGTTTGAATATATCCTTGATAAAACATCTGACTGTGTAAGAATACACGCTATATCACCTCTGTGTGATTAACATATCATCCCACACCTCACTCGGGAAGGGTTTTAGCAACTATATACCATTCTGGTAAGAAACTCCGGAAGAAGTAAATGTACGTATAAATATACTCAACGGGATATGCGTTTTCGCGCCTCATATTGAATATGAACTACTTTGGCAGCTTCTGATAATCAAATATAGCTTGATTAAATCATAGGCTATCCTTATTATCACATGCCAAATCACACGTTAAGAATATTTCATCAATCCCAATCTTGTTCCCCCGTAGGACTTGATGAAATCAGAATCGCATTTAGTAGCAACCCATCAAATTGCCGATTGCACCCACCCACCCACTGCTGAAATTATTGTTACCTTCACTACGCGTGTTGTAGTCTAGAAAACTTTTTATTTAACAGGTTGCTTGGATCTAGCGTTACAGTCAGACACAAGGAAACTATATATATTAATAATAATAATAATGAGCTTCAACTGAAATTTTTGACCATATGGCCGATTCCAGGTCCCGGACAAGTTCCTTCGAAATCCGTTCCGTGCTTGAATCAGAAAAGAAACCCTCCCCGAGCCCGGAACCGGTCTTGCGGCCTCTGTGAGACATGAGACGCTCGCCAATCGCTATTTTGTCGAGTGCTGATGTTTTTTGATATGCGACACGACATAATTTACTGATGCTGAAATGTCCCTTCATGGGAACCGGTTCCGGATTTATAATATCCCCCCGGATTCGGATGGAGCATGCCATGGCTCATAACTGCGGCAAAGTAACTGATATGTCCACAGTCGATGATATGCTTACAAAAATCAACAGATTTCAAACAAGTTTTAAATATTTGGCAACTTTATCTAAAAAAGCCATGTCACGGTTGCCCAAGGAACTCCGGAATAACTCCGGGACCATATGACATAGGGCTATTATCTATAGATATTAGGAAAATAGAAAATATTTCCGGAGAAATTCCCAAATTTGGTGAACAAATATTGAAAGATAAAAAAGTTACGGCCATTTTAGTAAATTTTGCAGTGCTAAAAATGAAGTAGGCCCTAGAGGGGTTAATCGAAGCGTCTTGCGGAGGAAAACTAGACTTGACTTCCAGTTTGAATGCATCATTGAATCTCCTTACCCGTAATATTGTCGGCGGAGACCAGAGATCCCAAATATATGAACTCATCAACTACTTCCAGTTCATCGTTGTCTATAGTCATTGCCCGTGGGAAGCGAATCTTTCCAAACAGACACAGAAACAGTTGTATTTTCAAAATTGGCAATGAATTCAGCAGAATCACCACGATCTTGCCTATTGATGTCCTTATCAGTAAGCAATTTGCTTTTGGGGATTCTATTACTCCAAATAGTTCCCAGTCATATATTCCTCTCGTTCTTCTCGAGTGGGGATATAAAATCAATGGTAGGGTAGATGCTCCAGTAGTTGTGGTAGTACCAGTAGTGGTGGAAACTCGAAATATATCATAATTTTGGCGGATTTCGAGATAATTTCAGTTTTCTATTGTTAAATATTTATTTGTTAACAGTTTTATCTAAGATACACAGTTAAAATTCAAGATGCTGGTGCAAAAATTACAAATTTCTTTTCAGCAGTCCAATAGAGTGCAATTGCTTAAGAAATTCGTAACAATCCATAGCATTTTAACAAGCCTACGTTGTTATCCACATGCTGCCATGCTCATTGCAAGCGTTGCTAAGGCGGTAAACAACATTCCACTATTATAGGCAAATTTTCCACTATTATAGGAACATTACCACTACTTTAGGAGCACATACTAATGTCAGGAAAAGCAATATTTTAGATATATTAACCAGCAGAATGGTATAATTTTGATATGTATTTAAAGCCAACACTATGACGCACCATATTATCATGTACTTCAATTGAAAACTGATAAATTGAGCGTTTAAATTGTCTTTACACACTACCTCCTGACATAATGCCTCCATTACTGGAGCATCTACCCTAATGCCGTATAATAATAATCGAAAAATATGATTTTTAAAATCCGGCAAAATTTTAGAAAGGCGAACAACAACATAAATAGCTGCTCCCAAGTCAGGATTGCCTACACCATAATATGCTTTAAAACTGTAACCTTTGAAAACCCTTTAGTCTGATAGAACATGAAACTTAAATCCTCATTTATGTGACTTGTTTGATAAATTGGGTTTTTCATTTTTATAGTACACATTTGTTCAGTATAATCTTTCCTCGACTGGTAATTCATTCAATTTGTTCATTAACACAAACTTATTAGGCGGTATAGATTAAAATCGATATAAAAATTCGTAACTTCTAGAGTTTTTATTTCTCCATTTCCAAATTTTGCATGCTTCTTTGAGAAAGATTAAGAAATATTTTAAAATAAAATAAATCGAGAAAAAAAAGTTCCAACTTTGAAAAAATTGCAATTGTTTATAAAAATGCACTATTCAACTATTGAAAAACAATCGAGAGGAAGTATGGTATACCAATTTTGAAAGCTTGTGGAATAGTGAACACATCTGGTAGAAAGTCATTTTTTGATATTACAAACTATGTTTACAATTAGCATTTAAAAAATAGTAATTTTTCCGGATTACAATACTTTAAAAAATCATATCTTGCAAATTCCAACAGTAACATCGAAATAGAAAAATACGTGTCGATTTTTTTTGAAGAGAAAAAAAATTTTGATTGTAAATTTCCCGTGGAATAACCCATATAATTTAAACAGGTTTTCACGAGTAACTCATCTTCAAAAAAGCCTTCTCGGTTTTTCTTTCTATAACTTTGCTAAAGCGAGGGCATGTATAACCATTCATAAGCTCCTTAAGTCTAAGAGTCCGGATTATTTATACAGCAAGCTGCAATACTTCAGAGGGTTGAGACTGAGAAAATTTGTCATTCCAAGGCACAGGACGAGTCACTATGGTAAAACGTTTTGCCTTTCTACTATATAAATATATAGTATAAAGGTATAGAAATCACTTGGAAAACCGGAAATGGAAAGAAGGTCCTGCGGGCCGAATGTCATATACCATTCGACTCAGTTTCGAAAACTGAGCATTTTCTGTGTGTGTGTATGTATGTGTGTGTGTGTGTGTGTGTGTGTGTGTGTGTGTGTGTGTGTGTGTGTGTGTGTGTATGTGTGTGTGTGTGTGTATGTGACGCTTTTAATCTCACTCACTTTTCTCGGAGATGGCTGGACCGATTTTAATGTTCTTAGTGTCAAATGAAAGGTCTAGGTGTCCCATTGGTCGCTATTGAATTTTATACTGATCGGACTTTTAGTTCAAAAGTTATGTATAAAAATATGAAAAATATGGGACTTCATTATCTCATAGGTCCCTTAACCGATTTGAACAAATTGCATATGAAAGAGGAGCCTTGCAAACCCTTAACTTCCAAATTTCATGACGATTGGGCTTGTAGTTTGAAAGTTACATAAAGAAATGTGAACAAATAGTATTTAAAACATATTTTTGTAACATATAAGCATTAATTCAATGAAAAACATCACACATTTTATTATTATTTGAAAATTACTACTGAGATCTATCAAACGAAACCGAGTTATTTAAAATCGGACAGTTCATTCAAAAGTTATTTAAACTTTAACACTTAAGCACCGTATATTAAACCGTTAAAACGTGTGAATTCAAAACAAATGTTGATTGTATTCAATGTGTGTGATGTATGTGTGTATGTATGTATGTATGTATGTATGTATGTATGTATGTATGTATGTATGTATGTATGTATGTATGTATGTATGTATGTATGTATGTATGTATGTATGTATGTATGTATGTATGTATGTATGTATGTATGTATGTATGTATGTATGTATGTATGTATGTATGTATGTATGTATGTATGTATGTATGTATGTATGTATGTATGTATGTATGTATGTATGTATGTATGTATGTATGTATGTATGTATGTATATATGTATGTATGTATGTATGTGTGTGTATGTGATCCCAAGCAACAATGTGAGTTTGATTGTACTCTTCTGGTGGTTTTCATGACCAATTTTGGTCTTGAATGTCATCATAAGAGTGTAATAAAACTCAAATTGTTACTTGGGATGACAATTTACAATTTTTAAATTTGCATTGAAATTCAAGAAAATATGTTTCTAACTTTTCTGAATCAATTGTCTGAAATTTTTGAAGCCTCTTAGTGGAATACGAAATTTGAAATTAAAGAAAAGAAAAAACTTTTACCGACTAAATCCCACTATTTAATATTTATTCGCAACAGATACGTATACGCTTTGAAATAAGACGCTGTTGAAGCCTGCACGTCGTAGGCGAACTACGTATCTGTTGCAAATAAATATTAAATAATGGGATTCAATCGAAAAGCTTTTTCTTTTCTTTGATTTCAGATTTCAATTGTCATTTTGTTCACTTGCTGTTACTCACAATTGTACACGAAAAGCAAACAGCGAAGAAAAGCAGTTAATTTAAGCATGAAGGTATAGTGGTGTATAGGATTAAAAATGAGTTGATTTTTCCAAATAAATTTATACAAATTTCAAACAAATTTTGCGCATCAATAGATGCTCTTTTCAATCAATAGATAGAGCTTAGAAATGTTATATGAAAAATAGGAAGTAAACGTTGCACGGTAGTAATTTTGTAAGATTTGTTTTCGTTAATGACATTTTAAAGGACAGATGTCTTATGTCATGTATCATGTTTCAACAAATAAATCAAAAATGACAAACACTGAAAATCATATCGATCATATTTCCCATTCTCAAGCATGTTTAAGGCGCAGCTTTTGCAACCCTCTTGTTTTCCTAACCCTCCAACATTGTAAAAACGATGCGATCAAGCTAATGACTATCTTTTCATGAAAGTACATTCAAAAAAAGCATAAGTTTTGATTTTCATGCAAAAATAATTATCTGAAGGAGCGCCAGCTAAGAAAAAGTTCAATTTCTCTTTTTCATATCTAATGCTCTATTCAGTTATTTTTTCTAATTCAGATATATTGCAAAATTGAAGCCAAGCAAACTAATAGTAAAATTTTGAGATTAATCATTTTGTTGTCGATATTCTTTGTCTTCAAAGGCGAAGTATAATAATAATTTTTCTGAACTCTTGTTTTTCAAAGATGCTAACTTTTGAACACATGGTATTAATTAATTAGCAACAAATCTGTTCTGAACACATATTTCATATTGTCAATTCAAAACAAGTTTCCTATGGGGCTCTGAAGCCCGAAAGTTTAGGCCGACCGATTATAAAACTAAATAAGGTGTTACAAGTATCTACGCACACAAGGAAAGAAAATTTAATTATTCTACGCAATACGTTGTGAATTTTACTGGCAAATAAGGATTTTGAGGAATACGGAACGGATATTTAAAAATATAGTCAAGTTAATTATACATAGATGTTCCTGAGAAATTAAATGATGATTATTGTGACAGTAGAAAGGCTAGGTCACGCCGCTAGGTGGATTAATTCTGGTTTTTCATTAGAGGAGTTGTCTACTGGAACGAACTTCCACAAGACGTCATTCATGAGAATAGTACGGTTAAGTTTCGGAGAAGATGTTTAGAACTATTTTGAGTTAGCATATAATTATAAGGTTTGGATTGAAACTTTGAATTCTACATATTTTTGGATATTAAATGCAGTCGCACTTCATATATACAACATTAAATTCAAATGTAACGTTAAAAGATATTAATCTTATGTTGCAGTAATCAATAAACAAACAAACAAACAAACAAACAAACAAACAAACAAATTAGCAATTTACAACAATTTGAATTTCACTCTGCAGAGCAAAATATTTTTTTTTCTCAGTTTTCTGGCATTTTTCAAGTTTTGCACGAAATATCTGTTTCAAATAAACGTAATAAAACAAACAAACCACTCGAATAGTTAGATTAGACTATAATGAGAAGGTATGGGTGGATCTCAACATAAAACGAATAAGGATAGTAGATTTACAACGATTTTGCTGAAGCCCGCCAATTGGCAGGGTTGGGAACTAGAGGGTTAATATATGCCTGACCGCATTTCAAGGTCATGACTAAAGTCACGAGTTTGGTCAATTGTCATAGGAACGGAGCCTTTTTTCGAAGAACCACGCTGAGAAACGCGAACTAACACGCTTTCGGACGAACAGCGTCACACGCAGTACCGTCAAACGGGGTAACTTGCAACAGCGGGGTAACATGCAACAACGCTATATCGATCCAATTTATTGTACTTTTTGATCTCTTACTTCAATTTTTAATCTTTATCAGTCACTGAAACTTGTTGTTCACAGATTTAAGAAGCCTTGGATAATGTTATGGTGATTTTTTGCTGTTTCGGTAATTTGTAAAAAATCGCACAAGATGATGTCAAGTTCGTCGTCAATTTTTCGTTTGTAAAACGTTTGTGTCGCCCACAAGCATTTCAAATAATAGAAGCTTATCATACATTCTTTATAGTAAAATGAATAATAAGGAAACAAAATAATTGATTTATGATGACTAATTTTGTGTATCCTGCTTGCTACCACATTATTCGTAAAACAAGCACTTAAAGGGGGTAACTTGCAACAGCTGGTGGATATAAAAAGCTGTGTTCCGTTAACTTCACGAGGAAAGTTATCATTTAATTTTGCATCAAGCAATACTAAAGTACAACGAAGAGTGTAAGATACTTTCGGTAAGTCGGAAATATGCCAGTTTTTCTCTGGATATACCGAAAACGGCTATAGAAGAGGCTAAAAAGAAAATATCCTCACTGAGAGAAATCAACCAGCAATATGACAGTGTCTAATTACGATCACTCGTAACGCAATGAACATTCATACATTACGTAACTAAGATATCGATGATTTTCAACTCCACCACTCCACTTCATGACGTGATTTTGCATAGTGGATATACGACGTGTAACGAGTTACGCAACTCCCGCTCCCCTACGTGCGTTACGTAATATGTGAATGGTCCTTAAAGAAGGCAGTTCTATCGGATCCAGACAAGAAATATCAACTGCGTGAATAATATAAAAAGTTTAATTCGTAATTTTCCGTTACGGGACTCATAAATTATTTTCACCAACGTGACATAGGACGTTAATGCGTATATTCATAGCAAAAGCATTGAAAATCGCAAGTCGGATTATCATTTGCATATTCAAGTCAAAAGAAACTCATACAGATCATAAAATTCGTTCAATTTCCAAAAACTATTGCTTGTTGCAAGTTACCCCGTTTAAGGGGTTACTAGTAACAAACTAGTTAAAAAATTCTGCAACTTCCAATATTGATCGCATATTTTTTCTCTATATGTGAAATTGTTCTATCCTAGACCTAATAACTTTGTATTAATTAAATGTCCTCAAATGTACTACAGATAAGTTTTTACTTGCACTAATAGTTGAGAACTGTTGCAAGTTACCCCGTTTGACGGTACCTTGCAAGTCGTAAGGGCCTGCATAGTGTCGTCGTTCTGAAAGTAAAAACACGTTAGATTAAAACTTCTCGGTCGGTGGTTTCTACAGTAGGTGGAGGAAGAGGCACAATTTGTGTCTAAAAATAGACCAACCCATGTCGCTATGGTTAATAAGGGGGGTTGTGCAGACTTCTTTTGTCCAGCGCCTCTGTGGTTCAAAGGTACACGGGTACCAGTGAGCGACACGCCCTGGCAGATGTTGTGGGTTCAAATCCGGCTATAATCTCTGATTACAGCTTGGTTCGACCCATGCACCTTCCAGCATTGGACAAAAGATAGGAGTCACAACGACAACTTGTTAAGCATAGCTACCTATTACCCCCCCTCCCTTCCTTTCCACCCTTCCCCTTCACTCCCGGAAAAAAATCCTTCTTCATTACTTTCCCTTACCGTCCCTTCATCAATTGTAGAATCATCGTTTCAAAAAAAAAAAATTAATATATGTCTGACCGCATTTCAAGGTCATGACTAAAGTCACGAGTTTGGTCAATTTACCATCTGTGTTTTAATCACAGAGGAAAGTGTTATAAATTATAAAACTTAATCAAATTTTAAATCAAACTTTTGATTTAAATGGAAATTTGGCCAACATTCGTTCTTCATATAAAGTGTTTCTCAGTTTTGCTAAAAAGTAACATTTTTTATCGCATAGGTATTCTTGATTGCAACTAATACTTTTTTGAATCGAATCAGTTTATGATACATTTCAAATTTCCTCTAGGTATATTAATCAAGAACGCATAGACTTGACTTTCGCCATTCGCCTTTAGGCTTTATTTTTCCAAATACTTAAATTTTTCGTCGTTTGGTTATTTTGTATCTTGTCTTCAATTTTTCGTTTTTTTGTTTTGGAGTGCACGTCAACTTGTCCGCCGTTATTGTCATCTTCTTGTCGTTTTTTTGTTTATTTTAATGTGAGCTGTATGACAGCTTGGCTCATTCATGGTTTCTGTGGGATTATAATTTGAACCTAAGTCCTCGGCATGAGAGACGTGAATGCTAACCACTACACCGTGTTAACCACTTGTTTTGTTTGTTTCCTTTTAACGTTTGTTGGTCGTTTTCCGTTATTTTTAACATCTGGTATTCTACCATCGTCTTTTTGTCTCTTTTAAGTGATTTGGTCGTCATTTTTTATTGCTTCTTGTGGCGTTTTTGATTTGATGGCATCGTCATTAGTGTCTTTTTTGACATAGCTTGTCACTGTTTTGTTGACTTTCATTTTTTCTCCAATACCTTTAGCCAAAGGCTACATCTATTTACAGTCTTTTCGTCGTTTTGTACGGCTTTTTTGGCATTTTTGTCGCTGTTTGTTACGTTTTTTGGCGTCTTTTAACCGTATTTTAGTCGTTTTTCAACTTTTCGCCTATTTGTCTTCACTTCTTCGTCATGTCTATTCGCAGGCATTTCACTGCCTGTTCGTCGATCGTTCTTTCATCGTCTTTTCGTTACCTTGCATTGTCTGTTCGTCACATTATCGTTGCTTTTTCGGAGCCATTTAGTCGTCTTTTTGTAATCTCTTTACTGCCCTTTCTCCGTATGCGTCATGTCATTGTCATTTCTCTGTTACATTTTTATCGTCTTTTTATTGTCTTTTGGCCATCTTTCCATCGTATTTTCGTTTTATGACATTTTACCATTTCATTTTCATTGTCATTTTTCAATCATCTTTCGTCCTATTTGTTTCCAAGACTACAAAATTGTTGTAATTTTCTTGTCTTTTCGTTATTGTTTCGGCGTCTTTTTGATGACTATATTCCCCATCTTTCTTTTTTGCCATAGTCTTTCTTTTTCGCCGTAGTCTTTTTTGCCTGTTTTATCGACTGTTTGACAGTTTTTAAATATCTCTTTCCCATTTTTTGTCGTGTTTTTTGTTGCAGTTTTTTGTCGCTTTTTTATCGCATTTTTGCCATCTTTTCAGCACAGTTCCATTGACTTCTATTCACATTTTCGTCAACATTCCGTTGTCTTTTGCCGGCTCTTCGTTGTCTTTTCTATTTATTTTAGTCATCTTTTCATCGCTTTCTGATCCCTCTTGGGCAAATAACGGAAAATGACGGAGATTTTATTTGTCGCGTAAAAAGAGCATATTGAACAGTAATGCATAGGGAACAAGGATTCGGTCTACTCAGAACAACCTTATTCGCTTGATTTTGAAGTTCTATCGCATTACAGAAATCATATTACGGAACTGCCAAAATGTGAGAAAAACTAAAAATGAAAATGTTTAGCCGTTTTGCCGCACTCCAACTAGGAAAATATCAGTATTATTATAAATATCTGCCGCCACAGCGAAAACTGCTAGTTTTTATTGACAGCGTAACAGCAATAAAGCAAATCTTATATTTTAAAAACACTTCTCGTTAAAAAAAGTATTCTATTCACTATTCACGCCCTGGCAGGTGTTGTGGGTTCAAATTCGGTTATAATCTCTGATTGTAGCTTGGTTCGACCCATGCACCTTCCAGCATTGGACAAAAGATAGGAGTCACAACGACAACTTGTTAAGCGTAGCTACCTATTACCCCCCCCCCCCCCCCCCTTCTTTCCATTCTTCCCCTCCATTCTCAAAAAATCCTTCTTCATTTACTTTCCCTTACCGTCCCTTCATCAATTGTAGAATCATCGTTTCAAAAAAATATTAGTATTCTATTCGCTTCTTTCTCTCAGAAACAATAAAGTTGTGCTTTTCGGGATATTATTCATTGCATGTAGCGTACGCGTACTTTTTGTCACTAAATGAACTTTCAATCTTTTCCGCAAAGTTTATGAAAATCCGTAGATTTGAGCACTTGATCCGTAGGTCCGTAGAAAATTCCTAAATCCGTAGAACTACGGATAAATCCGTAGATCTGGCATCACTGGGTCAGGCAAGTTTTCCTGGCTTCCTGGTGCTGGTCTAACAAGCCAGTCATCGTATGTTCGAATCTCGGCTAGGCGGTGCTTGCTAGTTAGAGTCAGTAGGATTGTTGCACTGGCCCCGTAATTTTCCTGTACTCTAACAGCCGGCTGCGAAGTCTGTCGATAAAGAAGGGTAATGTCTAAAGACGGTATAAACCCATGGGTTTTGATGATAGACAACTTACTAAAATATTAGGGAATAACTGATATTTTTAATAATTTGTGTTGGATAGGACGGGAATAGGCAATTACGACGATGTACCAACATACCCTATTCAGTTTTAGAGATGGAATAATGCTTATCTGTTCCAATAATATCGTGACTGGATACTGAAATTGATTTTCATGCTGATAAATATCAGTTGCATAGGGATCGAGTTGATATTCAATTTTATGAGTATCAACTGATAATTTTAAGCACTGATCGTGGCACTGCAGGAGATTTGTTGCGAAGGCGATAAGGTGTGGAGGATCTGTGGCGGCAAAGTCCAATTTTTCCAGAGCGGTGGAGCACCCTGCAAGCTGGGAACGGGTTTCGTAGTGTTGGGCAAAATGCAGGATCGCGTAATGGACTGGAAAGCGATCAACGAGACGATGTGCGTGTTGAGGATGCTAGGCCGTTTCTTCAACTAGACCATTAAAACATGCATTGTCCACACGAAGATAGACCCGACGACAAGAAAGAAACGTTCTATGCGCAGCTGGAGGAAATGTACGACAGTCGCTCAACACGGGACATCAAGATCGTCATCGAGGATATGAACACCTAGGTCGGCAGGGATCCAATCGGCTGATCGCCCAGCCAGCATCAATATGAATGAAAGTACGAAAACTATCGTAAATATATCTTAACAAATTCGGATTCGTAAATAAAGCCTAATAAGGTGGGCGCAAGTTGATATTCTATCGTTTATAATGCTTGTAACTGCCAAACATACGATTTTCAGCACAAAGTCGTATAGCTGCATGCAGCTGGTCGCGCTTAATCGGATCTTATCGTATTGATCGTATACCTATATAAGTGGATCGCTCAAAATTATTCCTCACTGCGTACATCGCCTCCAAAATGGTACGGATAAGCAGCTTTTGCGCGTCAAATAGGATTTTGTTGAATACATATCAGTACGTAACTCTTATTTGCAATCTAATTATACATATAAAAATGCTATGGGGCGGGTCCCATAGTTTGCACACCGACACGAACGATAACGGCCAGCGATGCATCAACTTTGCAGCTTCCCGAGGCTTGGTTATCAGAAGCACTTTCTTCCCCGCCGTCAACGAGGCTGCAACCGCGGTGCTAGGAGTGGAAACCTCAAGTGCACGAAAAGATTGGTTTGACGGGGAATACCAACAAGCGATAGAGAGAAAAAGAGCTTGAAAAAACTATCTAAGCATATCCACGAGAGAGAATTTGGCCTCGTAGCGACGAGTGCGGAATGAATTGACCACGATCCTGAGAAGGAAAAGCGCCAGAAGAAGGACAGAGCTTGTAAGGAGCTGGAACAACTATTCCGGGCTAATGGCACGCGCAAGTTTTACGAGAAGGTGAATCAAACTCGTAAGGGATATACACCTAAACCTGACATGTGGAGTGATGAGGGAGGGGATCTAATCACAAACGAGCGCAAGGTGGTCGATGAGTGGAAGCAGCATTTTGATGAGCACCTCAACGGCGATATTGCAGAAGGAGACGCAACCGAAGGTAACCTCAGAGTGCGTACAAACGACAACAGCGTGCAAACTCCCGATTTCGAGATCCGGCGAGAAATTCGCCAGATGAAGAATAATAGAGCCGCCGAAAAGGACCGACTCCCGGCAGAGCTTTACAAAAATGGCCAAGAACCGCTAGCAACGGCACTTCATTGGCTAATTTCTAGGATTTAGGAGGAGGAGAAACTACCGGAAAAGTGGATGGAAGGTGTAATTTGTGCCATCCACAAAAAGGGCGACCGCCTAGATTGCTGTAATTACCACGGCATTACGTTGGTCAATGCCGCCTACAAGGTGCTTTCCCAGATTTTGTTGCGTCGTCTATCCCCAATAGCAAGAGAATTCGTAGGGCAGTATCAGGCAGACTTTGCGGGGGCCCATGTTACTACGGATCAAATTTTTACTCTCCGTTAAATCGTCCAGAAATGTCGAGAGTACAACGTGTCCACGCATCATATTTTCGTAGAATTCATAGCAGCATACGATACAGTTGAACGCGAACAGCTATGGCAGATACATGAATACGGTTTTCCGCACAAACTGATCAAAGATACCCTGGAGCGAATGATGTGCTACGTGCGAGTTTCGGGGACACTCTCGAGTCCTTTCGAATCGCGCAGAAGGTTGCGGCAAGGGGATGGACTGTCCTATATGTTATTCAACATCGCTGTGACCCGGCGAGCGGGCATCGCAACGAGAGGACCGATCGTCAGAAAGAGTAACCAACTCCTAGCTTTCGCAGTCGACCTCGACATCATTACTAGCCTTCCCGATTCAACAATTCCAAGTTTTATTACGTTCGTATAGTGGTTTTAATGACCAATTCCATAGAACCGCTAATAAAACTATGAGCTCCACCAGAACTTTCTGATGACCGCTACAAAACTGTTTTCTGACCAAGTGACCCACTCTTCAGAATGTTTTCATATTGGTCCAGGGATATCTTCTGAAGCTCGTCTTTACGTACGACTGACATGGCACTGATTATGTGTTGAATTCTTTTCTGGATAGCCATTAATAGCGTGTTTAACTTAAGGCGGAACCGAAAGTGGCTAACGTTATTGTGTTAGTGCGACAAACACTGTACTGTACGTCTTATGTGTTCGTTAAAAACCTAAACGTTTATTTGAATATTGCATTAGTATTGGTAATATATGTCAAATAGCGGAGCTTGCAAACATAAACAGCTGATCCGCAGCCAACCGCACTGACTACAAACATCCCGAAAAAGGGTTTGTTTTCTTTATCAAGGCATTCCGATTCAATCAAAATTAACAGCAGCAACTGAATAATGCGTAGGATCACTAGAATGTTTAATTAATCCGCTTGCATCGAATTGCGTTTTTGATTCCTGCGTTTGCGTTTTGTTTGTTTATTTCACTCTAAGCTCATTTTAGAATGGCCCATGCTATTAATTCTTATTCTTATTCTTATTCTTATTAATACCATCACAACCACAATAAAGGATTCCTGGAAATAATTTTAAACATTTCTAATTTTAGAAATATTTCGAATCATTTTCTTGTCAGTATTAATATTTGTAAAACATTGGCAATATTTCACAAATACTAAATCGGCCAGGCCAACTGTGAAGCATTGCCGCAAAGACGATTACACGATATGAATCTTGTTTGAATAAATTTATTCATACAAAGATGCATTTCTAAATCAACAACGTCTCGTACCAACCGTTTCTGATTATTGGCAGTTTTATTTTCGTTGGGAGTATTTGGCTAGTAAAGGTTAAGTACTCCGGACCCTCGGGGATGGGACATGTACATTTACTTACTTGCCCTGGTAAATACCTAGGTTATAGCGCATTTTTTCGCTCGCCCATGCTATTAATTGTTCAAAAACGCGGAAACTATTTGGTAAAATTATGAATGCGCATTTTATTTTGGTGTAAAGCAAGTTAATTCATAATTGTGTAGAATGTAAAAGCATTAAACATAGCCACATCCCATAAAATCAAGCGATTATCCGCCATCTCATTCCACATGTAAGAAATCACGGTGTTCTCTTAAGCTTTTACCACTAGTCGGTATGCAAATTTCATAATAAATACAGTCTATCTAATTGATATACTGTCATACTCGATGATTCATCACAAAAACGGCATTAACTAGGCATGTTTTTCAAATATATTTCGAAAAACTTCAAAATACAAAACAGGGGTAGAATGCATCACGGCGGGATCGAACAGTTATAAAATATTTTTAATTTGCAGTACATATTTTGTTTCGGATTATTTATTAAAAATGTAGCAATATTATGTATTGTATAGGACTTAGAACTTGCCTTAAACCTAATTATACATTATTTAACTTACAATATTTCATCACACATCAGTTGGAGAAAAGTAGATGATTAAATTTTATTGCCAATTATATTGAGATATGAACCCATTGTATCCCAGCAAACAAGCGTATGTAACAAACGCTATAACGAACGCTTCCGCCATTTCGGCACCCTAGTTTTAGGAGTTTATACAACACGTGATTGAATGTAAATTTTTTGGTTGCGTTTAACGCCTAACTGGGCAAACTTGGTGCGTTTTGTCCACGGGCTTTGGCGTTGCACCATTAGAATTTTTTGACGTAGGACTACATCTTACGGTAAGGGTTGGTTAGATAGGGTGTCATTCCAAAAAATTCTTCTCGAAGGTGGTTTTCTGATCGATTTTCAATATTTTAGCACCAGTCGGTGGGAAAAACTTCTACGCATCGGCGCAAATGAAGATCGCTGATTCTTAAATGTCACTATTGAAAATTTGAAAATAATGAAGCATTATCCAACTGGAAATCCTCTCTTCCTGGTTGGTTGAAAAAGACGTCATCTAAGTTTTAACGTGTTTTTTTGCAAAAAAGTGACAGAAACTCCCTGTCCCAACAAGTCGAAGATTCTTTACGGGCAATTAAACCTAGACCAATTAGATGCCTTTGCTTGGAAAGTATGCCACAAAGAGTGACAAAGCCTGCTCGTCCAAAAAAAATTTTACGATCGCGATTAAACCTAGACCCATTTGATGTCTGTGTTAGGGAAGTGTGTCAGGAAAAATGATGAAAGTTCCTTGCCCCAACAAGTCACCAATTCTTTGCGACGAGACGATTAAACCTAGGCGAATTTGATGTCTGTGTTGGAGAAGTGCTGGCTGGCAAAGGGTGAACCTGTGCATTCCATAACCTCTGTTCATTAACTCCTATTCCTACCTCCACGAGGTGTCGGCTGGGGTACGCAACTTCGGTCATCGTATGCTAACAGGAAAGCGGGCACAGTGGTTCCCGCCCACATTAAGATGGCAGCCCCATCAGCGGGATAAGGACCTTAGATTAACAGCCTACTGTACCGGAACACAAAAAAGTTATCGAAAATGCAAAAAGAAATCTCTCTGGATTATTGGCAACGACCTTTATCATGAAAACACGGACACGAATCGGAGTATGGAATATACTGACTCTCGCCCAGCAGGTCAAGCTGGCTCAACTTGCAAGGGAAGCCAGCCGCTTGAAGCTTGAAATCATGGGGCTGAGCGAGTTCCGCCGGTCGAATACTGGCGAACTTATCGATTTGGTTTAGGTATAGCGACCATAATAAATCCCATAGAATATTTCATAAATTTTAAGCAATTTCGTTGGTTTGCAGCATGTGCGCATTTAATTTCATCGTGCATATTGATATGATAGGTGGAAAAAATTAACGCGCCACTAAAATTTTGCAATTTTCGAAAACTGATTGTTTTAACAAAATAAATATATTCAGTTTGTCAATCTCAATTTCTAGCAAAATCATTTTCGTTGCTTCCTGTGGTTGGAAAACTGATTGATAATAACTTTCTTTCTGCAAAACACTTTGCTTTGATGAATTTTTGTTTGCGAGCAAAAAACAAAATACTAGAATAAGGCAATATGGCCTCGCATAAGAAAATGATTTTGGTGTTGAACTGCGGTATTCTTCATAATAGCAGCAAAAAAAACTGTTTGGTCAGCGTGTTACCGATTTAATAGCTCTATAAAATTAACAGATTTATTGCGGTTTGACAAGCAACCGCGATAAGATCAATTTTGATTGGTGCGCCATTTTGTATTGTTACGCCACATTTATGGTAAGTTTATAAGAGACGTGGTGCAGCCAACAAGTTTTAACGTGGTAATATAAGCAACCACAATAAATTTGCTTTATTAACAGTTTTATCATGGTTTTCTAGCTAGCTATAAGTTTGTTTGGACTCGTATCCTTTCGGTATTGCGCAATACCACAATAAAACCAGAGGTAATGATTAATACCGCAATAAAACCTTTATAAAATTCAAGTAAAACCAAGTGCCTTTAGAATTGTTACTTGGGCAGTTCCATGGAGCGCATCCAATCTTCGACAATGCTTACAAAGTGGGCAGTCGTCGACCCAACCTCTCTGAGAGATTCACCGCAGACTTTCAAGGTGATATCGTCCGCAAAGTCGACGATCACAACCCCTACCGGGAACTTTAGTTTCAACACCTCGTCATACATGACGTTGCACAACACCGGGCCTAGTATGGAACCTTGCGGAACCTCTGTGGTGATTGAAACGCACTTCTGACCCTCCTCCGTGTTATAGTATAGCACACGATGGACGTTCTGAAGCGAATTGACTATGGAGTATCAACTAGCGCTATTGAACGCATTTCTCACGTCGGGCGTGACAATTGCGCAATAGCGGATACCTGTCCTCTTACGCTGGATTGCCACCTTGGCTGTCTTAGTGACAGACAAGATGGCATCCACCGTAGATTTGCCTTTTCGGAAGCCGAATTGGTTCCTTGACAGACCGTTTGTACCCTCAGTATACTGTATGAGTCTGTTAAGGATAACCCTCTCCAGCACCTTGCCGGCAGTATCGAGCAGACAGATCGGCCTATATGACGAGGGGACACCCGGAGGTTTTCCCGGCTTCGGCAATAGAACCAGGTTCTGTCGCTACCATCTGTCCGGGAAGTGGCCATCTTCCAGGCATCTACTCATTACTGCTCCGAATAATTCGGAAGCCTCCAAAATATCCGCTTTAATGGCCAAATTCGGGATTCCTTCTGGTCCCGGTGCCTTGCTCACCTTTAGGGATTTAGCGATCTCAATGAGTTCCTCGTTCGTAACCGTCGCTTCCTCCCCGACCTCTAAACCGCCGTCGCCCACGTTACTTTGGATGTTCGGCTAAGAGTCCGACCATCTTACGCTATGGTCTGAGATACTGGAACGTCGGCCGTGGGACGACTCAGCGGCCTGAGGCCAGGGCCTTGGCTCGTAGCGCGGAAAGAGGCCCTCGACGATTCGCTCCAGCATCTCTGGCGATCGCTCTGTGGGCGCCATCACGCCCTTGGTCTTTACCATTACGACCCTGTAGGCATCACCCCACGGGTTCGCATTAGCACTAGCACATAACCTTTCAAAGCAGGCTCGTTTACTACTTTTATCTTACTCTTAATCGCTGCGCGTTGTAACTGTTCTTTTGTTCAGTCTGAACTTCTCAGGGCGGACATAAGTCAATGCGGAGAACAAGCGAGTACGTGGAAAAGAATATAGCAGGGCTCTATGATTAAATATGATGAAAAGATAATGTAATTCACTAGATACAACGAATTTATTCAAATATCGTTTGGCGTCAGGATGGGAAAGGGTTTTTGGATGGTTGTATACCTCAACGTAGCTGTGTCGTAGCTCCTCCGAAGTCTGCTCAGGGTGGTGAATTTTAGCTGTGCTGCCACCTCGTGGCCGGGTGGTGTCTAGAACAGCCGTCTCAACCAATCTGGTGGGCGGCGGGAATCCAACTTCGCTGGCCGCCTTTAGCCGCCGGTGATACCGTTGAAGGCCTCGTTCACAGGTCGCTGGTTGGTTCGAATCTCGAGGGGTCCCGCAGTCTGCCAGTGAAATACGGAACACAAAAGAATCTGCGTCCGCGATCGTAGCCGGGTGATTTGCACGGGCCAACGGGAACGGGAAGGCACTAGATGCGGTCACTCACACACTTGGCTCACTTTTTAATTTTTGTCGTCACCTGGCGAAAATTTATACTTTTATAAAATGACGCGACTTGGTTCGGTCTATGGTTGTTACCAGAAAGAAGGCCGTCCGCAGGGCAGACGGCGTATTTATCCAACTCCGCCCAATTTTGCAAGTCATGCTGACATCTCACGTAGCTGTCAACGTTGGTCCACTGACAGGCGGGCAGTTGCGTTAATGTATACGGTTTTTGTCGGAGTTGATATGGAGGGGTATTAGGAGCGGGATTGGGATTTTATTTGAATTTAAATTTAAATTAGGTATATTTAACTCAAGAAAGGTAATTAGAGTAGAATTTTAGTTTTAAAGCAAAATATTTATTTTCATTAGATTTTAATTATTTAAATTAGAAAACATATTGGATTAATCAATTAGATGAATTAGATTTAGTTTATAATACAAAATATAAGAATTTAAATGAAAAATTTAGCTCTCGTGCATTGTAACCTACGATTAAGGGGTTACAATCTTCCCCGGGCAGGTAATAAAAAAAAATAGGAACATTTTTTTTTATCATCAAAAGGATTTACTTTCGCTCTTACAAGCTTATGGGCCTACTTCTTCCGAAGTTCCGACGGAATATGCGGCAATGATTTTTTCCATTTAAGGAGCTCTTTTCCCGCATATTAGACAGATCTTAAGGAGTGAGACTCGCCATTTCTATTAAGCATCTAGGAATTTATTTTTGCTATTAAAAGCTCATGGGCCTACTTCTTCCGGAGTTCCGACGAAATATATGGTAATGATTTTTCCACTAAAGGAGCTCTTTTCCCATATATTAGACAGATCTTCAGGAGTGAGACTCGCCATTTTTATTAAGTGTTTATGGGCCTACTTCTTCTAGAACTAAGACACAATACAAAGCGATGATTGTTTCCATCAAGGAGCTTTTTCGCTTAGTATTAGACATACTTCTAGGAGTGAGACTCGCCATAAGGAGGTATTTTCGCTATCATAAGCTTATGGGCCTGCTTCTTCCGGAGTTCCGACGAAATATATGGCAATGATTTTTCCGTTGAAGGAGCTCTTTTCCCATATATTGGACAGATCTTCAGGAGTGAGACTCGCCATCTCTTGTAATCGGTGGGAATAAAACTTTCCAGGAATTATAGTTCATTTCAATTCGAAATCTGTGAACCGGTCTATCAGGGTTCGTCAGAAAAAATGCCACTCTGCTGCCTCGCTATAACCGATATACTATCAACAATCAATGATTAAAAGGAACCGCCAATGATAAAAATTTTCTTAATTAGGTATATGCTTTTAGAAGACAGAATTTCATTGTACACTCTTCTTATATAATTTACGATCACGAGGAACGTTGTTGGCTCGGATAACATACTGGTATATTTCCATTCATTCGTCCCCTTTCGCTGGTACCAATTCCCATTCAATCTCATTCAAATTTCCTCATTCATTCCCGTGATTATATTCTTAATTTTATCGTGATTCTAGGGCGCCCTAAGCAAAATATATTGTATAAATGTTAGCTTACTCGAGACTTTTTTGAATTTACCGAAAGTGCTCTCATCGTGTACGGAGTACGTTCATGAAGCTTGACGATTAAATTTACACTGGCGAAGATTACCCCTGGGGTTTCGTCCAGTTTCTAATAATGTGCATCTACTTTATCGACTGACCGACTGTCAAATCGCAATGCCGAAATGTAGTTTTAATTCCATCATTAAAACGTTGTTAGTATCGGTGGAGGCTGAAAAACGTGGCTGCAGGTAAGTGAAAATTTAATATTATTTAATCCTTACTTTCTTTTTAGGGTATTAGCGATGGCTCATCCAGGTTTTAAAAGATTAGCTGGCCAAATGCCTATATCTTTGCCAGACAAGTCCTGTAGTTCATATGAAGAGGAACCAACTTTCGATCTAATTTTACACGGAATATATTGTTTGCCATATTTGGCATTATAATGTTCAGCCGCGTTCGAAAGTTTCATATTTTTACGGTATACCAGTTGTCCAGGGGTAAACGATTGGGCAAATCGACGGTGCCTAAGATTATATTGTTTTCGTGAGTTTTCGTGCGATTTAGTTAAATTTTTTTGTACTATTTCATACGTCTTCCCGAAATTTTGTTTACGTTTTTGCTCCTTATCATCGTCAGAAAGTTCGGGGTGTCGTGCGAGACGGTGATCGGTGCCCAATTCCGATAATTCATGACCGTGAATAATAAAGTAGGGGGTGAAGCCTGTCGCGGAATGAATACTAGTGTTAATCATGAGTTCTATCTCAGAGGTTCTAGTATCCCATGTCCGTTGATCGTCCTTAACGTAGGACCGAATAGCAGTGTTAATCGTGCGGTTTACACGTTCCACGGGATTCGCCTGCGAGTGATACCTAGAGTTCAGCCAGTGTTTGATTCCGAAGCGATCAATGAGTGCTTTAAACTCCTTCGAAGTAAACGTACTTCCGTTATCGGAGATTATTACTTCGGGAACAGAGTTCCGGTAGAACCATTGGTCCTTCAGAATCATACAGAGGGCTGAGCTGTCCAGTTTTCTCACAGGCTGAATCATCACCCATTTTGAAAAATAGTCAGCAATAACTAATATGTGTTGATTTCCCTTGCGACTGCGAGGAAGTGGGCCTATGAAGTCAATGGAAATTATTTGCCACGGACCATTTGCGTCCCGCATTTTACCCATTTCAGGCGACACTGGGACAAAAGCAGGTTTTATTTCTTTGCATGTTGCGCACTTCTGTATGTGCGATCGGACATCAAAAGCCATCTTCGGCCAATAATACCGTTTTTGGATTCGAGCTAGTGTTTTATCGCATCCAGTGTGTAGGTTTTCATCGTGATTTTGGGCTATGACGTTAGGAATTTCACTAGGGGGAGGAACAAGTTTCCATTCGAATCGGCTATCGTAAGGCTGATCCTTGGCGGTAACAAACTTGTACAAAATATCATTCTCAACCTTAAAGTCGACGAAATCATCGGGCTTATCGACAACATTTTGCTTCATACGGTTATACCATGAATAAGTGTTCGAATCTTGGATTACAGCAATGCTACGGGATAGGGCATCGGCCACTATGTTGTCTTTTCCCTTTCTGTGTACCACAGTCATGTCGTATTGCTGTAGGTCCAAACTCCATCGGCTACATCGTGATCCTACTTTCCATTTGGAATGCAGAATGTGTGTCAAGGCGGAAGAATCCGTAACCAAAGTGAAGTGATATCCCTCTATGTACCCGCGAAAAGCATCTATAGAAAGTAATGCTGCTAGTGCCTCTTTCTCAGCAGCATGATAATTTCGCTGAGGAGTGGTTAATTTGTGTGAATAGTATGCAATTACTTTCTCGTCGTCTTCTTGCTGTTGTGTTAGAACCCCGGCCACGGCAACGTCACTGGCATCCGTCTGGATGATATTCTTTTTCCAAATTTGGACTGCCCAAAATCGGGGCGCTTATTAGTAATTCTTTGATGGTGCAAAATGATGTTTCAGCCTCATTGTTCCATTTTATCGTTTTGCTAGAAGATTTTAAAAGATCGGTCAACGGTGCAGTAGCCCCGCTGAAATCAGGAATAAATCTTCGGTAATAGTTTGCCATCCCTAAAAACCTTCGAAGTTTAGTGATGGTGGTGGGTCTTTCATAATCCACGATTGGTTTAACCTTATCGGGATTAGTACGAAGGCCACCTGTGCCAAGAAGGTACCCAAGAAAGGGAACTTCAGAGACACCAAATCTGGATTTTGTGACGTTAATGCACAGATTTGCTCCATTCAGCCTTCGTGCTACCTCACGTACGTGGGGCCAATTGTAACTGTTCTTTTGTTCAGTCTGAACTTCTCAGGGCGGACATAAGTCAATGCGGAGAACAAGCGAGTACGTGGAAAAGAATATAGCAGGGCTCTATGATTAAATATGATGAAAAGATAATGTAATTCACTAGATACAACGAATTTATTCAAATATCGTTTGGCGTCAGGATGGGAAAGGGTTTTTGGATGGTTGTATACCTCAACGTAGCTGTGTCGTAGCTCCTCCGAAGTCTGCTCAGGGTGGTGAATTTTAGCTGTGCTGCCACCTCGTGGCCGGGTGGTGTCTAGAACAGCCGTCTCAACCAATCTGGTGGGCGGCGGGAATCCAACTTCGCTGGCCGCCTTTAGCCGCCGGTGATACCGTTGAAGGCCTCGTTCACAGGTCGCTGGTTGGTTCGAATCTCGAGGGGTCCCGCAGTCTGCCAGTGAAATACGGAACACAAAAGAATCTGCGTCCGCGATCGTAGCCGGGTGATTTGCACGGGCCAACGGGAACGGGAAGGCACTAGATGCGGTCACTCACACACTTGGCTCACTTTTTAATTTTTGTCGTCACCTGGCGAAAATTTATACTTTTATAAAATGACGCGACTTGGTTCGGTCTATGGTTGTTACCAGAAAGAAGGCCGTCCGCAGGGCAGACGGCGTATTTATCCAACTCCGCCCAATTTTGCAAGTCATGCTGACATCTCACGTAGCTGTCAACGTTGGTCCACTGACAGGCGGGCAGTTGCGTCAATGTATACGGTTTTTGTCGGAGTTGATATGGAGGGGTATTAGGAGCGGGATTGGGATTTTATTTGAATTTAAATTTAAATTAGGTATATTTAACTCAAGAAAGGTAATTAGAGTAGAATTTTAGTTTTAAAGCAAAATATTTATTTTCATTAGATTTTAATTATTTAAATTAGAAAACATATTGGATTAATCAATTAGATGAATTAGATTTAGTTTATAATACAAAATATAAGAATTTAAATGAAAAATTTAGCTCTCGTGCATTGTGACCTACGATTAAGGGGTTACAGCGTGAAGCAACAAGTGTTACTCGACATTCAGCCCTACCTTAACTGAGCAAATAGACATTCAGCCCTATCTTCATCCGAACGAGCTCTTTGCAAAATTCTTCTCGCACGAAAGCACGCTCCGCGTAGTTCCACAATTTCAGCTCTCCACCAGTAAACCAGTCACCTCCCATACCTAGGTCGGCGTTTCCTAGGCATGGTAGCGTCACACGCTCGCGGCAGTACCTCAATAAAAT
Organism: Sabethes cyaneus; assembly: GCF_943734655.1. NCBI lineage: Eukaryota > Metazoa > Arthropoda > Insecta > Diptera > Culicidae > Sabethes > Sabethes cyaneus. The sequence goes on from NC_071353.1 coordinate 117,444,149, forward strand.
GATCAGCGTTCGGATCGGGCATATCGCGATCACCGCACTCTCTTCGGATCGCTTCCACAAATACTTCGGGATCGAAGTATGATGTCTTCCATCCACAGGTGGTTGGAGTGTCGGCTCTACTCGCCACCTGCCGCCTCGTTATCTGATCGACACCACAGCGGACCGCCTGATGGTCACTGTGAGTGTAGCCATTGTCTACCCTCCAGTCACCTATCAGACCAGGACTGCCGAAAGTCACGTTGATGATAGACACCGCATCGTTCCTACTGAAGGTACTTGTGGTCCCGACGTTGGCCAGATCTACGTTAAGCTTTGCCAGAGCCTCAAGCAGAATCCGACCCCTGCAACGACTTCCCCACTCTACCGCCCAAGCGTTAAAGTCGCCCGCCACAACCACCGGTCTTAAATCAGTCAGCACAACTGATACTCAGTCTACCATCCGCTTAAACTGCTCGATAGACCAACTCGGCGGAGCATTGGATCACTCCACCCACTTTGGCAACCGCAAATCCCTCGTCTGCAGTTGACACAACCACAACCTGGAAGTCTTGCTTGACTCGAAACTAACGTTGAAGAACCACATTTCCTTCGTTGTATCCAGGGCTTCCTCGCGACTAGGATTTCTGTTCCACTTTGCTAAAAGCTTTAAGGATGTATATTGCTTAAAATCTCTATATTGCTTGCTAGTTCGTCCTATGCTGGAATACTTTGCCATTGTTTGGTCACTTTTTACCAAAATGCAATTCATCGGATTGAAGCAGTTCAGCGGAAATTTATTAGATTTGCCTTGCAACACCTATGCTGTCGTGACCCACGTAACCTACCGAGTTACGCAAGCCGTTGCAAGCTGATTAATTTAGAATCGCTGGAAGGAAGGCGCAATGTGGCTAAGGCGTGTTTCGTCGGAGATCTCCTTCAAGGACATATCGATTGTCCTGCATTGCTTAGTCGCCTTGATATCAACACTACCCAGGTAACCAATAAGCATTAAAATAAGCAGTAAATCAGCCGTTTATTAGCATCCCTGGCGTTTTATACTGCAGGTTGTTGTTTATCAGCTTTTTGACTGCATAACTGTTGTAAATTGGCATCCACAATTCTATTTAAATTCTTCTTGTTGGTAACTAGCTGCAAATAAGCATTGTCAGCACTATAAGAGGGCTAGCAGTAAAGTAGCCGCATATTTTGCCAAAATAGCATTTAAGTAGCATTTAAGGCAACTTGCAACTTGGCTTGCTTTTAAATTGCATTGGAAATGCTTATTGGTTACCTGGGTAGAAGACGTAATCTTCGTTTGCACGCCTTTCTCGTCAATCGGCACTCAAGAAGTAACTGCCAGAACCAGTGCTTAGTATGTAACGGGTTTTTAATAGCTGCTACGAAGTGTTTGATTTTAATGTGTCTCGTGAAAACAAAGAGCGTTGTTTTAAAAGATGTTTGTGCTAGGTTAGTTCATATATGTTTTATTTAGATAGTTGTCATTAGGATTATACTTTATCTGTTGACTGTTATAAATGTAAATGTAAATGACAAAATATTGTATGATTGTAGCTTTCAAAACATTTGGGATGGAATAGATTTGTAATATTTTGCTAGCAGCTTCATTAATGAGAACCATAACATGTTTACATCTCCTTTTCCAATGTCATATAGAAAAAAAAAATCAAATAGGAAAACGCAGTTTTGTCAGTTCCTATCAGTTTGCTTACCACCAATGTTGACGTCATTGTTCCAAATTCGATATGCTGAGAATGTGTACCCACCTGCAATGGTCACCTTCAGCAGCCGAGAAAAGCAGGAAAACAGAACCCGGGCACGCAGCTGCCAAACGCTGTAAAAAAATCTTGCACTGATCTATCCACTGATCGGAGAACCTCATTCGAAAAGTCGTGTTACGTACTGAGTGAACCTAACCACAGTCCACGGTACAAGAAAAGTAGATCGAAAGGCAAACAAGCTACGAAAACAAGCAAAACGATTAGCAGCCGATTTAGGTTAAAAATGGGAAAACGAACTAAAAATAGATCACGCTTCTCCTCCACTTCCAACGCGACAAGTCAAACGAATCAATCAAATCTGTTTATCTTTTGAGGTCATAACCATTTTTTTCTAGATTTTGAAGGAAAGCGTCGGTGGAAAACCACCAAAGACGAAAGTTATTTGTTCTCAAAATGTGATAACTTTATGTTTTTCCTATCGAACCACACTCATCGACTTTGTTGATTTTACTCACGGCCGTCAGTTCTCCTGTCAACCCATACTATCGTCGTAAGCTATTCAGTGACTCTAAAACAATCCGCCTTTTCCAATAAATGCTGGCTGGTTAGTTGGTTTTAAAGATGGTGCTGCACATCGTTCATGTGCTGCTGTAGCGCTGATTGTGATGACGTCATTCATTGAACACTTTTTCATTTGTCCGGAATTGTTACAGGGTTTCTTTTTTTGGAAAAAAAAACAACTCTTGAACAGTGTTTTACAAACTAAAATAATCGGCAGCAGCTCATCCTTTAAGCAAAGTAATTATTTCATTAAAATTTATGTTTGATTCTTACTCAACCACAAGTGGTTCCGAAATAAGGCACACCGAATGGGCCGATATAGGTCAACGTTCCGTACCACATCACCTGTGCGGCAGCTTCCCGAGATCGTCTGTTCCCTTCCTGCATAATGCACCTGCCGCTCTCTGGTTGGAACTGGAGAAGAAAAACGGAAAGAGAGATGATCGGACAGGATGAAGCAAGTGCGATTCACAAATTCAGCAGTACCAACCCCCGTCCTGCGGTGCACACTTACTCTGGCGTCCATTGAGGCCCATGGATAAAGAGGAAAAAGAGCACGTACCGTCGTCGTCGTCGTCGTCGTCGTCACCGCAGCCATCGTCCGTCCATGCCAGAGATCCTTTTCAATGGGACAGGCGAAGTTCGTGTGAAACCCGAACCACGTGCTTCAACGAAATCATGGCAAAGGAAGCCATGAATGGTACTCCACATCCTTTTCTCATCAACGAGCCTGAAACGAACGACACGGTGCGGCTCTCATTCGCACATTGAATATCTCCTGCTCTATCACTCTTCTTCTTGCAGCTATTTCGCTCGTCGCAGGTTGCATTCGTGAATGCTTATTCATAAAATCGCAGCCTCACGATTTCTCACAATGAACGTTCATCCAGTGGCACTGCTGACTAGTAGTTGTGAGTTCCACAGGAAAGTCCTTCCGATTCATAACGAACAGTTGTTCACTGTGCCCGTACGCCCGGTAGTAGTGGTGTGAGTTCCCACAGCTCCGTTACCGTCGTCGTAGCGGAACTATTTTTATCCGAACGTGCGGCGCACATAGACATGCAACAACGTACCCAATTACAACGAAAGTCTATTTTTAGACTACCACTAGGCCCCTTCTCCTGGTACCCGCTGCGCTGGCAGCGCGGCAGTATTCGAAAGACGGGCAACTTGGGAGGCACGGGAGCGAACCGAGTCCGACAGTGGCTAGCAATAGTGAAAAACTTTGTTTATTGATCGTACTTGACATGCGAGTATCCGTGCCTATGTATGCCGAACAGCTCGTTTCCATGCAGAAAGGACGAACGAGAGCTTGGTGAACTATTTTTCCCCCAAACTGTGCTTGTGTTGTTGTTACCGTTTGGTTGAGCAAACTTATTAATGCCAACAAAATTAGTTTTATTTGTGAAATTAACGTGTGGGGTAGATCGCACATGAATTCGACGCTCAACAAATAAAACTAGCTTAAAAATGTTGAATGTTAATCTTGGGTCACCTGACATAATGTAGTACATATATTAAATGCACCAGTAGTAGCTCGTTTAAGTAAGGCATTCCCTTCAAGTTACTTGAGTTTGTAATTCTCACGTAAAGGACGTTCAAAGAAGCCACATCTTGGTTTTTCGCTATCAGCCTGCTTCTGTTCTGATTAGTATTGAGTTTGAGAAGTTTTCAGCAGCAAATGATTTTTGGTACGATCGACATTGAATTTCAAAACTTAAAACTTTTTGGCCACATCAAAACCAAAATCTTTTTTTATTTAAAAAAAAGATCTATTGTTAAATGTACTCCGCCAGCAAGAAATCCTCTTCCTCGTACTTTTTGATCGGACTAAGTACCGCTTTTCAAGTCATTGCAAATTTAGATGTTTCTTAAATAATCGGCACTTCATTCTGTGGGTAAATTTTAAATTCGCAATAATTGGAGAAAAAAATATTTTGATATTTTTGAAAAATTTGTCTTCAAAACTTCAAAATTTAAAAAAAATCCGAAAGAGTGTCCAACGATAGCTCTTCACCAGATTTTAGGGCATAACATTTTTAAGGTTTTACAGGTTGATCAAACGGTAGAAACTCAGCTGAGCCAGCTCAACCTTCCATTTATCGATTAGCGAAGTTAGTTTGAACCATAAACTAGATTCTCAATCTCTAACCATTGCCCGGTAGGAGCGTAGCGCCGAGTTCTTCAATAGAATTTTTAGTTCATCGCTAAACGCAGCCATCTGTGCCATCCGCATCAATTAGATCTCCCCACGGTCAAAATCGTTCTGCTTTAACGGTGTACAGGTCGTTGGAACGAGGATTTGCCCTTCAATCGGTTTTAGCGTCTCTGAAGGACCTTTCAATCTTCTCTTGCTGTTCGATATGAACCGTAACACGCACGCAATCGTTCTTACTAAGACCATAGATACAACACTCACTGTCCATTCTTCGTACCGATTAAAGCGTCATTTCAAATTTGGGCTTAGTTGGGAATGTTTCCGTTTTGGTCAAAGTGGCGCTTTTTGACGAAAGAAGGGGAATTCCCCATAAAACATATTTGCTACTTCGAGGGATACTCCTATTGCTATTTGATATTTGGGAATGTCCATCATAGATGGTGCTAGTGTTAGGCTAGATGTGAGGTACGATAATTTTTGTTGATTTTTCTTCCAAAAGTTATGTCTGTTTGTCTGTGCTAAGACCATCCACTTCGATGTTCTTGTGATGTCTATCACGAGAGCGGGAAGCGTGAACGTACAGATGCGCTCTTAGTTCTTTTCGGCGTATCTGGAATCTAATCTGGCTAATTTGGGAACTTCTGTTTCTGGACGGTATAGAAACCCCGATGCAGTGATCCAAGTGCTCGTCGAACCTACTTCAGGGTCTTTCGTCCACTTTGTGAGCTGGCCGGCGCCATTCATCCTCGTCGCAACCCAACGCCACTCAGGCAGATTTGTACGGGTAAGTAATTCGACAATACAAAGGCGCACGAATTCCTTAAATTTGCGATGATCTGACCGGGGCCATGAGAGCACAATCGTCGAGTCCGTTTAGAAGACCTGCTGCTTGATATCTAACCAATAACCGTATCGTACCGTAGAAGCTATCCTGGCTTGAAGTTCAACGGTCAAAACGATGAGAAAGTAAGCCTTGAGGATCGAACATCACCATGGCACAGCTCAACACGATCCTTTTGGTTAACCGTTTGATCCCTTGCAAAGCTGGTTAGCACTACTCTTATTCAGCAGTAGGAAAAAAGAAAACATCTTCTTCTGGCTCCCACACGATTCCCAGAACTCGCATAGTTTGCTTGCTCCTATCCCTGCTGAAGTGGACGGCGGATTAACGTTATGCTCGCCCATCGCTTCCAGATACTACTTGGAGTTAGACACCCAGCAACATATTGGGTCCTTTGAGCCATTAACTGCTAATGACACATTCCAGTGTTATGGGACACAATTAGCAACTATTTTTATTGTACTGCTTCTTGTTTCAACTACTTCTTGTTTCAGAACATTATCTTCCGAGATCGAGAACATTATCTTCCACTTAAATGCCAGGGATTTGATGAAATAGCAGCTGAATTACACAGTAGCGATGGTGTCCCGTAACGCTGGAATGTCTCTAATTGAGATTCCACCCACTGATGCAGCAGCGTCCTAAACCAGACGTACCTTAGCTGGTTTCTTGGGATTCAGCACAGCGTTTAAGGGGATTACTACACTGCGTGTTGATCTGCTCTAATGTGTGTGTGTGTGTGTGTGTGTGTGTGTGTGTGTGTGTGTGTGTGTGTGTGTGTGTGTGTGTGTGTGTGTGTGTGTGTGTGTGTGTGTGTGTGTGTGTGTGTGTGTGTGTGTGTGTGTGTGTGTGTGTGTGTGTGTGTGTGTGTGTGTGTGTGTGTGTGTGTGTGTGTGTGTGTGTGTGTGTGTGTGTGTGTGTGTGTGTGTGTGTGTGTGTGTGTGTGTGTGTGTGTGTGTGTGTGTGTGTGTGTGTGTGTGTGTGTGTGTGTGTGTGTGTGTGTGTGTGTGTGTGTGTGTGTGTGTGTGTGTGTGTGTGTGTGTGTGTGTGTGTGTGTGTGTGTGTGTGTGTGTGTGTGTGTGTATGTGTGTATGTGTGTGCGCTTCAATTTTCAATCGCCTATTTCTCGGAGATGGCTGAACCGATTCGTCTGCTATAACTTTTATTTGAAAGGTATTTTTACCTAGTATATCACTATTAAATGGTTTCTTGGTCTGACTTTAAGTTTAAAAGTTATAAGCAAAAATGTGAAAACTACGTGACACGATTTTCTCCGGAACCACATAACCGATTTCATCGATCTTAGTACCAAATAAAAGCTCTTACTATTGCTAAACTTCACGCCAATTTTTATTGAAAACAAACAAGTGGTTTAAAAGTCATGCTTAAAAAACCAGTTTAGACAAGGTTCAAATGATCGCCTGTTTCTCAGAGATGGCCAAACCGATTTACGTGCTATTAGTTTCATTTGGCAGGTAATATAGCCGGATAGATCACTATTTGATTGGATGTTTAATTTGAAAGTTATGAGTAATTCAATACACCACACCAAAATTAATAATAATTTATAATGATTTTAACCAAGAAAAATAACCTAATTTCAATTATTTTAATATCAAACGAGAGGTTTTCACACTACGAATATATGTGCAAAATTTCATAAGAATTGGTTTTACCGGTCAAAAGATATTAACCCTCGAACACTCGCACCAACTTTTATAACACAGTTACTCGCGCGCACAATAGCCCAAAACCAAAGAAAACGTGCGCACTAGAGTTTTGACTAGGAAAACTTGGTTTTAAGTTTATCGAACCTTTGGAAGAGTTTCTTGAAATTGATAGCTCTATCGTCTGGTAGAATTTGAGTTTTGATTAATCCCCCTAAAAGTGAAATAAAAAAATTATTTTCCTTCAGTTTCAATACAACACATTGATGTGTTCTGCAAAGTTTTAGAGCATATTATTACAAGAAATTTTGCTGAAGACAGCAACCTTCTATCTCTTCAACGAAGAGATCTTATTTATTGTATATGAATTTGAAAAATCAGTTTTTCTATTTTAGCTCTTATTGTAATTGTTGTATGACTTTTTCATGTATTACAAAGTTGTACAAATAATAAAAATACACAACTTTGCTGAACATAGTATACCTCTATGTTTCCTTGTTTACGAACTGTAGAACTTTGATTATAAAAAATACCCGGATTTTGACCCCGAATTACTCGACTACCAACAGACGGATACATTTTAAACAATTTACATTTGCTGGTAGTTTTGCTGCACACAAACACCATTTTCCATATGAAGAAACGAAAGAAAATTCCAGTTGGGGCCAATTGCGGTACACCTCACATGCTACTTGCTTCGTTTCTGCGATGTCGGTTTATGCTAATCTATTTTCCTAACAATTTAAAGTAATAATGCATTGAATAATTCTGACATTTTGCTCATAACAAGTTTATTGAAGAATATACGTTAGTATATACGTAATATACGATTTGTAACTATATAACAATATGGCATTCAAAAACCTACATATGGTGTACAAAATACAACAGCGTGAGTAACCGAAGGTTCATAAAAATTGATGAAATTTATTCAAGAAAACTTTATTGTTGTGAATCAAATAGAATGGCGTTACAGGAAATTATGCATAGTTCAAAAACCTATTAACTAGACCTTTACTACGCAATGTATATGTTAAAGAATAATATTTCATCTTACAACTTACTTTTACTTGCACTTACCCTCATTAGTAACAACTTTCTCAGCAATTTCATGAGAAAAGAAACTATCAAAATTTATAAGTGCTTCTATTTGTTTCAAATTTTGTAAACTTATTCAATTTCCAAAAATTTCATGTAAACCAAACGGGTCGATTTCTATCTCAAATTGCAAGTAAGACGGTATAACAAAGGTTCCTTTCACCACTAGGTGGATTAAATCAGGTTTTTTACCCGCTTTCTCTCCATGGCCTTTAGTCGTCGCATAGCCACCGGATTGCTGACTGGGAACCGCCTTTCATCTGTCCGCCACAGCAAACCCGCCTCAAGCTTCTCGCCGATCCGCGTCGCCATCGCCTTGCAGGATCTTACGTGCGCGTAGATCTTCCACCGACTATGGTCGACTATGGACGCAGCACCGCGAGTAAATACCAGGCTCGTAACATGTCATAGATTTCCGCATTACCAATCGGTTCACTGTAATGCACGTTCACTTATCTTTCTGTAACAGCAGAAGCAGCAACATGAGGTTTTTCCGGTCCATGAATCGTCCAACCTAGCTTCGACTTAACACCGAAGGGTTTTCCAGCTTCTCCTACACAAGTTTCCAATGGAGCGAATCCAAGTCGATGATGTTGCGAGGATCTTCCGAACCGTAGTTTATCACTGGTAAACCTGCTTACTGCCTATAGCGATTCACTACTTCTTCAACCGGCACGGCACTTCCACCGCACGAACACTTTTCAGATGCAACATCAGTTGTTTTTTCAATCAACGGCCTCAAGATGATCACAAGCAAGGTAAATGGTTGAATAATGCGCTCCAGAACCTCGCGGTTTATTTTATACATGCAGCTATAAAATAGATACCACGGAGGTCCACAGCCTCTTATTCAGCAAGTCCTCTCTCTACCTCCTCATGGTACCATCCGGGATACGTTCCTTAGTGGAAATCGGAAAACCGGTCGAAACTAGGGTCGTAAGCGGACAGGGCAGGAGGCACTCATGCGAATGCTGAGTGTAAATTCTCCACCTGCAAGTGACGGATCTCGGTGAGAACAGGTCCAAAGCCCCAAAAGGAGGATGGTTTTTATAGCTGTTATCCATGACTATAATGTAAAACGTAAATGGATAAAAACTCCTAATTGAAGGTGTCATGCGACCCGTGCCGAGGGATGAATGGCGGGGGGTTTTACAAATACTCAGCCGAAACGGAGCTTGTGGAGTACCAGAGCGCCCTCCAGAGTAATCTGCACTTACCGCGCCACGAGGGGACTTTTCTTTTCCCTCAACTCGTGGGATTCTTATGGAAAACAAAATCAAAAAAACAAGTGCAGATATAGTGGAAAACCCGTCCGCGAGAGGAGGCATACAGTGTTCTCCACCAAGGGTGGAGAAGGATGCAACTAGAAGCGCTAGTGTGGGTGTCAAGAACTGCGGAATGTCTACCACGCCGGACACAGCGCTAAACGGCCCAGCGCTAATCAGCGCAATGGAGAAGAATAGAGACGCAGTACCTGAAGTGGTAGCAGCGTAACAGCAGCTCGATATAATAATCGAATTCACGTCAGGTCGCGGCAATTTCTCCAAGGACCTGAAGTAGAGCTTGCTCATGCTTCGGAGAAACTTGAATGCAGCGACCAAAATGCACAACGACCTCGTGGCGCGTGCAGGAGAGGCGAAGAAGGTGACCGTGACGGCGTCGAAGGCAGTACAGATGGATGCCTGCCCTTTGACGGAATGTCGCAACGCGGCCCAAGAGGCTACGGAAAGCGCTACCAGCAGCGGTAAGGCTTCCGCCAAGCCTCTGAGACAGTCCCCGGGGATAGCACCCCTGGTGGACCGAAAAAACGCCTGATCGGTAAAAGTCCTCAGGCTAGCGGGTTGGCAGAGCTAACCAATGAACCAGCGGGAAGCTTCTAGACGGGTGGCCCGTGGACCGAGATTAAGGCCAAGAGAAAAAGCAGTGGAGGCTCCATTAAAAAAACAGCTCCACCTAAACCAGCAAGGAAGCGAGCGAAGAAGGGTGACGCTCTTATCTTGAAAACCTGCAAGTCGAATTACTCGGAGGTTCTGAAGGCCATGAGCGGAGATGCCCTACTCAGGGATATGGGCGCGGACATGCGGAGCATCCGCCGCTCACGCACGGACGATATGATCCTCGAGATAAAGACGGACGCCACCAAGAAGAGTTCCGCATACAAGTCCATAGCGGAAGGAGTGCTCGGGGACGGAGTGCAGCGACGTGCTCTCATACCAGAAGTGACTCTCCAGCTTAAGAACCTGGATGAGATCACCGAAATGCGCGAGGTCGTACAAGCTCTCAAAGAGCAAAGTGGAGTGGTGGTGGCAACCTAGACGGTTTGCTTACGCAAGGATCCGGCCGGGACCCAGGTAGCCACCATACGACTTCCGCTGGCGGACGGAAACGAAGCCCTGAAAGCTGCTAGGCTAAAGTGGGGTGGTCGGTATGCCCACTGAGCGTGCTCAAACAGTCGGAAGCTTGCTTTCGGTGCTTCGAGCACGGACATAAAGCCTGAAACTGCAAGGGGCCAAATAGGAGCCAATTGTGCAGGAGATCTGGGTCTCGGATAAGTCCGGGATGGCGGCTATATGGACGACAAGCAGGTTCCCGGTTCAGGAGGTTATGTCAACTGCAGACGTGGGATTTGCTGCGGTTGCCAAAGTGGGTAGAGTGTTCTACTGCAGCTGTAATGCTCCGCCGAGTTAGCATATCGAGCAGTTTATGCGGAAGGTAGACCGAGTATCAGTTGTGCTGACTGGTTTAAGACTGGTGGTTGTGGCGGGCGACTTTAACGCTTGGGCGGTAGAGTGGGGAAGTCGTCGCACGAACCATAGGGGTCGGATTCTGCTTGAGGCTCTGGAAAAGCTTAACGTAGAAAAGCTAGTAAAACGAACCTGCTTTGAAAGGTTATGTGCTAGTGCCAATGCGAAACCGTGGGGTGATGCCTACAGGGTCGTAATGGCAAAGACCAAGGGCGTGATGGCGCCTGCAGAGCGATCGCTAGAGATGCTGGAGCGAATCATCAAGGGCCTCTTTCCGCGCTACGAGCCAAGGTCCTGGCCTCAGGCCGTACAGTATAGTACAGTTATCCTTAACAGACTCGTACAGTACACGTACAGTACAGTACAAACGGTCTGTCAAGGAACCAAGTCGGCTTCCGAAAAGGCAAATCTAGGGTGGATGCCATCTTGTCTGTCACTAAGACAGCCAAGGTGGCAATTCAGCGCAAGAGGACAGATATCCGCTATTGCGCAGTTGTCACGCTCGACGTGAGAAATGCGTTCAACAGCACTAGTTGGTACTCCATAGCCAATTTGCTTCAGAACGTCCAAGTGCCGGTGTCGCTGTACAAGATTCTGGAAAATTATTTGCAGCAACATGTAGGCAGTGAGCGAACAGGACACTACTCCGGATAACTTAGTCCAAAGGATGTGTTCTAGCTCGAACGTCTTGGGAGCGGTCAATGGGGCTGCTACCCAGATTGTACGTGAGCTACAAAACCGCTGGAGAACCGATCAACGGCGAGTAAATAGCCTAACTACCACAGTCCAGTAGTTATCTAAGAGGGTGCGTTAAGCACAATAACCCCTCCCTGAAGTAATACCGATAAAGTGGTGTCAGGGGGAATTGAGGCTGGAGACTCGAGTAGGGTTTTAGTGGGTCTGGATCCAAACGCCCGTTAGGGGAGTCGGATACCTAACCCCACTCCCTGAGCAGTGTTTTCAGGTGATAGTACCGTATCTTCTAAAGTGCTGAGCAGATTTCCCTACGCGATAAAAAAAATAAAGATGATCACAAAGTTGCTTCACCGTGATCCCAAACTGAATAAAGGCTCTTGGGGCTGGAGCGCTGCGTACCTTCAGCAACAGCATCGCCAGGAGCTTTTCAAGTTTTCCGAAAAGACGACGGAAGTCATCAATGACGTCAGGAACGGAATTCGGAAGAACTAACCTAGAAGCCGGTTACGCCGCTTCGAGTGCGCTACCTTGCAGACTGTCTTGGAGTCACTTCAAGTTGTCCATATTTGAGAAACCACGTAGAATACTCATAGCTGCTGATGAAGCCACAGGCCACAGCTCCGATTCACGCTTGAAGATGGGTAAATTCTTGGAGATAACTTGTCTAGCCACTATTTGCTCTTGAACAACGTATTTTGCTTCCTTTGCCTAAATACGGTTGCGTATTTTGCGTCAACCGCGGCGTTTGCGATGACGACTGCCTTTGTGGCTTACCAGCCAACAGGCATGAGAGAATTTCTCGTTCTTTTCGAGAAAGCTTAAACTTCCCGCACGTTTCGTCCTGTGCATCCTTTTCTTCCTTATTCTCTGAATCACACTCGACATCTTCGGCTTCGTATTCGCTGGCTTCTTCGGACGAACTGTCATCTTCATCCTTTTCTGCGCTTATCTGCAAACGCAAGACACTTCACACCTTTTCTTGGACGGGCCAGATACTTGTCTTTCAGTTAAGTGTACGGATGCCTACTCACTTCTTCAGCCACAATTTGACTTTTTGCTCGAAGGAAGGTTTAGCTCCTTCCGCTTTCTTTCAATCACCTACAGGGGCGCGACCAACAGTAACTTCTGCAATAGTCTTTCTTGCCTCTGCGAACTCGTCAAGCATCTCTCTGCGTCTATCTTGATAGGCTTTTCTTCGGCCAACTCTCATTCCAGCATCTCGCGTTCCTCCTGCAACTAGGGTTCTTTCATCTGCCATTCATGCCGCAACTGTTTTTCACGAACTGTCTTCTCCTGAAGTCACCGCTTTTCATTCTCTGGAGCTCTCTCCATTTCCAGCCGCTTTTCTTTGGGAATCATTTCCTTCTCTGAGGCCTTTTCTCTGACACGCAGCTCCTTTTCCAGCCTTTACAGGGTATCTTCTAGCGTTCCGCCATTCCCAACAAAGCAACTCATCGCGATATAAATTTATAGGATCGTAGTAAACTGTATAGGAATAGGTATCCTTGACTTCCTGTAACTAATACTAATGATAAATAAAATTTCATTCCGATTGGGACCACCAAGCAGTGAAGATTGGTTTTCCCATTTACAAAATCTGCGTAGCTTCCAGCGCTTTGCATAGTCAACTTTCAATAAACAACTAAATATTGTGATTCTGTAACCTGGAAGAGATCACACAAACGAATTAAGTTTTCCCTCTGCCGTTCAACAAAGCAAAAAATAAACGTTTTATCGTAAACCCAGCGAAAGAGAAAAGATATCAATCACTGGGTATTTGCGTTTTCCAAACTCGCTGTTTACAGCCCAGTAGCAGCAGTTGATGTTTGAATCATTGCTCAAAAAGATCATAGCATGCATTGAATTTGTAGATCTAAACCTGAGAGAGAGAGAAGCTAGCTGGGATTGTTTTTGTGCATCGAACTATCGGGTGAAACCGGGTAAGACCTGTCACTGTGAACCGTACTAGCTTGATTATATAAAACAGGGGAAGGATTTATTTGCGATGAAATTTCGAACCTCTTCGAAAGGGATGAAATCAGAGATCTCCACTGCTGACGGTTACCCGCCATGGCTTTTACCTGTCGCCAGGACAGCATCTCGTCTACAGTCCAGATGTCGTTGGCCAAGCTCCGTCGCCATGAGCCTATGGGTCCGCCTCTTTTACGCTGTCCTTGTAGATTCTAGTCGAGTGCTTCTCTGCAAACCTCGTTCGCTCCTTTCCTCAAGGTGTGTCCGATCCACTTCCACCTACGTTCACGAATTTCTGTGGCCGTTGATGACACCGACGATGGAGTTCCTCATTGGATATCCAGTTATCAATGATATATCGCAGGCACCGGTTAATGAATACCTGCAGTTTTTGCGTTGTCTCCGCTGAGACGCAATACGTTTCGCAGGTATACAGCAGTACGGATTTAACGTTTGAATTAAAGATTCGGGTTTTCGTACGTAGAGTGATCTGGTTTGAGCGTCAAATGTTTCGAAGACCTGCAAAGGCACCCCTGGCCTTCCTGATCCGTGTGGCTATCACCATCGGGCGTTGTTTGGCTACCAAGATATTGAAAGGCATTTACCTGCTCAACTTGTTGTCCCGCTACTGTTAAGTTGGTGGAATTGTCAGTGTTCACTACCATAGACTTAGTTTTCGCTACATTGACTGTGAGACCAGCTGCCTGGGAGCTCTCGAAGAGATCATCTAACTTGCTCTGCATATCGTTTCAGCGTTGTGCGAGCAAGACAATGTCGCCGGCTAGGTCGAGGTCATTTAGCTGCTCCATCGGTACAGGATTCCAAGGCAATCCTTCATTTGGTCTACTGTCAATTGCTCCAACTAATATCTCATCCATAATGATGGGAAACAGAAGCGGTGATAAAATGCAGCCCTGTCTCACGCGAACAGTAACCCTTATGGGGTCGGACAAGACGCCGTCGTGCAAAACCTTGCACGAGAACGCCTCGTACTGAGCCTCGATGAGATGGACTAGGTTATCTGGAACTCCTCTACGCCTAAGTGCGGCCCAGATGTTTTCGTGGTTGAGTCGCTCGAACGCCTTTTCGAAGTCAACGAACACCAGCAGAAGAGAGTCCTGGAATTCGTTGATCTACTCCAATATAATGCGGAGCGTTGCGATATAGTCTACACATGATCGGCCAGCACGGAATTCAGCTTGCTGCGACAGTGCGATCGATCGACAGTAGCGTCGATCTTCTCCTGGATCCGGTTGAGGATTACCTTACAGAGTACTTTGAGAGTAATACAGAGCAACGTGATGCCACACCAGTTACCGCATTCAGTTAGGTCTCCTTTCTTAGGGACTTTGACCAATATGCCCTGTATCCAGTCCACCGGAAAAGTTGCGGTTTCCCATATATTGCTGAAAAGCTGATGCATCATCTGGGCTGACAAAGATGGGTCAGCTTTGAGCATTTCGGCTGAAATACAGTCTATCCCTGGCGCTCTACTGGATTTCATACTCTTGATGGCTGCTACAATTTCATCCAGCAACGGCGCCTTCGAGTTGATGCGATCAATTCAACGAACTGTAGGCATCATACGCTTTCGAAAAAGAAAGTAATAATAGAAATCATATAATTGCTACATCTATGATGAGCCAATCGGGATCTAAACCATGAAAATCTATTCGTAATTGGCAGAGCTCTTCGCGTTCCAAATCTGTCATACTTTCGTGACGGTAACTAGAATCTAAACTACGGAATGACACCCAGCTGTAAGACGTAGTCCTACGTCAAAAAAAGAAACAACAGGGAGTAAAACGGGACTTAAAAACACAGGCGAAACGAGGTAAAACAGAAGAGACTGGACAGAGAGGGAGGGAGAACGGGAAAGAATAGAAATATTAGAGAAAAGAAGGAAAAACGGTAAAGAAAATGGTACATACAAGACTGAAAAAGTTTAGTTTATTTTAGAGTGATTTAAGCGACAGGTCATTCACCACAGACCGAAAAGGAAAAAAAAATGGAACGAAAAAGAAACGGAATAGAAAAAGAGAAAGTAAGCAAACAGAAAAATTGTTAAACGAGAACAGAGAAAGAGGAAGGAGGGGAGCAATAAATCAAACAGGAAGACAAACGGGATGAAACGAAAACAGAACTTAACAGAAAAGGAGGAAAAGCAGGGTACTGTGAGGGATGACGGTGCAGACGATAACAAAGAAAATAAAAAAAGAAGAGTTAACGGGTCAGAAAACAAGAAACGAGACTGGAAAAGAGGAAAAACGGGCCTGCAAATGAAAAAAAATACGACAAAAGGAACAGAAAGAAAAAAACAAGAGGAAAATTGGGGATGAAACGGGATAGAAGACACAAAAGTAAAAAACGTGACAGAAAACATTGGAAAACAGAAAAGAAAAAGAGTTTTCACTCTTTAGACAAGAAAGGGAAAACTAAATAGAAATCAAGAGGAACAAAAGAGGAGAGAGAAGAAATATACTATACAAGCAAAACGGGATATAAAAGGAGTAAGATAGGACAAAATGAGAATGGGACTGTGATGGTTTTTGTTTCAGAAGAAAAGACAAACAAGAATAACGGTACCAAAGAAAAAGCTAAAACTGAAAAAAGGTGAAAGATGAAAAACAAAAAAAGGTGAAAATGCATATGACAGAAAAGAAGAAAAACAGTATAAACGACGACAAAGTACGAGACAGAGGACAGTTAGCGAGCGAAGAACACTGAAAATGAAGAAAGGAAGAGAAATATGGAAAACGGGAAGGAAAATTACAAAACAATGAGTGCGAAACAAGAGGAAAAAGAGGACGGAAATCATGAAAAAAGGACACAAAATGGAGATAATTGGAATAATGTGAGAGAAAATGCGAATCTGAAAAAAGTAAAACATGGCAAACAAAAAGAAAAACTGAAGAATAAAGAAGAAAAATAGAACAAAGAGTGGACTGTTTATCCATGTTTGGAAGAGAAAAAAAGGAATAGAAAAGAGGTAAAACGTGTGTGTGAGAGTAAGACGTAATATGTCAATCTAAATTTCAAGCAAAACTTCGTGTTTAATTTTGTATCCATGTCGAAATTCAAGCATAATTTACGTCCAATTTCAATTTTTAGTTCAGTTTCGTGCAAATTTCAAATCCCATTTCATATCCAATTTCAACTTTAATTCTAATTCGATTTAATATCTATTTTCAAGTAAAACTTTCAATCTAAATTTCTTCAAATTTAAGCACAGCTTCAAATCCAATTTTTAGTTCAATTCGAAATAAAGCTTCAAGCTAAAATTAGACCAAAATCAAGCCCAATTCAATGGTCAATGTCAAGACCGATTTTAAGTCCAATTTCAACTTCAATTCTAGTCCAGTTCCAAGTCTAATTTATAGGTCGATTTCAACTTTATTTTTAAATCCAATTGCATCCAAAAGTTCGGAGTTTTCAACCCAATTGGCCGACATTTTTTGTGATAGTTAATAATAGATTCACCATCCTACGATTACTCAATAATAAATTACTCGATTTTCCAAGACAAAACATTATTCTGAGGGGTCGGGTATCCCAGCTTTTGCTTATGGCCTGGCACGCTAGTGCTGTTTCCTAAAGAAAATATGATTACAATGTTTTCCCAAGTAATTGACTAACTCTTCGTTAACGTTACCACCGTAAGTTCCTATGAGCTTTGAAATAATCTCCAAGTTCATGAAATAGTGTATGGCCTGTAAAATCCGGAAAGATATTCAATAGATTTCTTTACAAATTACAAACTATCGAGATAAATATTCAGATGAAGTACAAATCATTTGCAGTGTTTACTGTTTGATAAATTTTTTGTTTTGCAATTTAAGAAAACGAGCACTGAGTAATGGTTAGCAAATAATTGGAATTTATATTAGCAATCATTTATACTATAGTCCATTACAGAGTTTACGCTTCCATCTTCTTTTATTTAAGTACTATGAATAAAAATCAAAATTTCTACCAGAACTCCTCCTCGTCCGATCCAAGGCCACAACTTTCCAGCCTTCACGGCAGAACGGCATATCATCCCGTTGTTGGTTGGCTAGAGCATCGCTTTTGCTGGTTGCGGCAGCAGACACTGTACATTTTCCTGCTGCTCCAAATCGTTTGTCTCCCACCGTAGCCTACATATAGGATGTAGCCCGCCAGCCGATATGCTTCTTCTCGCCGAGCCCCCCTCCCAACACAATGCGCTGTACAATGTCGGACCGCCACCGAGTCGGGCTCTCCGGCTCTTTCGTTCGGGATCGACGGAAGCTGCGGGAGAAAGATGGCAGTGCGCCGCTGAAACAGTCATTGACGTCATCAGGATCAAGCGGGAATGAGTTGTGCCGTGCCTGTGCGAGGTTCTCCGTAAACTTTACGACCGTTCAGGATGTATGTGACCGTGCATGTGTATGTGTGTGTGTGTTCGCACATGTTTGCTACCGAGCAAGAAACGATAAGGAATGGGAAAGGCTTTTCCCGAATATCGCCGCTCTAGCAGAAAAACAGCACCAAGTACGGATTTTCGTGTTCACGTCGAAACTGGGTCAGTAGAGAAGTCGACTTTTGCATTCGTCTTTGCCGTTATCGTTAGCGTTTGTAGAGGGCATGAGCGGAACGGCATGCGATGGAAGTCGGAAGTAACCGTCAGCGAGAGGTTGTTATACGTTTGGCACACAGTGCGAAATTGTGGGTTTGCCACCCGACCACACCTGTGCACACACCTTCTGCTGTGGCTGTATGGAACGATTGTGCTTTCCAGAAAAAACAACACTCGGTCGTTCCAGTGGCAAAGGTTTAACGGAGTTTGGCTTAATGTAACCCAGTAAGCAAGGTTGAGTAACAGGCTATGATCAACGACTACCGGTAATATTCCTTAAGATCGGTTTAAAAATCTTTGGGAAAACATTGGGAACGCAATTTGTTCGAATTTTTTTGATGAAAATTTTTAACTAAATACGGTGATTTCCTAACTCACAAATAAGCAAATATACAAATGCCAGTCGCCTTCAAAACAAGGACGGCCTGAATCAGGAACCGCACCAAAAAGGACGACCACGTTCGTTCGCAGGCACAATTCCTCTTCCCGTTCCTACCCACCAGAGTCTAAAAATAGCACAACATGGGAGTTGCTCCCGCGCTATCCACTGACGTCAGCAAGTCGGGTGCCGGAAAATGTTGGGCTGGAGTGATGGCGATGTTGGTAGTGGTGGTGGTGGTGCCGCAATGGGCGTGCTGCCTGCTGCTGCTACCGATGGAGGGAGTAAACCGAAGGTCATTGTCTTCTTGCGAGTTGTTTGCTGGCAGCTAGTCGTTACCTCTACCGACGACGACGACTAGCTAATTTCAATTTTTATGAACGGAAAATTTACCAAGGCTACTGCGGATAAGCTTGCTCCGCAGATCAGGGAACTTAGGCCTTGAGTCATGCTGAATGAGTTTTACGGAACGAAAATTGATCGGATGTTTTTTCTGTAAAGAAATATGAATGAATAGTGGCTCCAGATTCCGGAAAATTTCCATCAATGATGGGAATGCGCTTTACGATATTGCCTGGGCATTGGCTATGAAGGTAGTCTTTGGATACAATTCGAGGCCCGTTTAACGAGGTAATCAAGGATAAGAGAATTCTAGCCCATATTATTATATGGGCTGGAATTTTCGACCCACTACTCTGCTATGTATTAGTCATCGGAAAATCAATCAGTCATTTAATATAAACAGGAAGACATGAGATTAATGTGGAAGACATTTTTTCGAAGAATTACGTTTTTTATTCGACAGACTTTGCAGTCAGAGTTAATGGAAAGTTAAGCCTTTTTAATGTGTTATAATTGGGGTATCGGACGATATTAGTCTATGAATATAAGTTTTTTCTAATGTTATTTGTTTTCTGTCTCCATGATCAAAGAGAAAAAACCAATGTTGCAGTGGTTATGTGCTAGAGACTGTTAATCGCCTGATAGTTAGTATATGATACATTTAAAGTTTATATGTATTGAAGAGCCGACGAGCGCAAATGACCAAATTATTTTATCTAAAATAAAAATCACATATTGCGTTATGAAAAAAGCGTCAAACAAATTCGTCTTTACTGTTCAAGCCAGGAATGTGGCGGAAACAAAACAAAATTTGACTAATTGCTTTATTAGTGTAGTGAAACTAAATAGGGTAAGGAACGAGTTAAGCAGTGTTACCTATTTTAATCAGTTGAACATAAATGATCCGAAAATGCACTTTTTTATTCATATTTTCAAAATCTTTTGATAGGATCATCTTCACAAATCACTTAACCATACGTTTGATTCACACAAACACAATTGACTGGGTTTCCGACAAGAAATATGATGAATTAAAAATTGTTGTCCAAAAACGTACATTTTTCAGCTGCTCTTCAGCAATCGCCACCTCGTTACTAACGAAACCATCAAATTTTCAGCACTGATTACAACCACTCTGAAAGTCAAGCACTCAATTGTCACATACCATATTATTCAGTCTCTTTTTTTCTATTATCTAAGGCTTTGTCACTAGCCGAAAGTTTTATTATTTTCTAACAAAACTGAAAACAAATTCTGAATTGACGGAACCTGTTCACCACTAGCAGCAGCTGCAGCACAACTGATGAACTATCGTGTTGCCAAGACACTGTTTCGGTTCTGGAAATAAGAATTTTAAGTTTGAAATTAACTGAAACCTCCTATGGTGAAAACGTGGTTCAATACTTTCAAGAGAAATGTAAGTTCATAATTAATTTTTCTTTATTAAAAACAACACAAAAGACAGCTTTTTCAATAATTTTAGAAGATTTCCTCAGTGATTTAATAAAGCAACGATGTGTTTCAATGTTATTTGCTTTGACAACACTGTTCTGAGTCGGATGGTTTGTACTGCTATATGTTTACCTCTTTTGTTCTCCCACCATCCTTATGAACAGCGAATGAGACGTCAAACTCGCACTTTCCCATAAGAACACCAGAGAATAAAAGAGACGACGAATACCGTTTGCCGAACGGTGTGGTGAGTGTATGCCCCGATAAACAATTTAGGCAGATGGCATTTTACGCATCTATGCCGATACGCTATGCCGATTACGCATCAGATGCCGATTAGTAGGTCGCGGATAGGAACGCGAACTTACTGAATAGGGGGAAAAGTTCGAGGGATTTTTAAAGGGGACGTAAAAAAATTCAGATTTCAGCATTGCTTAAAAAAGCACCTTGCGGATGAAAATGGGTTCGGTCTGATCAAAATTAGTTCCATCGCTCTAACTTTTAAAGCGAAAAATCAAAAGTTTAGCTCAACAATAGTGTCTTCCAATGGTAACAGCTTGAAGAACTAAAGATAGCAAGAAGATTGGTATGCTGATATCCCCCACTTAGTCAACCCATCGCTTGTAATAAGGTAAAACAATCAGTGACCCGCTTAGACTGCTTAAAACTAGTTCTTTACCCTAAATAGCCTTCCTGCCGGGAAAAGGCAAAGTAAATGACTTTGTAGGGGTCCGGGCTGTACCTTGAGTGGTCATCTTGAGCTGTGCGTATGCGGAATATTTTAATTTACTGTTCGTACATTTTATTAAAAATATCAATTGCATATACAATAAAATATTATTACTGTTTCCGAAGAGTTACCTTTTTGATACATCATAGGAAAATTACTTTATCCATATTTCACTATCCCAGTATGGGAACTTGAATGGCCGAGCTTGTAGAGAATGTTTGTTATAATGCTTGTTTATTACCTTGCTTTATTTGTGGCTATGATGTTGCCACATGACCAATATCTATACCTATAAAAATGGATTTCTGTCTGTCTGTCTGTCTGTCTGTCTGTCCGTATGTTCCATATAGAATCGAAAACTACTGAACCGATCGGGGTGAAAATTTGCATATAGCGGTTTTTGGGGCCAGGGAAGGTTCTTATGATGGTTTGTAATGATGGCGAATATTTAAATGCTAGTCGCTTTATTTTATCAGGCTAAGCAATGGGGGGAGTTGTTTTCTACTTAACTGTCAGGAAAATTTGTATATTAAAACACCCATGAACTCCCCAGAACCTTGCAAAACTCGAGATTGTGACAAAGATCATCCGAGATTCACGATTTATGTATAACACAGTTTAATTTGTGGCAATACGAAGTTTGTCGGGTCAGCTAGTAATTAATAAAGGAAAACTCAGATGTTCCGAACTCAGAATATAAATACAACGGTCCAATGCGGTCATAGCTGAATTTAAAGAAATGGTTCCGTACGACCCATTTAACCACCCATGGTAACCAACATATTTCCGCGTGCTCAAAAACTGAACTGGATCGGTACAATCATTGTTGGTGAAGTATATGGTTGAGTACGACCATAGATGAATTAAATGGTTCGGCACGATCATTGATACGTAAAATGATTCGGTACGTTATTAGGACTCACAGAAATGAGCATGTCTCGGATGTTTATTAATGAAGCTTCATTCTTTTTTCACCAATCGACTGAAAATTGAATAAAATATGAAGTTTATGAATAAAATATGAATAACATAGGTTTTTCAAAATTAAAACAGATGCAAGCGGTCAAAAATATCAATTTTTGACATACCTCTCGATATTCCGGAATATCTCCGGAGTCTGTCATCCACAAAAGTCCGTCTACTTCAAAAGAATAGATAAAATTTCCCTGTCCAATGCAACTGGTTACATCTAAATAGAATACGGGAGGGTATTCCCAGCACGATACTAATTTCGGCATTCATTACCTTTTTTAGCTACACTTTCCCAAATAAAAACTTTGCCGAAACGATTAAATTAAAGCACTCATAGGCTTTAATGTGTTATAACTTTGCTAAATTTTATTGTAATGTTGTAATTTGCTAAATTTTATTCAATAAACATCAAAATCACTGTTTTTCCACTGGCACGTAATCAGGCTGAAAAAAACAACAGCAATCGCTTACGCGTATCCGCTTTTGATGATGGTATGGAAAACACACAATTATGATCACGTTTACTTATTCTAGAAACTAAACAGCTGTGAATATGCTATCACAGAACATTTCTACTTCTTTTTATCACGGAAGAAAAATTCCCCTCTGATATCAAAATATAAATCCATTTTCATTCACTAGGCATTAGCAGCATTTTGTTTTTAATTCTAGCATATGGTGCGTTATTTACACTACTACCAATGCGTGAGGCCTGAAACGCCTGAAAAGCTTCTATCGTGTTGACATAGCTAGTATTTGAGTGATAACCACTTGCTTCTGGCGCTAATGTATATGAACGATTCAATGATACACTAGCGCCAGCAGCAAGCTGCTGTCACTGCAAAACTAATTATCGTCCATGAGCCCGGAATGTACGCAATACCGAAACGTTATCCATCGGTCTCTTTTGATCTGTTTTTGCAAATCATCTAATCCCTGTGCAGGCTATTTCGGCCGGTCGGATATAAAAAACACAGACACCACTCTAGAAAATGTGCTCAATTTAGCCGCAGCGACTTCATCATTTCTCGCGACTATAACTCAAATTCAGTAGCGTTTCATTAAAACCAAAATACACGCCGATATTCAGTAAATAATATTCTATCAACTGGTATAAAAATCTTGTCTCGAATAAATATAGTTTCAACGTAATTCCTGAATATTGTTCAGGCAACCGCTTAATGGGCTGGAAATACTCATCCGTAGCCTATGTCTTCATTTGTAAAAGTTGTAATTATTTATATTTGGACAAATTTTTACCTGTCCGAATCATTTTGTCCAACCTCTGTATATGGTTCGGTACGACCATAGATGGTGTAGCAGTCGGAGACTGATTTCAGTGAAGCGCCTAGTTTAAGCGAAGCGCCACTGCTTTCGTAGGCTACTGCCCGGATGAGACTGCTTTTTTGCGAGTCCAGTTGGAATGGAATGTGCAGAAGGGATGAGCCAAAAACGGGTGAAGTTTTTTGGAGCGTCTTAGTAGAATACTAAACCAGAAATTAAATAAAAGAAAACTTTTTCCAAATTGTCCAAATTAAGAAAGCTTTCTTTTATTTAATTTTAAATACGGGTGCCAACATCCTAGAAAGTTAACTTAACGAATTAACAAGCATACATTCAAGAATCCCCAACATATAAGCTGCTATCATTCAAGCTTTTACCATCATAGGAATTTATAATATTCACGACCAAACAGCGCTGAACTAAATGGAACTGAACGAATGTAGGTATTTAACATAATCATACCAACGAAACGGACGAGATCGATTAGAGATGAAAACTAGGGAAATATTTCAGTGTGAAGTCCTAGATAACTCTTAGAAGTCCAGACAGATTGCAATTTCGACAACCGGTCGAATCCCTTATTAGACCGGTAGTTCTTTATGGACTTGAAGCCGTAACGCTGCTCACGGAGGACATATGCACCCTTGCCGTGTTCGAGCGGAAAGTGCTGCAGACGATATTTGGCGGAGTACAAACTGAAAGCGGAGAGTGGCGGAGGCATATAAATCACGAGCTACAGGCACTGCTTGGGGAGACTCCCATCGTACATCTAGCGAAAGTTAGAAGGCTACAGTGGGCCGGACACGTCGTAAGGATGCCGGACGACAGTGCGACGAAAATAGTCCTCTTCAACAACCCCACCGGCACCAGGAACAGCGGGCCCAACGTGCACGATGGCTCAACCAGGTCGAAAGCGATTTGCGACTTCTGAGACGACTAGGAAATTGGCGACGAGTGGCCCAAGACCGAGTTGAATGGAGACGAGTGCTTGAAACAGCACGTGCCACCCCGGCTCTATGCTGCTGAAGAAGAAGATGATGAAGAAGAGGACGAAGAAGAAGAAGAAGAAGAGGAAGAAGAAGAAGAATGGAAACCATGTAGAAGCACTTTATACGGACTTTAGCAAGGTATTTGATCGCATTGACATACCAATGGTGCTTTTCAAATTGCAAAAAATTGGAATTAAACCAGGGCTTCTGAAATGGCTTGAATCGTATTTAGGGTATGTTGCTACATCGTCGTAATTGCCTATTCCCGTCGTGTCCAACACGAATTTTTAAAAATATCAGCATTTTTATGACACACAATGCAAAACTATTTATTCCCTAATATTTTAGTTTGTTGTCTATCACATGCGATCAATCAAAATGAGCTGAGATCTATTTAAATGCTTTTTATCATTAAAGAAGTCCTACCAGCCAAATTTCCTACGTTTTTTCGTGCGACGAAGAAGACAGTGTCGACTAATCGTTTTAATTTCCGTCATTCATAAATGAAAATAACTCATGCAAGGCATTGTCGTTATTCTACAGCCTAGAAAACTTGCCTGACCTGCAGAAATTGTGCAGAATATCATTTGTCATGCCGTCCTACACAAATACATGCGCGTTAGCTTCGTAAACATTGTTGTGATTTTTAGTTCGGACGATGAAAAATTTTGATGGACGGATTTTAAAACGGTACGACGAATTTTAGAAATAAAGTCAGTTGCGTAATTTCAATAATATGCTTTAATAGTCGCTTTTCAGTGATTTCAAAGTTCACGGATCGGAAGGTAAATGTGTTTTAGTCAACTCAGCACAAGATCTTTTGGAGTATTCACTAAATCCATCTCACAAATGATGAAAATTAGAATGGCTTTACTTATTACGACGGCAATTAGAAAAAGACCCTATCTAATCGCTAGCAAATAATTCAATTTAACGGAAAGAACTCGAATCCAATTCAAGTCACTTCTGGGGTCCCTCAAGGCTCTCATTTGGGACCTCTTTTTTATTTTGTATGTAAACGACATTTCCTGAATTCTCAAGGAAATTAATGTGCTGCTATATGCCAACGACATGAAGCTCGTTTTGGAAATAAGAAATCAAGAAGACTTCAATGTATTCCAGAATGAAATACACATATTCTACATATGGTGTAAAAAAGCCAATTAGCACTAAATGTAAAACCCGAATTAATCCACCTAGCGGTGTGACCTAGCCTTTCTACTGCAACAATAATTATTTTTTATTTTCTCAGGACATCTATTATTGAGTTGACTCTATTTTCAAATATCAGTTCCTTAGTCCTCAAAATCCTGATTTAATAGTAAAATTCACAAGAACGTACTGCGTGCAGTAATTATATTTTCTTTCCTAGGATGTGAAATATTTGAAGTGTCATTCAATTTACTTTATCAACACCTTTTTTTTATATTTAAGTAATTTAAACATGTATGTAAACACAAAAGATCTGTAGATGGACCTTAACTTTTGGAGCTTCAGAGCAACATAAGAAGTTTGTTTTGAATTGACAATATGAAAAATGTGTTCATATAAAATGTGAAATATTCATACGAAAACTGTGTGTACAAATATCTTGATATTTTCACCACAGCTTTTTGACCATGCTCTCAAAAATTATTGTTGGCGCTTGCCCTACGTTGTGTATTTTGAAGGAAAAAAGCAGACGACGATAGCCGGCAGCAAGCGTGTATAGCAGGCGGGAACGACGACAGCCGGCGGCTGCTGGATAATAACCACCAAAGAGGATGGTAGTGGATCGGAAATTTCACTGTTACAGAATATCACTTACGTCACCGTATTAGGCACTATAACTTAGAGATTTATTTCAGGCTAAAAGGGTTCAACTAATAACTAACTACACAGGTAAGTATTGCAGAGTGGTAAGTATATTTGATTGCAGGATAACGAAGACGCAAGTTTTACGTTCACTCTTGCTACTGGTTCGATCTGGAGTGACTATCGTCCGATCGCTACCGAAATTATTATGCGGCTGACGGGTTGCCAGAAGGGCTGCAAAGCTGGTCTAAATGTACGCCCGTTAGCACCAATCTGCTACAGGATGCAATTCTAACCGCCAGTGCGGTCGATTTTACTTCTAAGTCTCAACATACCCGCCGCCTTGAACAATCGTGTTCAACAAAAAATGTAAACAAGAAACATAACTTTTAACTAGCTAGTAATACAGGTTGGTTTTTATAATTCTAACACTATTTCTTCTCACGTTAGTTCATTCTGACGACATATTCGAACTGCGTTGGGCCGGTTGTGGGTTGTTGGCCATTGGTGAATCTTGTGAAGTGCTGGCTGGTACTGGAGAACACGGCAACAGGCAAATTTTTGCAATCGGACGAGTGATGATTCCACGAGTAGTGCGGACTGAAACAACTCGTGCCATCTGATCCTTTCCGGCATAACAGCTTGTATACGCCCTAACGGCCAGCGAATCGGTGGTTGCAGTTCGTCGACAATGATGACCATTCTGCCGGGAACTATTTCATCATTTCGTTTCCATCCTTTGGTGTCTTTCTGTAGTTCTTGTAGATACTCCTTTCGCCAATGGATCCAAAATTGCTGCACATGCAACTGCAGCTGCTGGTAGTGGTCGAGTCGGTTCACAGGTATGTCGTTCAGATCTGGGTCGGGCAGGGCTTGCAGGGATGATCCGATAAGAAAGTGTCCAGGTGTGAGTGCGGCTAAGTCGTTCGGATCTTCTGTCATGGGTAGCAGGGGACGGGAGTTCATTATCGCCTCAATTTGTGTCAAAATAGTACACATGCTCTCAAACGTTAGGCGAGTCGGTCCTAGCTGTCGAAATAGATGTTTCTTGGCCACTTTAACGGCTGCTTCCCAAAGGCCCCCAAAGTGCGGCGCTTTGGGCGGTATTAGATGCCAGGTGATGCCTTCTTCAGCGCAAAAGGAAACTATTTCATTTTGCTGTGATTTATTGTGCAGCATAGTGAAAAGTTCAGCCAGTTCGTTCTTTGCACCTTCGAAATTTTTACCATTGTCAGAATGGATATGCGCAGGACAGCCACGCCGGGCGATGAACCTTCGGAGGCAACATAGGAATGCTTGGGTGGACAGGTCGTTCACCAATTCTAAGTGCACTGCTTTGGTTGAGAAGCACACAAAGACGCACAGGTAAGATTTGGCGGGTGCTGCACGCTTATGAATCGGACGAAGATACAGTGGGCCAGCGTAGTCAATGCCGATGATACTGAATGGACGACTTGGGATTATTCTCGGAGCTGGTAATTGACCGATTTGTTGCTGGGCAGGTACTGGATTGAGGCGTGTACAACGAAAACAATTTCTGACGATGCTTTGAACTAGTTTGCGGCCTCTTGGCGGCCAAAATTCCTCTCGAATTGTACTTAACAGCAGGCGCCCGCCGCCGTGAAGTAATTTACGGTGGTAATGTTCAGCTATCATCCGGGTAAACGGGTGGTTAGCGGGAATTAAAGCCGGATGCTTTGCTTGATAGGGTAACTGGGACAAATTAAGACGGCCTCCTACTCTCAACACTCTCTCTGGGTCTAAAAACGGGCTCATCAGGCGAATGGATGATTGTTTTGATACAGTTTCACCTTTCTGCAACTGTTTCAGTTCTGTCGAAAATGCGTCTTCTTGGGCTAATCGTATGAGTACCGCTTTTGCCTTATTCAGCTCTGCCACTGTCAGTGTTCGGTCGATAGGTTGGGTTGTAGATAAAGGTTGTGTTCGCACTCTCAAACGGGTGTTGGACACAAAGCGTAAACAGTATCCTATCGCGTGCAAAAGAAGTCTGTAGGAGGACCAAAGTGAAAACCACGGGTGAACTGGTATAGATGCTTGTGCGACTGCTGCTACTGTCCGCCTTTCCAAAATTTCATCTGAGACGCTTGGTGGAAAAGAATTGGGCCAATTTTGCGAGGATTGTGACAGCCAAGCAGGACCATTACTCCATAATTTGGATACGAGAATATCTTCTACCGACATGCCCCGCGAAATCAAGTCTGCTGGATTTTCTGTTCCGGGGACATGCTTCCATTGGCAACCGTTCGTATACTGCTGGATTTCAGATACTCTATTGGCGACGAAAGTTGGCCAAACATTCGGGGGTGATTTTAACCATTGCAAAGTTACAGCTGAGTCGGACCAAAAGTAGGATGCGGATATGT
Source organism: Sabethes cyaneus (assembly GCF_943734655.1). Lineage (NCBI taxonomy): Eukaryota > Metazoa > Arthropoda > Insecta > Diptera > Culicidae > Sabethes > Sabethes cyaneus. Next base: position 117,472,526 of record NC_071353.1, read on the forward strand.
TGACGTCGATGGCTTGTTTGATTCTGTCGTGGAGCCGCGCGGCTAATTTGGCTGCTTCAAGTTCCAAACGAGCGATAGTTATTCGTTTAAGCGGGGCTATGCGGGATTTCGACGCCAGAAGCTGGATTCGTACGTTTCCCAACTTGTCTTCACAGCGGGCATACGTACAGGCACCGTAAGCAAGTTGAGAGGCATCAGCGAAAGTGTGTAGTTGAATAACGGCATCAGGTAAGAAAGCATACCTGTTTATTCGGTGTTCAGAAATTTTGACCAGATCTCGGTAGTAGTTTTCCCACTTTGTTTTGACGGGATCTGGAATAGGATCGTCCCAGTCGCAGGACAGCAACCATAACTCCTGCATTAAAATCTTTGCACAGACGATTACTGGAGAGATAAGACCAAGGGGGTCAAATAACTTGGCGATGTCGGAAAGAACAGTTCTTTTTGTAGGAGGCTCATCACTTCGACGAATTTGTGAGTCAAAACGAAGACAATCGATTTCAGGCTCCCACGCAATACCAAGTGCCTTAACGGTTTCATTCGGGCGAAATCGCAGTGTAGATTTCGTACCAATTTGCTCCTGGGATAGTCCCTGTAAGACTTCCAGTTGATTAGAGGTCCATTTCCGAAGTTCCATTCCGCCCTTTGTCAACAGCTCGCTAAGTTCGTTTCGCAACTGGATGGCTTCTTCGACTGTTTGTGCCCCACCGATGAAATCGTCGACATAAAAACATTTTTTAAGAGCCTGTGCACCGGCCTGATATGATTCACCTTCGTCTGTCGCTAGCTGCTGGAGAGTACGGGTCGCAAGAAATGATGAAGGAGCTAAACCATAAGTTACAGTTAGCAATTCGTAGGTTTGTACAGGTGATTCTGATGAAAAGCGCCATAAAATGCGCTGCAACGGGGTATCTTCCGGATGAACGAGTACTTGTCTGTACATTTTAGCAATATCTCCGACTAGAGCAACTGGGAATGTGCGAAACCATAAGATGATAGTGAGAAGATCGTCCTGCACCACGGGGCCTACGCAAAGAGCTTCATTAAGCGAGAAACCGGTAGAAGTTTTTGCAGAGCCGTCGAAAACGACTCGAACCTTGGTTGTCGAACTTGCTTCCTTAATTACGGGGTGGTGAGGTAAATAATAGGCTCGAAAGTTGTGTTCTTCGTCCTCTTTGACCAACTGCATATGGCCAAGGGAGAGATACTCTCGCATGAACTGGTGATAATCATCTTTAAGTAGTGGGTTTCGCTGCAGCCGTCTTTCAAGTAGTTCAAATCGTTTCATAGCAGCAGATTTTGACTCACCTAACATTGATTCGAAATCAGGCTTCTTGGGGTAGCGTACAAAATAGCGTCCTTCAGGATTTCGGGAAACAGTAGCCTGGTACAGGGTTTCACATTGCGTCTCCTCAACCGAGTAGTTGCCTTCAGTGGTAAGTTCTTCGGTTTTCCAAAAACGTTCGATGCTGTCTTCCAGAGAGATATTCGAAACTAATACGGTATTGCAGACTGCCGAAGAAGAAACTGGCGAAGAAAGAACAGGACTTGCAGAGCCAACAATAGTCCATCCGAAGACGCTGTCTACTAAAAGTGGTAGATTTTTGTCCAACTGAATACGCGCAGAACTGGGAAAGAACGAACAGAAATGTCTGGCCCCTAATACCATATCGATTGGTTGACTCTTGTTGAACGATGGATCTGCCAGGAACAATCCCTTGGGAATTTTCCATCCAGTTGTAGAAATATCCTGAGAAGGAAGATTTGCCGTTACCTTATCCATTACTAGAAAACTTACACCGCAAGAAAAATCATCCCGTCTAGAATGGATTTGTGCAAAAACTGATTCCCGAACCGGTTTACAAAGTTTACCGGCTCCCTGTACGGTAACATTAACACGATCCCTTCTTAAGCGAAGAATTTGAGCCATTCGATCTGTGATGAGATTTGGCTGCGATGCGCTGTCCAACAGAGCGCGAGCCAGATGCGTATGTCCGAAGGCGTCGATTACCTTCACGATCACAGTGAGCAGGAAAACATTCTCTCTTGGATGCTGGACAGTGGAACTGACTTCCACTTCTGGAACATTTTCGGTAGCTGGAACTGAAGACTGGGCCGACGCGGTTGCTGTAGTAGGTTCGTCAGGTTGCGAATTCTCCGGTAGAGTAGAACTTGAAGCAGTTGCTTCGATGGTCCTTCGTGATCCGTCACCTTGCGTAGAATGCAGTAGAGTATGATGACGACGATTGCATTTATGACAACTGGAGTTGGATAAACAATTGCGAACCATGTGGCCAGTTTTCAAACAATTATGACAAAGTCGCTTGGATTGAACGAGTTGCTGACGTTCTCCAAACGTAAGCTGGTTAAACTTTGGGCATTTTATCGCCATGTGCGGTTGACCGCAAACACCACATCTTTCTGTGGGTTTGGATCCTACTGAATTTGCTGTAGAAGAGTAGGAAGACAAACGATATTGCGAGTGAAAGGGTCGCTTTGACGTGTTAGCTGGCGTAACAGAAGCAGGATTGGAAGCGTGGTTATGATTCACTGATATTGAATCCAAAACTCTGGTCCTTCTTTGGAGGAAATCGATTAAGCAGGTGTAATCAGGATTCTCTACGGTCGAGGCATGGTTTTCCCATTCCCGAAGAGTGCTGTCATGCAGGCGGGTACACAGAAGATGCTCCAAGATGGTACCCCACGAATCGGTTGGCTCGCCCAGTTGATGAAGAATTTTAACGTACCGCTCGAACTCGTCTACTAACCCTTGTAACGTTGTAGCGGACTCCTTTTTCATGCACGGAATGTCGAAGAGTGCCTGCAGATGCCGTTTTTTAAGTAAATAATCGTTGGAATAACGCCCCTCTAATGTCTGCCAGGCCAAAGCGTAGTTGGAAGAGCTAATTCCAATCGATTCGATCAATTTAGCAGCTTCTCCCTTTACAGCTGCACGCAGGTAATGAAACTTTTGAATATCCGGAACTTCACTGTTGGAATGTATCAACGCTAGGAAAGTGTCGTGAAAAGCAAGCCACTGCTTATAATCACCATCGAATTCCGGAAGCGAAATTGTTGGCAACTTGATGCCCGAGAGAGTGGAGGAAGACCGAGAGGGCTGAGGGCTCTGACTAGCAGGAACAGAAGGCAATTTCGAAATTAGACTGGCTTTTATTGCGAAGAGACGGGATTCAAAATCGGCACGTGCCGCTGCATGCTCCGCTTGACCCTCTGGACTGGCTTCAATGTCCTCTAATTGAGCCTGCACGGCCTCTAAGTTATCCCATATTCCGGAAAGGTATTGTAACCTTAATGTTACCTGCGTTTGGTCCCGTTGAACGTCGAAATCAGCATCAAAAGCCTCTGCCCGACCCAGCGATGCTAGCAGCGTAGATCTCCGGGAACGCAGCTGCCTTTCTAGTGGTTGATCCGTCATGTTGATGAGCGGCACGATGAATTAAACTGGATATGAAACAGCCGAACGACCTGCAGAACGAAAGACCACAAGTAGACCCACAAAAGGGTAGAAAAATGCTTGGAAAGGTGCTCACCTTTGCCAAGGCTAATTATGCCTTGTATAAATTTCAGCCAACAGGAACAAATATGAATACCGGATTCACCGGTTCGAATAGCAGGATGCAGAAATGCCAAGAATTTCCACAGCACAATGAAACTGGAACTACAGCTCGTGAAAAATTCCGAAAAATCCTCCGAATTTGTCGTAGCAGATAGAAAAGCGTTAATTCCCACAGCTTGGGACGCCACAGCAAGATAATTGTCGTATTGTAGTCCTATTGTTGTCCAGATCGATGAAAGCGTCACTTTGTATTATGAACAATGGAGATTCGTAGTACAATATCACTTTGTAGCAGGAACAATGATACCTCGTGGCGGGAACAATAGCACTTTATATCAGGAACAATGGAACTTTGCAACAGGAACACTAGCAATGTATGCCAGCCGATGCCAGCAGAACAATCAGGAACAGTACCGATCCACGTGAAGCATGAAAGAACAAAAGCAGAATCTAAAGGGCACCTGCGATACCCGCGAACTTCATTGGACAGGTCGTTACCTTACGCCCGATAAATCGAGCCTTGTAGAAAAGTTAAACAGCTACTGGATGCGCCAAACAGCAAGTAACCAGTCAATCCTGGTCACGGCACCAAAATTGTGTTGGCGCTTGCCCTACGTTGTGTATTTTGAAGGAAAAAAGCAGACGACGATAGCCGGCAGCAAGCGTGTATAGCAGGCGGGAACGACGACAGCCGGCGGCTGCTGGATAATAACCACCAAAGAGGATGGTAGTGGATCGGAAATTTCACTGTTACAGAATATCACTTAAGTCACCGTATTAGGCACTATAACTTAGAGATTTATTTCAGGCTAAACGGGTTCAACTAATAACTAACTACACAGGTAAGTATTGCAGAGTGGTAAGTATATTTGATTGCAGGATAACGAAGACGCAAGTTTTACGTTCACTCTTGCTACTGGTTCGATCTGGAGTGACTATCGTCCGATCGCTACCGAAATTATTATGCGGCTGACGGGTTGCCAGAAGGGCTGCAAAGCTGGTCTAAATGTACGCCCGTTAGCACCAATCTGCTACAGGATGCAATTCTAACCGCCAGTGCGGTCGATTTTACTTCTAAGTCTCAACAATTATCATCTATCAAAAACAAGAATTCTGCATAATTACAAAAATAATTATTGCGCGAATATTTCCTTTTTCACGTTTGAAAAAAAAAAGAATATCTAGAACAAAAAGATTGACCTCAAAATTTTTCTATAAGTGGTTTAGATGCTTGACTTCAATTATGTAATATATCTCAGGGTGTCGATTATCTAGCGAAAATAAAATTCCCTGACTTTTCCAGGTTTTTCCAGGAATATTTCGAAAAAATCCAGAAGCAAAATATCTCGTTAATTTCTATTTTCAAAGTGTTTATTTATTTAAATTGGTAAATTGGTTGTGTACTCTTCAATTTTGATTTCTTGATGAATACATTTTTCGTTTTTAGTTCAAATTAATCTTTTTATGCGAAATTTCTATGTGCAAAGTGAAAATTAAGCAAACTACTTCGTTCTACTATTTAAAACCTGACTTTCTGGTTTTATTCGATCCACTTGCTACTTCGGGTCTCTATCTCCGAGTCGAGCCGAGTTTCAAACAAATGCCGGTCTGATCTTGGTTCAGTTTGATTAGTCTTCGTTACAATACGACAATGCGATTTCGGTCTGGAAATCCGGAATTATCTGAATGAAAAATTGGGCAGTTTCAAATAATGGTCTTTTGCTAAATGAAACATAGAAATTTTGCTAAATTGGCCGCTAAGAAAACAGAGAAATTATTGTTCAAACAATAGTCCTGTTTAGACTAAAAAATATGCGCTTGGCATGTCAACATCCACTAACCTAGTATAGACTTTTCATATAATTTTCCATACAAAATAATTAAATTTTTATGCACAACTTTTGAACTAAATATCCAATCAACATCGAAGAATTTTCAGACAGTAAATAATGAACAATTAGGCTGTGAGCTCTTCCAGTTGAAACCTAAATCGGTCCAGCCATTGTTGAGAAACGTTGTTTGGTTAGGTGGGTCAGAGGTATATACATGAAGTTCTAAATTTCGAAACTCTTTGAAATATACACACAGCAAATAGGATCCACATGAGTAAAAATAAAGTGTTATATTTTATTTCATTTGGACACACGCGGAGACATTGAACAAAAAGGTGCCAGAGACTTGAAATAAATATTGTCCTTGCAGACTATTGCTAAGCACCGGTATATTTTCTTCCAGTGCCAAAAATCCCTGACTTTAAATGAAATTCCATGACATTCCCTGACTTTTCCAGGTTAAAACGAAATTCCCTGACATTTCCAGGTTTTCCCTGATTTTCCAGGTAATCGACACCCTGTATCTTAGATGAAAACATAACTAGGTAGAGCATTAGACATAAAAAACGAAACAGAGAAATTGGGCTTTTCCTTAGCTGGCACTTCTTCAGATAATTAGTTTTGCACAAAACTTGAGCTTCTTTTGTATGTATTTTCATGAACTTTATCTCATCGTTTTTACGTTGTTGCCTGTTAGAGGGTTAAGAAAACGAGAGGAGATAAAAGAAATAGTGTAAAAGCAGCGCCTTAAGCATGCTTGAGGCTGGGATACTTTATCGTTTTTCAGCGCTTGCCTTTTTCGATAGACGGTTTCACATGCGCAAAATTTGTTTGAAATTTGTATAAATTTATTTGGGAAAATCTACTCATTAACATTTTCAACCCTATACACCACTATTCCTATATGCTTAAATCAACTGCTTTTCTTTACTTCTGCTTGTCTAGTCCGATTGCGAGTAACAGCAAGTGAATAAAATGACAAATATTTCAAAATTGCAAAGTTCCAAAATTGCAAATACATGGACACATATAAGCATACATACATTCATACATACATGCATACATACATACATACATACATACATACATACATACATACACACATACTTTACATACATACTTGGCTTTACACGTTTTGAACGTTTTAATATAAGGTACTTAAATGATTAAGTTTGAATAACTTTTGAATAAATCGTCCGATTTTCAACAACTCGGTTTCATTTGATAGATCTCAAGAGTAATTTTCAAATAATAATAAATAGTGGAATTTTTCTTATTTAATTAATGTTTATATGTAACAAAAATATGTTTTCATCACCTTTTTTTCACATTTCTTCATGTAACTTTCAAACCACAACTCCATTCGTCATGAAATTTATAAGTTAAGATTTTGAAAGGCTACTCTTTCATTTGTAATCAATTTTGTTCAAATCGGCAAAGGGACCCATGAGATAATGAAGTCCCATGAGAAAAGTGAGTGAGAAAACAAGCGTTCCACACACACACACACACACACACACACACACACACACACACACACACACACACACACACACACACACACACACACACACACACACACACACACACACACACACACACACACACACACACACACACACACACACACACACACACACACACACACACACACACACACACACACACACACACACACACACACACACACACACACACACACACACACACACACACACACACACACACACACACACACACACACACACACACACACACACACACACACACACACACACACACACACACACACACACACACACACACACAGAAAATGCTCAGTTTTCGAAACTGAGTCGAATGGTACTTTACATGCGTCCCACTGGTCGTTCTTTCGATTTTCGGTTTTCCGAGTGATTTCTATACCTTTATACTATATTTTCATTTTTTTTTATGGGCTTATCACTTTGACCACAACATTATTGATCTATTGTAATGTTGCCCGGGTGTATGCTGTATTCTGCACTGCATTTCTGTGCTTTATCGTTATTGAGTAAACGATAAGCTTATATTTTTTTTATGCGTGCTTATGTGTTGAGGGTTTTACCCATGCTTCGATGCATGTCCTACTATACCAAACCTGTTTCGCCGGTTCTCATACCAGTATACTAACCATAAGAAGCGTCTTCAGGATAATGTAGAACTCAGCATGAAGGAAGGGTGATGAGGGGCCAGAGAATAAACCCATGCTAAAGTCACTTTGACATCGAATGGCCTGATTCTACTAAGATTCGAACCCATGACCATTCGCTTGTCAAAGCAGACTCGGTAACCTTGCGGCTACAGAACCCCCACTTTTCATATAGTAGAAAGGCAAAAAAATGCAATCTAATATCATTTAGCAGAAAAAGAATTACACCAGAAGTCTCAATCAGCATAGGGAATCAAACTGTAGAAAAATAATACACAAGGCAAATAACATGCTAGATTTTATTAAACGCTTTAGCAACAATTTTTTGGATCCATACACCATCAGAACACTATATATTGCCTATGTGAGATCAATACTGGAATACTGCAGCATTGTATGGTCACCTTATTCAATCACGCACGAAGAGAGAATAGGATCAGTACAAAAACAATTTCTCCTAAGTGCTCTTCGGAAACTAGGTTGGACAACATTTCCTCTTCTGTCATACGAAGCACGCTGCATACTCATCAGTAAGCGAATGGTATTGTTTGTAAACACTATCGTTTCGCATCATATTGATTCAGCAACATTTTTATCAAAACTGAACTTTTATACACCTACTCGGCAATTTCGTAACCGAAATTTATTTACCATAGGCGATTATCGCACAAATTATGCGGTCCGATAAATCGTATGATGGCCTCGTACAATCAATACTGCGAAACCATTGACCTTACAATGACTCGGTATAGACTTAAACATTACTTTAAGTCAATACGTAATCGTAACGCGTAGCAAACGAAACAAAAGAATAAGTACACTTTTTAATCTTAATTAAATTATAAGAGTTTTATATAAAAAAAATTGTATATATTATACTACATCGGTTGACGAAATAAATTTTAATTTTAATTTCAAAACATTCGAATGAATGGTGACAAAACCAAATTTCTTATTCCCCGATTATATCACGCATCTACCAAGATCAATAAACTTTAATAGAACCTTAAGTAATACACAAATGGAGAGCCCAAATACTTATCTCAGGCTCCTGATAAATTTAAGTACTGGTGTCAAATTGGTTTTTTCAATTCCAATTTGTTCCGATAAGAATTAAATACAGATAGTGTCCAAGAGCGCACAAACTAACGCATCCTATATGGTGAGCTGTGTTAGTGTTGCTTAACCTAAAACACTACAATTTAGCACTACTTGCGTCGAAAATCACGATATTTGATTCTTAATGATAACAATGATTCTTTATTCATGATTTCGTTTGTATTTACACAGCACTGTACTAAATTATACTGCAAAACGCGATTTATGTCAGTGTACTCCCGACTACAACCGCACTCTCTGAAATGGTTCTGCACATCTTCCGATAGGCTTGTGTGCATATTCGTAGGAAAGCGAAGTGCTGTAAACTATTCCCAAGCGTCCATTATACCTCTACTGCCTATCGTCCATTATGCCTATCGTCGATTATGCCTAACGTTCATTATGCCTAATGTCCATATGCCCAAAGTACGTATGCCTAACATTGAACATTTTGACAGAAAAAAATCTTTTCCGCTAAATCCTTACTTACTTACTTAGGTGGCTTGCCGTCCTAAGACAAAGCCTGTTGAACAAAGTTTCTCCATGTAACTCGGTTGAAGGCTACCGCTCTCCAATTCCTCGGACACCGAGTACTCTCCACCAGATCTCGCTCCACCTGGTCTAACCATCTTGCTCGCTGCGCTCCTGGTCGTCTTGTTCCTACCGGATTTGAGGCGAACACCATCTTTGCAGGGTAGTTGTCCGGCATTCTTGCAACATGCCCTGCCCATCGTATCCGTCCAGCTATAGCCACCTTCTGGATACTGGGTTCGCCATAGAGCTGTGCGAGTTCATGGTTCATCCTCCGCCTCCATACTCCGTTTTCCTGTATGCCGCCGTTCTTAGCACTCGTCGTTCGAAAACTCTGACCACTCGCAGGTCCTCCTCGAGCATTGTCCATGTTTCATGCCCGTAGAGAACAACCGGTCTAATAAGCGTCTTGTACAGTGTGCACTTTGTACGGGGACATAGTCTGCTCGACCGCAATTGCTTGTGGAGCCCATAGTAAACACGATTTCCGCTGATAATAAGCTTCCGAATCTCACGGCTAATATCATTGTCCGCCGTTACCAGTGAGCCAAAGTAGACAAATTCATCGACTACCTCAAACTCATCGCCGTCGATCAATATACTACTGCCCAAGCGGTGTCGTTCGGCCTCAGTTCCGCTGGCCAGCATGTACTTTGTTTTAGACGTATTTACCTTTAACCCAATCTTTTCTGCTTCGCGCTTTAGTCTGGTGTACTGTTCAGCCACCGCCACAGATGTTCTGCCGATAATATCTATGTCATCGGCAAAGCAGACGAATTGACTAGATTTGTTGAATATCGTGCCCCGCGTGTTGATATCCGCTCGGTTCATAACACCTTGTAGCGCTATGTTGAACAGCAGGCAAGAAAGGCCATCACCTTGGCGAAGCCCTCTGTGTGATTCGAATGAACTTGACAATCCACCCGAAATCCGAACACAGCACTGTGTACCATCCATCGTAGATTTAATCAGTTTGATGAGCTTCCAGGGGAAGCTGTTCTCGTCCATGATTTTCCATAGCTCTTTCCGGTCGATGGTATCATATGCGGCTTTGAAGTCAACGAATAAATGATGCGTGGGAACTCTGTATTCACGGCCCTTTTGGAGGATTTGCCGCAGTGTAAATATTTGATCCGCTGTAGACCGACCTTCGACGAAGCCGGCTTGATAAGTTCCCACAAATCTATTCGCAATTGGTGATAGACGGCGGAAAATGATTTGGGACAACACTTTATAAGCGGCATTGAGAACGGTGATCGCTCGATAGTTCTCACAGTCTAACTTGTCGCCCTTTTTATAGATCGGGCAGATAACCCCATCTTTCCACTCCTCCAGTAGCTGTTCCGTACCCCAAATTATAATAATTAGTGCAATTAGTGCTGACTTGTTGTTCTTTAGCTGCATGTTGGCCTCCTTAACTTCGCCTATCGTTGGGGCTGGCACCTCTTCCCCGATTGCTGCACCGTCGAAATCGCTTTCCCCGCCGCCATGGTTCTCCGCCTGGGCGCCATTCAAGTGTGCGTCGAAGTGCTGCTTCCACCTATCCGTCACCTCACGATCGTCCGTCAGAATACTGCCAGTCTTATCCCGACACATTTCGGCTCGCGGCACAAAGCCCTTGCGGGATCCGTTCAGTTTCTGGTAGAACTTTCGCGTTTCCTGAGAACGATGCAGCTGCTCCAACTCTGCATATTCCTGCTCTTCCAGGTAGCGCTTTTCTCCCGAAAGATTTGGTTTCGCTGCATCTTCTTCTGTTTGTGTCTTTCCACGTTCTGTCGTGTGGCACTGCGCATCTTGGCCGCCCGCGCAGCGTTCTCCTCATCCATCACCCTCCTACATCCATCGTCAAACCAATCGTTCCGCTGATTCCGGCCCACATGCCCGATAGAGCTCTCCGCTACACTGCTGATGGCTGTTTTGATAGTGTTCCAACAGTTCTCGAGAGGGGCTTCGTCCAGCTCGTCCTCTTCCGGCAGTGCAGCTTCGAGTGAATGCGCGTAGTTTGCGGCGACGTCTGGCTGCTTCTGCCGCGCGAGATCTAACCGAGGCTTGCGTCGGTACCGAATGTTGTTCACAACGGAGAGTCTTGGGCGCATCTTAACCATCGCTAGGTAGTGGCCCGAGTCAACGTTAGCGCTTCGATAGGATCTGACGTCGATAATATCTGAGAAGTGCCGACTGTCGATGAAAACGTGGTCGATCTGTGATTCTGTCTGATTTGGTGACCTCCAGGTGTACCTATGGTGGATTCTGTGCTGGAAAAAGGTGCTGCGTACGGCCATATTCTTGGAGGCGGCAAAGTCGATAAGTCTTAGGCCCATTTCATTGGTCCGTTGGTGTGCACTGAACCTTCCAATCACCGGTTTGTATTCCTCCTCCTGGCCGACCTGAGCATTAAAATCCCCGATGACGATCTTGATATCATGTTTCGGGCAGCGGTCGTATTCACTCTCCAACTGCGCGTAGAACTCATCCTTGTCGTCATCGGTACTTCTGAGGTGAGGGCTGTGCACGTTGATGATGCTTATAGTGAAGAATCGGCCCTTGATTCTCAACCTGCACATTCGAGGATTGATTGGCCACCGCCAAATCACCCGTTTCCGCATCTCGCCCATCACTATAAAAGCTGTACCCAGCTCGTGTGTGTTGCCGCAGCTCTGGTAGATGGTATGTCCATCTCTGAACGTACGTACCGTTGAGCTCTTCCAGCACACCTCCTGCAGCGCTACGACGTCGAACTTGCGGCTCTTCAATACGTCGGAGAGCACTCGAGTGCTCCCTTGGAAGTTAAGAGATCGGCAGTTCCACGTCCCGAGTTTCCAATCCATAGTCCTTTTTCGTCGCGTAGGTCTATTCCGATTGTTCCAGTAAGAATTTATTTGTTATTCGTTCCGTGCTTTAGTATTTTTCGTGATGACGGCTTGCAAAGCCTGCTACACCAACCCCCTGTTTCGCCGGAGGGCCAACGAAGCTCGAATGGGCCCTCCTTACCTGTCAGCATACGACCTTGGCTTCCACCGGGGTTGGTTATCCGATCTCCACCAAGGTTGCTCGTATCCCGGCTGGTACCACGAGGAGGTAGGAATAGGAGTTGCTGAATAAGAGGCTATGAACCACTGTAGGGTGTATGCCTACACGTGCACAAGGCACCGACGGTACGCATTATTCAGCCGTTTACCAGCCTCCGTTAAGTCCTACTACTAATTTTATTATTACGAAAAATACACGTTTCCCCTACGACTTGCAGTTGCAGGCTTCGTTAGTGTCTCTTCCAGTTTTTGCTATTGGGAACACAATAATAATAAAAATTAGCTCCTTGTGGTGTCGCGTAAGCTGGAATGTGTTAAATTTAATCCCTTGTTGCAAGTCATTCAACACTAACAGGACATAGACCTCCAATTTTGTCCATAATCCATATCTTAACTAGATTTTAGAAAAGTGCAAATATGTTAGTTTTCATTAGTGGTGATCTAATATGAGTTTACAATAGGGTTATAGAAGAAAGAAGTTATTATTTCCACCAATAAACTGATTCCGAATAGCGTTACAAAATGTGATGACTGTCGATAGTATCGTGTTAACGGAAAATTTTTAACTTCGATATCCGTTAGCATATTTCTTGAGCTTCGCTCTAGAAATATATTATTCTTTGCATGTGCGACTTCACAACCTCCTAACTGAAAACCACCGATAATTATGCTGTGTTTCTTTCATGCTCACCCATTTGTCGTGAAAAGTTAACTTGATATAAAATATCGCATTCAAGGGAGGCGCAGCGTGTTTCAACTGGTTTGATTCGGCCAAGCATCCTCCTCTGGTACGTACGTACATTGTTCGTGAAAATGATTCAAAGTAGCAGCACTACTGGTTGCCAGGAATTTCACCGAGACCATCTCGATTCGCGGCGCGGGCGGGCATCGGAAGGTATGCATGTCATAATCGAATCGCGCGCTACGAACGATGACGACGATGTAGCTGGCTGGCGGTGAGTGTTTGGCATGTACGCCGCCGCTACTGCGGTCGGTCAGGCTAAAAATAGTGCTCCTTGGTGTGTGCGGTGTACGAGTATTAGCGCTTTATTTGTCGTACGATCCGGACTATTTCTACATCGCTTATTCTTCTGTCATTTAGTGCGAATGATTGCGGTGATGATGCTGACAGCAGCGCTGGTGAAGAATATGATGACTGCCATCGTTCGCAAATATCGTCGACGAAAAGTAGTAGAAATCCGCCAACCAACCAGCTTAAATGCATCATGCACCGATGCCAAGGTGAATTGTTCAGCTGACGAAACGGCCTTCGCCCTTAAAACAAATAATATTACATTCATATTGTACAAAATTAGATAAATGCCATTTTCATCTAGCTTGAAAAGGCTACTGCAACAGAAACAGTTTACAAAATGTGATTTTAAAAATACATTGGTTATCAATCAGGTTAAAAATAGCCCACACCGCAAGCCTTCCTCGTTTCACTAGTTCGCATCATCCTGGCCTAGCAATGACTTGCAGTAAGGACGAACCCGAGGTAACCGATGATGACGTCAAATTGAAAATTCCGAGCTGCATATGCGCGCATATCGCTCTCGTCATTTGCACAGAGAAGTAAACCCCCCCTTACCCATCACTTGTTTCCCCGCTTACTGCACTTACTGGCAGCTCTCTGTTGTATCCTATTTCACCCTTTCCTGACAGTCACGCTCAAAGCGTCAAAATCACGCTATGCTATAAGTGTGCATATTAGCTCAAACGCATCCATCCATCCGTCTATCACTTCTGAGGAAACGCATCATCCATCAGTAAGCCAGCATCCTTGCACAAGCTCCATCCAAACCACCAATAGAGCGCACTTTTGCAGCTGCTGCATACGCACGTATCATCCTTTCAAAAGCTTTGACGTCATTACCGTCCTCCAACCAACGGGTGGCCCCAATCCTTGCTGTATCTTTACTCTTTCCTGCTTTTCCCTTTATTGCAACGTGCAACTGCAGCGCAACATGCTCTCTCGGCCCGAAATTAAACATGGCGGTATGCTCCGGTATGCATGCACCAGCGGCCAAGTGGCAACGACGAAACACAATGCTGACTGCTTAGTTTATACTTCACCTCATTCCTCTCTGTCACTGCAGGATCAGGATCAGAACATGACGCGAACGATACAGCTGATTATTACGGCCATGGGTATTAGTGCACGCGCAATATAGCCAGAGCCACTGCATCAGGTTATATAAAATTTCGTGACTCCACACCAGAGCCCAGCTGGCACACGGCCGGCAATGCTACCACTACTGCCCCCTCTAAGGTGGACAGGAGTAAACTGCAAGGTGCGATCCTGATCGTATCTCACTAATCCTATCGGTCCTGTTGACGTCATCAGATTGTCGAGATAGAGGTCGTAATTCTATTTTAGTGGTTCCCTAGCAATTGCTGTAAAAAAGTCTGCCATCGAACACTCTCGAATTCGTTTTTTACTTGCTTTAGCTTGAAAAATTTTCAGCCCACATCCTTTCATTGTTTCATGTGTCGAACAAAAGGTTTTTCATTAATTTCCTTTACGTAGGTAAGGGATGTACCCACCTATCATTAAATGTGAACGAGCCGTACAAAAGTTTATAGTCTTATAATAGTCAAGCTTGCTTCGCATGTGGTTTGTATCCTATATGTAAAACGCACGAAGATGCTTGCCAGGTTTATTTTTCGACAAGTCTGCATAATACCTTCTTGTAATGACTGTACCAAATTGCGTAACTCCTTTGCTGCAACATGCAACCTGTAAATAACTGTCTGTGTACAATAGGAAATAAAAGAATTGAAAGAAATCCAGAAAATTTCCTTACTTACCTCAAAAGAAAACACAGCCACGCTAATGTTGATTCTATTCAATAACTATTTTTAGCAAATTTGCAGGTCGATTGTTATCAGAAGTTTTAATCCAACTGCTATAAGATTCATTTTAAAGCAAAAAATAATTGGCCAGGTGTAATCCGAAAGTCCGGAGAATTTAATTTGTTCGCTTACTATACATGCAATAAGTAAATTGCCTAAAAATAGATCCATTTTCAGGTTCAATTTAAATCCAATCTCAAACCCAAAATGAATGTTCAATTTCGAGTATAGTTTCAAATTAAGTTTCAAGGTCAATTTTAGGCTAAATGTATTTAAGTTCATTTTGCAAAAGCTATTTCAAGTTTAATTTTAAATCCAATTTAAGTCCATTTCTTCTTGTTTTTGTTCAATTCTTGTTCAAAAAGAGATAAATTTTTAGGTTCAAATTAATGTAAATTCAAGTATCCAGTATTAAATTCAACTTCAGCCCAATTGGAAGTTAATTTTCATGCTCGGTTTCAAGTCGAATTGAAGTCGATTTCAAGGAAAGTTTTACTCCGCTATCTAGTCCAATTCAAATCTAATTTTAACCACATTTTTAAAACCAATTTCAGGTTTAAATTCAAATCCGGTTTCCAGTCCAATTTTCAGGTCCAATTGAAGTAAAATTTCAAGCTCAAATTAATGTAAAGTCATGGTCTAATTTTTTAATCCAGTTCACAAAGTAAAACTTCAAACTTTATTTCGAGTCCGAATCCATGTCTTTCATGTCGAATTTCAAGTCCAATTTCAGTCATAATACAAGTCAAATATTGAATCGATTTGTAGGTAAGATGTTGAGTGCAAAGTATTGACCTTTAAATTCTGAAGTTCAACTTTTAACTTACAAATTTTAACATTTGACTTTCCACTTTTATCTTTTCGCTTTTAACTTTGGTTGTTAGTCAACTACTGATTTTTGACTTTTGACTTTGTTTTTGACTTTTTGTTTAGATTTTTGATTTTATTTTTGTTTTTGAAAACGCTTTAAAAATTTTACTCTGATTATTGTATCTTAATTTTTGGCTTTTAATTTAGGCTATCGGGTCTTCATTGTATGATTTTTGCTGTTTATTTTTTTCGACGTTCGATATTTGGTTTTTATATTTTGACGCTTGTGTTTTAATTTTGGCTTACGACGATCGTTTTTTATAATTTTTTCTTCGAAATTTAAACTGTTGGGTTTTGACTGTCGACTTTCGATTAATTTTATCATTTTTATTTTTTCTCTCTCTCTATCTATCTCTCTGATCCTCTCACTTTCACTCACACATAAAATTAATATTAATAAAGCATTTTACTCGCCTGGGCGATACCCAGCAGAAGGAAGCGAAACGGACGTTAACCTAGGAGTGCCCATGGAAGGTAGCTGTGTCCCAAAAGTCAAACGAGAAATCAGGTTACTAAATTGCTGAAGACCTACAAAGCCGCTGGTACACAAACATGTCCAAGAAACATTGGTAACATTGGTCCGGAAAGGTTTGAACTGATTGCTTGAAAAATAAAAAAGTGATAAGCATTTACGTGAAGACAAAAAATGTTGTCATAGTCGGGCCATGTTGTACAGGTTGGGTCACCGCAGAAAATCTAAGACATACGCACAGAACAGAATTGGAAGTAGAAATCCAAACACGTACATGCTACTTTCTACAGATACTAGCGAACCTGGCGATAGCGAGCCACTTTTTTCTACGAAAACACACGAACGCATACGAATGGACACGAAAGCATGTCAAAGCTGCTATGCGATTAGCAGTGAGCGTTCTGCTTATATTGCTGTTAGTCGCTTCTATGCGAAAACCTTCCCAAAGAAAATTAAAAACAAAAAAGACTTTGTTACCAGTTTTGATCGCCGAATCGTTCGGATTTCCACTTCTGTTCTGTGACATACGTATTGAAATTCTATATAGAGACATGGAAAGAATGAATTCCGTGAACAACGGCTCATATGGGTACAAATACCCTATTTTCAATTGCATTTTTGCGAAATTTTGGCGATCTTGTATTGCTACAATCACCTTTTCCGAAGTGTACAACTACAATGAAAAAAAAAAAACAAAAATCTAGGTTTTTATCGTATTAATTTTGCTTTATTTCATCACATTTTACGTGACTGACATTCTCTAGCGATTATTGGGCTTCTGCGCTTAAAATTATGGTGGCCCAACCATGACTACTCAAGTGGCCCGACCTTTACAAATAGCGCTTTTCTAGTATTTCACCTTAGCCTTCCCAAACACCTTACTGGAGGGGATTTTTCTACAGCAGCACAACACACTTCATACATTTTCAAAATTTATCTCGATAATTGCATTTCAGAATCATTTCTTGGAGAAAAGTTCATTGCACCTGGAAAACTTTTTTTGTAAGATTTAGTCACTGAATTCAGTACGGGTGTTTTGAATACATGATTGAAACTCACAATATTGTGAAAAGTTAGCTATCACAGTAAGAAGTTTTACAATGGTTGTATCATAGATATCATGAGTTACTTAAACTGTAAAATCGTGATGGCCCGACCATAACAGTGGCCTGACGATAACGCCAATACCCTATCTGCCAAATTTGGAAGAAGGAGAAGCTACCGGAGGAATGCATGGGAGAAGTGGTTTGTCCCATCTATGGAAAGGATGATTGGCTCGACTGCTGCAGTTATCGCCTACTAGGTACTCTCCCAGATCTTGTTAAGCTAGCTGTCGCCCGACAGATCATGTAGAAATCTTTATTGATTTCAAAGCGACATATGATATAGTCGATCAAGACCAGCTATGGCCGATAATGCACGAACACGGTTTTTCGGATAAACCGACATAACTGATCAGAGCTACATTGGTTCGAGTGATGTATTTCGTGCGCATCTCGGGGACACTCTTGAGTTCTTTCGAGACGCAGCGAGGGCTGAGACCTGGTGACGGCTTATCCTGCATGCAGATGATTTTGATATCATAGGCAGGAACTTTACGACGGCGGAGGCAATCTACACAGACATGCCACAGACGTTAACCATTCATGGCGACGAACTAATAGTAATAAATAACTTCGTGTATTTGGGATCGAAGGTGACTGCGAACAACAGCACTAGTAAGCAGTTCCAGCGGCACAATCAAGTGGAAAATCGGGTTTATTTTACCCTTCGCAAAACCGTACGGTCAAGAAGCATACACCATCGTACGAAGCTGACAAAATCTTTATCAGACTGGTAGTTCTTTATGGACTTGAAGCTGTGACGCTGCTTACGGAGGACGTACACGCCCTTGCTGTGTTCAAGCGGAAGGTGCTGCCGACGATATTTGGTGGAGTACAAACTGAAAGCGGAGATTGGTGGAGGCGTGTAAATCATGAACTACAGGCATTGCTTGGAAAGTACACCTAGCGAAAGTCGGTAGGCTATGGTGGGCGATAATGCGACGAAAACAGTTCTTTTCAGCAACCCCATTGGCACCAGGAACAGAGGGATTCAACGTGTAAGATGGCTTGACTACCAAATTGACGCCGAGTGGCCCAATATCGCGTTGAATGGAGACTGCTTGAAAGAGCACGAGCCACCTCGGTTCTACTATGCTGCTGATGCCGACGATGACCCGGGCGAAATCACAATAGATGGTCGTAGTGACGTGTCCACACATGGGAAAAAAGCGGCACCCATCTTACTAGTGGAATGAGGTACTTAGCAAGTTTCGCACCAGTTGTCTCCGAGCTAAAAGATGCATCCAGAGAACCCGACATTCGCAAACGTCAGCTGCGACAGCCAGGGGTGATCGTGAATGGACTACGAAGATACGGTGCAGAAGGGGGAGGGGACAATGCTGACGATCTGCAAGTTTCCAACGATGAACCAGTGGCAGTAGCTAGACGAATGAAAATCAGCGGTACAAGCATTCTCGAACACGTACTGCAGAAATGCCTAGAAGCTTCCCAGATCAGGGCCCGGCATCGTCGAAACAAATAAATGAAACTGACTTTCTCTTACCTTCGCTTCATGCATGAAGTGACTTGCTTCATTTGTTGAACAGAACGTTTCAAGCAAGCTTCTGTTGAAGTTGGTGGTTGTTTCAATTGACAATGGCAGAAAATCAGGCACGATTGGTCGACATTGACCAGGTTAACTTTAATATGCGTTGTATTGTAGGAAAGGTTACTCAAAATCAATTTATTTGCATTCAAAGTTGCTGGCATTTTCTGAATATTTGATAGAAAATGATAGAAAAGTACAAATGAAAAGTTGAAACCGATAGTCATGATGAAGTGAAACCCGTTTCGCTGACGTTGACCGAAGCCAGTTTGAAACTGAAGCGGTGATGCTTCTGTTGAAACTGAAGCTTCACTACTTCATTGCTGAGTGACGCTATGCAATTGAAGGTGACGTTGTCGGGCCCTGTCCCAGATGGTCGAAAGATCGTGAAGCTGCTGCTGTTGCCGAGCCCGGAAATCTAGACATAAGCGTCAAACTCCTGGAAAACCAAAAAGTCGTCCGCGTATTCCACGTACTGCATAGAATGTAGGTCCCGGGATATCTGTGCAGAATTCTGTTACTCCCAGAAGTGGATGCTTATTTACAAGACCGCCGAGAGGCGGAAGATAATTGAAGATTACAGTGGGAGTTTTGCTAAGCTGTCCCCTCGGCCCAACGTTTTGTACAATGGTGTACTAACTCTGAAGCTATCCAGATCACGTCGCGGTTTCGTGACAGGTGAAACACTGGATGAAGTAGAAATGGTTTTCATGACCAATTTCATAAATCCGCTAATAAAACTATGAGCTTCACCAGAACTTTCTGATGACCGCTATAAAACTGCTTTCTGGCCAAGTGGCCCACTGCTCAGAATGTTTTCATAACCGCTATAAGAATCAGGTTATAAGCTCAAGTAGTCGAATCACGCTCTGCTGAAAGCAGCAATAAAACCGGTTAAGCTTTCACTGCTTGACAGCCATCGCCATAATTTAAAAAAGCTTTTCACTTTTCACGATAAGATCAATTTTGATTGGTGCGCCATTATGTGTTGCTACGCCACACTTATGGTAAGTTTATAGGAGACGTGGTGAAGCCAACAAGTTTTAACGTGGTTATATAAGCAAGCACAATAAATTTGCTTTATTAACAGTTTTATTATGGTTTTATAGCTAGCTATAAGTGTGTTTGGACTCGTATCCTCTTGGTATTGCGCAATACCACAATAAACCCAGAGGTAATGATTAATACCACAATAAAACCTTTATAAAATTCTAGTAAAACCAAGTGGCTTTAGAATTATTACTTGGGTGGCCTCCAAATTAGTACGTATATGCTAGTTTTGTGCATCAGATACGATTTTTCATGGTATATATAGGTACATATAACTCATTTGTTACTCTGATATGTGTACGAAAATGTTTGCTGGGTACCGAGAGCCCATTTATCAACCACTTCGATCTTTTTATGTCATGTCCCTGTAGTTCTGACCTGACAGTAGCGTAGACGATGATGTGCACACTTTACACGGGGTTTGAACTTTCCATCTCTGGTACTGTGACCGAATAACGTATTCTTCTCGTTCCTGGGTCGACTCGCGGCAATCGGCATGTAAACCATTATCACATTCGCTTCAAAGGCGTCCGATGCTATTTCGGAAATAAAGTCGGTATAGGTTCTTAGGATGACTCGCTTTTTGTTACGTTTGTGACGTACCTATTCGCGCTTGTCGCTGTCCGGACATTTTCCCACGAAATCTTGAATAAATAGCAGGTTTATTAGATGCGACGTCAAATCTGCTCTGCTCTAGCTCTAGCCTCCGGATTCTCTCCAAATGACTCTGGAGTAGTTGTTTTGGATGAGCGTAAAGAGTCCGACGTTTCTATATTACCTCTGGCACAGACTTCGGCAAAAGAAGCTGTCCGCGAACCATTTCCAGTAGCGGGCCTTTGAGACACTATTATAATCTAACTAGATTTTCATTGTTTGTGAAATCACAAACTTGAAATGAGGATTTTAGTAGGGTCTCCAAATACCCAATTTTAGCGCCAGACGATCACTCGTCTGGCGGGACTACGGATCATTTTGCCCCTGGCTAGAATCCATCTCGAAACTACACTTCTCAAACTCCAAAGTTCCAAAACTTTCTCCAACCTTATTTCTTTAGACTAATAGCGAAGTCTCCAGAACTCAAGACTGGGCATAGAAGGAGGTTCGCATATACACGCCAAAGGATGATAATACTTACGCCATCTTTTATCTTAAGGGAGTTACTACTGCTTATAAGTGTTAGTGATCGCAACCATCTGAAAGAATGCATGCGTGAGATATTGATGTACGATGTTATACAATGATGTTAGTATAGTTGTGATGCTAGAGTGATGGCACATATACAACTTAAAAGTTACCACCGTCATCCGTAGAGGGCGTACTGACCCTGTCCGTCGAGATTTGACAGAGTGACAGAGGGGTGCTAAAAGTTAACAATCAAAATTTCGTCGGTCTCTTCTTGTTCCGACTGATTCTGTACAGACAAACTAAATTGTAGCGAAAATTTAATAATCTCACCAATGACCAATAACTGTTTTTGGACTAACTGACGGATTTGAGTTTGATTTCGTTTTATTCCCCTTTTTTATTTTATCGATCTCCTTTCCTCTCCTAACGGGTGGCAACTAAAATTTTGGAATTTTTTCGCAGCTCTTATACTCAACAACAAACGAGATCAGAGAGAAATGAGAGTATGTATGTGTTAGCTCTCTCTCTCCTCTTTTTGTCTATATTTTTTGTTTTGTTTATGCTTGCCCAGTTTTGCTAAAAATGACGTCGAAACAAGAAGCATGTGGGGAGTGCGTTGTACACTTCTACAAACTGCCACAGAAATTTCGACATAATGTACGACATATGGTACAACATTAAAAAAACAACTATGTTGCGGCTTTGACTGTTTACCATATCCTAAGGTTGGAACCGCTGGAAAGCCGATCAACGGCGAATAAACAGCCTAACTACCATAGTCCAGTAGTTATCTAAGAGTGTGTTTTAAGCACAATAGCCCCTCCCTGAAGTAATACCGATAAGGTGGTTCCAGGGGGATCGAGGCTGGAGACTCGAGTAGGGTTTTAGTGGGTCTGGATCCTCACGCCCCAGTAGCGGGGTCGGGATACCAAACCCCACTCCCTGAGTTGTCTTCTCAGGTGTCTGATAGCAGATTTCCCTACTCGTTAAAATAAAAAAAAATATCCTAAGGTGCCCAATAACTATTCGCACGCAAGGTAATGGAAGACCAGCCAAAATTATGGACGTAGAAGGACATCGTTCTCTTTCTCGTTTCTTCAACGACAAGCCCTGTGGTTTGGCTATCAATTAAGATGCACCAGACGAATGTTTGAAGAAAATTTTGATCCAGTTTCTACAAAAACATCATGCAGATGGACAATACGTGTTTTGACCAGAAAGAGCATCATCGCATTACGTTAAAAAAACACAAACGCTCCTGAATACCCATTCGATCCCATTTGTACCCAAAAACCACGACCCGAAAAATCTGTCTCAGTGCGCCCAATCTAAGTTTTCTTCGGAATTTTGAGTTTCTTGGTGTACAAAAATAACTGGAGAGCCACGCCAGCAAACAGTTGATTGGTAGAATCAAGAGATGCATTCGCAAAGTTGACAAGACGGCCGTACAACGCTCCTGTTTCGATGTCAAACGGAAGGTTCGCTGAACAGCCGATTACGGACCGTTTTCAAATTTACACTATTTTTTTTAACAATGGATAATGTATCTTTAATTTCGGTAAATCAGATCTTCTTCTTGTATCTTTGTCTTTTTTTGACAGCGCAAAAAGTGAAGTGAAAGCTTTTTTTGACAACTTGAGAAAAATATTCCAAACTGTTACCGTTCGTCGGTAACTTTATTTTGTGTGGCAATGTAGGGCCCAAATTACATGACTTCGCCTGCAAATGACGGATCTTGGTAGCAACATGTTCAATGAACCTGGAAATACTAAGAACCTGAGCAGAGGGTCCAAAGCCCCTAAGAAGGATGGTTTTAATAGCTGTTATCCATGGCTATCACGTAAAAATCTAAATGGATAAACCCCTAATCCAAGGTGTCATGCGACCCGTGCCGAGGGATGAATGGTGGAGAGGGTTCTAGAAATACTCAGCCGCTAACGGAGCCTGTGGAGTACCAGGGCACCCTCCACAGTATTCTTGCCCTTACTGCATTAAGCCGGTCACTGATGCAGCGGACCATCTTTTACCGAGCTACTCGTGGGATTCATATGGAGAGTCTAAATATAAATAAAACACAGGGCTCCGGCAGCCTGTCTCTGCCGGAAACGAAGGAGGAGGAGATGAGCATAGGGGAGGATCAGGAATTGAACGATGCGTTAGCAGAGGTTCCGTCTTGTTCCTCGTCTATTCTCAACACGCCGACTCGTTGTGAGTCGACGGATGATGAAAGCGACGGAATAACCGTCACAATCAGATCTGGACCTAAAGCGGAAGGTCCAGCTGAGAATGAAATTCCGTGGAAACGGAACCTGACAAAAGCTCAGAAAAAGAAATTAAAGAGTTTGCTTGCCTCTGGGCTTCCTGCAAAGGAGGCACGGGAGCAAGTGTTAGCTCAATCTGCTTCTGTGTCAGGTAAAAGGCAACGAGGATCGGAGCTGCCTAGCAGCGGAGAAAAGCCGATCTCCAAAAAACAGAAGCGAATTCTAAATCCTAGAGAGCGAGTGGGACAGGTCGTGCGAAAGCAAACCACCCATCCCGCTCGAAGGGGGGGAACAGGAGTGAGGTCTACGAGAGAAGCCCCCAAGCTTCCCTCGGACTCCACTACTGGTGTCTCCTACAGGGAGGCCGTAAGTCAGATCAGAGTTGGGATCCTCTCTGAGGACTATCCCAGCGCAGAACTGAGTACGGCACAACTGGATTCGATACAAGATGCTCTACTAACAGCCATAGAGCAACAACGTAACGAGCAGGTTAAACCTAAGTTCTTTAACTGCTCGTACAAGTCCGGGTACCTGGTTCTTTCTTGTAAAGACCAGGAGACTTCGGAGTGGTTGAAGGAAGTGGTTCCTGGCTTATCTCTATGGGAAGGATCAAGACTCGTTGCTCTGGATGCAAAGAACATTCCGCGTCCAGAAATCTATCATGCTTTCTTCCCACAAAGCGCGTCATTCGATAACAAGAGAATCAGAGGACTCATAGAGAGTCAGAATGAGAATCTAGTTACTGACAAATGGCGAATTTTGCAGCGAACTAATCCCAATGGGAAACATGCGGATTGGTCGTTAACAATTGATGAAGCTTCTAGGCGTCAACTCGTGAATAAAGACTTCATCATAAATTTTCGGTTCGGCGAAACCCGGCTGAAAAAAAAACAACTCCGAGGCAACGTCAAATCACAAGTCAGCCTATGGAGGCACAAATCTCTGAGGCCAGTACTAGCGAAGTCAAAGTGAATCAAGGGTCCGCTGGCGCTGAGTCTCAAAACTCCAAGAATCTTAACAACCAGGGGATCCATGGAGCTACTGGAACCAAACAGGAGGTTCCAGAGAATGCTCAAATGGCTCCCAACAGTGATTCTGGTAAAGAGAAGACTCATCGAGGTGAGTCTCCCATGCCCATGGATCTTGACAGTATGGCGGTGCCAGGGCCGAGTGGAACCAAAACAGTGGTCTCCACAAGTGGCCCAGGTAACTCCTGTAAGATCCGTAGAAAAAGCGAAACCACTCGAAGCCAGCCCCCCCTCGATTCAAACCGAGTTCGGGTACTGGCAGTAAGAAAACTGCCATCATGAGGTCTAAACCACCAGGAAATCCGTCTCTCCCAAATGCTAGTGAGCGGAAAATTCAAAAAAATGCAGAACACTAAGGTTCTGCAGATAAACCTCCATCATGCGAAAGCTGCATCGGGCGTACTTTCCAGGAGGTTTATCAAAGATGCTGTGGACCTGGCCTTGATTCATGAGCCCTGGGTCTACAAAGGAAGAATACAAGGTATTCAAACAAGAACATGTAAGTTATACTATGATGACAAGCATGACTCTCCGAGAGCTGCTGTCCTGGTTAATGCAAATATTAATTGTTTTCCCATTACAGAGTTCATTAAACGAGACATCGTCGCGATCAGAGTTGAGGTACCAACCGCCAGGGGAAAATCCGATATTATCATAGCATCGGCCTATTTTCCTGGTGATTGTCCTGAGGCTCCCACTCAAGAGGTTGCGGCGTTTGTAAAATATTGCAGAGAAGTCAACAAAGACTTTATCATCGGCTGTGATGCCAACGCTCATCACACTCTGTGGGGAAGTACTGACATCAACAATCGAGGTGAGTGCCTTTTAGAATTTCTCTCGTCAAACAATATCGATATTGCTAATAGAGGCAATGAACCAACATTCATTAATGCTATCAGGGAGGAAGTCTTGGACCTGACCCTGTGCAGTCCAGTAATTTCAGAGAAAATACAGAACTGGCACGTGTCGGATGAAGCATCGCTGTCTGATCATAGGCACATTATTTTTGAATGGGTGGGTGGCCTAGTGTCACAGGTCGCATATCGAGATCCTAGGAAAACCAACTGGGATCAGTATGCGCTTGAGCTCGAAACGAAAAACCTCACTACAAGAATTAGGTCGGTTCAACAACTTGAGTCGGCCTCAAAGGTCTTAAACCAAACGATAGTCTCTGCTTATAACAGTAACTGTCCACTTAAAAGGGTTACTTCAACTAGGAATGTTCCCTGGTGGAACAGAAGGCTCGAACGGCTTCGCAAAATGGCGCGAAAACTGTTCAATAGAGCAAAGATTACTTCGGACTGGACTCAATATAGGAGAGCTCTAACCGAATATAGCAAAGAACTAAGACGATCAAAAAGGAAATCTTGGGTACACAATTGTGAAAGCATTGAAAGTACTCCAATTGTGGCAAGACTTAACAAGACTCTTGCTAAGGATCATTCGAACGGACTCGGTACTCTCAAGAAAGATGACGGTTCGTTCACAAAATCTCCGACTGAAGTACTAGACTTAATGATGGGGACTCACTTTCCGGGATCTTCCTCAGCTCATGCTGCTGCCAGCTCGGACTCTGATTGTGACATAGGATGTTCTCAAAGAAACTCTTCGGGATCTGAGAGAACAAAAGAGATTGCAACCAGAGTCGCAGGGATGGCTTTCACTAGGGCTAGGATGGAAAACGCAGTGAGATCCTTTCAACCTTTTAAATCGGCAGGTGCAGATGGGATTTTCCCAGCGCAGATTCAAAATGGAGAATCAGCGCTAATTCCATCTCTAATCGAGATTTTTAAGGCAAGTCTGATACTAAATCATATTCCGTCTACATGGAGATTGGTAAAAGTTGTATTTATACCAAAACCAGGAAAACGTGACAAATCACATCCAAAAGCCTTCAGACCAATTAGTTTATCATCAATATTGTTGAAAATTATGGAGAAGGTATTATATGAATACAATAAGTCTGAATACATGATCAGATATCCATTATCGAAACACCAGTTTGCTTACCAAGCTGGGAAATCTACAATCACAGCACTACACACGCTCGTGACAAAAATTGAAAAGTCTCTTTCAACGAAAGAAACAGCATTAGGCGCGTTTCTCGACATCGAAGGGGCGTTTGATAATGCTTCTCATTTATCAATGGTAAATGCGATGAAGAAAAGACAGTTTGATAACTGTATAGTCGAATGGATCCACAGTATGCTCACACATAGGCAAATCACCTCGGAGCTAGGAGGGCTCTCAACAACGGTGACTGCAACTAAAGGTTGCCCACAAGGAGGGGTTCTTTCACCCCTTCTTTGGTCATTAGTAGTTGATGATCTTCTGAGAAGCTTAGAGGCAAAAGGTTTCGAAGTTGTGGGCTTTGCTGATGATTTAGTCATCATGGTTCGTGGAAAATTCGACGACGTGATATCGGATAGAATGCAAAGGGCCTTAAACCTTACACTATCTTGGTGTAGTAAAGAAGGCCTGGGCATTAATCCTTCAAAACCAACCATTGTTCCTTTCACTAGGAAGAGAAAACTGGAGTTACAGTCTCTGCACCTTGGGAAAGAAGAAATTAAATGCAGCGTCTCAGTTAAATATCTGGGAGTAATCCTAGACGCTAAATTATCTTGGAACGCACACTTAGATTCAATAATCAGCAAGGCAAACACTGCCCTATGGGTATGTTCAAAAATGGTGGGAAAAACATGGGGCCTCAAACCAAAAATGGTGTTGTGGGTCTACACCGCCATTGTGAGACCTAGGATAGCTTATGCTTCGTTGGTATGGTGGCCAAAAACTTCAGAAGCCACGGCTATTAAAAAGTTAAACAAACTTCAACGATTAGCATGCATGGCCATAACCGAAGCAATGAAAAGCACACCTTCGAAGGCTCTAGAAGCTATTCTCCACCTGCTACCTCTGAATCAACACGTTCAGTTAGAGGCTAAGAAAAGCGCCCTAACACTTAAACGATGGAAAACAATACTCGACGGGGATAAAATCGGACACTTGAGTATCCTGAAACTTCTACCTGTTGGCCCAGTTGCGGAAATGAACAGTGATTGGATGGAAGCTAGAACCAACTACGACATCCCATACACGGTGAACGAACCATCACGTTCGGTCTGGGACGAGGGGGGACCTAGCGTCCGCAGTGGTTCAATCAAGTTCTATACCGACGGATCAAAGGTGGGAGTCAAAACGGGTGCTGGAGTGTACGGCCCCAGAACTAGAATATCTATAGCAATGGGAGATTGGCCAACAGTTTTCCAGGCTGAGATAGCAGCTATAATAGAATGTGCAAACGTCTGTCTCAAAAGGAAATACAGACATGCCAATATCTGCATTTTCTCTGACAGTCAAGCGGCACTAAAAGCGCTTAAAGCTTTTAAGTGTTTCTCAAAACTTGTCTGGGATTGCATTTGTCTCTTACGGCAACTAAGCCAGGTAAACTCGGTAAACCTGTACTGGGTCCCTGGTCATTGCGGAATAGACGGAAATGAAGTCGCAGACGAACTAGCCAAATGTGGTTCTAACTCTCCATTCACAGGTCCGGATCCATTCTGCGGTATCTCGGACTGTGTGATGAAAAGTGGGTTGAAACAATGGGAGAGCCGAATGATTATGGCCAATTGGATGGCTGTACAGTCGCTCAAACAATCAAAGAAATTTATAATGCCTAGTATTAAGGTTACTCAGAAGCTGCTGAGTCTCAATAAGAGAGACCTCAGCACGTTTACCGGTCTGGTGACAGGACATTGCCCGAGTAAATATCATCTTCGGAATCTCGGTTTCGTGCAAGATGATATTTGTCGCCTGTGCAATACCGAGAGCGAAACCTCGGAACACTTACTCTGCAATTGTGGAGCACTAATAGGACGCAGACTGCAGTATCTCAAAAAGGCCCTACTAGAGCCTAGGGAGATCTGGTTTTCGTCGCCGATCAGGACTATAAGGTTTATAAACCAAGTCATCCCTGATTGGCACCTGTCTCGCTCCAGCTTCCAGCCTACCACTTCTTCAATAAGTGATAGGTAAGCCTGAAGCGTACAGCAAAAGAGACAATGGGGCATACCACAATAGTTCAAAATAATGGACGCAGTGGTGAGAGTACCCAACAGAAGAAGGAGGGCCCAAATTATGTCCAGATAGCTTAAGTAGTATTGCAAACGCGAAATGGTGAATGCGGCATGTTCGGCATTTTGACATGCAGAGGGCACGGTGGTGAGCCAGTCCACTGAACTGTTGGATCGAGCCAGGAAGTCGGCAGTGTGGAGAGTTTCACCGAACGATCTCGAGCTGGCGAACCGAAGCGCAGCTCGAGAGTGCTGATCGAGTCGCGATAGTGAACGGATCGTTCGCCATCTAGTGAAACGAGCAGTTAGTCACACGAGCTGCTATAGTTATCCTACGGAGAGCTGAAAGCCAGCCAGTCGACGGAAAGAGGAGTGTGATCCTCCATTGCGAGCCAGTCAGCACGCGGTCCCGGAAAACGTCATTCCGTCATTATTTATCGATGTTGCCCCGGCATTAACCAGTAACTCGGCAACTTGGTCCTGTTCGGGCGCCGAGTGGGATCTTTCATTTGCGAATCCCCAGTCAGCACGCATATACCCATAATTCAGCGAGTTGTCGTCGTACGCCATCCGGTTTACGACCGGTAGTTGAGATCATCCTGCAGCATACCGTATCCAATTACTACAGTCGCCCTCATGCCGCCACGTTACGTCCGACCTCTTTGAAGACGAACCACAATACGAGACTTTCTAACCTCACAGCCCACCCGGATAATAGCTAAAACACCGCCGACTCACCAGCCCCGTCGTCCATGTTTCGAGTGAATAAAATTTCGTTTTGTCGGGTCAATCCACACATCCGAAATCTCCTCCGTAACCACAACGCCCTGGGACTCGGAAAATAAAAGAGCCCTTCCGTGCCCACTCCACGACTTCCAGACCAGGAGTCGGAGCTTTGGCAGCTTCTCTTCTGGGTTGCTGCGCCTTTCCGAGGCAAGAACTTATAAAACTTTTAGTTGCCACCCGTCATCTCCTTCTATCTCTCTGAGATCCTTCCTTCAGCTGATCCCCCGGCGCGAACTCGCTTGATAACGGGACTGATCGATCTGATAATTTCTCCAGGGGTTGTGTGACGTCACTATTCTCATAACCACTATTTCTCGTGTTGGTCATTCCTATTGTTATTCTTCCGCCCTACTGAACAACTTTGTAACTACTCCCAAGTGTGTTGCTACCCCGACAAACTTCAGCAGCACGAGACCCGGACTTCGTCGCAAGGTCGGCGCGCTACTGGGTAACCTGGAGGGATTTCGCGATACAAAATTCTACACTGAAACGGCCAACTTCCTTCTAGTAAAGGGCTTTTATTGTAACGTGTAGCGTGTTGATGGGGTGGTTTACGGTACTTTACTACTCACTGCTTTCTTCTGCGGGTTGACGGTGGTGGTCGTGTATGACCGGCGAGCGCTCGCTGATCTCCGCTGCAGCTATCGGCGTCTTCCCTACCGGTTGACAAGATGGCGTCTACGGTGAAATGGCGGCGACCAATGCGCGACCTGGAAAGGCGTTCCAGGTAAGTTCACCTTTCAGGTGCTTCCTTCGTTGACTGGGATCGGTTGGCGACGGACGAGACCGCCTTCTGCCAGACCGAGAAGGGAATCCTCCTTTACGTTTAGCGTCCTCCTTTGCGCTTATGATCGCGGCGATCAGAGGACGAATCGCTGGTCCTCTACGGGTTAGGCGTAGACAACCGTCAAGTTGCGTAGGCCGAAACGAGTGCAGAGTGCCTTCGGTTGCTCGCAAACTTCCGGGAAAGCGATCGCCGATCACTATAAACGGTGTCGATAAAAGTATATGAAATATACCAATATTGTACCGTTACCTATTTACCCATCGGTGTTGTGGCGTGTGGTTAAAGTATGTTAAGTGTTTAGTACTAAGACTCAAAATAGGTGGGCATTTATCAAAACATGTCTAACAAATAACATTTAATTTTACTGTAACGATCGGTTACAATTTCCGTCTTCCTACTAATTGTTAATGTCGGGGTGGTGTGGTCAGAGCGTTAACCAGGGTTTTGCGATGAGTGGGTATTTTCCAGGGGACGCCTAGTGAGTGACACAGGACTGCTATACAGTGTCGAAATCTCGATTCTAATCAGCGATGCCAGTTCGGCGGTTTTCCCGCTAGATTTAGCGGGATTTCAACTCGGACAGCGGGACTTCAAAACCAAACAGCGGCTAGTGGGACCTTTAACGTGGCCGCTACAAATCAGTACAACAGCAACGGTTTGCTTTTCTCATAGGTTTCAGGATCGATTGCGATTCGCGTGAGCCGAGCGAATCGCATTGGCGGATGGAGTCTTTTCCCACGTAAATCACTCGTCATTCCAGCAATCGCCTTACTGGCAATTGGTGCTTACGGGATTGAGATGTTTTCTACAACCGATGACAATCGCACTCTGAATGCACCTATAGAGGAACGAAACCTCGAGGCGATAAATGTACCCAGGGGATCCGCCTAGTCCACCTATCGAACCAGTTTCGTCCACCGACGAAAAGCGTGGTCAATGTTGAATACTCAATGTACGGGATTGCTTAAGTGGTGCTGCGAACTATTTCTCTGGCTTTAAATCTCGCTATTGTCACGACTTACGGCTTTGCGTTACTATGCACGACTCTCCACTATTATATTTATAAACTTGACTCATGACTTTTTCTTTAATAAATTATAGACAGCGAATTTTAATAGATTTAACGGGTTGCACTTTACTTTACTTTGACTTCTTAACTTCTCGACGGTCTAAGTGGGAAAGACCGGCTTGAAATTACACAGTTGTAGCCTTGAAGTTGAAACACATATTCTTATTCCTATTATTGGTAGCTTTAAGCTTTCCATTTGTGAGCCCAGATATGTCATCTCGGTTTGAAATACTTGCTACCTTGCTTTCATTCGTTTCAGCTGCATCTGAAGAATCTGCGCCTGCAACACCAAACCTTCCTTTCCTCTTCGTCACGCAACCGCTTTCTTCCAAGCGCACTTCTTCAGGAATAAATCCGCTTCCATTTCTTCCTCCAAACGCTTCTGATTCTGCTCTAAATCTTCAACCTTTGTTCAACGGAAACCGCATGGTCGAATCTGACACTAAAACGATCGGCATTCAGCGGCATTCTTCTTGCCACGACTCTTGTTTTTAGCTCCTTCTGCTTCTTCGTACTTTCGGGCAAGTACTCTACAACTTTTCGTTTCGCAGAGCCATTTTTCATCTGACTTACTATTAGTCGTTATTCCGACACAATAGCTGTGATACCATCCTTTGCAGCTATCACAATTTCCAATCAATTTAGTGAACATTAGCCTGTTGCTTCTAGTCTACTGGTAATCACTATGTTTTACAAGCTAAAGGGCTATTTTTATCCACTACCGCTTTTCAAAGTATACCACTTGCCCTTTAATCATAATTTTAGTTTTAATATCACTTTGCCAAAACCTTAAGACTTTCCTTCGCTTGTATTTGTTTTTCATCTGTCAATAAGGCAATTTATGACGACAGTTTATGGTTTATATTCGAGCAGTGCAGCTTCTTGTTGTTTACATTGTTATGAAGAAGAAGATGGAAACACTTCTGGTACCCGCTCATACTTACACGGAATCGCCAGTTTCCAGAGAATTTGTGATAAAAAAGCATATATATTTCTGTCTCTCTTTTACTTATACCTGTTGTCGTTACCAGTAAGTGTCAAGATCATAAACAAACCAAAAACATATGACCTTAAACGTCACATAAAACACTCTATCTGACGAGCCGCGATCAGTCGAATACACCGTAGTTCATTACACCGTCGCACCTCCCAGCGGTGTTGGCAGCTACAATGAGTATGATTTGGATTTGTAGCTGTTTTTATCACCCCATCGACATCTCTATAACGAGCTGCACTAAACGTCAGCGACAGCATGGCCTGGGCTCAAAATTTGACAGCGGGCCCAAATCAGACTGCTGGCAGTTGAGTGAAACGCAGTGCTGACATGCTATCTCATTTTCGCACACACGAGATGTTGGCAGTGAAAACATGGTTGCCTGCCGATGGGGTGGTTTTTATTGTGTTAAATTTTGTATGTTTAACCCATGCGTTATTTATTCTAAGAATACTTTGTATCATTATGTTTTGTCAACTGTTGATGTTACAATGGAGGTTTTCTGCCTGCTGTAGAAGTACTGAATTTATTTAATTTTTTAGAGAAAGAATGCTGAGAATAGAGTTATCATGTTTTCGAAAAGCGTCATTCGTAATGCGTAATAAAATAATAATTCAGCATGCGTTGTTTTAGTAATATCCTGTTGCAATTCTAGTAGCAATAAAAATGCAATATTTGACGAAGTAAATGTGCGGATCGTTATGTAAATTTGTAGCCCATTGTGCTTTCTGGTTTTTCACTGTTGCCTTGCTAATAAAGATGATAAGTCAGAACGGAACTGACGCAGATCTTGAAAACCTAAACTGTTCAATACATCAATCCTGTAAATTCGGACCGCATGTACGTACGTCATAAACAGCCTCAGCGCATCGTTCCATCTCCACTACAGCATGCATCGGAAAACCCGTTACGAGTCGGAACGCGCCAGTCAGTGCTGCTAACCCAAAGCCCTAGTAATCTGCTGACCCATATTGAAACGCCCACGCGCATCCAGCCGAATCGGGCAGTGAGTGAGTGAGTGCAGGTCGTTCAGTCAGCCGGAATGTAGGCGCGCACCAGAGAGGACGATATGCAATCTGTGCTTGGTAGGACTGGGTCCGGGTGCTGCAGCATGCCCGAAAACGGCATTGTTTTGACGATGTCCACCCACGCAGTCAACGTGGATTGGCCGCTCCGTGGAGGCAGGATCCTCAAAGATGCGTGGGCGATATGACGAAATCCGGATCTACCACGTGCGACTCGTCACCAGTAGCAGTCCTCTCGTGGAGTAAAGAAGCAAGCGCCAGGCAGCAGCGAGAGTAACAGTGATGGAGATGCCGATGCCGAAAGGAAAAGAGAATCGACTACCTACTTGGGTTTATTGACCCACCTCAAGACTACTGCTGTTGGCCGGAAGTTTCCAGCGTGGTACTTCAGAAACGATCTAAGCTGGGATTTTTTTCGTTTCATCCGACATCGATCGACGAAGCTGTGGTGCGTTGAAGTTTTCATTGCATTTCTCTGAAATTGACCTCGTTTTGCACCAAATACGAGCTGATAATAACAATGACGTCATATAGGTGCGAACGACCAAAGGAAAATTATTTTGCCTGCTGATAGAGAAAGAGAGAGTAAACGAGAACGGTGCGTTGATAAAATTCCATTCAAAAATTTATTCCTGTCGCTGGCGGTTCCGCGCATGTCCGGAACATATCCTCAAGCCAATTCCGCCAAGCCCTTGCACAGTCTCGAATCACTGGCACCAGCAGCGAGGCGAGGAGTTCATCCTGTGTACAAGACAACAGAAAAACACACCACTTTAGCAACGTGAGCAGCATGCCGTTTGAGTGCTACACACAGCATGCGAGTTATCGCCTAAAGTTAGACAATATCACAGCATCAGTTCCTTGGCGAACGTTGGACTGTACGCACAGCAAGTGCGGAAGCGAACCTGGTTACCGAGGTTTTTGGGATAGTGGGATATAACTGTGCTGTGCCTGCTGCTGTTAGTGTTGGCAGGAGTTATTCAACCCGTTGTTAACGATCCTGTTTACGGGCGCTTTAGTAGGTTCGATTGAGAGAATAAAAGGTAAGTTTCTGGTGTGAATCAAAATAGTGGCGAATAGAAGTGACCGTTAGGAACGCTACACTGGTCAAAAGTTACTGTATACTTTGGACGGTTGAAACGGTCGGAATTTTCAAAAAATAGTCCATTTAAGTGTAGCCTTAATAGGCAAACTGTTAAAATTCAATAACAAAAGAAACAAAGTTACGAACCTGCACGACAGAGTCTCGTGGCACAGAGAGCCAGATGCATAGTAGAAACGCAAACTACGTCATTGCCTCTGACGTCATTGAGAGCGCAAAAGGTTTTTTATTCCGTTCGTTGTTATAGCAATCCGCACCCGCTCGTCCATCGTGCGCAGCCCCACTGCGATCCAGCCCCCCAGATAACATCGGTATCTCCGGTGGTGGTGCTGCTGCTGCTGTGTGTGAACGAAAGAAATTTTCCAACCCCAAACGTTGTCGTTGTCCATGAGGAAACTGTTCTGCGTGGTGCTGCTCGAAAATCAGCGATGGGAGCAAGAGAGAAATAACATGCATAATGTCACCTCCGCGCTTCCCTTTCAGGCTAAAAATAGCACAATTGAACTTTTTTTCTTCTATTTTCTAGATATAAATAGAAACTTATCAAATTTGCTTCCCCGCTAGCTTACGAAGAAATGCCCACCGCTGATCCAAATTCAATGTTCAAAGGCTATCGGACTGCTACCAGTTTTTGCTCGATCGATCATCAATCATAACGTCGGGATAGAGACCGCGCGCAACGGTTGAGTTCCATGACCTATTTCTACGACGACATGCAAAAACGCATACATCGGTGGTGCATCAAATGCCAAAAAAAAAAGTTTTCGTACTCTCAGACGCACGTGTGGGAGCTTCCGAGCGTGCCCTCTGTCGGCACAGTTCGGATATTCGAATGACGTCATTCTCCATAATAATACCTCTGCTGCAGTTCTTCGCCGCGTGGTCAAGCGAGCGCAGGTTAGTTACCGACTCTACTCGGACCCTCTGCTGGTACTCCAACAATATCGAGAAATAAAAACCGTGCGCATTTCGATTCGTGTCCGTTTTCCACAAGAGAAGAAGATCTATCCATCATCCAGCCCTTAAAAATAATACCAGTGTATTTGGATGTTTAACCAAAGCCACCAAATGTAGGAACCGGAACAAGAAATAGTGAGTGAAGACGACCGGGCTGTGATCTACTGAACGACATTTTCGATGACGTAGTCTAGTTGACTGTGTCGTTGTCGCAATAGAGCCGACCCCGACAAGAGGCGACATCGGCATCATGGGAGACTGCGACCTCAAACAGCGCACGCCATGCATTTGTTAATTGGTAAGATGCATCGCTGTTAGCCATATTGAATATTGAATTTGCTCTATGACTGCTTGGGATGTATGTATGCATCGACAAAAGTCCAAACCCCCAAAGTGGAGTGATTGACCGAGCCCCGCGTTACAAGCTGCAAGCGTCGCATTCAATGTGTGAAAAGTGCAGTTAGACCCTGTTGCAGTGTGTGACGTCGGCATTTGGCTAGGATTGACCCTATTTCCAACCAACAACGTCATCAGTGACTATAGTGATTGACCCTGTTTCGGAACAACGGCGCTAAACAGGACCACTTGGCTAAGGTTGTGAAGTGATGAAATTAGGTTTTCTGAATTTTTTCGAATAAGTGTAACAAGTGAATTTGTGGCATAAATCCTGCTGACAACGAAACAGGTGACCCACTTTTGTATGACGTCACTGAGGGGCTCAGTCTGTACCGGGAAATAGTGGTAACTCTATTTAATAGTGACGTCATTCTTTTGGGTGAAGTTTTTATATCTAACCCTCCGGTTTCTTTGTTAATTTATGGGTCAATAGAGCCATGTAATCAAATGTTTCCAGTAGCTGTTCTTCGTGTGCCATTGTTGAACTGAATAACCAGATAACTTTTGATGTGAAGGAATAGTGAAAATTGTTTAAACTCGTTTAAGTGATAATTGAAATAAGTGTTGCTTGATGATGAAATTGGTACATTCTATCTGGGATGTTTTCTGATTCACGCAGATTTTACAGTGATTTTACATTGTACTGCTTTTCTTACCGAGCTGTGTTTGTACCTTAGCATGTAACAGTTAAATAAATCGAAGAGCTTTTAACATGGTACACATTATTTCACAGTGTATTCATCATTATGAGTATGATACCAGTAAACGGTATGAGTTTGATACAAAATTCAATTAATTTTTTGAATTATTTAACTTTGCAGTTAACTTGAAGTTGACTTTAACCAGTTACGGTCCACTACGGAATGTTTGGCGGATTGAGAATTTAGACTAAATTTCTTACAATCAATTTACAGATGCTTTAGCATAGCGTCCCTAATGATAAATCGTACTAGACGTATTGTGCCTCTGTGTTATCATTAAATGGTACTTGCCTAAATTTAGCAATCCAACGAATCATCTTGAACTTTTTGGGAAATTAAAAGATACGTGTTAGTGAAACTTTTTTATTTCATTTCTATTCCAAACCCATCTGTGTTGACAGTATTATGATCTTTACGAAGTTCTTACATCATGATAGTGAAATATTTCTTAATCGACCACAGTTCCGGTTATTTGAAAGATTTAAATCTTTTTTTGAAGTTCGAAAATATACGCTGAATAATATTAATAGTGCCATTTAATTGTGAAAAAAGTTTCATTCAACTTTTGTATTTTACTGATATGCTCAAAGACAAGCTTTATTATTGAAATCTTTTGACGCGTAATTTACACTGTATTGCTGTATAGTAGAGGACCATTTCAGCATGCCTTTCGGGTAATAACGGAAAACTAAAGCAACTTAAGTCATGGGACCCTGCTATGACTTCAGCAACGGAAGCAGATGCTTTCGAAGGAGATCCTACTTGACATCTGTTTACAATTGCAGTTAACAGGAAGGAAAATTTTTGCTTTCTTCTACTAGCAAACTTGTTTTCTAACAGTCAGGATGGATGACCCTCTCCGTCACAGCTAAACACGGTCCACGAGTTTTTAATGGAATTGTATCTGTAACTATATTTTTTTGGCACTGGATGAAGTCTACATTTCTTGCTTGTACATGTACACTAATTTAGGCAGATAAAATATTTCGGGACTTACATTTCTTAGTAAAATAATTTTTCATGTTCCAGCGGAAGTTCTTGTTACGGAAACTTCACTTCGTCGTATGCAAGATTTCTTTCGTCTATCATGGACGGAGAACAATCGTTTACGTAAAAATCTATGCATTCCGTGCGTCGCGTGTACACACTATCCAACTTGCACAAAAAAGTGAAAGTAGGGTAAGGAACCCATTTAATTAGTGGTCAACTATTTCAATCAGTTGAAAATAAATGAGTTTAAAATGCAGTATTTAGTTCATATTTTTAGAATCATTCGAAAAGAACATCATGTTGAACAAGAAACACAGTTTACTGTGGTTTTTACAAGAAATATGATGAATTAAAAATTTTTGTCAAAAAGCTTACATTTTTCAGCTGCTGACGGAAAGC
Organism: Sabethes cyaneus; assembly: GCF_943734655.1. Classification (NCBI taxonomy): domain Eukaryota; kingdom Metazoa; phylum Arthropoda; class Insecta; order Diptera; family Culicidae; genus Sabethes; species Sabethes cyaneus. Next base: position 117,510,353 of record NC_071353.1, read on the forward strand.
GCCACCTCGCTACTGCTGAAAAGAATCACCAGCCCGCTAGTTTGAGTACTAATTTAGGTAAAGAACCGGTTTTAAGCAGTCTAAGCAGGTCACTGATTTTTTTACCTTATTACAAGCGATGGGTTGACTAAGTTGGGGATATCAGCATACCAATCGTTTTGCTACCTTTAGTTCTTCAAGCTGTTACCATTGGAAGACACTATTGTTGAGCTAAACTTTTGATTTTTCGCTTTAAAAGTTGGAGCGATGGAACTAATTTTGATCAGACCGAACATATTTTCACCCTCAAGGTGCTTTTTTAAGCAGTCCTGAAATCTGAATTATTATACGCCCCCATAAAAAATCCCTCGAACTTTTCCCCCTATTCAGTAAGTTCGCGTTCCTATCTGCGACCTACTAATCGGCATCTGCATTAATAGATTTAATATTTTTGGTCGGTAGATGCGTAAAATGCCGTCTGTCTAAATTGTTTATCGGGACATACACACACCACACCGTTCGGCAAACGGTATTCGTCGTCTCTTTTATTCTCTAGTGTTCTTATGGGAAACTTCGAGTTTGACGTCTCACTCGCTGTTCATAAGGATGGTGGGAGAACAAAAGAGGTAAACATAGCAGTGCACACGGTCCGACTACAGAACGGTGTTTTTAAAGCAAATAACACATCGTTGCTTCATTAAATCACTGAGAAAATCTTCGAAAATTATTGAAAAAGCTGTCTTTTCTGTTGTTTTTAATAAAGAAAAATTAATTATGAACATACATTTCTCTTGGAAGTATTGAACCACGTTTTCACCATTGGAGGTTTCAGTTAATTTCAAACCTATAATTCTTGTTTCCAGAACCGGAACAGTGTCTTGGCAACACGATAGTTCATGAGTTACACTGCAGTTGTTGCTACTGCTGAACAGGTTCCGTCAATTCAGAATTTATTTTCAGTTTTGTTATAAATCAATAAAACTTTCGGCTAGTAACAAAGCCTTAGGTAGTACAAAAAAAAAGGTAGTGAATAATATGGTATGTGACAATTGAGTGCTTGACTTTTAGAGTGGTTGTAATCAGTGCTGAAAAATGTGACGGATTGGTTCATAGCGATTGCCTTCAGCAGCTGAAAAATGTACGTTTTTGGACAACAATTTTTAATTCATCATATTTCTTGTCGGAAACCAAGTAAATTGTGTTTGTGTGAATTAAATTTATGGTTAAGTGATTTGTGAAGATGTTCCTATCAAAAGATTTTGAAAATATGAATAAAAAAGTGCATTTTCGGCTCATTTATTTTCAACTGATTAAAATAGGTGACACTGCTTAACTCGTTCCTTACCCTACATCATTTCTAAAGGTAGGTGCTTGACTTTTCACAATTTTCACCACATTCCATATTGTAGTAGATATGCTAGCGCTTGCGTCATTTGACGTCATGGTCGCAAGTTTATAACAATGATGCTTTGAAACAAGTTTGCAATACATCAGTAAAATTCAGGACTGCTTAAGAAAGCACCTTGATGAATAAAATGTGCTCCGGCTGATTAGAATTAGTTCCCCCGCCTCAATTTTTAATGTAAAATTTCAGAAGTTTAGCTTCATAATAGTAACTTTCAGTGGTAACAGTTTGCAATATTAAAATTAACAAAAAGATTGGTACTTGCACTGTCCTAAATAGTGACAAATAGTGGGTTTCTTACATTATGTTTTATCGATTACAAAGAGACAATCAATAAACATTGATGCTAAGTAAAAGTTTGGATGTAATTGGTATCAAAGTTTCACACCAACATTCTTGTGTACAGCTTCCGGGCAGCGTTCTTTGCAACTGTATTTTGTCGTTTATTGTGGACCGTCAGTTTGAGGTGCTTTCTAAACTTCAAACGTAGAGAATCTTGGTCGTTCCTAGACATTTCCATGGAGCTTTCGGACCGTTGCAATATTTTCGCTACGACTTTAGCGGAGAAGATGGCTTGTAGTAACTTGGTAAGCGGTACGAACTACTCGCTTTTTATTTTTATCATCGTACCAGTTGATTGCCCGGTCTTATTCGGGACCCCTTTGTCTCTCAGTCACATGTACATCTATTATTGTAACGAAAATTCTCATAATGCAAGAAACAAGCCCCTTTTTCATTTCAATGTGCCTACTCCCTTTTTCAGTTGTTGTTCCCCAGCCACTTGTAAATCTGTCTTCTTCTAGGTAATCCCTACAAATCAACACAAAGCCAATTTTACGTTTTTGAAACTACCCCTTGTTAATGGCCACGTTATTCCCCCTTTCAGAAATCCAGCAACTTATCAAACTGCTATCTTTACAAATGCAAGAGAAACGCACCCCTTTACCCATTTGAAATTCTCTCCTTTTGTAAGAAACCGTCTTCCTCTTTTATCAACCCCATTGCGCTGATTCTTTTATGCCAAAAAACATGTATTTGACAAACGACGTTTGATACGTTTGAAGAACAGTCTAAAAGTTCCGGGGCTATGGCGGTACATACATTCATACTCACGTCGCTCGTCCCCCGGATCCTTCCCAGTCAGATCCCGCTTCTGTCACGTAGTTAATAAGGCATCGGTTTGCTCTATGAAAATCCCTATAACCAAAAACATCCCATCAAGAAGACTGGCAACTCTGTCAAAAGTCGAGCGACAGTAACAGCAATGCTATCTGCCGAGTTAAAGTTGAACTTTTACATACTAGTGTGTGTATATTAGAATTTGGATGTACACAAACACGTATGCAATGCATTGCCACGCTCGCATACATCTTTTCCTACCAATACATGTACACACAGCTTCAACTTTTGTCGGGAGGGGTGAGCTATTGCTTCTGTTGCTCGTCATTTGTATGGGCGCGAGGAAGAGATGCCAGTCTTCTTGATGGAATGTTTTTGCTATAATGGAAACAAAACAAAGATTTTGTTCACCACATATTACTCATCAGTGGAATCCCCCTTTTTTCTCAAAGTCAATTGCACAACTGCAATCGGTTCAAATGCAAGAGAAACGCAACCACCCTTGTTAGGGAACCTCCCAGTACTGATTCACTTATGTCGCTTATTTATTCACTCATGTTCACTGCTTACAACAGAACGATGGAAAATATTCTCCCGCTTACTTACTGCTACCAGGTGAGAGGCGGGGTGGCTCTTGCCGTATCAAGAATTCCTCCCGGCATCCTTGCGACGTGGCCAACCCACCGCAGTCTTCTAACTTTCGCCAGACAGAAGACTATCGTTAATATTTTAGAACGGTAGTTCTTTTACAATTGACGAAGAGACGACAGAAGAAAGTAATGAAATTTTTAGAGTGAAGGAGAAAGAGCGGAAAGGTGAGAGAGAGCTGGGGGGGGGGATTAGGATTATTAGGAGCTACGCTTAACAAGTAATCGTTGTGACCAAACTATAATCAGACATTATAACCGGATTCGAACCCACAACACCCGCCAGGGCATGTGGCTCGCTGGCACTAATGTTCCTTTGGCACTAATGTTCCTTAGAGGCGCTGGACAAAAGGAGACTGCACAACCCCCTTATTAAGCGAGTGGCGTATCTTCAAAATCGACCATTAGGTGGGTTGAGTTTATTTATAGGCACAATTGTGCCTCTTCCTCGATCTATTGTAATCGAACTACCGAACTGAGAAGTTTAATCTAACTCGTTTTTACTCACGGATCGACAAAACTGTACAGGCACTTCTGACTTACAAGGCACTGCACATGACGTTGTTCGTCCGTTAGCGTGTTAGCCGCAATTCTCAAACGCGTGTCTTCGGGTTTTAAGGCTGCGTTCCTATGGAATAGACCAACCACATGTTTTTTGTTTTGGCCTTGAAATGAGGTCAGACATATATAATTAATATTTTGGAACGGTAGTTCTTTTACAATTGACGAAGGGACGGTAGAAGAAAGTAATGAAATTTTTAGAGCGTAGGAGAAAGAGCGGAAAGCGGTCGTGCGGCGGCATGTGCTCCTTGATCGCGTCTTAGGGAGGAAGAAGTAGGTTCAACTTCCAGCATGAATGCGTCATTGAATCTCCTTACTCGTATTATTTTCGGCGGTGACCTGAGATCCCAAATATACGAACTCATCAACCACTGCCAGTTTATCGCCGTCAATAGTCACTGTCCATGGGAGGCAAACATTGTTTTCTCTGGAGACTCTTCCTATCATATATTTGGCTTTCAACGCATTGATTTGTAACTCAATCCCCCTAGCCTTCGTTTTTAGTCTGGAGTAAATTGCCTCAGCCGTTCAAGGTTTCTAGTAATGATGTCGGGGTTGTCTGCGAAGACTATTGATATTGAATAACATACAGGACAGTCCATCCCCTTGCCGCAATCTTCTGCGCGATTCGAAAGGACTCGAAAGTGTCCCCGAAACGCGTACGTAGCGCACCACTCGCTCCAGGGTAGCTTTGATCAGCTGCGTCAGTTTGTCCGGAACACCGTACTCGTGTATTATCTGCCATAGCTATTCGGATTCAACTGTATCGTATTTCTTCTTCTTCTTCTTCTTCAGCAGCATAGAGCCGGGGTGGCTCGTGCTGTTTCAAGCACTCGTCTCCATTCAACTCGGTCTTGGGCCACTCGTCGCCAATTTCCTAGTCGTCTCAGAAGTCGCAAATCGCTTTCGACCTGGTCGAGCCATCGTGCACGTTGGGCCCCCCTGTTCCTGGTGCCGGTGGGGTTGTTGAAGAGGACCGTTTTCGTCGCACTGTCGTCCGGCATCCTTACGACGTGTCCGGCCCACCGTAGCCTGCTAACTTTCGCTAGATGTACGATGGGAGTCTCCCCAAGCAGTGCCTGTAGCTCGTGATTCATACGCCTCCGCCACTCTCCGCTTTCAGTTTGTACTCCGCCAAATATCGTCCGCAGCACTTTCCGCTCAAACACGGCAAGGGCGCGTATGTTCTCCGTAAGCAGCGTCACGGCTTCAAGTCCATAAAGAACTACCGGTCTAATAATGGTTTTGTACATTGTTAGCTTCGTGCGGCGGCGTATGCTTCCTGATCGTAGCGTTTTACGAAGGGCAAAGTAGGCCCGATTTCCCGCTTGGATGCGCCGCTGGATCTCCATACTAGTGTTGTTGTCCGCGGTCACCAGCGATCCCAAATACACGAACTCTTCTACCACTTCTAGTTCGTCGCCGTCAACGGTTACCGTCCGTGGGAGGCGCGCATTTGTTTCCTTTGAGCCTCTTCCTTTCATGTATTTGGTCTTCGACGCATTTATTTTTAGCCCAATTCTCTTAGACTCCGCTTTCAGTCTGGCGTAGATTGCCTCCGCCGTCGCAAAGTTCCTGGCTATGATATCGAAGTCATCTGCAAAGCCTAGAAGTTGGCTACTCTTGGTAAAAATCGTGCCTCTCGTTTCAATGCCCGCTCGTCGGATCACCCCCTCAAGAGCGATGTTGAACAGCATGCAGGATAGACCGTCACCTTGTCTCAACCCTCGTCGCATCTCGAAGGGACTCGAGAGTGTCCCAGAGATGCGTACGAAACACATCACTCGATCCAGTGTAGCTCTGATCAGTCGCGTCAGTTTGTCCGGAAAACCGTATTCGTGCATTATCTGCCATAGCTTGTCTCGATCGACTGTATCGTATGCTGCTTTGAAATCGATAAAGATGTGATGCGTGGGCACGTTGTACTCCCGACATTTCTGCAAGATCTGTCGGATAGTAAACATTTGGTCCGTAGTTGCGCGAGCCCCCATGAAACCCGCCTGATAATTCCCTACGAAACCTTGTGCTATCGGTGACAGCCGGCGTAACAGGATCTGGGAGAGTACCTTGTAGGCGGCGTTTACCAGCGTAATACCACGATAGTTGCAGCAGTCTAGCCGATCACCCTTTTTGTAGATGGGACAAACCACTCCTTCCATCCATTCCTCCGGTAGCTTTTCCTCCTCCCAAATCCTCGAAATAACCCAGTGTAGAGCCTTTGCTAGCGTTTCCCCGCCATTTTTATAAAGCTCTGCCGGTAGGCGGTCCTTCCCGGCGGCTTTATTGGTCTTCAGCAACCTGATTTCTCGCTTGACTTCTTGGAGATCAGGTGCTAGGACACCACTATCTTCCATGGGCGCTCCTAGGTTAATTTCCGTTCCGCCTCCTTCTGCAACTTCGCCATTGAGGTGTTCATCGAAGAACTGCTTCCACCTGTCGACCACCTCGCGCTCGTTTGTAATTAGATTCCCTCCCTCGTCCCTACACATGTCAGGTTTCGGTGTGTAGCCCTTCCGAGTTTGGTTCACCTTCTCATAAAACTTGCGCGTGTCATTAGCTCGGAATAGTTGTTCTAATTCTTCACGATCTCTGTCCTCCTTTTGGCGCTTTTTTCTCCTCAGGATCGTAGTCAACTGGTTCCTAGCTCGTCGGTACTTGGCCAGGTTCTCTCTAGTGGCAATACTTAGATAATTTTTCCAAGCGTTTTTTTTCTTCTCCACCGCTTGTTGGCATTCCCCATCAAACCAATCATTTTGTGTACTCCGAGGCTCAATACCTAGTGCCTCCGATAGTGCCTCTCCGATGGCCGAGCGTATTCTGCCCCAACCGTCTTCGAGGTTTGAAGCACCTAACTCCTCGGAAGAAGGCAGTGCCTCATTCAGTACTCGCGCGTAGTTCTCGGCAGCTTGTGGGTTATCTAGCTGCCTGATGTTCAGCCGAGGAGGGCGGCTTTGACGTGTCCGGTATACGGTGGACAGCTTTGAGCGCACATGTACTGCTACTAGGTAATGGTCAGAATCAATATCCGCACCCCGACGGGAGCGTACGTTTGTGATGTTAGAGAAGAACCGGCCCTCTATGAGAACGTGGTCAATTTGGTTCATTGTACGTTGGTCAGGTGATCTCCAGGTGGCTTTGTGGATATCCTTGCGCGGGAAAAAGGTACTTCGGATCACCAGGCCTCGGGAAGCTGCGAAGTTTATACATCGTTGGCCGTTATCGTTTGTGTCGGTGTGCAGGCTATGGGGTCCTACCACCGGTCTATACATTTCTTCCCTACCGACCTGGCCGTTCATATCCCCGATGACGATCTTGATGTCCCGTGACGAGCAGCTGTCGTACGTAGCCTCCAGCCTCGCGTAGAACGCTTCTTTCTCATCGTCGGGTCTACCTTCGTGCGGGCAGTGCACGTTAATGATGCTATAATTGAAGAAACGGCCCTTTATCCTCAATACACACATTCTCTCGTTGATCGCCTTCCAATCTATCACGCGATCCTGCATTCCGCCCAGCACTACAAAGCCCGTTCCCAGTTCGTTGGTAGCGCCACCGCTCTGGTAAAACTGGGCCTTTCCGCCACGGATCATCCATACCTTCTCTCCTTTGCGACAGATTTCCTGCAGAGCTACGATGCCGAGTTTGCGGGGTTCCAGCTGTTCAATCAGCACCCGCTCGCAACCTGCGAAATTTAGCGATCTGCAGTTCCAAGTCCCGAGTCTCCATTCGTCGTCCTTATTCCGTCGCCTAGGTCGATGCCGAATATTCCGCTCCGAAAATGCTTGAATGTTGTTAGTTTAAGTTTATTTAGGTGTGTAGCCGTACTGGGGCAACACTACCGAGTCTCGCGATGGGGCTGCCATCTCATAGTGCCGAGACGCACTATACCTCCTTCCCGGTTAGTATACGACCTTAGTTTCCACCGGGGTTGGTTACCCGATCTCCGCTAAGGTTGCTCGTATTCCGGCTGGTACCACGAGGAGGTCGGGATCGGAGTTGCTGGATAAGAGGCTAACGACCACTATGGGGTCTATATTCCGCATTATCTAGCCGTTTACCAACCAAACTGTATCGTATG